>NC_044553.1:83480919-84159848 GCF_007565055.1 Rhinopithecus roxellana | reverse complement strand
TCCCCAGCATCCTGTTTGGAAACCACATGTCCGCCCTGCAACTGTACCTGGCTTGTGTCCCACAAGGAGAAAGATGCAGGGGCCTCCAGAAGCTAAAGAGGTAGATATGGGTTTTACTTGGGTTAATGTGGCCGGGGAGTCAGGAGACCTGGATTCCCGTTCTGGCTCTGCCCCTATCTGCATGAGAATGGCCAACTGTTCCAACCATGAGTTCCACTCTCATCATTGCTCAGCCACCAGGTTTCCAGGTCCCTCAGGCCCCTGCACATCCTCAGCTCTCTGAAGAACAGTGACTGGTGTGACGACAGGGCCCCTTCACAGAATGAACCTGACAAAGAACTACTCACCGCACACATGAGCCTTAGAATGCACATGTCAGTGTTTTGGGAAATACGTGCTGTTTTGAAATGTGTCTGGGCCATGAGTAAGTTTGGGGGGAGACGGGATAGGAGCTTTTCTTCCAGTTAACGAAGTGAGCCTTCATGGAGGAAGAAGATTTTCTTAGTCACATTTCCTGTTTCACACTGACCTTTTAAAAGGAAACCCACAACTGAACCTGTGCTAGGGCCTGCTTACAAAACCTACCCACAGGTATAATAAAGATGATCTAAATAAAGCCAAGCTTAACCTGAATCAGTGGAAATAATAAGATCACCAAGAAGGGCTGATGGCCTGAGATAAGGGACATGGTGGTGCTCCATAAACTGCAAATAGAAGTGACACGTGAGAGATTTAATGATTATTAAACAGGAATCTAAGCAGAGAGGCAGAGATAAACCATGCAATCTTTTCATCAGTCTCTGTGTACTCAGGGCTTAGCCACTTGTTATAAAATGGAGACTCTGAAAACTTAGGAGAGATGGATGCAGTGATTTCAAAAGAAGTTGTGTTGATTGGGTTACAAAATTAATTATGGGAATTAAGATTACTTATCTGCAGAGGGAAAAACCAACAGATAACTGAAGAACTTAAAGTTGGTAATGGGCCGGGCTTGGTGGCTCATGCCTATAATCCCACCACCTCAGGAGCCTGAAACGAGAGGACTGCTTGAGCCCAGTAGTTCAAAGCTAGCCTGGGCAACACAGTGAGATCCCACATCTATAAAAATAATTTTTTTTTGTCCCCAGATGTGGTGGTATATGCTTCTAGTCCCAGCTACTCGGGTGGCTAAGCCTAGGAGGTTGAGGCTGCCGTGTTCTGTGATCATACTACTGCACTACAACCTGGGTGATGGAGCAAAACTCGATTTCAGAAAAAAACCAAAAAGTTGGTAAGGGATCAGTTATTGGATGACACATTGCCATATCTACTGACCAAAGAACGACAGGCCCAAACAGTAGCAGACAGACGTGGGATACTTAAGGATGTCCCAGAGATAGCCAGGTATGGTGGCTCACGCCTGTAATCCCAGCACTTTGGGAGGCCAAGGCAGGCAGATCACTTGAGGTCAGGAGTTCGAGATCAGCCTGGCCAACATGGTGAAATCCTGTCTCTACCAAAAATACAAAACTTAGCCAGGCATGGTGGCGCATGCCTGTAGTCCCAGCTACCCTGGAGGCTGAAGCAGGAGAATTACTTGAACCCAGGAGGCAGAGGTTCCAGTGAGCTGAGATTACACCATTGCACTCCATCCTGGGCAACACAGCGAGACTCCAACTCAAAAAAACAAAAAAAAAGAATGTCCCCAGAGACACCTGCAGAACGGTCTCCAAGGCCCGAAGAGCTTCACCGTCAGGCAGCACCCAATGCCATGGCTGTTTACACTGATTCAGGGAGACGCCACAGAAATGTTAAGTTTTGAAAGCTTTGTTTTGTTTTGTTTTATTACTTTTTTATTTTAAAAAATATGTAATGCTTCACAAATTTGTGTGTCTTCTTTGCTCAGGGGCCATGCTAATCTTCTCTGTATTGTTCCAATTTTAGTACATGCGCTGCCAAAGAGAGCACTGTTTTGTTTTGTTTTAGACAAGGAGGCCTGGAATTGGGCTGAAGTAAAAAAAAAAAAAAAAATCATACAAAGGAAACAGTAATTATGTTAGCAAAAATAGAGTGGGGAATAGGGTTAGGCCATGACAGGCAATGATCCTAAGAGCTAGAGATCTCTCCCACCCCAACAGAGAGAGACAGACACACACACACACACACAAAGAGAGAGAGACACACACACACTTACACTCACACACACACACACACACACACACACACACAGAGAGAGAGACAGAGAGACAGAGAACCCTGACCGGAATACCTCAGGCTCTTCCCAGCCAGCTTCCACGTTGCTCTCCCGTCCATCTTCACACCTAATTCTTCTACCAAACCCTTCTGTCCACCCCAGGAGATTGTGAACTCAGGCACCAAATCCAACAAACTTCCTGAGGAGCTTATAACAGTCTGTTTTACAGAGAAGTAAATGTTGCTGAGAGGGAAAATTGTCAGGCCTCGGTGTTCCAGAGCAGGAGGCATTCCTTCATTCCCAGAGAGGCCCTGGGCCTCAGCAAGCAAGCCCGACAAGCCCTCTGCAGCCAGAATCCAAGCTTCAGGCCACGCCTCCCTCATTGCTGGGCCCTGGACAGCGAGGTTGCTGCTCAGAACCCCTCTCCTCAGGGGGATAGTCCTCAGGGCTGCCCCACCTGACCTGTTCCCTCAGTCACTCAAGCCCTCCATCCTCTGTCACAGCCTGGCTCTGTGCCTTCCCATGCCCCAACCCCCAACCTCCCAGGACCAAGTGTCTCAGGGTTCCTGCCCTCCTCAGCCCTGACCAGCCTGGAAGCCAAGTGGCGAGCCTGTGGTCAGCCGGGTGAGCCCTGAGAGCCGGTGGAATGGTGTCCACGATGCAGGGAACAAGAATGGGGGAGGAGGGAAGGTGAGGGATACAGGGGTGCCTCTGCCGGGCCACCACTCTGCAGCTCATTCTCCTCTGAGGTTATTCCCTGACCCATACCCCTCTGGAGCCCACCCCAGCTGCTTCCTCTTCCTAGGGCTCTCCACCTGCTGTTCTGTGACTCCCCTGAAAATAAACTTTTGAAAGGCAGCCTGTGTGGTGATTGTGAGCATGGGTTTAGGGTCAAGAGGTAACCCCATAGCCAGACTTCATCCTCCTCCAGGCCTCCATCCAGGGCTGCAGAAATAGCTAGCAATTGTCTGGCTAAGCAGGCAGTGGCTTATATGGAAAGAGGGGCCCCTCTGCAGCTGTCACCTGTGCTTGTGAATTTGTTTTTCCAGCGTCAGGAAGGAAAGGTGATTTGGGAGACACCAAGCAAAGAGCAAGAGGACCTTTTCTGTCCCCTGAAATTTAGGAGGGAGATGACCACACCGAGGCTGAGCCTTCCAGCTCCACTGGCGCCTGATGCCCTCCCTCACCTGTGACTGCCACCCTGGGAGGTTCTTTAAGGCTCTGTGCACAGCTCCCCTGCACCGAGGGGAGGGCGCATGCCTGTCATGAACGCTCAGGTGCTGGAGTCTACAGGACAGGTAGAAGAGAAATGACTGTGGTCACTCAGCAACCACTTATGCCAGACACACTTTTAATAGAATCATCTTCATCCAATCCTCACAGTCATCTCTTGAAATAGGCACTATTCCCATTTTGTAGACAAGGAAACTGAGACTCTAAGAGGTGAAAGTGCTAATGCAGATCACACTTATTAGGGACGGAGGCAGGACACAGCCCCACAAACACAGGGGGCAGCTGCCAAGGGGCCTCTTTTTCCATATAAGCCACCGCCTGCTTACCCAGCCAATTTCTAGCTATTTCTGAAGCCCCGGGATTGAGGCCTGAAGAAGGATTGAGTCTACTATGGTGTCACTTCGTGGCAAACTCTGAGAGGGACTAAGAAGGCCAAGTGGGGGCCTGCACCAGGCACCCCCAGCACCCAGGACGCCCCTCCTCCCACTGAACTACTCAGAGGCTGGGTGCCGGCAGGGTCCTCTCGCTTCACAGATCCTGCACCCCAGGCCAGACCCCGCATAAAAAGAGGTGTCCACAGTGCTCATATCCCACCAGGCTCAGACATGGTAGCCCCAAGAAGTCACATCCATCTGGGATCTTCCCACCCCAGCCTTTTCAGGAATGTCTTTTTATGGGGAGATACAACAGTATTAACCATGAGCACTGCTAGGGTCACTGATCACAAGCAGGCAGGAGGACCCCAGTGCAAGGTCTTTCTGTGGGGCCGCCTGGCATACTGCATGCCCAGCACTGTAGGTGGACTGGATGGTGGAGGAGACCCCGTTGGAACCTGAACAGAACGAACTTCTGGGAAACTCAGCCACTCTGGTCCTGGTATTCCTGTGTTGTATGTTTCAAAGCTGTCTTGGCTTAACTAGTTCTATCTCATTTTAGGATCTTCCAAAAGAATTGGTGAACCAAGGTGTTAAACAGCCAGATCCATTTGGCTCCTGAGCTCTGGAGGGCTAGGACGCAGGGTAAAAGGACCCAGGGTCCCAGCACCTTTTACCAGCTTTCCTAGCCTGGCCCTTGAGACCCTGTTTGACAGGTTCCTGTCCACTGACCAGCCCATCTCAAGTCATCCTTGTGCCCTACATTCAGTGCCTCCAGATAATCCCTCTGTGCCCTACCTTCAGTGCCTCCAAGCTCTGTCTCACCCACCATGTGCCCTCTTGCCTGGGGATCAACCCCTTCCTTTCCCCAGCTAACCCCTACTTCCCCTAGCACGTTTCCATGTGAATTTCAAAGACTAAGTGCAAGGATTAGGTTCCTCTGAACTGGTTGAGATCTTTCAGGATTCCTATCCATCCCCCAGTGTCCTATTTATCTCAATTTATGATACCCACACTTTCCCAATAATCCTGTTGTCTTTCTTGGTGTGGTTGTTGCTCCCTATAAATTGTCATTAAAGAGGTTGGATAGGAATGAGCCTGCAGCCCACTACTAGAGACTTCTCTTCTAGAGGTCGACATTGATCCACCCATCTTCATACCAATGGCGGAAGGATTAGGTGGTTTTTCTAGTTATTGATTACTATGGAACAAATGACTTCAGACATGCTGACGAAAAATGCCAACCATTTTCTTCTGCTCACAGATTCCTGAGTCAGGAATCTGGACAGAGCACAGCTGGGATGCCTCTTCTTTGGTTCATGTTCAGGACTTCTGCTGGGAAAAGTAGACAGCAGGGGTGGGTGAATGAACTGAGTGGTTAGGGGCTGGAATTATCTAGAGGCTTCTTCATTCCATGTCTGGTACCTACATTGGAAGGACTCAAAGACTGAGCTGAGCGGGGACTGTCACGTGTCGAATGACATGTGTCCTCTCCACATGGCTTGGGTTTCTCAAAGCGTGGCAGCTGGGTCACAAGAGTGAGTATTCCAGGAGAACCATACAGAAGCTGTGGGGTCTTTTATGGCCAGGCTTCAGAAGTCAAAAAACATTACTTTCTCCATACCCTACTGATCAAAGCAGTCACAAGACTGTCCCGATTCAAGAGGAGGAGCATAGGTCCCACCGCTGGATGGGTGGAATGTCTAACAATTCTGTAACAGCCACAGCAGCAATGGAAGCCTACACCCAGACGCAGAATGACTTGGGAGTCCCTTTGAGTCAGGGCGTAGGCCCTACCTGACAGGCTACTCAATGGTGATAAGTCATCAAGAATAAGCAGTGCTGACAGGCCTCTGACATTCCTGCAGAGAGGCTGGGGTATAGGCCAGACTACCATGATAAGGACTGTCTAACAGAATGAAGGCTCAAAGTGGATACTCGGTCTCCTGAAAAAGGCAGAACCCCTATTATCACAACTGGAGCATGCAGGATGTCAGACCAGCAGTGTGTGACATGATGCCATCACACAGGTTAGCTGAGCAACTTCAATCCCTCCTCCTGTGATCAGATGAGACCTTGTCAAATGCCCATGCTGATATTAAGAAATACTATATAGCATATTCCTGATCCAACAATTCAGTCATTACCTTTCAAATGTGGGTTTTTTGTTTGTTTGTTTGTGTGTTTTGTTTTGTTTTTTCTGAGTTTCACACTTATTGCCCAGGCTGGAGAGCAACGCTGTGATCTTGGCTCACAGCAACCTCCGCCTCCCATGTTCAAGTGATTCTCCTGCCTCAGCCTCCCGAGTAGCTGGGATTACAGGCATGCACCACCATGCCCAGCTACTTTTGTATTTTTCTTAGAGAAGGGGTTTCTCCATGTTGGTCAGGCTGGTCTCAAACTCCTGACTTCAGGTGATTTGCCCACCTCGGCCTCCCAAAGTGCTGGGATTACAGGCGTAAGCCACTGCACCTGGCCTCAAATGTGCATCATTAATCATCTCGACAGAAATATTTCCAGTGATCATGTGGATCTCACCAAACTGGGAAAGGATTAGGAAGTATACACATCAAGAGGGAAACAGGAGAAAGCAAATGGAGGCAGTCATTAGAATTATTGCTGAGTTCCTCTAGAGATGGTAGAAGGGAGGTGGGATTCCAGGGTCAAGTGGTTCCAGGTGGTCTCAGCCTACCAGCTTTCAGCTCTTCATTAGTGTCCCTTCAAGGCAAGACCCATCTCTTTCAGAGAACAAACATTTACACTGGTCTAGGGTCGCTGGAGGCCATTTTACCTTGGAAGTATCTGGGAGTTGGGAGTTGATGAAGGGGCAGTACAGAACAAATAGCTCAGAGATGGTCTGGGAAAGAATGAAGAGAGTAAAATAGATATTTGTGGTGAGGGGTGCAGCTTTTCCTGTGGAAGCAGGGCACTGTCACTGCTGTAAGTCATTGATTTCTGGGTCTCTGGCTCAGACAATCTTAGAAGGCCAGAGCTGGGGGGTGCCTGTTCCAAGGTCATCTAGTCCAACCCTCGCATTTGAGAGATGTGGAAACTGTTGCAGAGTCCATTTGTGCCCACTGAATATCCATGTACTTCCCCGAATTTTCCAGCCTTCCTTGCAGTTAGGTGATTAATTATAGCCAATGACACATGTCATCTCCAGGCCCAAACACTGAAGACAGGATGTGCCTCCTCCATCCCTCTTATCCCCTGCCACTGTGACCAGACAGTCAGTCCATGTACCCTAGACAGCACACTTACAAGATGGAGGAGGATCTGCCCATCCTCATCACAGCAGGAAATACAAAGCTTCACTGTGTGAAGCCACTGAAAACTGGGGACTTATTTGTCACTGCAGCATGGCCTGGCTTAGCCTGACTACTATGGAAATTGAGGCATAGAGAGGGGAAGTATGGATATGAGTAGCCCTGATAATGTATGTCAGATCCTTGCTCTTTCAGGAAAGCAGATCAAAGCAGGTAACATGGTAGGATTTTCTGCTCTAGTGTGATGATCATGCAGCATTGATCCTCTTGCTGTCATGCTTTATAATTTACAAAATCTATTCATGCCCAGAGTCATACAGTGAAGGGATAAGGGAGTCAAAACTAAAATCCGGGGCTTCCCCCACTCACGGCCTGATTGCCTATGCTTTTAGAATACTGACATCTTTTTAAAAGGTTATAACTCTCTTTTATCCTCCCGTCTCCAAAAAACAAAAACAAAAACAAAAAAATCTGATTGGCATAGGCTTCTTTTTTCCCACAGGTTTATTTCCATAGAATATTTATTTCAATATTTAAATTTTGTCTTGAGAAGGTTCCAATAGCCTGGAGATCATTGGAGGTACCCGAGGAGTCACGGGTACCAGGGCTGGGAAACTCCTCCCTCGTGGGGGAGATCCCTGGCTGAGAGAATCCCCTTGGTCGGTCCCCACAGAGGTACAGCACCCACTGACCCACTCAGACCAGCAAATGAAGAAGTTGGATGAGACCACATCAAAGCAAGATTTCTTTAAAAAATCCAAATCAGATCCAGGTTCCTCTTCTTCAGACCACATAGAGTGGGTGAAGGGTGCCTTCTGACTGCTTCCTCTTTCAACAAAAAGGGGAATGGCTGTAGGCCTGAGGGTGGCCATTTATGTCTGGGAGAAGGTGACAAGTTAAAAGCCAGGGTTGGGGACTCAGACTCTCTGGGGCTCTGTGATGTCCAAATTGCAGCCTCTATCACAGGGAGCCCCAGCTCTCCTGAGAGGCCCAACCCCTCTGTAGCCCCAACCCTGGCTGCCCAGCCAGGCCCACCTGATCTGAGATGTCGCCTCTGACCTTCACCTGCCCTCCCCTCCCTGTCAACAGCCAGATGGGGAACACACCCCTCAGGTCCCATTTCCCCTCTGGCTCCTTCCTCCTGGGGCCTCCATGGTCTGACTTCCATCTTTACCTTGATTCTAAAACTATTCCAACCAAGGATATCACTGAAATGCTATTGCCCAAACAGAAAGACCTTAAGTTCAGGCCCCATCACTTACAAGTTTGTAGCCTTCATTCGGCAAGTTATTTTCCTACTCTGGTCTCAGTTTCCTCACCTGTAGAACAAGAATGATAATAATAGGACCTACCTCATAGGGTTATTGTAAGGACTAAATGAGGTAATGGGAGTAAAGCACTTGGCAAAATGCCTACTTCACATAGTCTATCATGTGATGAATATAAGTTAACAATCCTTCATCCAAAATCCCTGGGGCCAGAAGCCGGTATTTTTTCTTATTTTAGGAGGTAATATGGTACATAGGCTGTCTTTAGTGTATGTCCCCCAGTGGGTGCCAAGGCAGGGCCTCACAATCAGACACATTCATGATGCTGCAGTGACCATGTCAACTTTCACTTGAAGGGACTTCAGACTGCAAATAGTCTCTCCAGTTCAGATCAGATTTTGCTACCAAATGAGAGTTGGCACCAGATTGACAAAAACAAGAAACAAACAACAACAGCAAAAAAAAAAAAAAACCTTTTTGTCCCTGGGATCTTTGGGTTTCAGGCTTGCAGACAGGGAATTGTGAGTTTGGGCTAGTATTATTCCTATTTACACAACTAGATTTTTCTGTCACCTAGAACATAGAATGGACTCAATGACTCCTTCCTAGGAAGCCCTGACTCCAGAGGTCTTCCAGATTCTCTTCCACCCTAACTCTCTCCCTTTGGATCCTACAGCCCTGGAGCCAATGTGATGCAACCGAAGATAGTTTTATACCAATACCTG
Source organism: Rhinopithecus roxellana (assembly GCF_007565055.1). Classification (NCBI taxonomy): domain Eukaryota; kingdom Metazoa; phylum Chordata; class Mammalia; order Primates; family Cercopithecidae; genus Rhinopithecus; species Rhinopithecus roxellana. The sequence continues at coordinate 84,150,809 of NC_044553.1, read as the reverse complement.
CTGCGGAGCCCCATGCACCTTAGACAAGCCTATGAGGGCAAGAATAGCGTTTTCTACTTCTCTGATCTTCTTAGTGACAAGTAAAGAGCTGAGTACACAGTCAGTGCTTAATACATGCATCCTACATGAACACTGCTGACCTCTCTATGCCTCTGCTCTAATCTTGGCTCACTTGGTGCTGGAAGAAATAGCATAGTGTACAGAAACCATGTAGCTTCTGGGTTCAGCCAAGCCTGAATTTCAGCCTACTCAGGCACCTCACTGGTTTGTATGTTTCTGTCTACCTAGAAGGCTCCACGTCACATCCACAAAATGAACATAGTAACCCACTGTGAAGGGTTTTCACCATAAGAAGCCATCTGTGTAATACACCTTGCCTTGCACAAGGCCTGGCGCTCACTGGGAAAATGATGGAACTTGAGTCATAGGATCGTTGTGAGGATTACATGAATGAAAGTTTATGTGGGTCTTAAGAAAGGTTTTAGCATGTTCTGCGTGGTCAATTTTTTTTTTTTTTTTTTCTGTATTCGAGAGTTATAATTTTACCTCTTTTTTTGTGATAAATTTATATAACATAAAATATGGCCAGGCGCAGTGGCTCACACCTGTAATCCCAGCACTTTGGGAGGCCGAGGCAGGCAGGTCACGAGGTGGTGAGTTCGAGACCAGCATGGCCAACATGGTGAAACTCTGTCTCTACTAAAAATATAAAAATTAGCTGGGTATCATTGCGGGCACCTGTAATCCCAGCTACTTGGGAGGCTGAGGCAGGAGAAACACTTGAACCCAGGAGGCGGAGGTTGCAGTGAGCTAAGACTGCACCACTGCACTCCAGCCTAGGTGACAGAGCAAGACTCTGCCCCCCCACCTTCAAAAAAGTATCACTTACCCATTTTAAATGTACAGTTCAAAGGCATTAAGGACATTTACACTGTGTGCAACCATCACCACTTTCTATTTTCAGAACTTTTCCATCTTCCCCAATTGAAGTTCTAAATCTATTAACCAACAATTCCCTGTTCCTTCCTACCTCCTTCCCCCAGTTACTTCTAATCTCCTTTCTGTGTCTATGAATTTTACTGCTCTAGTTACCTTGTGTAAGTGGAATCATACAATATTTGTTCCTTTGTGCCTGGCTTATTTCACTTTAACATAATGTTTTCAAGGTTCATCTATGTTGTAGCATGTGTCAATGTTCTTCCTTTTTAAGGCTGAAAACATTCTAATTTACTTATCCATTCATCCATAGGTGGAAACTTGAGTTTCTTCCACCTTTTGCCTATTGTGAATAGTGCTTCTAGGAACACGGCCGTACAAATACCAGTTCAAGTCCCTGTGTCAATTATTTTGGGTATGTACCTAGGAGATCATCTAGTAATTCCATGTTTAATTGTCTGAGGAACAGCAACACTATTTTTTCGCAGCAGCCTCAACGACACTTTTCTTGTTATTTCTCCACCCATCCATTCATTCAACAAATAATTAATGAGTGTCAACTATATGCAGGCACCACACTAGGTTCTGGGGATACAGGGAAGTCCAGTGTGGCAGCACACAGCAGACCCTCAGGGACCAGCAACAGCTACAGATGCACCCCTTGGGCTTCTCCCCTGCTTTACTGCCTGGTTAATTTCAGCACAGTCTTCCCCATTTAATTCACCTTACCTGGTAACTCCTCCATGTCTTTCCTGGGGCTGTCCACCAATCTGAGGCGTCCTTCTTAGCATCTTTCCCATTTCACAGTTGTCTCTCCCACCACACTTCTAAAACTTCTTCCTGTGCCTGTAGGCTGAGAAAAAGCCCTTCTCAGACTCCCCTCGCTCATGCCTTTCTACCTCTTAAGGTTTCTTTGAACCAAATCACTCTCCCGAAGCTTGCAGAAGCTCTTGGCTATTATTGAGCTCTTCCTTGCTAATCCTGGGTTTTACCCTCTCTCCCACATCATCGGTCTTCATTACTGTCTAGTCCCCTAAGCAGGTTCCCCAGCATTCTCACATACCCCTCGCCTTTCATTTGTCCCTTTGTCACACATCTCCCCAGCTGCCCTGGAATCCCTGCCAGACCCAGCCTTCCTTCAAAGTGCAACAAAAGCTGGATTTTTTGTCCAAACATATGAAATCCAAAGTCACGTTGTTTTGTGAAGCCTTTTGAGATGAATCCCCCAGAGCTTCAGGTACTCCTTGTTTCACAAAATCAATTTGGTTTTAACAGATTTCTGTTTGCGAATCCTCACCTGATTCACCTGATGTGAATCCTACCTCTGATTACCATGATAAATTGGAAGAAGGGTTTGAAAGAAAATGAACTCCTGGAAGGCCTCTCAGAGTTCTGCTGGGGTAGCTGTTCGGCAGCATTCCATGGGGCACCATGGCCTTTCGCCATTGCCCTGTGCAGCCCTCTTTCTGCAAGGATCTGCAGTAGGGGTCTGCTCAGTCTTCCAGAGGTGAGGAGCTGAGGCCCTGCCAGCAAAACCCTTCCTCCTCCTCTACTCTGTGGTGGAGAATGTTCCTGATGCTTTCTGCTTTCAATGCTTTTTAAGCCTACCTGCCTCTGGTGTCCCCTGAAGGCCTCCAGCTCACATCAGATCCCAGGTTTCCTAAATCCTAGCCTTCTTCAGCTACAACAATGGGGAACTTTTGTCTTCCCTCCTCATCACCCCCTTGGTTCTCACAGCTTCCTCAACCCATAACTGGTTGGGAATTCATGCTTGGACAACCCAAAACATTAGCATATCTAAAACTCACATTTACATTTTATTACTTTGTAGGAAAACAATTTACAATATAGCCTACAATACACTGGGGGAAAAGAAATTGACAGACAGAATTTCTCTTTGGTGGGGAGAGTAGGGGATACATACCTACGTATTATTTTTTTACACTTTATTTTCAAGAGAAAGTGGTTGATGAAGTAAACCAGGACTGTGGGATGCTAGCTGTCTTATACCTCTGGTGTGTCTGCCTCATTTACCCAAATCCTTTTGTTTAACCAGAGGAATTTTTCCCCAATGGGAAATCCCTGATTTTGTATTCAGAGCTCTCCCAGTTTCGTTCTCCCCTCTTTTTCTTTGTGTGTTTATCTGCAAAACACAGCTAGGCTGAAGAGGTGCACTTTGGAGAGCCAGGGAGGAATAGGTGCCTACTTCAGGCTGTGAATTTCTTAGATTCAAACCTTGAAAAAGTATAAATCACCCCCAAGGCCCTAACTGGCCAATTTTGTGCATGAGAAATTCTGTGAGGAGCCTGGGCAACACCACAAGACCCCCGTCTCCACAAAAAATTTTTTAAATGATCTGGGTGTGGTGGTGCACCCAGCTACACAGGAGGCTGAGGCAGGAGGATTGTTTGAGCCCAGTACTTAGAGGCTGCAGTGAGATATGATCACGCCACTGCACTCCGGCCTGGGCCACAGGGGAAGAACCTGTATCTAAAAAAGAAAAAGGAGTTATACATGATATAAATGATGAATTGATGGGTGCTGACGAGTTGATGGGTGCAGCACACCAACATGGCACAAGTATACGTATGTAACAAACCTGCACGTTATGCACATGTACCCTAGAACTTGAAGTATAATAAAAATAAATAAATAAATAAATAAATAAATAAATAAATAAATAAAAAAGAAAAAGAAGGGCCGGCACGGTGACTCACGCCTGTCATCCCAGCACTTCGGGAAGCCGAGGCGGGTGGATCACGAGGTCAGGTGTTCAAGACCAGCCTGACCAACATAGCAAAACCCCATCTCTACTAAAAATACAAAAAATTAGCCAGTCATGGTGGCAGGTGCCTGTAATCCCAGCAACTTGGGAGGCTGAGGCAGGAGAATCACTTGAACCCGGGAGGCAGAGGTTGCAGTGAGCTGAGATCACACCACTGAACTCCAGCCCAGGCAACAGTGCGAGACTATATCTCAAAAAAAAACAATAAAAATAAAAATAATTAAAAAATGAAGAAGAAGAAAGAAATTCTGTGAGGTAAGTTTACATAAACTTGCTGGAATGGGGTTCATAGCCATTTTGTGTGTCGAGTGGGTGGATACTATGTCCGTCACATGACAGCAGGAATCCCTTGACCTGTGTCGTCAAATCCCCAGGGCTCCTGAAGAGCAAGTGCCAAACAAGCCTTTAAGAAAACGACCCTCAGTGGGATGCAGCTCTCTCCTCGCACTCAGTTCACAGCTTCACCAGGAACACAGACGAGACTGAACCCCACCGTCAGTGCCCCTCCTCTCAGCCTGCACCAATTGGCAAAGGGTGGTGACACCCGAGGAGAAAGAATGCCCAGGGATGCCCTCCAGCTCTTGCAGCATCCAGAGAAGAAGGTTGCCTCCCTCTCTTTGTGGCTCTGCTAAGATGTCAGAGAGGACAAGGGGAAAATCAAACCAGCAGGCTCTGGAGGAGATGTTGGTCAGGGACCCGCCACTGAAAGCCGGTACACAACCATGCCCATGCCCAGGCGGCTGCATACAACCATGCCCATCTGTTGTCAGCCCATCTGCCATGCCCCTGTGGCCACGCACCTGTCTAAAGCCACCCTCACTCGACCTTGGATTCCAGCCCCTGGTGTAGCCCAAGGCCCTCACTCTGTGCTGGGTGCTCTCTCTGCCTGATTGGCTTCTCCTCTGCTGAGGCATTCCTCCTGGTGCAAAACATGTTTTACTACCTCCCTCTTAAAAAAGAAATCCCTTGGAACTAGATTGCCCTTCGGCTATTGCCCTACTTAGCTTCTTTCTTTTAGAGTCAAATTCCTCAAAAGAATTATTATCACAGTCACTACCTCCTCTCCGCCTATCTTTTCTTGAACCCTTGAAAATTGGGCTTTGCACCCCATGACCCCCGCTAAAATGGCTCTTGTCAAGCATCACAATGATACCACCAGTCAATCCTCAGTCAGTCCTCATCCTCCCCCATCAGTCCGAAACATTTGGCCAACTGCTTGCTCTCTCCTTCTAGAAATACTTTCTTCTGTTGACTCTCTACCCCTCTAATGCCTGTTTGCAATCTCCTGGACTCAGTCCTCCTTAGCACAGGAGCTCGCCCCGGCTGCAGCCTAGGGCCTCTTCTTTTCTCTGCCTGCATTCACGCAGGGGTGATCCCTTCCCCTCCCTGCTTTAAATACTGTCCATAGGCTCATGTGTTTGGATCCTGGCTAAGACTGTGCCTAGCAGGGTGATCGTGGACAGGTCATTCCACCCCTCAAATGTAAAATGAGGTTTCTAATAGTACCCTGTCATAGAGTTGTTAGAAGGATTAAATGAGTTAGTATGTGTAAAGCATTAAAACAGTGGCTGCTGGGTTTATTAAATAAATGCTCTTCCCCACTTCTTTCCCTAGACAACTTCAGCTCCCCCTGTAGACCTCAGTGTGCACGTTTCTTCTAGATATCTACAGCACCTCCTCCATGGTTATGCTGAGAAGACTGTGGTCAATGCATTATTACTTCTGTGACTGCTGACTTTCTCTCTCCACCATGCATACACTCCTGGAGAGCAAGGACGAGGTCTCCTGTGATTCCTGCTCTGTCCTCTGCACCTAGGGTGATGGCGTCAGGGTAGCACCTCCATGAATAGTCACTGGATGAATGAACGACCAAATACCTGAATGGATGGGCTCTGCAGCAACTGCTGTAAGCTGAGGACTTAACAAAGGGCATGGGCCTCTCCCAAGGAAGAAGCTGCAGAAGGGTCTTGGGAAGGACACGCAGGAGAGCCTGAGCCATGAAGGAGTCTGAGAAACATGTCACCCATGACCGTGGCAGAGGCCGCTTTGTCCCTCTGTCCCTCCATGCCTGCCTGCTCTGTACCCTGGATGACATGACTTTATCCCACAGGAATGACTGGCGTTCCTGAGACACCTGACACTTGGTGGCTGAACAGAGCCCCAAGCTAGCCTTCAAGGGGCAGGACCAGGGGTTACTGTTTATACTCAGATCTGGAACTCAATAATGAGCTGGCATTCCTTTCTGAAATGACCGACTCCAGGAAGCTTATGCCGTGGAGGCGGTGAGTGGGACCAGAGCAAGGTGTGCCATCAGGCCGGCCTGGGTTTGAATTGTGACCCTACCCCTTGTCACCTGTGACCTCAGGAAGAAATGGCTATAACTCTCTGATTCTTGAGTTGCAAAACAATATTCCTAGTGCTGTTGGGAAGGTAAAAGGAGGCACTGAGCTTAGTACATTGTAGAAATGCAAATGTTTACTTCCCTACCTCTAACATGGACTGGAATTCTTCCATAGGTAAGGAAAACGGCAGACACTAAGAAGCTCTAGAAAGGAGTGAAGCTTTTACCTTTCGTCCTATCATGAATTACACATTTGACCTTCCGTAGGGTGAATACAAGCATGATTGAATTCACTTCAACTCAACTCAAGGAAAAACTAGTTATAGTTATATATATGTATGTATAGATATACATATTTACATTTACTGCAGGCACAGATATGTGCTACAGCCCAAGAAGAAGATGGTGAAATTCCAGTTTCATTCCTGTCTCTTCTTTCTCTAGAACTTTGTATATAAAGCAACAAAGCACTTCTTAAAGTCTTTAGAGTTCTGCTCTGCTAATCCTGTGATTCAGATGGGATGAGCTTGTAGTGGGTAGGAAATTAACCTTGCTGAGCACCAACACTGCTGGCGCCTTCACATGCTTTCTGATGAAATCTCCATCCCCACCCTGTAATGCAGGTCTTCTGAACACAGAAACGAAGCCCCGTCTCTAGAATCGCAGCAGACAGGGCCTTCATGAAGGACTGGAAAATTCCAGCACCTCAGAGAACACTTAATCTGTCATGATTGCGGGTGGAGGAGGCAGGAGGGGATACTGGCAGACCTTTAGAAGTCCTCAGCTCTAAAGATATGGCATTGTCTGCAGTGTGATTCAAGAGAAAAACATAACAGACTCATAAAATGCAAAACTTACATGTATGCTGCAGTTAAAATGGCTCCTTCTGGATATTTCTGAACACAAAATCCTGGATCATTTTATCAAAGGTGCGTTTTCTCATAGCTCTGGAACCTCTGCTTTGCTGCTGCCCTAATGAGGCCCTTGGTCTGCCCAGTGGACTAGGCAGCAGCCAGCGTCTGCTGTGTTCCATGAGATTGAGGGGTAAGCAAACTTAGGCAAGGCCAGCTACTTCCACAGCCCCCCCGCCTCCCGCCACTGGATAAGGAGTTGATTGTCTCTAATCATTTCATACAGGCACCCCATATAAGCACTATTTACAGGGCATTCAGAGAATCAGGAAAACTGATGAGGCCCAGGAGATAACTAGATAGATAGATAGATAGATAGATAGATAGATAGATAGATAGATAGATTAGATAGATAACTAGAGAACTACTTCAAGGGCACCGGGTGTGATTACATGTTCAGATCTGTCTTTGTTTATTTTTTCCCCCTCTCACATGAAAAGAAAGACAGATGTGTAGCTTCTCTATGAGTTGGTGCAACGTCTGGGTTCAGGTAGGAAATCCTAGGCCCCCTTGAATACGCTCCCAGAGCTTAGTGGGTTCCTTGGAAAATCTGTTGACAATTTCCTGTGATCTTGGATCCAAATGCTGTTTTCCAAAAGGCCTTATGATCATGATTTTAAGTATCTCTGGAAACATATTGAAAGAACACACTCTCAAAATAATATTCCGCTTCGACATCTTAACAAATTCAGGGCCCAATGGCATAGTGCTCATTCTTGGCAGGGATGGGAGGAAACAGGAATTCTCATAAACTTTTGGAGAGAGCGTAGATTGATAGCTTTCTTTTTTAGAGCAACTTATAAAATCTATCAAAATTTTAAATACATAAATGTCACGTTAGGTTATTTCATGCCTAGAAATGTATCCTACAGAGAGCCATTCACATAAGGGTTCAAAGATACATGAGCAAAGATATTCATTTGTAATCATGTTTGTCACATTTTTTAAAACTGGAAACAACCAAAATGTCCACTAATGAGTTAAATGGTACATGGTGTATCTATTATGTGGTATATACTATGCAACAGTTTAAAAAAGTAATATGAAAATCCCTGTGCATGAACTGCCATGAAAAGAAGCCCAGAGTCATTCATTAAGTTAGAAACACAAATTTTCAAACAGTATGAACTAAATCATGAGCGTGTTGGTTTTTTAAGTATTTACATGTATGTTTTGTCTACACATAGGAACATTCGGAAGAGGTCATTCACTGCGGGGGAGGGCTTTTGGTGATGGAAAAGAGGTAGAGGCCCAGAGAACGAGAACTTTTACGTTTTATTCTTCTATATCAAACTTATAAATTTTCATATATGAAGCATATGTCAATTTCAAAATAAAGGTGGGGTTTGTTTGTTTGTTTGTTTGTTTGTTTGTTTGTTTGAGTTGGAGTCTCACTCTGTAGCCCAGGCTGGAGTACAATGGTGCAATCTTGGTTCACCACAACCTCTGCCTCCTGGGTTCAAGAGATTCTCCTGCCTCAGCCTCCCAAGTAGCTGGAACCACAGGCGTGCACCACCACCATGCCCAGCTAATTTTTGTATTTTTGATGGAGATGGGGTTTCACCATGTGGCCCAGGCTAGTCTCCAACTCCTGACCTCAGGTGATCAGCCCACCTCAGCCTCCCAAAGTGCTGGGATTACAGGCATGAGCCACCGTGCCCGGGCATTTTACTTTTTTAAGAATGTATGGAGGCCCTTGGCAATGGACCTTCTGAAGGCTTTCTATCACCACCACATATGCCACAACTATTAGGTTGGTGCAAAAGTAATTGTGGTTTTTACCATCACTTAATGTCAAAACTGCAATTACTTTTGCACCAACCTAATAGTCATTGCCACCTCTCCTCCTTGAATACTGTTTCAGGTTCCAGACTCCTCCAAGTATAATTTAACCTGCAGGCTTCAAAGACAGCATCATGATCGGCTGCTGCAGGTGAGCAAGGATGTTCAGAGCTCTGTCAGCTTGCTGGGGACAGAAAGAGCTCGGCAATTTACTAAGCGTCTTCACAGTCTTGCCTTGCAGCAGCCTTCAGGACTGGCAGGACAGTCTCGCAGGGAATTCTTATTCCCATTTCTCCAGGGGAGGCTTGCACGGGTTACCGATCTTGGTCCCAGTCATGACTTGAAATTCAGAGAGCCACAAGTGGATCTGGTTAGAAGCAAGTTAAGCTGATGAGTTTGTCTCTACTACAGGGGTACCTGCCTTTCCCCAGGATGAGCCAGATGGCAATTCTGGGCCCAAGCTCTCCCTCCCTGATCAAGTCCCAATGGAAACAGCCCACATTGCCTCTCACTTTTACTTTCCAAGCTATCTGACAGTTAAATCAGACATGTCGGGAACCCATTCCAACTCTTTAAGAGTCTGCACAGCTCTGTGTCCTGCTATCGGTCGCTTAGCAATGCATCGTTATAGGGTGACTGGAATCACCCAAAAAAGTCATATGTTGAAGTCCTAAGCCCTAGTATTTCAGAATATGACCTTCCTTGGAGATGGGGTCTTTAAAGAGGTAATTAAGTTAAAATGAGGTCATTGGGGTGGCCCTACTCAGTATGACTGTTGTCTTTCTAAGAAGAGGAAATTTGGATGCAAACACATACAGAAGGAAGCCCAGGAGAAGATACAGGGTGAAGATGGCCATCCACAAGCTAAGGAGGGAGGCTTGGAGCAGATCCTACTTCACAGCCCTCAGAAGGAACCAACCCTGCCAACACCTTGATCTCAGGCTTCTATCCTCCAGAACTGTAAGACGATGAATTTCTGCTTTTTAAGCCACCCAGGCTTGGAACTTTGTTATGATGGGCCTAGCAAACTAATACATACAGCTCTTAGCAGACAACTTTGTTTTCCTTATTTCCAGCTTCTTGACACAGGGCCTCACTGTCCTGTACAAATTGTAATATGAAAAAAAAATCCTCAAGAGAATGACATTAAGATAGTTCAGCTCTACAAAATAAAGTGCAATCCCAGGCTAAGTATTCTTTTTATCTTAACAACCACTAACAGGGCTGAATGTGCCTTCAGTAACTCCAGAAGCTTATCAAATGTCTATAGGTAAAGCCGAGTGTGAAGGCACTTCCAAAAGGGGTTTAGCCCATCTGAAGGTGAAGAGACCAGACTCACTCTGCTTCAGGGTCCTTCAGCCTCTTCAAAGAGAAAATGGAACCTTCCAGCATATAAATCCCAGGAAAGAGGGTGAACAAGAGAAAGCCCTTGAATTTGTTCCAAGGAAGATACTGTCTGTCTTAAAATTATGAGCCTATGGGTGTTTTGTTTGTTTGTTGTTGTTTTTGAGACAGGGTGTCACTCTGTCACCCGGGCTGGAGTACAGTGGCATAATTTCAGCTCACTGCAACTTCCGCCTTCTGCCTCAGTCTCCCTAGTAGCTGGTACTACAGGCATGAGCCACCACGCCCAGCTAATTTTCCCATTTTTTGTAGAGATGGGGTTTCACCATGTTGCCCAGGCTGGTCTCAAATTCCTGGGGTCAAGTGATCCACCCACCTCAGCCTCCCGAAGTGCTAGGATTACAGGCATATGAGTATTTATGATAAAAATAATGCTTGCTTTTAGAAATTTTGGAAAATATAGAAAATGCAGAAAAAATAAGAAAATCGCCATAACTCTACCATGCTGAGACCACCTGTGTTTATATTTTTGTATATTTTTGTTTTGTTCTATATAGTTGTATTTCATAATTGGATACAGTTATATACACAATTTTCATACCTTTTTAGTTATAAAGAATTCCTCCATGTTATTATAATATCTCTGCAAACATCATTTTAAATGACTGTAAAATATCCCATCAAGTTGATCAGTTTTCTCAAATGTGAACTGCAGAACATCTGCAACAAAATTATATGCGGTATGTTAAAAATGCAGATTTTTGGATCTCACCCCAGATCCATTAAATCAAAATCTCTAGGGGTGGAGGCTGGGAATCTTCATCTTAGTAAGTTTCTCAAGCAACTCATGAATGTACAAAAGGTTGAAAACCACTAAAATTAGTGCAACTGTGGTTGTACATAACCTTATCCGAAATGCTGGACATTTCGGTTGTTTCTAGGGTTTTCTTTTATAAATACTTGTGTGTAGAACATCTATGTGCATAAAGCATCTTTCAAATTTTATAGCATTTCTTTAGGACAGTTTCCCAGAAGTGATATTATGATGTCAATGGTGTGAACCTGTTAAAGATGCTTGATAAACACACAACACACCTGCACACACATTTAACCACAAGGTCTGCTCAGGTTCCAGGGAGAAGTGTGTTGCCAATTACTTAACTGTATAACTCTTATTTTCCAGTTCTTTTCAACAGTGTTCTACCTTTATTACTGAAAATAATGAGTTGGGTCACAATAAAGTAGGTAAGGAATGAGCAGACAGTCAATAAAATGTCCTTTATTGATACAAGAAGACTCTGGCCTAACCCCATGCAAAACCAGAGCAGCAGATAGCCACGGGGACTCCAAGGACTCCAGACATCCAACGGAACTCCAAAGAACACAGTAGTACCCCATTGTACCCCTGTCCTACGTGCCACCAGGACAGTGTTCTCCTTAGTTCAAGGTCATCACCAACATTTGGAGGCAGCTGCACAGCAAGGATTCGTGTGTAGGTGGGGGCTGGTCTCACTCTGCCCGATGTAGAGGGATTTTTTCTTTCTTTCTTTTTTTTTTTTTTTTTTTTTTGAGACAGAGTCTCACTCTGTTACCCAAGTTGGAGTGCAGTAGCGCGATCTCGGCTCACTGCAACGTCCACCTCCCGGGTTCAAGGGATTCTCCTGCCATAGCCTCTCAAGTAGCTGGGATTACAGGCGCCCACCACCACGCCCAGCTAATTTTTGTGTTTCTATTAGAGACAGGGTTTTGCCATGCTGACCTCAAATAACAAAGGTCACAGCAGCAGACAGAATGTGGGGGCCCCAGAGAGGAAAATGGGCTCACAGAACCCTAATGTGCTCAGAGGAGGGCAGCTTCTAGATACGGGGAGAGCTACAAAGTGGAATGTTAAGTGCATAGCAAGCACATTGTTCTTACTGTGTGTTAAAATGGCTTAGAGGAGAGGAAATCATATAGAGACATGGGCAACCAGTCTGCTTAGGGCAACCAGAACTCATTCATTTGTTTAACCAGCATTTATACAGCATTTATTATGCACTAGGCAGTGGTCTAAACGCTTTACAAACATTAACTTATTCCATCCCCACAACCGACCTATGAAGTATCATCACTCCCATCCTACAGATAAGGAAACTGAGACACGGAGAGTTTAAGTAACTTGCCCAAAGTTGCACAGCTAGGCTGAGCGCTGTGGCTTATGCCTGTAATATCAGCACTTTGGGAGGCCAAGGCAGGTGGATCACTTGAGGCCAGGAGTTCCAGACCAGCCTGGCCAACATGGCAAAACCTCATCTCTACAAAAAATGCACAAATTATCTAGGTGTGGTAGCATGCGCCTGTAGTCCCAGCTACTCTGGAGGATGAGGCATGAGAATTGCTTGAACCCAGGAGGCAGAGGTTGCAGTGAGCTGAGATCGCACCATTGCACTCTAACCTGTGTGACAGAGTGAGACTCTGTCTCAAAACAAAACAAAAAAATAACCAAAGTTGCACAGCTAATACGTGGTGGAGCCAATATTTAAATCCAAGTAGCCTAGTTCCAGAGTCCATGATTTTAGCCTTGGAAGGAAGGACTGAGAAGCATTAGAAACCAATATACAGCAAGAAAGGTCAGTGGGTGACCCCTGGACAGGCGTCATCAGCCATGTCATTGAGTCTATCCTTGGGGGACCTTCACCTCACGCTATTTTCAGTTCATGCATCCCAAGATTAGGACAGTTCATGAAACCAAAGTGGGTAAAGCTGAAGCCACAGAATCTATTAAAGTGTCATTTAGAGCAGAGACTCTATCTGCTAACCCTTACGCACCAGCACATATTAGAAAAATGAAGTTGTTCAGTATAAACCATCCTTTCAACACTGGTCTCCACCTCTCCCCCACCCCAGCTGAGTGGGCACCACATTAGTGTAGCTGGTGCATGCAGTAGGTTGGCTGAGCATCTGGTATTTTCTGGAGCAGCACGATAGATCTGCCTGTGAGAAAGCCCCAGACACCTGCACGCTCCAGGAATACAGGCATATATGCGCGGCCTGTGTGCAGCACTCCCCACGCCTCCCCAACTATCTGAGACAGCAGGGGTGACCCCCTTGGTCACCCTGCCTGCTGGCTTCAGGCTGTGGTGCCTAAGCCCCTGGGGTGCCCTTCCCCTAGTACAACAACTCCTCCCTTAGAGAACACCTCTGCCTTTTATGTGAAGGACTGCAAAATCCATCATCAGAATCCATCATCCCTCGCCTCCAAGGCCTTCCACCACTGCAACTAATTATTTGTGTTGTAAACTCCCATGTGGAAACAATCCACAGGATTTCTCATCAGACCTGGCTGGCAGGCTAGCAGCTCACACGCCTGCCTGTAGACTGGAGCAAGCCAGCCTCCCCCTTTTAAACAAACACATTAAGTTAATAATAACACCGACCAAGTTTGACAGCCACGTTTACTAATTAATTCTCATTTGCTCCTTCTCTTAGGAAAGCGGGTAGGACTTGCCTGATTTACTGATGAATTAAGCCTCCAAACAGATTTCTCTTAAGGTGGCACCAAAAAGTTTAACCTGGAGCCTTCCTCCCAGTCAGCCTTCTCCACTTCCCTACCCCTAGGGTGATTCACTTTACCCAAGCTCCCTAAGGCAGTGTTCAGGATGGAGAAGATCCTAGTGGTGACCAGTCCCTGCCCCTTGACAGAGGTGTAGATGGCTCATCACAGCACCCCCTTTCATTCACCTGGTCATACAGAAGCACGAGGGGACCTCAGCCATCTCATCATTCCATTCTCACAACCCTCCTCCAGGAGAGTTGGTTATGATCCCCATCTCCCAGAGGGGTAACCACAGCTGAGAGGTCAAATGACACATCAAGATCAGAGGGCTCAGAAGCAGAAGGCCAAAAGCCCATTGTCTGCGGCCTTCCCTTTTACCTGGGGATGACTGGTTAGGAAATTTGTCCCAGGTGATGAAACAGCCAGCTTCAGGAAAACAGAATTCTCCATGCCCAGCCTTGGGCTCTGACCACAGAACCTGCTCTCTCCTCACACCTGTCTATAAAGGCCTCTGAGCTCTGGGCATGAAGGAGCTCACCTGTTTGTGGGCTTTGGTGGAAGAAGGGTGGATCCTTCTGGGAACCTGCTTCTACTCTGCAACTTCTATTCCTTTAATCCAAATAAGAATGCTGGTGCCCAGGCTGGACAGCCTTGGACTGATGTCATCAGCCATGCCATTGAGTCTGTGCTTGGGGGACCTGCAGCCCACGCTATTTTCAGTTCATGCATTCCAAGATTAGGACAGCTTGTTGGGATATTCTCTGTCCACATATCTTAACCTCATATCCTAGCTTCTCTCCCTTCTACTTCACTTACTGAGCATTTTCTACACACCTGTTCTACTAGGACCATCCATTAACATTTTAGATTATGTTTTGTTCTTGCAACAACCCTACAAGGCATGTATTATTCTTTTACAGTGCTGGTTTTACAGATGGGGAAACAAAGGCATAGAGAGCTTTCATTCCTCCTAAGGATTACGTGGCTGGTGTGCAGCAGAAGTGCAATCTGCCTTTAGACTTTGAGTTTAAGGCTCTAGTCTCCAGCTGATAGGAGGCACCTTTTGTAAGCTCTGTGGCTCTTACCCTCCCACTGCAGAGGGTGCTGAACTCTCAGGGCTAATGGCCCCGCAGTCACATTTTTTTAATGGGTAATGGCCTGTACAGCTGGTGACAGCATGCGTCATTTCCCAAGAATACTCAGGGGCCCAGATGCAGAAACTGACACCCCCACCTCTACCCCGGCTACTGGGCAAGGGGCATCAGCTGATTCTGAGGGCTGAGAGCGCCAGGTTTCTGAGATTGTTCTAAAAAAAGAAAAAAAAAAAAAAAAGGAAGTTCATTTGGCTTCCTGCACAGTCTAGGACTGGCTAACCACGTCCTGCCTGGGATCAGCATGGTGGCCAAGACTTCATGAGTAATAAATAACACCACCAGGCTCTTCTTGAACCTTAGATCCCCATAACCAACAAGAGCAGCTGGTGTTTTCTGAGGGCCTCCCTAAAGACCCACAGCTCTATGATAGACAGGACCTCATGTATCCCCATATGTCCTCATGAGCCAGGGGGAGAGGGGTGGCCAAAGGGACTCTCCTCCTTATTTTAAAGGTGGAGACACTGAATCACAGAGGGGAGACAGGGCTTGCCAGAAGGGAGTGGCAAGGACTGAAACAGGTTGCATTATCTGCCAGGATACCAAAAGACCTCTCCACTCCTCACCCGGGTCCATGAAAGAAAGAATACATTCCTAGGTCTCCCAAAGCAGCTGGACTGGAGCTGGCTCCACAGCAATTGTTTAAAGAAAAAGCAGTGGCCCTGATGGGAAGGAGCCCGATGGCCAGGGTGAACACAGTTTGGCCATTATCTGCAGGCCGGCCTCCCTGCGAGCTGCCCTGCGCCAAGATAACACAGCAGGCTGTGCTGGACACAACTGGCTGCCTGTGGACTCCACCTTTCCCCCATGCTGGGTTCCAAACACAAGATAGCAAAGACACTGTTTGCCTAGAGAGCCTAGTTTTAACCCCATGCTAGCTATGGCAAGGCCCAACTGGGGGATTTCTCTCCTTCCCTGCTTCAGGTGGGGAAGGTCCACTGAGCAGAGAGCTTGCCGGGTGAGCCTGCCAGGTAAGAAGGCTCATCTCCCTGCGCAGAGGGATGTAGCTGACTACAGCCTCCTCAGAGGGTCTCCCCAGGCAGGACCTTAGGCTTGGACTCTAGGAACCTCTTTGGAGATAGCCCAGACAGATGGGCAAGGTCCTGACAGGTTAGCCAGGCATCTTGATTCCCTCTTCCCTAATCCCAACTCCTAACTTCCAGTCCCTCCCCCTGACTCTTCCCCTCCACTGGCTTCTATCACCCCCAGCTCACCCATAGGGTCCCCTCGTTCAGACCCATGCAGGCAGGCCCTAGGCCTCACTTTCCAACAGTTTCTTCTAGCCCAGGCCTGGTGACTGGCTTCTGCAGAGAATGTTAGAGCTGAAAGGACCCTAAAGAGCCACCCCTCTGCATTTTACACATGAAGAAACCATGACCCAGAGAGACCGTGACAGATCCAGGGCTACCATTTGGTAATGGCAGAGACAGACTGGTTTCCAGGAATTCCGGAAATGTTTGCTCCACCAACCTGCACACAGAGAGTCAAATTAAGGTAAGTTCATCCATTTACAGATGAGCAAACTGATGCCCAGAGAGGTAAATGGGCCTTCCCAAGGCTCACATTCACGCTGTTTGTTAGTATGATCTCTTAGATACAGACTAAATGGAGAGGCCCCTAATCCTATTGGTGACAGCTGATGCACAGACAGCGTGATTTTGCAACCTCACTTAGTCGCCTGTTAACAAGCAGCTCTGAAAATCCTTCTGCAGGGCTGCCCTGAGTCCCCCCATCTGCATGCTGCTATTCCTCGGAAGGGCACTGCCCCCAGGAGAGCTCCTCTGCATGGATATTAATGCCCAAGTCAGAAAAGAAGCCGATGAATCTGAAAAAGAAAGAGGGCCAGATAGTCTATTTTACCTTTTTTTTTTAAATGGAGGAAATTCTAAATTATTCTAGTACCCAATCCACTAGTTGCCTGGAAAATGCCTACTGATCCTTCAGTTGCAGGTACCTTGGTGCTAGAAGGTCAGGTTTAGCGTTCCAGCTCAGCAGCTATATGCATGTGGTCAAGTTTCTCAGCCCCTTTGAACCTGCGTTTCCTCATTTGTCAAGTAGGAATATTACCTCCCTTTCCCTGCCTCTTGGTGAGGTTGACATTAGAAAATCGATGTAAAAGAATGCTCTGATTTGAAAATGTTCTGAAGACATAAGCAATTACTCATTATGAATACAATATTCTCCTTTCTCTATTTGAGAAAGGCCCTTTGTTGGCTGGGGGTGGTGGGGGACTTAGGTAACTCAGCCAGGTTGCTCCCACCAGTCTGATTTAATGGACTCCTCTCTTAATCACCACAGCTTCTCTCTCCTTGTGCCTGGCTCTTTCTGAGCTTTCTGAACTTTGCAATCCCCAGCTCACCCCACCCACACGCCCCACGGTCCTTCTCCCCAACAGTTGCCAGCCCACCCTGGCCATAAACCGGTACAACCCACAAGGGCTCTCAGGAAACAACTTCACCCTTACCTTCTCCCACTCCCAGGTCCCTCTGACCCTGGGGAAGCTCACATGGCCCCTCCTTTCCCCATAGTGGTGTCAGCAAAGTAAACTGGAGGCTGGTTGACCCCCAGTCTCTAAAGTAGGCCAGAGCCCCAGTGCTCTCAGGTGAATTCCAGGGCTTACTATGGGAAGGCGGGAGGTGGGCTGGGGGCCAGTCTGGTGTTACCAACCCCTGGGTACCTACCATCCTCTGAACCCCACACTGTATCAGAGGGAGAGGCTGGGAGCTGGCATTTATTAATCCTCTACTCTGTGCTGGGCACTTTGCCCACATTAGAGCTACTTCTCATAACCCATGGAGAGGGTTAGTATCCTCATTTAACAGGTGAGGAGAAACAGAATCCAAGAAGCTAAGCAACATACCCACAGTCACACAAGACTTCAGGGATGAACAGGAATCCAAATCCAGGGTTCTCACCTGTAGGCTTGGGCATGGGCATGGATCCCATACCCACAGTCACTTACTGAGTCTATATATATAGCAGGTTTACTGGAGTAGATCAAAAGCAAGGAAAGCATACAATTCCCCAGACTTCTGGATTTTTTTATCATGACCTCAAAATAAGTACTGGAGGCTGGGCGCGGTGGTTCGTGCCTGTAATCCCAGCATTTTGGGAAGCTGAGGTGGGTGGATCACGAGGTCAGGAAATCGAGACCATCCTGGCTAACACGCTGAAACTCCGTCTCTACCAAAAAAAAAAAAAAATACAAAAAATTAGCCGAGTGTGGTGGTGGGTGCCTGTAGTCCCAGCTACTTGGGAGGCTGAGGCAGGAGAATGGCGTGAACCCAGGAGGTGGAGTTTGCAGTGAGCTGAGATCGTGCCACTGTACTCCAGCCTGGGCGACAGAGCGAGACTCTGTCTCAAAAAAAAAAGTACTGGAAGTGAATATTAAAAATAAAAATAGTTGCTGTTAAGGTAGATATCTTTAATGTTACTGTGTTACTTTCTCAAAAGAAAAGATTCCTTCCTAACCATTTCCTTTTCCCAAAGTGAACAGCTGATGTATATAAACAGTAGCCACTAGTATTCATTGACCACTCACTATTCTCAAAGCCTTTTATGGGAATGCTGTCATTTCATCTGCCAACAGTCTATGCAGTAGGTCCTACTGTTAACTGGTTTATAGATGAGGAAACTGAGGTGCAAAAATATGGAGAGATTTGCCCCAGGTCACTGAGTTAGAGACTTTGAACTCCCGTAGTCTGGTGTTAGAGCCTGTACCCTGACCCATTAAACTTAATATTCCCAGCTATGGGATTTCCTGGACCAAGGTACGGCGCCTAACCCAGTGAAGGTGTGTGTGCTAGTGCCAGAGAGTCAACAGGCCTCAGTCACTGTTGAGTGGAATGGAGTGAAGGAAGGAATGAGTAGGGGAAATGGATGACTTGCTGCGGGTCTTGGGAGTGACTTGTGCACTTGGAAGTGGGGTGGGCAGCGGGGAGAGGGTTGGCCTTAAGCAAGGGGTTCTGAATCCTTCTCACTGCCACCTAGGAGGGCACAATGGGGATGGGGGCAGTTGCAGACAGCTTCAAGGGAGTCAGGCCCTCCCCAGATGAGCTGCAGCTCAGCCTCAACCCTCATCCCACCCGTCCCACCGGGGACATGCTGACCTCCCAGGACAATACCTCCAGGCTAGTGTCATCTCCACCCAACCAAGGCGGGGCTGGGAAACCAGATGTGCCTGCCACAGGTGGGGCTGAGGCCAAGAGGACACCCACGGGAGGGAGCCCCAAACCCACAAGCGTTTGCTGGGCTTCGACACAGAAGGCAGCCAGGTGAGGTTGACAAGCTTCTGCTCCAGGAGTCACCATCTAAGAATACCTCAGAAAGGACCATGGCTCCCACTTTCCTGCAGAGGAAAGTCTCCTGGAGTCCTCCAGTCTACCCATTCGTCTCCTCTCTCCAAGTCCCCTTTCTGCCTTCCACTTCTACCCCCAACCATAATCTAGCCTCTGCCTACCTCTACTCTGCCCCCCTCCCTCCTCAGGGTCCCATTAAACACTACCACTTTCTTTTCTCCCCAAACACCCCATCTCTTTTGCTTCTAAAATGCTTTTCCCTGCAGTGTTTTCTCTGTGTGGGATGTTCTTTCTCTATGTGTCTCTTGCAACTCTACTCAATCTTGCTTGTCTGTCAGTCCTCTATTTTTTTTTTTTTTTCTTTTTGCTGGGTAGCGAATGGAGTTTTGCTCTTGTTGCCCAGGCTGGGGTACAATGGCACGATCTCAGCTCACTGCAACCTCTGCCTCCCGGGTTCAAGTGATTCTCCTGCCTCAGCCTCCCAGGTAGCTGGGATTACAGGCACGTGCCACCACCATGCCCGGCTAATTTTTGTATTTCTAGTAGAGATGGGGTTTCACCATGTTGGCCAGGCTGGTCTCGAACTCCTGACCTCAAGTGATCCGCCTGCCTCGGCCTTCCAAATTGTTGGAATTACGGGCATGAGCCTCTGTGCCCAGCCCAATCCTCTATTGAGATGCCGTCCCTCCAAAAAGTCTTTACCAACCACCTGAGAGATTAGATTCCCTGCCACATTTCCAGAGCATATGCTGCCTTGGCCATGATTCGTAGACTCACTTATCTGCTTTTAATGTCCACCAGGGCATAGACTGTGTCTCTCTGGTTCATGACCCGACCTATTCCCTAGCACAGGACCTGGCACATGGCACTTGCTCTTCCACAGCTTCCAGGACCTCAGACACAGCACAAGTCTGACCCAATTTGTTGCAGGGAGGCTGAGGAAGAGCGTGCAGGGGATTCTCGAATTTGCTTGAATATATGACTATAAGGCTCTGTTGGAACTAGAAATCCTTTGTCAGATGCCCAGAGCCCCAGAGGCCAAGTGAGAAGACAGAGTTGCCATGTCCACTGCTTTTCAGGTAAAAGGCCCCCCAACTCCAAGTGTGGAAAGCCTTGCATTTCAGCTCAAGCCTCCACTCAACCAGCTTCTTGCAGGAAATCTGGGGCTGGGGATGGGGTGGGAAGTACAAGGAAGATCTACAAGCCACGCAGGCCTTGGCCAGCTGAAAGCAAGCTTCAGTCCAGAAACCCACACTGCCCTCCACCCACATAGCTCCTCCACCCCCACCCCAACCCCAGGGACCAGCCGGCAAGAACCTAAGCTTGTATAAACAAGGCCACAGGAAAGCAAGCCCCTTATCTGTTATCAGTTCTCTTTCTCCAGCTCAGCCACTTGGCTGGAACAGCAGCCGGGAGGTGGGAGCTGGCCAGACTCCTCCCCCTTCTCCTTTATCTTTCCTCCCTAGCCAGCTTCTCCTCCCCCGGAGGTGGCTCGGACTCCCTGGGTCACTGCTTCCCGCCAGCTGGAGAAGGGAGGCAGCAGCTATCTTAACAACCCAAGTCAAGGCCGAGTCTCTGATTGTCTGCTGGGGAGGCTCCCTCCTCCATCCTTCCCTCCCTCCCTCCCTGGCTCCCTCGGGATGGGGTCACAGATGTGTTTATCTTGTTGGAGGAGGTGGGGAGGGATGGTAGGCCACAGTCTGTAAGCCACTGAAGGCGCAGAGGGCCCACTAGGGTCCTAGTGACATCTAAGACAGGAGGGTTGCATTTTGGTCTTCATGATGTTCAGCTCTTTAGTTGGAAGAAGATGGATGAGAGTTCATTAGGTGCAAGGTCTCTTCCTGCTCAAAAATTCTGTGATGACCAGATAGAAGGCTGCGGGGGAAGGTTATTGGCTGGGTGAGTCTGACTGTCTGACTCGTCTCCACTTTGGACTTTTAATTACATAAGCCTGGTACTGACCCAGAAAGAGTGGGCGTCTGGCTAATACTCCCCAGAATGTCATGTTACACCAGAGGCATTCCAGCCTGAAGGAAACCTGTGAGTCTAAGACATCAGTTTTAATAAAATGAAAATATCTGAGCCACATCCCTAAGAAAATACATTTCTGTACTTCCCAGATCAACTGAACTGGGAAGATGGAGGGAAGAGGCAAGTCTTCCTCCCTCACCCAGCCACATGTGCTTCCCTTCTCCCACCATATTCTAGGAGGTCCTTGGAGAAGGTCAAACAGGGAGAATGGACTCCACTGTCACTGCCCCAAAGCAAGACAAATGCGGATACCGAGGGGGTGGAGTACCTGGGATTTACAACAATACAGCAAGATTCAAAACCCGGCTGAGACCTGGCCAGTGGCTCACATCTGTAATCCCAGCACTTTAGGAGGCCAAGGTGGGTGAATTGCCTGAGGTCAGGAGTTCAAGACAAGCCTGGCCAACATGGTGAAACCCTGCCTCTGCTAAAAATACAAAAATTGTCCAGGCGTGGTGGTGCATGCCTGCAATCCCAGTTAGTCTTCTCAAGATTCTTCCCTTTGAAGCTTATATTGTATTTTGGGTTTTTTGTTTTGTTTTGTTGTTTTTTTTAGAGAGGCAGGATCTTCTTCTGTCACCCAGGCTGGAGTGCAGTGCTGCGATCATAGTTCACTGCAACCTCCACTTCCTGGGCTCAAGCGATCCTCCCACCTCAGCCTCCTGAGTAGCTGGGACTATAGGCATGCGCCACCGTGCCTCGCTAATTTTTAAGAAATTGTTTTGTAGAGATGGGGTCTCATTATGTTTTCCAGGGTCGCCTCAAACTCCTGGACTCAAGCAGTCTTCCCACCTTAGCGTCCCAAAGTGGTGGGATTACAGGCATAAACCACCATACTCAGCCAATATATTTTATTCTTATATTTGTTTATAACTCCATCTCAAGACAATTGTTCACCAACTGGATTTTGAGGTCTCTGTATCTTCCGAGAATTTAGGACCCCCTAGCCTAAAGCAGGGCTGACTTAAGGACCCTTTGTGTGGTAGACCTTACTATTGGACAAACATTATACTTCCCTGCCCCAGGAGAGTTCAGGTTTGGCCATATGACTTGCTTTGGCCAATGAAACGTGAGCAGCAGTGACAGGCGTCACTTCTAGACAGAAGTTTTAAGAATTAGTGAGTGATTCCATGTGTTGATCTTTTTTCCCTCTGCTGTGAAACTATAAGTGCCCAGATCCAGAAGTCCCGGTGTCATGCCATCAGCCCAGGAGTGAAATCAACAGAGCAGTCCATGACCGACTCATAATGAACATGTATTACAAATGAAAAATAACCTTTCTTATTGTAAGCCACCAAGATTCTATGATTGTTATCACAGCATAACCACGCCCACCTTGATGTTGTTTTTGTACACTAGTTGTGTCCAATAAAGTTGATTAGACAGGTTGTTTTCTATCTCCCTACTGACTTTTTTTTTTTTTTTTTTTTTTTTTTTTTTTGAGACAGGGCCTCACTCTGTGGCCCAAGCCAGAGAGCAGTGGCGCAATCCCAGCTCACTGCAGCCTCAACCTCACCGACTCAAGCGATCCTCCCACCTCAGCCTTTCAAGGAACTGGGACCACAGGTGCATGCCACCACACCCGGCTAATTTATTATGTTCCCCAGGTTGGTCTCGAACTCCTGAGCACAGGCGATCTGCCTGCTTCGACCTCACAAAATACTGAGATTACAGGAGTGAGCCACCGTGCCTGGCCTCCCTACTGACTTTTCACTGGGAAATGATCGACTGATTCCGGTAAATGACACTAAACCTTCCATAGACTACATGTAGCTTCATTTGTTATATTCATGGCTCTCCCACACTGTTCTTCCTGCCACTCCTAAAGGACAAGGCTTTATCAGTCTGGGTTGTAGTGTCCCATTTTTTAAATTGGTGGGACCATCTAATTCACACTTTTATGTATCCTAGCCTGAACATTCGAGGTGAGTCGACTGGTTGTATCAAGGATACCCACATCCTCATCCTCTTTCCCCACTCTGAGTTCAGAGCATTCTACATTGGCCCTCTTTGTCCCATGGGCCCATGGCAGTACCCTCCCCTGAGGCCAGCCATCCTCGCTCTTTACTGCATCTCCCTGCTTTCTTGCCAACAGCATTTGCCTTTGGGGCTGCTGTGCACCTTTTCTCTTTCTGTTACTTCCTGACCAGCCTGGGACAGGCTGCAGATGTTGGAGTTTCTGAAGTTTGGAAAGATGGTATGCTTATAGAGAAATATTGAGTGTTGGTTGGGCACGGTGGCTCACGCTTGTAATCCCAGCACTTTGGGAGGCCAAGGCAGGTGGATCATCTGAGGTCAAGAGTTCGAGACCAGCCTGGCCAACATGGCAAAACCCCGTCTCTGTTACAAACACAAAAAATTAGCCGGGTGTGGTGGCAGGTGCCTGTAATCACAGCTGCTTGGGAGGCTGAGGTAGGAGAATGTCTAGAATCCTGGGAGCAAAGGTTGCAGTGAGCGAAGATGACGCCGCTGCACTCCAACCTGAGCCACAGTACGAGATTTTGTCTCAACAACAACAACAAAAAAGAAATATTGAGTGTATTTATCCAGGCAAGGATTGAGGCTGCCATCTGTGCCATTTGGCAGGAAGGAGGCTGAGACCTGGGTCAATGTAGGAGACGTTTACTGACTTTTGCCTCACATGGCAGATGTACCCACAGAGCAAGATGGAAAGCCAGGGTGGACCCAGCAGGTAGGTCAGGGGAGGAAAGAAACAGGAGTTATTGTGATGCCAACAAAGTACCAGGAGCTCTGGTCCATCCCCCTCCTAGCCCAGAGCTCCTTCCTTCTTGGAGACACAGGAAGGGAAGTTCTATTTTCCTTGCCTTCTCAGAAACCCAGATAAGCCAGGTATGGGTGCATATGTCTGAGAAGGAGAGGGACTCAGGACCACAGGAGAGGAGGAGGTTGCAGGGAGGAGCAACCTTCCGGATCCTTAGCCTCTCCTCTCACCCTGCTTTGAGGCTGCACACAGCAGCAGATCCCAGTACAAGTTCTGAGTCCTGGAGATGGGGAGGAGAGAGGCAAAGGGTCAAGGTGAAGGCCTTGGGAGTGTATGTGGGTGGAGGCAACTGAAATTCCTCAGTCCTCTCCCTCTTCATGTGAAAGCCCTTTGTAAACTATGAAACATCACTGAAATGTAGAGTAGTGCTGTGGTTGTTGTGATGCTGATGATGATTTACTCTCCCGTTGCCCCAGGAGTCTGCCCAGGTTCTCACCTGATGTCATTCAGTGAGAGTCTCAGAGTGACTCTGGCACCTAGCATGAGTCAACCCCAGGGCTCGATTTCTCTTAAGGGTACAGGGCCTGGCCACGTTCCCCAGCTTGCAGGGAGCTCCATGTTCTGTGGCATTTTGGGTGCCCTGTCTCCTCCTACCCTTCTGGCCAGGGACTCATCCTCTGGTTCCACCCACCCAAGCCCCCATCTCTCCCGAAGCCACATCGCGTTCACACTTCCCCTGCACCCCCTCCCATCCAGCTGGAGATTAGCAGAGGCCTGCCTGGCCTGAACCCCTCACTGATACAAAGACTGGGGTCATCTGGAGGGCTCTAGGGATGGTTCTCAACTCAGCTCTGAAGGAAGTCAATTGTCCCCCTTGCCCAATACCTTCATGCCCCAGCCCTTTCTCCCCAGGCTACTACAGTGTCCTGGCTGCCCCCAGCACGGAACCCCACCACCCTGTGGCCACTGTGGAGCCTGCCTTCCTTAGGCAGCATCCAAATTCCAGACCTTTCACGGCTTCATCAGCACCTCCCAGTTTGATGACCCATCCTGCCAAGCTCTGCTTTCCCCCTCAAGGCCGCCGCCCAATTGCTGTAAGGCCCCAGCAGATGCTTAGGAAGCGCCCAGCACTGTGGTAAGTGAGAATGTGGATATCAAGCGGGACAGGCTCCTCATCTTCAGGGGAGTTAGAGAAATAAAACAAGTACCTGGAAGAAGAAACACATTCACAGCAGCCAAGGCCCTGAGCAGTGCTCTGTGTTTTGTGGAGTACGAGAAGGAGTTTGGAGCTCTATGGCATCCAGAAGTGGGGTCCAGTCATTCATGGAAGACGAGCTTTGTCTGTGCAGAGAGAGCAGGGGAGACCTTGCTGCCCTCAGACATTTCAGAGAGATGAAGCTCTATCCTGTTTGGAAAAGACCTCCAGGGTTGGAGGCTTTGCTGCAGCCGGAACAATCCAGGCAGGTGGTTTTCCCCTTTGGCCCCTCTCAGACACAGTGTGTGCACTGTGGCCTCAGCGCCTGCTTGTCCCCAGGAGATGGAGAACAACTGGTCACCAGTCTCAGTGCAACAACCCTGAGTGGAGCAGAAGACAGGTGGTCAGAGAGAACTGCCCCTGCTGAGAGCCAAGAAAACCATCCAATAGGGGCCTTTCGGGAAAGGGCTGAGCAGACAACCCGCACCTGGCACCCACTACCAGCCCCTGGTGTCTCTAACTTACAGACACATAGTTAGCTACCAGTCTAACAAGGGGATGGACGGGAGATGTTTGGGGGTCTGTGAGAGACAAGAAAATTCCAACTCTTCTGTGTAGTGGGGATGGTTAGGAATGAAAACATGGCCCAGGTTGTGAGAGGAGGTGGCCCCACAATCCCAGAGCCAGGGAGTTTACTCCCAACTGAAGAGGCTGTCAAATGAGTGTTTTTCTGCTGTGTCTGGTGGTCACACATCTGCCCAGTGTGACTGACAGCCCAGCTGATGATGGCAAAGAAGCAGGGAGGGTGTCCCTGGGAGAGTTAGACCATGGGGAAGTGGAACTCACCTGGCCTCAAGGGCTGCTCACTACTACAGGACTGGGTTTCCTTAGAGAAACACAGAAAGAGCCCAGTGGGCGAAGGAGGTCAGCTTCCTTCTGTCCGTTCGCCTTGGCCCTAACCACAGTCAGCCGCAGTCACTGGAGTGGCCAGCATGTAGGGAGTACTTACCACATGCTACTCATAGTGCTGCGCAGTGTGCAAAGGTCTCATTCCATCCTCCCTTGACAGCAATTCTGAAACGTGGGCTGGAAATGTGCCCCCCACACGACACCTGAGCAGACCTGAGGCTCGGAGGTTTGGGGATTTTTTCCAGGGCCCCACAGCAAGAAGTGCCTAGCTCTCCTCTCCAGGTTTCCCTATCACCACATGAGGATATGCACTTTTATTATTCCCATGTCACAGATGAGAATATTGAGGCTTAAAGAGGTTAAGTGACTTCCCCAAGCTTACACAAGGAGCAGGGGCAACATCAGGAAAGAACTCCAGGCTTTTTGACTTCAGAGCCCACACCTGTAATCACCACTCTCTACCACCTCTCTTCCGATCCCCTACCCATTCCTCACACAAGGAGCAGAGTGGGGTTCGGCCTACTTCTTCCAGAAAGAGTCCCTTTCTCCAAGAGTAATGTGGTCTATAACACGAAGATGCACACAGGAGAAACACATCCAGCATGCGGACAGACTCCTCAGAGCCAGGGAAACACAGGTGCGACCACGACAAGCACAGAAAAGAGGGGGTCGTGCTGGGTAGCACCTCGTCCCACACTTTTCAGCAGACCTAGCATTTCATCTGCTCTTTCTCTGCCCCTTAATTATTTTATTTTGTAACAATAATAATAATTGTTATTATTATTATTTTTTGAGATGGAGTCTCGCTTTGTCTCCCAGGCTGGAATGCAGTAGCACGATCTCAGCTCACTGCAACCTCTGCCTTCTGGGTTCAAGCAATTCTCCTGCCTCAGCCTCCTGAGTAGCTGGAATTATAGGCACGGGCTACCACACCCAGCTAATTTTTCTATTTTTAGTAGAGACGGGGTTCCACCATGTTGGCCAGACTGGTCTGGAACTCCTGACCTCAAGTGATCTGTCCGCCTCGGCTTCCCAAAGTGCTGGGATTACACGTGTGAGCCACCGCGCCTGGCCTTTATTTTATTATTTTTGAGAAAGGGTCTCATTCTGTCAAGTTGGCTAGAGTGCAGTGGCACCATCACGGCTTATGGTAGCTTTGACCTCCGAGGCTCAGACCATCCTCCCACCTCAGCTTCTTGAGTAGCTGAGACTGCAGACCTGTGCCACCATCCCCAGCTAATTCTTTGTATTTTTTTGTAGGAACATGTTTCACCATGTTGCCCGGGCTGATCTCGAACTCCTGGATTCAAGTGATTCCCCCTGCTTCAGCTTCCCAAAATGCTGGGATTACATTACAAGTATGAGCCAAAACGCCAGCCTGTATCCTTAATTTTAAAAACAGTTCCCTTAGTAATATCATGTGAGCATGGAGTATCACTGAATGAGACATCATCATGTCGATTTATTTTTTATTGCTTATCACAGGTTAATTACTTCTGGGTGGGGAGAAAAGTTGCCTCCTAGTAAGGCACAATGGCACAACTGCCAAGAGGCCATGTCCCCTAAACACCAACTTACTGTCCCCCTACCCAGCCTTGGGGCCTTGGCCAACCTCAGCCGCCACAGCAGGCCTTGTGCTGTAGGAGAAACTCCCTTCACCAAGAGAAGGCTCGGGAGATCCAGAACGTGCCTGTATCTCCGAGAACACAATGCCTAGGGCTGGGTAGTGTGGGGAGGGCCTCATTTTCTCACCTGCCAGTCTCACACACCCTCCAAACTGTCCTGAAACTGTTTATTCAACCCAGGAAAGTCACCCTGACTCAACTGAGAGGAGCCTCCAGGCAGGATGAGATGGACTTGTGACCAAATGCCAGTTCTTCTCCCACCCTGTCCTCTCTCCTGAAAAGGATTTAATTCAGCGTCTACACTCCCTCTTTCTGCATGTCCTCAGCACACCAACCAAATCAATGTGACTAGGGACACTGTGGCAAGCTAGGATTCTGGCTTGTCCTCAGGGTCCCGTGGAGACAGGTCCAGCGGTGCTTCAGCCCTGGGCTCAAGCCGTGGCAGGGAGAGAGGCAGTCCAGCAGCAGCAAGGATGGGAAGAACAGCTGGACCCTCAGAGCATCATCACCACAGCAGAAGGCAAACTCCAGCCCTGCCCCTCCCCTCTCCTCCACTTTGCTAAAACAAACCAGAGAAGAACTGCAGGCCTTCCCGGAGGACCCTCACCTGCCAGCCTCTCTAGCAAGTCTGAACGGAGGCCCCTCCCTGTCTACCTAGCCCTCTCCAGTGGTCTGGCACTACATTCCTCGCTCCATAATTTCTTCTATCTTGATCTTTAAGCATTGTCTTGCCTGTGTAATCATTTCGCCTTTCATGCCTGTTAGTGCTTTTCTGAAAGAAAAGGGACTGTGTCATAGTCATAGCTGCACCCCCCGTAATATCCACAGACACATAGTAGATCTCAGGAAATGCTTGTTCTGCAAGTGGCTGGGCAGGGTGAGTTAGAACCCACCGTGTGCTCCCTGCTCTTTCCCCACGCTGCTACCAAAGTGCCAGCCCTTCCACCATCACCTCCTCTCTCTCTCCCTGCCTCTCTGCACTGCAAATCCTGGAGTCAGGACCCCTGTCCACTCACATTGGAATCCTCCTTGCCTAGCATGGTGGCTGGTGCATAACTGCTATCGGTATTCGTTCATTTCACATTTATTCCACGCCTTCCATCATGTATATCTTATAATGGTTTCTACACAATGTCTTTGATTTTTCAACCACAACTCTGTACGAGTCCATAAGGTGGGCATTCTCCCCTTTTACAGCTGGAAAAACTGAGGCAAGCAGAAGTTAAATGCCTTGGCCAAGGCCAACCAGTGTGGCAAGATGTCTTGACCGAGGCCACCCCGTGTGGCAAGGAGAAGTTAAATGCCTTGACCGACGCCACCCAGGCAGAGGCAAGATTCAAACCCAGGCTTCTCAGGTACCCAAAGCCAAGTTCTCTCTTGTAGACCGGCTGTTCTCCAGCCTCCAGGTGAAAGCTCCTATAATTCAAACATCCAGACTATGGGCTACAGTGTGTGTCACTTCAGTGGAAAGTCTGTTTCTCCTCAAACCCAGGGAGAGGTCTCGGGGAGCTCTAGCCTAGAGCTTTCTACTGCCCATGTTGGGAGCATGGGAAGCGGGTGTTTTTCTTCCTTGCGGCCTTGGTGGCCGTTTCCTACAGTATATCCGCACTGGAGAATGACAGGAAGAAGTGGCTTCCGGCTGGCGCAGGGAGGAGCCTGCCTCTGCCTGCCCTACAGAGAAGGGATTTTTTTTTTGCTCCAAAGTAGCAGCCACTCTGCCTTGCCCTTGGACAGGGAACACAGGAGAATTAGGAAATGATGAGTTTGGGGTAGTTATTACATTTGTTTTTAATACAATTGATTAAGTTTATATAATTTCATTTTTAATAATGGCTGTGTTTAACCACTGATTTCCAAAATGCCTGAAAATTGAGCAATCAGAGCTCATGAACCAATATTATATAGGACCAATTACTTCTCAGGGCTGTTGTAAATCCAAACACGATAATGTCAGTGTTCACCAACAGGTTGCTGGAACCAGCTGTGTGACCTTGGGCAAGCTTCTTAACCAGCATATGCTTCAGGTCTTGCCCATCTGTAAAATGAGACCATTGTGAAGATAATAGGATATATATAGGTAAAGAACCTAGCCAGGGTAGGCTAGGTAAGGTGGCTCACACCTGTGATCCCAGCACTTTGGGAGGCCAAGGTGGGTGGATCCCTTGAACCCAGAGTTTGAGACCAGCTCTGGCAACATAGGGACACCCTGTCTCTAAAAAAGAAATAAAATAAAATAATTAAAAAGAACCTAGCCAGGGTGGGACCAGGGTGACAATGGCACTCACAAAGGACTAGGCACTCAGTCTCAGGATCAGCAGCTGAATGCCTCCTTAAATTTTGTACACTAGGCCCCTCGCTTGCCTGATACTTGTCTGAGCCCCACTCTTGGCACATAGTAGGTACGTGCTATTATTTACTACAAAAGCTTCAAGGAGGGTGTAACCTAACAGGAACGTAAAGATGAGGAAAGTTATCTAATAATATATGAGAAAAGCACCAGCGCGGCACATTGTCCTGGGGCATATGGTAGATACCCATTGAGCTTTTCAGATAATGAGGGTCGTATTTCAGCAATTAAACCCACAGCCTGCTGAGGAGACATCTCTAGAAGATTCAGGGCTGCCTCTGGAAACACCTGCAGCAAGCAATAATTTCTTTGCATTATTTTGAAAGATAAAAAATACTAATCTTCAAAATGTACTTCCTGCTGCATAGTAGGTAGATAGGCACTGTAAGATTGTTCTCCCCTAACAATGCTTCTAGTGAAATTAATGCCAGGGGAAGATGGGCCTGTTGACCCTGTGGCTTCCCAAGTTCCCTGACACAATACTGGGCACCCACTACTCAGAGTCGGTGGTTGGTGGGGAGGAAAATGCTAAGATGCTGTCCCTATGTGGGGAGGGGAGGGCTGTATGGGCTGGAGGAGGTGAGATATCACTCATTGAGGATGTACAGAAGGGGAATTGAGGTTGATGCCTTGAAAAGGGTGGCTGGAAAATTCTGAAAGTATACATTTCAAAGGAGACAACCCTCAAATCTCTTCCCTAAATCATTTCCTTTTAATGCAATATTTGGGCAGATTGGGGATTAATAGTGAGATATTGTGATAAGAGCAGTGGATTTGAAATTAAAAGGCTTAGTTTCTACCCCTTACTACTTCCATAACCTTGGGCAAATCATCTGACCTCCAGAAGCTTCACTTCTCTGTTTGTAAAGCAGGGACCCTTGTGAGGAACAGATGACATGAAGGGTTTTCACGTAACTGTTCACAATGGCTGTGAACGGGTTGGCCATTTGAAATCCCCAGTCAGTGCTGCCAAGAGCCAGGAAGAAAGTTCCTTTGGCCTCCAAGATGCATCAGGAGCACCACAGGTGAGGGCCATTCATGCAGATCAATCCTGCCCAGGAATATTTCAACTCTGCATGCTTAGTTCACACCCAGCTACTTACTGCAAGAACATTTCTGCTTCCTGGACTGGAAGGAGGGGCTTCCATTACAATCATTGCAGACTTGAGGTCTTACTATCAATGGTGATCCAAGCCTTTCAGCCAGTCCACACCACCAGGGAACAAGGGTAGAGACCAGAGGCTTGAAGCCTTTCTTCACCTAGAAGTCCAGCTTCTGAGTCCAGGAGGCTCTCCTCCCTCCGAAAGGGAGTTGGCCTTGGATCTCATTCCTCCCAACCTGTATGGGGATCTCATTCCTTCCTACCCTGTCTGGCTGTTTAGATCCAGACGTTGGGAGAACCCTTGGACTTGCTCTCTTCCAAGCCTGATGGTGCCGCAGGAACACAATGGGGTTTTACACAGCAGCAGGTAACTAAGAAAGAAAAGTAAAGTGAAGGAGAAAAGGCCAGAGACCTTCGGGAGGCTGGCAGATCCACCTGAACATGAGCTGTGGGGCAGTGTGGAGGTGAATGACCCAAAGGTGGAGGTATATACCCCAGGCAGCCCAAGGAACAGACAATGGCTGGACATCTCTCTCCCTCCCCACGTCCCCACCCGAGCTATCACTCCACCCAAGGTAAACAGCAGAGCCATATTGTCCACTGTTTCAAAGCTCTTTTACTTGGCTTTTTGTAAGTGTATTTCTTCTGTGTTTTATGTGGGGAGGGAAACTAATACCTCCTCATGATGCCACCTGAATTTGAAGTGGCTGTCATTTTCTTACGCTCCAAAGTAAACTTCCTTTAAGGATTGATAAACCAAGGAAAGCAGTAATATCCTATGTGATATGCACCTGGTTCTTTCCACAAAACTACCTTCTATTAAGGAAAAAAATTCTTGTTAGATAAGCAAGTACAAATCTTTTAGAAAAAAATAAACTGCTAAATTCAAATTACATGTCTTTGACTCAAACTAACTCTCAGATTGGCTCTTTACAGCTCTCCCCACCCACACACAAGCCTCAGTAAGTAGAGGGATAATGTGTTATCTCCCAGAGGTCATTGCTTTCTTAAAGATGAACGAGGCTGGACACTGTGGCTCACGCCTGTAATCTCAGCACTTTGAGAGTCCAAGGTAGGTGAATCACCTGAGGTCAGGAGTTTGAGATCAGCCTGGCCAACATGGTGAAACCCCGACTCTACCAAAAATACAAAATTCAGCTGGGTGTGGTGGCGGATGCCTGTAATTCCAGCTATTCAGGAGGCGGAGGGAGGAGAACCACTTGAACCCGGGAGGCAGAGGTTGTAGTGAGCCAAGATTATGCCATCGCACTCCAGCCTGGGCAACAGAAAAAGACTCTATCTCCAAAAAAAAAAAAAAAACAAGGGAAAGGACAATGTTTAACAGAAAGCCTAAGTGGAGAAGCTGCTGTAGGACAGAGACCTTCCCACACTCCAGCCAACAGCTTCTGACTCCTACTGTGCCTAAAATAGTAGAATAAACACTGATTTTGATTGTCCACCAGATCACAAGATGCCTAAGGGCATGAGCATGTGGTAGACTATTTGCAAAAATGACTATGAGTGCTCCTCTTCCTGTATCTATACTCCTAAATATGACTTTGTAGTTTCTCCCACTGAGAGGTGGAGTCTATTCTTGAATCTGGGCTGGCCTTGTGATTTGCTTTGGCCAATGAAGTATAATGGAAGTAATGTTGTGCCAGTTCCAAGTCTAGCCCTCTGGAGGCTTGCCTGCCCACACTCATTCTCTTGGAGTGCTGCTGCCACCATGAGAACAAGCCCCAGCTAGGGCGGTAGGATAAGAGACCACATGGAGCACCAATAAGCTGTCCCAGCCGAGGCCATCTTAGACCACCAGCCCACAGCCTACCTGCCAGGTGACCACAGATATATAAGTAAGCCCAGATGAGGCCAGAAGAACCACCTAGCTAAGCCCAGCTCAAATTTCCCACCCACCAAAGTGTGAGCTAAGTAAGTGGTTGTCATTTTGAGCATTAATTTTGGGGGTGGTCTATTATGTAGCAAAAGCTAATGGACACAGGGCAGATATAGTACCTCTGTCAAGCATACTGGGCTCCAGTTGTGATGCTCAGCCTCCATGAACAGAAGAGGGGTTGAAGATGCTATTGGTGGCCCACCACATCCCTTCACCCTCACCATTTCAGCACATGTCTGTCCAATTCCACCTGCCAGTCCCTGTACCTATGCCTGTGGACTCTCTCTAGCCACCCTCACAGGTCAGAAGTGTCAAGCAGCCCTCAACCCAAGACTGAAAGAGTTGGTGTATATATACCCCAGCTCCCTTGCCCTTTGGATGTGCTGTCTCTGAAGCATGTGTCCTTCACTGGTTCCCTGATCTTCCCAGCAGCATCAAGGCCTAGACACCCAGAGTGATAACTAACTTGATACAAACCCTTTACTGGCTGCCTTCTCTTTCTGACTCACTTTCCCACTTACCTAGTGGTGCTTCTTGAAATTACCTCTCAAACTACTTCCACTCAAATCCTTATCTTGGGGTATGCTTCTAAGCAACTAAAGCAGATGGGCACCAGAGATGGGGCCACCACTCAAAACCATTGCTGTCATCAAGCCCCTCATCACTGGGTTTCGCTACTTCTCCCACCTCAGTCAGGAAGCAGCTGCCCACTAACCCACTCCCACTGCCCCTGAGCACAAGCACCCCAGGACAGCCCACCACATGGTCCGCAGGACTACTTCCTCCACCATCTGTCTTTGTAAACAGTTAATGCTTTGTCCTTCCCTTTCCAGTCCCCTGTCTGTCTCATTTCATGCTCTGGAGGATGGAGAAGGAAAAACGTAGAAAAGAGGAAGACCCAGACTTGGAACAACAAGGTGTGGAGCAAGTTGGGCTATCCCCACCTGTCCCTTTCACCCTAACCAAATCTGGCAAAAGGCCCAACCTAAGCCCCCATTAGGATGTAATACTCAGAGAAAAGAGTTCAGCAAATATAGCCCCAGCCTCCCAGGGATCAGGGGTTGTCTGCCCAGCACATACATTCAAAGATACTTACTGAGTGCCTGTTACCTGCCAAAGCACTGCTCTGGGTGCTGGGAGACAGCAAGGAATGAAACAGACCAAAGCTCTGTTCTCATGTAGCTTATATTCTAGTGGGAGGCACAATACACACATACACACAGACACTACGTGTATGTATCAGCACAGGCCAGGGGCATCTGTCTTATAGACTCATAGCGAGGGAACAAAAGTGGGCATGGATTCTGAGGTCCGGCAGGCCTGCATTCAAATCCTGTCTCCATCCTCAAGTAGCTGTGTGACCTTGAGCATGTTGGTTAACCTCTCTGCGCCTGTTTCCTCCTCTGGGAGGCAGGGAATAATAGCAGAACCTACCTCAAAGCACTGTTGGAAGGATTAATGAGGTAGCACATGGCACATATAAACCCTTAATACACCTCAACTATTAAGACGATTCCTTAGGTGATGCCTCTGTTATATAACCTGCCATGTTTCCCTCAAACTCAGCTGGCACAGGAGCCCAGCAGGGAAGGACATGAGTGAGGCTGGTGGGCTCCATTCCTTCAACATAGCCACCCTTTGCTTGCATGAAGAACTAGTCTTTCCTATTGCCTGTTGTTTTTAAGCACACAGCCTTCTTGAGCTTTTGTTTTTCATATTTTTTGATAGAGATATGGATACAAAGAAAAATTTCTGTAACATTGGAGGAGAGAAAGTTCAGGAGGTCCTGGGGACACACAGGGCGTGGTGGGGACTAGGGCAAACTGGAGAGCACAAGCCCACTTTATAAAAAAACAAACAAACACAGATACTGTTTACATCCACATGGCTGATGCCAAATGGGAATATGAGCCATCTGTGGCCAGATACCCCAGTTTTCCCGGAGACGTCAGAAATTTGAATCATTATTATTAAATCTTTTGATTTTTAAATGTTGGTTCAAAATATTTAGAAATATTGTATAAAGCACAGTACGTTTTAATGGGTCTGTAGGTTGGCTCCACCCCATGGGCAGAGACCTTAAGACTGCTCTCTTTGCTCCTGTCTGCTAGGTCTCTGCAGTCTGAGTTCTTCTGATGCAGGGACACCAAGATACACAGCTCCAGGGAGCACCGTTTACATTTAATTCCTTGAGTCTCTGTGACTCAGGGAAGTAAGCAGGGTTCCTCTGGCACTCCCAGAGTTAGGCCAGTGTGGAGCTACCAGAGAACTTCTCTCCAGACCAGATGCTGCCACTAGCACAGAGTATCACAAATTGTACTATCCTCTAATTATCTGTTCTCAAGTTAGTCTTTTATTGTATCCATATTTGTACAGATTTATACAAATTTTATGGATTGTATTGTATTGTATCCATTATTTGTATCCACAGGACAAAATCTGATATGGTTAATTGATGGTTTCATTAGTTTATGTCTTGCCTCACCAACTAAAATGTAAACGGTGTGCATAAGGACCACGTTCTATGCCTTTTGGATCCATACAGCACCTTCTGCATTGCATTAGAACCCAGTACCCATCTATGTACTGACTGATTCATCACAGAGGTCATTCTGAATTGGTTGCTATCATGTGTGGCATTTGGGTAACACTTCAGGATACAGAAGAGGAGAGCTCTTCCAGGAGCATGCAGAAAGAGGAAAATGTATTTCACAACAAAATTTACTTCACAACAAAAAAACTTAGCCATCTCTGTGCCTTCCACTTCAACACGCACCCACCATTCGGTGCCATCCTTTGCAAGGGTTGTTTTATTTTTTTTTTTTTTATTTTTTTTTTTATTTTTGAGACGGAGTCTCGCTCTGTCGCCCAGGCTGGAGTGCAGTGGCCAGATATCAGCTCACTGCAAGCTCCGCCTCCCGGGTTTACGCCATTCTCCTGCCTCAGCCTCCGGAGTAGCTGGGACTACAGGCGCCCGCCACCACGCCCGGCTAGTTTTTTGTATTTTTTAGTAGAGACGGGGTTTCACTGTGTTAGCCAGGATGGCAAGGGTTGTTTTAATGCTGTTATTAAGAATAGCTTATTTTGCATTTTCTCACCAGTAAAATGGAATCATCCAGGCTTACTAGCCATCTCCTGGAGAGACCACAGAGAGAACAAAGAAAGTATAAACTGATCCCATTTATAACGTATATATATATATATATATTTTTTTTTTTTTTTTTTTTTTTTTTTTTTTGAGACGGAGTCCTGCTCTGTCGCCTGGACTGGAGTGCAGTGGCCGGATCTCAGCTCACTGCAAGCTCCGCCTCCCGGGTTCACGCCATTCTCCTGCCTCAGCCTCCCGAGTAGCTGGGACTACAGGCGCCCGCCAGGTCGCCCGGCTAGTTTTTTGTATTTTTAGTAGAGACGGGGTTTCACCATGTTAGCCAGGATGGTCTTGATCTCCTGACCTCGTGATCCACCCGTCTCGGCCTCCCAAAGTGCTGGGATTACAGGCTTGAGCCACCGCGCCCGGCTATAACGTATATTTAAAATCAGAGAGTAGTGGGTATGTTGTGGCTGAGCACACTATCAGATGGCTAAAACGTATCAGGAAAGAAATCCTCAATTGTTCATTTGTACCACAGTTGAATGAGCTATATTTAACCTGATGATTATTTAATTAAATAGTCAGTTCCCTTGGAGACTTTCTGTAGTCCTTATAATTTGTTATACAGAATACAATAGTAATTCATTTGCACTTGTATAATATTTACTCTTTGCTTCCCACGGCTACTTTTTTTTGTCAGTTTCAACAGGCCTAGAACCCCTAATAAAAGAGAGTTGAACAAACAGAGAAGTGAGTACAAACACAGAATACTTGAATCACAAGATAGTCCAGCTGGAAGGAGCCATAAAGATAACTGAATCCAACTCTTTCTTTTTACAAATGAAGCAACTGAGACCCAAAAAGGTCAGGTGACTCACCCCAGGACAAACAGCCAGAGAGGGGTCACATGTCCAATTCCTAATACTCCTCTACTCATTAATCTCAGGACACCACGGCTCCCTCAAACACCCACAGCCAGCTTTTGAAGGTCTAATCCCTTAGAACAGTGGGCTCTTAGAAGCTCTAACACCTGTACCAATAGAAAAATCATCCATTCAGTAGGTAAGTGCCTGCTGAGCACCAGGCATCAGCATTGATATGAAATAGAATGGTGAACAGGAGGCCGGGCGCGGTGGCTCATGCCATAATCCCAGCACTTTGGGAGGCCGAGACGGACGGATCACTTGAGGTCAGGAGTTCGAGACCAGCCTGGCCAACATAGTCAAACCCTGTCTCTACTAACAATACAAAACTTAGCCAGGCGTGGCGGCAGGTGCCTGTAGTCCCAGCTACTCAGGAGGCTGAGGCAGAAAAATCACTTGAACCCTGGGGGTAGAGGTTGCAGTGAACCGAGATCAAGCCACTGCACTCCAGCCTGGGTGATGGAGTGAGACTCTACTTCAAAAAAAAAAAAAAAAAAAAAAACAATTAATAAGAGCCCAGGCGCCTGCCTCACCAGATTTACCTTCAAGCTGGGTGAGATAATGACAGACAAGTCAAGAATTAAATGAACTTGGCACTTTCTGAGAGTAATAAGTACTGAAATATTAAACCAGAATGATACATAGAGAGTGAGGAGGAGGGGACTGCTTTGGATAGGATGTCAAAGAATCACTCTGCAATGTCCCTGACCCAGGAGAGGGAGAGTCGGGTGGGGGGAACACCTAGCTTTTGTTTGAACATTACTAACAACAGGAAGTCCACTACCTCCAAAGGTTAGCTCAGCGTCTTAAAAAGGTCTTCCCGGGACTGAGCCAAAATCTGCCTCCCTGTGACTTTAAACCTGAGGAACTCATTCTCTGAGAATCACAAAAACCAGTCAGCTAATAAGCAGCATGTTCAAATGCAAAGCACATGCTAAATTAAGGCAGTCGTTGCAATGTTTCAATTTGAAATAGCGTGTTTGGGAAAATACAACATACCAAGAGAATGA
Source organism: Rhinopithecus roxellana (assembly GCF_007565055.1). Lineage (NCBI taxonomy): Eukaryota > Metazoa > Chordata > Mammalia > Primates > Cercopithecidae > Rhinopithecus > Rhinopithecus roxellana. The sequence goes on along the minus strand of NC_044553.1, from coordinate 84,112,877 downwards.
CTTACATGTTCTCATTCAGCCTACAGTTCATAAAAGTGTTTAAAACCACCACTTCAAAGATGTTCCGACAGCCAGCTTCTAGAGTCCCAAACTCATCTGTGTGAGTCACCTGACATCAGTGACAGGACACACCAACTCCCTTCCGTCTGTAACTCTAGTTGGGGTTTTATAGCAACAACTCTGCCAGTTCCGTTGCCCTGTCATGCGGCGTGGCAAAGGAAATTTGGCTCTGTGCATTTTGCTTTCTAAGATATTCATGGAATCATGAAACAAACTACTCTTTGGCCCCACCCTCTATCTCACAGAGAAGAAAATGGAAGCCTGGAAATAGAAAGTGATCATCAAGTTTCATCAGCAAGCGATGGCCGGGGTGGGACTTGTTCCCTTCAGTCTCCAAACTGGTGGCAGCTGCAGCAATGCGTAACCCCCAGGTTTGCTTGTATGTGGGGATGGACGTCTAAACCTCCAGAGATATTTAGTGCATGCTTATGAAGAGAAAGCCCAGCTCCCTAACCCCCTTTCATGTGAACCTGCACTCCAGCAATCTCCCCCAAATGTCTGACCGCACACTGCTGAAGGGGTTTCCATTCGAGGTTGGGCACATTGTTTGGGCTGCAGGTGTCATCCATTGTGTGGGAAGATGCAGCTCCTGCCCCAAACCAACCCAAAAGCTACGGGATGCACAGAGAGAAGCAGGGGTTAGGGACAACACCAAAGTTGGCACTATTTCAGCTTTTACCCAAGTCTAGTAGTCTAACTGAACCAACTGCCTGGCTGCTCCTAATGCCTCAGAGCCCACTAGGCTGGCCCAGTAAAATCGTTAGTAACAAAGGAAGAAAAACTCCTTAGGAGACAGGCCTTCCGGAGCCAATGAAGGAAGCCTCAGAGCCCTGCCCTCCTTCCCTCGGCTTGAGGCAACTGGGGGAGGATCTGAGTGCTGGCTATGCCGATCTGGTCATGCCTCCTTCCTCCTCCCTTGCTGGCTTCTGCTGCTGGCTGGAGCTCTGAGAATCCACCATTTTTCCCCCTCTGACCCCTGCATTTGCAGGAATAAATGACTTCCTTGAATGGAGAGGAACTGCTTGAATGCAGTCTAATCATAATGGACAGTATCTCTCAGAAAACAAGGCACCAAAAGAGGGAACACCAATGCCAGCAACGATCCTGGTGCCTTCTACAGCCAGCCCCAAGGTCACAAGTTTCAAGTAGACTATAAAGCTGTTAACTGATTAGAAAATAATCAGCTTAGCCTTTAGAAGGCTCCCTCCTGATCACACATTACGCCAGACAACACCCCTGTGAGTGATAAAATATGGTTTCCTCCACCCCAACCATGCAGCAGCACCACTGAGAACAGGCGTGGTTTCAAAGCCACTGCTGCACCCAAAGGTGAGCCCAGCGCAGTTGCCCACACCACGTTTCACCTCAGCTCTTCCGTTTGTAAAGGAGGAAGAAAGCAAACCCTATCTCTGCTCACTACCCCAGGCCCCTGGGCTGCAGAGAGGGTGACCAGATGTGATGGAGACATCTCAGGAAAGGATGGGCTGAGAGAAGAAATTCTCCTCCATGACAATGGGTCCCCAGGGGAGGGTGAACACCGGAACCTGGACCTGTTAAGTGACCCATGCCATTTGACATCTGCCTCCTTTTACAAGTGGAGGCTGAGAGCTTGGGTGTTGCAGCCCAACAGACCTGGGTCCTGGCTCAGTGGTATACAGCTGTGTAATTGGGAATAGTGACTTCTCCCTGAGCCTGACTTTCCCCATCTGTAAAATGGAGCCAATGATAGCACTGGCTCGCAGGTACTATCAAAGGTAACCATGTGATAGAGGCCCAGCCCCCAGTGTGCATGATAAGTCTTCACAAATCCTGGTTCATGTTATTATTTTTACTATATAAATTCAAGAGAACCACCTATAACACTCACACCATATGTGAGTTTGAGGTAGAAAATCGAGAGAGTGAGCCAAGATGGCAAAGTACCACATTTTGATACTCAAACATCTTTAGAGAAGGGCTCTGTCATTCTGAGGACTGCAAGCTGCTCCCACACTCTCAATATGACATTTGTCTAGGGTCTTATCATTTCCAGAGCTCCTTCCTCCCCATTTCATCTGATCCTCACCACAGCCCTATAATGTGGGCAGGGTGAGTATGCTTCCTGTACCCCATGCGTAGAGGAGAAAAACAAGTCTCAGAGAGGTTAAGCAACTTGCTCAAGATCAAACAGCTTGAAAATGGCTGAGCAGGATCACAAATCCAGGGCTGCCTGACAGGGCTGGAATGAGAGTAAAGCAAATCACAAGCCTAGTGTGTGCAACTTCAGGAGGCACTCACTTGTAAGACCCTGAGAGTGAGTACCTCCTCAAATTTTGCCCAGCTGTCTGACCCCAAGCCTTGGGCCTTTCCCAGAGCACTGAGGCTGAGCCAATTGTGCAGATGCTGCACAGAGGAGGTCAGCCCAGCAAGAACTCACTCCCAGCTCCTTGGGGTGGCTGGATCTACTGGCTGAGCTGAACATCTCCCTGTGGAGCTCCAAGAACCACTTCCCAAAAGAGTAGAATGCAACAGAGAGTAGAAGTGGTGCTGTGATAGCCATATAAGGCTTCCGTGCACCCTTGAGCTTGAGAGCCAGTGAAGCGGGGCTGGGCCAGGCAGGCCTTCCCCAAGACTCCTCTAAGCCAGTCAGGCCCCTCAGAGGCCTCACAGCCCTTATCAGCCCAGGTGAGGGATAGGCCAGGACAGGCAGGCAAGCAGCCCACAGGGTGACTCCCAGGACAGTGGCCTCTGGATGCTGGCCCACCAGACAGTCAAGGTTCTCCTCTCTCCAGCCACTCAGAGCCCAGCTAGCCCCCAAATCAGCTTCCCCTTACCTCCCACAGGGTGTGGGAGGTACTGACTAGCAAGGAGGCTTATTTTAAATCTGGAAAAAGAAAAACTTTTCTAATGTATATGATTACACTTACTAATTAGTCAACTTGGTTGTGCCTGGATTACTGCGAATTTAGCTTTCCTGCAGAAACAGCACCTGTTCACTGAGGGACAGTATTAGGTAGTAGGACAGTGTGCAAACTTGAGAGCTACTGGGATGGGATTCAAACCCCACATCCCTGGGCAAGTTACTCGGCTGCTCTGAGACCATTCCCTCCTTCTATAAAAGGGGACTAGAATAGTACCTGCATCCTCCATTGTTGCCATTACAAAGACCAGCCACAATTTATTAAGTGCCTATAATGGGCCAGGTACTGAATTTCTTTTTCTTTTCCTTACATGTATTATTTAACACTCGTGACAACTGTATAGGTTTGTATTTTTGAAGTATAACTTACAGTGAAGTGCTCAAATCTTCAGTGCACAGGTCAATGAACTTTTACATGTATGCTCTATCTTCTAATCAAATATCAATCATCATAGGTCACTTTTGCCGCTTTATGAACTTCATACAAATGGGCTCATACAATATGTGCTCTGTTGTGGCTGGTCTCTTTCACTCAACTTTGCTCCTGCAATTCATCCACATTGTTGTGTATCAGTTATTTGTTCTTTTATGTAGCTGCATAGTATTCCATGGTGTGACAATACCACAGTTTTTCTATCCATTGACCTAGATATCATTATCATCATCATTATCACCATCATCCTATTTTACAAATGAGGAAACTGGGATCTTAACTTTTTACTAAGTGTTTAGCTTAAAGTCACAAGCGACTTTGAGGCCGAACGGGGACTTGAACCCAGGTCCCTGTAACTCCAAAACTAGCTCCTTACCAAGGACAATAGAGCCTCCCATAGCCCTGGAATACTGGGATTGGCAGAAATGAATGCTAACCTGTGTGGTCATGAGCTCCTTCTCCCTGACGTACATTTGGGGTCAGGGGGAAGCTACCTGCCTGGCTCCAGGTGCTGAAAAAATTGCCTTAGTTCTGGCAATTGCCCATATTTATTTTCATTGCAACCCAAGCTGATAGCACAGGTACAGTCATCACTCACAGCCCTGTACTTTGAGATCTGGGCTTTGCCAACATTTCAAAACAACTGCAAACAGCCTCAATGTGGAGGAGGCATCCTTGTCCACTGACCAGCAGTTGGCTCTCATGGACAACCCCTGCCCTGGCTCCTCAGAGTCTAGTTTTCTATGATGGTAACTCAGCTGTAACCATCTGGGACTCCCACAGAAAGCACTGTAGGCCAGGTTTCTCAACACAAGCCTTACCTATCAAGAGGTGAGACCCCCAGTGCTGACCTAACCTCAAGAAAAGGCTGAGGTTTTGCCTTGCTTTCCAACCTTCAGAATCTCTGCCTGCTGCCCAGCAGGCAAGCGGCAGACCTTAGGAGGGCCACCTGCAAGGCAGCAAGGGGGTGACCAGGATCCTGGCTCACCTCCCTGCCTCCTCCCCCTCTGAACTCAGGTAGCCTCCAGTCAGTCCAGCCAGACATGATTAAATGGTTGGCTACACACAGGGGTGGAAGACCCCAGGGGAAGAAGGGCATGGAGCCAACTCCCTGAGGCAGCCCCAGGGCACCCTTTGGTCTGTTGATCATTAACAGAAGCCACCTCATGGCAGGCAGAGAAGGGGAAAGTCCAAGGGGATGACTTACCCCCTCCTCCCAGATGCCATCCTCCAAATGTGCCAATGCAGGGCCTCTTGGGAGGTGAGCTCATGGCACTCAACGGAGGGGGTGTGTGCAGAATCATCTAATCCAACTGGTTGCCTCCTCTGTTCATGCAGAATCTCCACAAAAGGCCAAGGGAGAGGGCAACTAACACTCATTGATTTGCAGTTACTATGTGCCAGGGACTGCACCAGTGTCCCAGCCTACAACACTCTAGCATAGTGGGGCAACACAGTGATGGAGCTTGCCTGCCTGGGTTCAAATTCTGACACTGTTTCCCTGTGTGACAAATTAGTGAATTTCTCTGCACCCCAATTTCTCCATCTGTACAAAGGGAAGAGTATAGAGCTTCCTCCATGGGGTCATTATGATCATTCAATGAGTTAATATACAGGAGGTTCTTAGAGGACTACCTGGCACTTACAAAGAGCTGTCATGACTAATGGCTCACTTGATCTCACAGTAACCCCTTGAGACACAGCTGAAATATCCAAGGTTGAGTCATTTATCCAAAGCACAGCTGGTAGAAGGGGAGCTAGGATTTGAACCCTGGTCCAAGGGCTCCATTCAACACCTCTTCTTCCTTCATGCCCTGTATCCTTCCCCTGCCATGACCCACTCAACCTCTTCAGTAACCAGTGCTTTGTGATACACTTGACTGTAAAACCCATCTTCAGACTAACCCACAATCTCAGTTGGCCCTCAAAGCCCTCCTTTCATGAGTGTCACTGAACTGTAGCAGGCCCCTAGCCTTCCTCCTGAGAATGAGGCCTCCAGGCCAGGAAAGGCATTGCTCAGTGGCCGAAATAGTTCATTTCTTTGAGCTACTCCAAGGGAAGATCTTCATCTAACAGCCAGAGAGTGGGTTGCAGGGCCAGCAGCCACAGAGGCCCCACTCATCCATGGCAGACCTGGTGCACGCCCCTAAACCCAGCCTTTAAGACGCCCCGGCCTCCAGGGTAAGGGGTGGAGAAGGCCTTGTGCCCCAGGATTGGCCTGGCCTTTCCTGACCCACTTCCCTCGTGAAGGCCTTCCCTTCAACTCCCTCAGCACAGTTCCTATCCTTCCCAGCTGCAGAGGAGCTCAGAGATAGGGGTTTCTTGCCAGCTCTGGGCTCACACTTCCTGGGCCTCCCTGCCAGACTGCAGCACGGAACTGCTGCTGAGGCCCCTTCTTCTAACATCCTGGAGAAATAATGGGCCTGAAAGATTCTGCTATTCCCTTTCCCAAGGGAACAGTTAGTTCCTCTAACTTTAAGGACTTGAAGGGACACAACCAGGCTCTTGTGGCCACCACACATGGGCCTGGGTGACCTCAATCCCAGCCTGAGTTCCCCAGGGAGACACTTAGGTGGAGGTAAAGGGTTAAGGCCCGGGGACATGGAGCTTCCCCACATGATAAGGAGTCTCCCCTGGGCTTTACAGCCAACCCTCACCCTCCAGGGCCTCCAGTAGTCAATGTCTCTATCTTGGTTAGACAAAGTCAAAGGACTGACTAAGTCAAAGGACTGACTCCCACAGAGGAGATTCAGGGCTGGCCGGGAGGTATGCCTGGGCCTCTAGGAACCTAACCAGTGTCACCATGAGAGGGGAAGTTAGAAAGGTGTCTGCCACATGCTCAGGTATGCCTGCAGGGAATGAGCTCAAGGTGAATGATTAAATGTCTTTTTTGCTTTTACTCCGAAAAGATCACATGCCACCACCACCAACCACCACCACCACCTCCACACACACACAAAGCCATTTCCTCCTTAAGGAACAAGAGGCCTAGGTTTACTCCAGTCCCAAGAGGGGCTGCTTTTCCCCTTCCTAAACCACCAGCCCCTGCCCTGGAACAGGTAATAGTCCCTATTTTTCTACCTCACCCCCCTCACCCCCAGTAGATATCTGATGACCAGGAAAATGAGTTGAGAGTAGAGGTAGGTCTTTGAGTCTCAGGGACATCCCTGGCCTGCCCAATGTCTGCTGCAGACCTTTGGAAGAGGACTGGTGGAATCATGGTGACGCAGCTGAACCCCCAAAACTTACTCGGTGTAAGGAACCAAAGGCAAGTAAGCTTCAAATAGCAATCTCTGCCTGTCCCCATATAAATCCTCCCAAGGCTCACACTCAAGATTTTTAAAAAGTTCCAACTCCTCCAGCAGGTGAAATGCCACCTGTAAGTGGCCATCCAGCCTTGATGGGGGTGCTTCTAGCCAAGGAGACCCCACCTTTCCCAAGATGACAACACACCTAATTTTGCATAGCATCTGAGATTGTAACTAAGGTGGTGGGAGCCCTTGGTTACTTGCTGTGTTGTGTTGGCCAGTGTTAACACTCACTTCCCCTTAACAGCCCTCCAAACCCAAAAGGGTATGTCAAATCCAGTCCCAGTCCCCAGTTCCTTGTGACTGAGCCCCTCACCCCGCTGGATGTTCCTCTCCAAGCAGGCAGTGCTTCCTTACACCCACTCCACGCGGGTAGGTGTTGAAAGGCTAGGACTGAGGTAAATTTCCTGTGGGCAAAATGAGCCCAAGGCACCCCAAGGCACGGCAATAAAAGAACTCATTCAAATCCAAGCCTGCAACTGCCATGTGCTAGGTCCTCCTTTATCATTTTGGCACCCCAAACACTATCCAAAGGAATGAAGACAACAGGCTGGGCGGGGCAGACTGGAAGGCCCTGAGCCTTGGCTCCCCAGAAGAACCGCTGAGGCTACACAGGTGTCGGCAAGGCTGGGCCCGTTGCTATTCAGCCAACAACTAACACACTGCAGTCTTTTCAGAAGTAATACAGCAGGAAGTTCAGGTTCCTCTGCAGAAAACCTCCACCCCGTCCCCTCTAAACTCAGCAAACTGCCAGCATCAAGGAAGGGAGCTATAGGCATAGCTATAGGGATGAGATGTGGCCAACCACAGCCACAGCCCTCTCTGCCCTCCTCCCCAGGACCTGCACGGTATACAAGGGGAGAATCTTACTGGCAAAGTCAAACCAAAACCAAGTAAAACCAGCTCCATCATCAATGTTTCTTGAAAAAATGGGGTTTATTGATTTTTAAACTGCAAATAGTCGTTACAAAAAGTTTTTTTTTCTTTTAAATAAATTCACACAAAGAAAGAGAAATAGAAAGCGACGGTAGTGACCAGCAAGAGGAATAATAATTACATTCATCTTAATGTGTGTGTGCCAGTTCTGTTTACATTAACATTGGAAAACTCCAGACCTGGAATCCAGAACCTCAAATTTGTGAATGGAATGTCTTGAGATGGGCACGTGGAAGTCAAAGGGTTTCTCTCTTTTTTTTTTTTCCCTTTTAGAAGCTATACATAAAAAGTTGTTTTCCTTCTGTACTGTCACAGAACTTTTACATACATTCTCAGTCCTAGTTGTGAAAGGCCTAAAGAGAAAGAAACTCAATTTGCAGTCCGACACAAAGGGGGGAATTTCTAAAATAAATAATCCAACAGTTTTTTGCATTTTTTTAAATTAATTTTTCATTTTTTTAAAATAAAATAACCAAAAAAGTGTAAAGTTACAAAAAAATGTCGTTGAAGAATAATATATTAAAACTGTGGAAAAAAAGGAAAAAGACACGTCACAAAATTTTAAGATTAATATGAAGATCATAATTTAACATAAAAGAATATATTCTATGGATTTGTCATCCCGATAAATATGAACAAAATTAACAAAAAAAGCATAGTTTGGCAATAAATACGTTTTGATAAGTTAAATAAGCTTTTTTATATTGATGTGCAGTGACAAGCAAAATTTTTGCTCTCCAATTTCTGAAAGTTATATGAAGTTTAAAACCCAGGGAAGAAAGCATGGCGTGAGTGCTCTAAGGATAGACCTACGGTATTCTAGAGCAAAAACCATTAAAGCTACTTCTACAGGAAATCGTTTTACACAGATATTGTATGTGGAATGAATACCATTAACTGCTCACCCCTTACTTTTTTTTTTTTTTTTTTTTTTTAGCTTTTCTCTCATTTTTTTTTTTGTTATTTTTTTTAAAAAGATGTCACATATGAACTGGGGAACTTTAGCACCAAAATCAAGTCTCTCCTAGTCCATCTAGCTTCCCCTTCCTCCCCACTTAAAAAAAAGAAAAAATTAAATCACAAAGTTCCACTTAAGTCAAAATCTTCATCCGCTTTTTCAGCCTTCCTTCCTGCAGACCTACACAAACCCAGGCAAGATTAGTCAACAGGGATTCAGATCGGGAAGAAAAAGGTTTTGAATGTCAAGACAGATTTCCCCCAAAACCCTAGTCTGGCAACAACTCTTCCAAGGGGCCGGGGAGAGGGGACAGGTGGAGAGGTGCCGCCGGGAAAAGGGGAGGAATAAGTGTGCGGGAGACTGAAATGAGGGAAGGTGCAGTTGTGTCGCCAGTGGAGGGGGCTGCTGGTTCCGGGTCTCCACCCCCCCATGGGCAGAGGCTCCGGGAGGCCCACGGGTGCCCTCTGGCGCTGAAGAGGTAATGTAGTCACAGTGACAAAGTTAGATTACAAGGCACTAAGTTGCTTCTGTAAACTGTTACTGCTTTTTCTCTTGTGATTTGGCACTTAAGGCTTAAGCCGAGGGGGAAAAAAAAAGGCATCTACTGACAAAATATGGGACTTGTCTGTTATGCATGGTAAGTGGGCTAAAATCCATGGAGGGGGTTTCAAGCCAGAAGAAGCTACTGACAAATTGACTTGTCCTTATGTTAGGTGGGGTTATGAGGGGGAGAGGGAGGGGGCATTCTGAGGTGTTGGGGGAAAGGGTTAAGCTTAACCTTGTGAATGTAGGGCCTGTGGGGAATTGGATGGGTAGGGAGAAGAGGGTATGGGATGTGGGTGCAGGGAAGGGGCTGATATAGGCAGGAGGTCCCTCCCTACCCTGGCTTAGTCATCTGAGATGGAAAGTCTGCTGAAGATGGGCAGGCGTCTTGAGTTGTCCAAGGTCGGGGAGTCTGAGCCACTGTGGCTGCTGCTGGAGCTGCTCAGGTAGCCCTCCTGGTCCGAGAGAGAATCCTGAGGGCTGGGGGGAGAGTCAAACATGTGAGGGGACTCGGACATTGGCCGGAAGAGGAAGGTGGTTGGGGAGCCACCCCCGGGCAGCCCCATGCTAGGGGCAAAGAGGCTTGCCAGCTCCTGGCTGGAGAAGGCAAAAGGGTTATTGGTGCCATCGGGCAGGGTAGGTGAGCCCAGGAGGTCATCGGCGCTCAGAATAGGGGGTGGGGTGATGGACGTGGGGCTGTCCAGCAGCCCGGTGGCAGCGGCGGTGGCAGCGGCACTGGGAAACCCAGCAAAGCTAAAGCTATGCTGGAGGCGGGGACGGTCAGCGGAGAGGTCCCGGGCCCCGGCCAGGGCACGGCGCTCTTCGGCGTTGTGGATGAAGTGACAGCGGGGCCCGTAGGGGCAAAAGCCGATGGTGTGGAAGGTGCGGCACAGCTCCGTCTTGTACTTGGGGTGGCGGGTCAGGCTGCGGAGCTCGTGGATGCCGTGTGCGAACTGGCACTTGTCCCCGTACTTACAGGCACCGTTTTCCTCAAAGGGGCGGCACAGCTCCGTCTTGTAGCGGCTGGAGTTGACCTGGCCACTCCCGGGCTGCTTCTGGGTAGGCAGCAGCCGCTCGCCCCCTTCTGAGAAGGAGCGGTCTCGGAAGCGGCTGTCTCGCGAGCTCAGAGCTGGGGCTGGCTCACCCTTGAGGCTGCTGAGGAGCTGGTTCTGGTGGAACTTGGAGCTGGGCAGGGTGACTGAGTGCCTCCGAGGGAAGCCCCCACCAGCAGGGGTGCCCACTGCCTTTCTGTCCAGCAGGCAACCCCCTGCACTGGGAGCACTGTAGTTGAGCATCTTGTTACCCTGGAGAGAGAAGAGAAAGGATGGTAAGGACGGAGGAAATCCCACCAGGATGTCCACTATGGGCAGCCCCCTACACAATCACAAACGCCCACTCCTTCTCAAAGAACTCATCTCTACCTCTGCTCTAGCAAGCTCCCTTCGCTCTCTCCCTCCCATAGGCCATTCACCACAAGATCCAGACTGTGTGACAAGCACACTGCTCCACGCTGACTCCTGCAATGCAACCCCCATATCCTCTGTCCCCAAAGCTACCACTTTAATCTGTAAAGTTCAACTTCTTTATTGGTCAAACAGATTCTTCAACTCAAAATATCTCACACAACCCGGACCTCTCTAGATTCCCCACCCCCCCGCACCCCCGCCCCGCCCCCCGCCGCAACAAAAACAGGTAAACCTCAAAAAGGAGTCTATTATAGGCTAGTTTAGGTCCCCTTCTAATCAGTCTCTGCTTAATTGATACCCCCTCCCTCAAGACCTGGCCTAAGACTCTCAAATTTCTCCTTCAGAAGTGTTCCCTTCCTTTGGCAACAGGTTTTCAGACTGCCTTTGCTTTTTCTTGTGGGGAGGAGATTGGGGGCCTGGTCTGAGGTTGAGGGAGACAGGGATGCGATTCCTGAAAACAAAACTCTTTGCCCTAAGTTCCCAGAAAAGATATTTTCTACAATAATCTCTCACCATTTCCACTCACCCCCAGCCCACCCCGCCCCCTTCACTGAGAAGATGCCTTTGCAATTAGTCTTCTGGCTGCAATAGCAGGTTTGGATAAGAGCTCCAGTGTTTAATCTTTAACGCAAAGCTGCAGATGGAAAGGCAAAGGAAAGCACCAACCCCCCTACCCACCTCCTTGTCAATAGCAGATTGGGGGTGGTGGGGATGGGGGCAGAGCCACCAATGGCAGGTTTCTGTTCCAATAGGACCCTGGTCACCTGCCCAAATATACCCAAGATTTGGAAAGGGTGCAGGTCAGGGACCTAGGAGTTAGTTCCCAGCCCATGTGGGTGTCATTGTGCAAATTCTAATGTTGGTCCCTTAGGATCAGCAGGGGGGGACCGGGAATCTGTAACTGCAACCACCCCACCGAGAGGATTACAGGAACCCAGTGGAGAGCTGGTTCCCAACAATGAGGTTCATTTAAAAAGTCCTGAGGGGGGAGGGGGCCAAAGAAAGAAATAGATCAAAGAGCCGGGAGAATTGAGAAAAGAAGGAAGAAGTGTTGGGGAGCTCTGGCAGCCGGCCGGCAAGTGGAGTTTGGGAATGTGCAGGGAGGGAAGGAAGCTGAAAAATTCAAACTTTTTAAACGTTACTCTTCAGCTCCTCGGCGTCCCTGCACCCCAACCCTGCAGCCCTGGGGCGTTGGCAGCTGCACCAACAGGAGCAGCAAGCTGGGAAAACAGAGCAACATGACCCGACGTGTTAAGAGAAGGCAGAACACTTCAGCAATTAAAAAGTAGCCCAGCAGCTTCACCCTTTCAAATTGGGAGGGGGAGGTTGGAAAGAAATTTAACAACATCCGTAGGCTTTTGCTATGTATATTTAAACCGAAGTCCTGGAACATTCCGAGCTTAAAACTTGCTTTTTCAACACTGGCTGACAAGCAACATGTTTTAAGGAGGCCCCCATTAAATCCTTACTCGCGGGACTCGAGTTCAAGCCAGCATTTCGTCGCCACCTGCCCCCCCATCCCCCCCGCAATCGATAAACCGCAGTGCCTCTGCAACACAGGTAAGCGGGTCAACCTGAATGCCTCTTTCACCCCAAAGTTTGCTGCACGATCGGCTATCGCGGGAAGAAGCCCAGCGGAGCTAGGGCGTACTCAAGCCCCACTGCAAACTTGTTCTGCAACATCTTTTTGAATCACAACTTGGCCTTTCTTCCTCGCATAGCCCCAGCACCCCGCAAAGAGTGGAGGAAAACATCGTCGAGACTCACTTCCCCGAGGGATCTCCCACTCCCAAACCCACGGGTGGGTAACGCTGCTGGACAGACCTAGGACGCACACTGGGAGCCCGATCAGACCAGCGAACCTGGGATCCAGCAGCACGTTACGTAAAAAAGAATCGCCCAAAACTTGTCCCAATCTCAGCCCTCCCCCCGAGACCCCCGGGCTGCCCTGCCAGGCAAACTTCGCCCTTCAAAACCCTGGCCTCCAGATTCACATGTAATCCCCGCCAGGAACTGTTGAAACTCAAAGGGTGGGAAGGACGAGGCCAGATTCCTTCAAACTTGGGAGAAATGCGGGAGGAGAAAAGAATCATCTCGCTGCACCACTTACCCCACTGTCTTCCAAGACTCAAACTTTTGGGGATTATTTTTTAAGGCAAAAGAAAGAGACTTTTTGAAAAGCAAATGCTCCGCCCCCCTTTACCTTGCATAAAACTTCGCTCAAGTCGAAGATGGTGGCAGACACGAGGGTGGTGGTCATTCTGTGCGCTCGCGCGGGCCAGGGGCGAGGATCTGGTGTGTCGCGAAGGTCCCGATGCGGGGAAGGCGCAGCCTCTCCTGTCTGGAGTCCCACACGCCAGTTCCCGGCGCCCCTCGCCTTTCTGACTCCGGGGCTGGGGCGCGCAAAGCCCAATTTATAAAGTTTCGGATTTGGTGGGCCGGGGGGAGGAGGAGCTTTAAACTTATTTAAATGAGGAAGAGGAGGAAAAAGAAGTTGATTGACACTGGAGTTGAATCAGCCATGCGGTCAGGCGGGGAGGGGGGGGCAGGGGGAGGAGAAGAAACTTTCAAAAGGAAGACGGGGGAGGGGAGACGAGAAAAGAAGGCGGAAAAAAAAAAAAAAAACCCACTCCAAGCCGCGCACAACTTTTTTTTTTCTTAAAGAGGAAAAGTTTCGAGTCGGCTGACTTCCCTACCCTGCGCTTCAGGCGCCCCTCTCCGGGGCTGCGCGGGCGCAGAGCGGGAGGGGCGCGCCCCCTCCTTTGTCAGCCTCAGAGCGCGGCTGTGACGTCACTCATTCCACTCCCTCCGGGGTTCTTGTTGTCGTGTTGTTGTTTTTTGTTGGGCAGGAAGGCGGGCTCGACTTTCTCTTTTTGCCAGCGGGAGCTGAAGCCCGTCCTTAGCGCCCGGTCCGCGGTTTCCATCTTGAGCTGGTGGTCCCCTTGAAACTTCCCCAAGTGTCTGCACAACTTACCTTTTCCCGACTTCTCTTCTACACTCGCCTGCCCTCCGCAAACCCGGCAGGCCGAGGACATTAGAAATTTGGAACGCACAGAATGTTCAAGTCTAGGATTTTATGTTGCTGTTTTTTTTCAGCAGGGCGTAGGGTGGGGCGCGGTGCGGCGGGGGGACTAGGGAAACTTTTTCCCCCAGGAGGACACGGCCTGGCGGGGGCGAGCGCGGCACAATTTAGCGCGCCGCACGCGTCCGTACTCGCGCTCGCTTTGCAGCCGGCGCTCTCCGGGTGTGGGCGGGTGGGGGGCGTCGCAAAAAAAGACCACGACCAGGGCCGATTGTTTTACCAGGCCTAGGCGTGGCGTTTCTTTTCACGCATCCAATCTTTAAACTTTAGTCAAGAAAACCCTAATCCTTCCTGAATGCCCCTTCCTCCCAGAAAAAGCCCACCGAGCAACTAACTCACTACTTTCCACGCGCGCTCTGAATTCTAGGCGGCGCCACAACCCTCCCTCCTCCTCCGTCCTCCCCCCACACACCTCAAGACTCTAGAACAATGAAAAAAGGTTACTTTGGTAAGAATGAAGGTAAAGAGGTGGACGGAGGCGGCACTTTAAACTTGTTACTTCTCTCTCGCCCCCATGGGAGTGGAACGTATGGCTTGTCACGCTGCGCCGTTTTGGCGGGAGGTGGAGTGGGGGGCATGGGAGCCACGAAACCGAAGGGCCCGCAAAGGAGCATGACTCCCTTGAAAATGATAAAATATATCCTGTTAGGTTTGGATGCCACCCACCCAAATAAAAAGTTATCGTGTCCCCCACCCGCCCCTTGCGCCTTGGCCCGAGTGCTGGTGTGATGACCCAGGCGGAAGTCGCAGGGCTGCGCTTTTTTCCGATTTCCACGCGAGCCCCGCCGCCCCCTCGGCCCTCGCACGTTTCTTCCCAGCACTCGAGGCCGCCGAATCTGTTATGAAACCCGGTGCTGGTGTGGCTAAGATTGAGTTCCATTGCGATGTAATTAGGTCACCCCATCATAAGCACGTTTCTTTGGAAAGGACGGGGCGGGCAGAAGAGAGCGCTCGAGTCACACTCTCACTACCCCCAACACACACTTTTTTTTTTAATGCATTTCTTATTTATTCGTCAACATCTGGGCAAACCCAGCGAAACCTTCCAAATCACAACTGTTTGAGAAACCGGTTGTTTTTCAACTTTGCGAAACACAACTTTTGCTGCAGCCACGAACCTACGTGATCCCAGCGGGGTCGGCTTTCGTTCGTCTCCTCTGCCTGAAATGGATGGCCCTCACTTTAACCTGGCTGCTGCCCTGCAGCCGCCTGTTGCTTCTCTCCCCCTGCTCCCATTTTTCAGCTTTTCTTGAAATCTGGCAAGCGCCAGAAAGGGAAATAACTTCCATCCACCTTAATTTAAATCATTCAAGTGTAGGTTTCTTTCTTAGAGGGATGTTTGCTCGTTCTTTTCCCAGCCCAAGTGGGTGTTGGGGCGGGGGGGAAGATTTCGTGCAGTGATGAGGTAATGAGTTCCAGATTTCAGGACAGAGCAGGGTGCGCGTTGAAACCACAAGGTTAGTCTGAGTTCTGATGTGAAGCTATTTCGGTTTTTTATTCCCCCGGCCTCCACCCATTCCTGCTCCCCCACCCCCCAAAAAGAAAGGGCCGGCGGGTCTTTAACTCCCGAGGGTTCGCGAAGCTCAGCTTGGGAGACCGGAGGAGGGGCTGAAAAAAAGCAAAGGGGAAGGGGACTGGGAGCGGGCGGGGCCCCTTCCCGGCCCAGGGCCTGTCCCCGCGGGGCACCGGCTGTGCCCCTGCTTCGGGCGGCGCCGCTTTCCCTCTAAGGCTGCGGGACCGGCCAGGAGCACCATCAGGCGCCCCAGAATGGCTACAAAGTGGGTTTTTCCAAAGAAAGCTGATTCCTCGAATTTCCTCGGCTTTTCCAACTCCCGGCGGCCCTCCCCTCCCCCTCTCCCCAGGGGCGCGGGCTCCGCAAGGCTGCGGCTGGCCTAGCCCGCTCGCTCCCGAGTTGTTTACCGGCCCCGCCGACCGAGGGTTTGTTCCAGCTCCCAGAGCCTGTCTCTATAATTAAACTCTTTTTTAAATTGTCGGGTTGAAACGTCATTTCGGGGACTTTCCAAGGGTGAGGGAGCCGAGAGGAGGGAGCAAGTCCCTTAACCCTTCGCTGACCCGGCGTCCCCGCCGCGGCTGGCCGGGGTGCGGTGAGGGCCCGAGGGCGGGAGCCGGCCCGCCCCCGCCCAGACGTGGTCGGCAGGTGCCCAGGGGTGGCGGGAGGGCGGCCAGCCCCTACGGGGCAGGAAGGCCGAGGCGAGGCGTGCGCGGCCGTCCCCCGCCAACTTCGAGGTGCAGCCAGCCCTCCCGCTCCTTACCCGCGCAGTCCCCAGGCTGGCCGCGGCCTCACCTGCACTGCCGCTTCCGACCGGGAGGCGGTGGGCCGGCTCCTCTGTCCCGGGCCCGACTTCCGGGCCCTCCCCATTCGCCTGGAGCGCGTCCCTTCGAGGGGAGGGGCGGCCCAGGTATTTTAGCTTGGAGGTGGGGGTGGGGTGGGATGTTCGGTTTTGTGCAAGGGGGAAAGTTAAAGTCTTCGGAGTGAAGGAGGCGCTGCGGATATACATATTCATCGGCCAATCGGGACCCCAAACGCACCTCCGGGCAGGTGAGAGTCTAGAGCACTGGGCCGCAGAACCCAGACGGTTAGGCCTAGTCACAGGCGTCAGCAGGGTACCCGCTCCTGAGAGCCCTACAGTGTTGCACTTCCTCTCAGGCTTCAGGTCATTCGCAAAATCCCCCAAATTCTTCAGGTGGAGAGAGAGAGACCCCTGGAGTCCCCTAAAGTTCGGAATGCTGATTTCCCGGCCCAGATGGGACCGGGAATCTGCATTTTTGGTAAATTTCCATCTCGCGACCCAAATACTAATGTTTGAGAATCAGTGAGCCAGAACATTGAAGTTAGGCAGTCCTGGATCCAAATCTTGGCCATTTTCTAGCTATGTGACTTTTCAAGTCACTGACCAAGGCCTCAGTTTCTTCATCTCTGAAATAGGAATCATGATAACTGCCTAAATTTGGCCCATAAAGTGCCTAGAGTCATGCCTCGCTGAATATATGCCAGGCTGTTGTATGTAAACTAAGGCATTTGGCAACCCTTATTACACCACAAAACAAATTCTGGGGCTATTCACTTGGCAAAGGATTATTCAGTGTAGATTTTCATTAAATGGTCAACTGACAACTTACAAGTTGATCTGTGTCACTCTCTAGCCTCCATCCCCAGCCCTGGATAAGGCAGGCCCTGAGGCCTGGAAATGGGGAGAGGGCCCTGGGCTTGGAGCCTGGGGGACAGTAAAGTGGTTCAGGGTAGGGTGATGGGGATTTGTTGCCCACATCTGAAAAATACCTGATTACTGACACAAGTATTTCTGTAAACAACTACATCACTGGGGCCTTGTGGTAGTCTATAAAAGCCAGACTGTCTTATCTCTCAAAGTCCTTAAGCCCTTCAGAATACTGAGCTGTCAATATTCTCCTGAACAAGACAGGGGCCTAAGGAGAGGGCACTTTAGGGTCTATCATAAATGTGGCCCTGCAGGGTGTCTGGAATCTTTGGGTTTGGGAGCAGGCCGCCTCCTGCAAGGACTACTGAGAATCCAATCCCAGGTCCAGCATTGCCCTGGGGGGTCTAATTGCCCAGGTCTCTGCAAGATGTTCCAACTGTCAGTGAAGTTATAAGGCCAGCCCACAGCTACACCTCTCCACCCACCCTAACCTAGGCCCCACCTAGAGCAGTCAGGCATAATGACTCTTACTAGAGGTTAGATTTTTTTCACTCCCCATCACCACTTCTCCCACCCTCCAAGGAACTCCCTGTGCTCTAGTCCTTTTTAGATGAAAATGAGCCATCTTCCTCCTACTCTGGGGCCTTTGCACATGCAAATCCTTCTGTGAGAATCAACCTTCCTTTAGCCCAAGTAAATTCTAAATCATTCTTTAGAACCCATCTCAAGCCTCACTTCCTCAGGGAAAACATTCCTGATGCTTTCCTTCATCACATAACAGTGTCCCTCCTCTCTCTTAGGCTCTCATGGAATGTTCATTTCCTTCAAAGTAGTTATTTCAGTTTGTGAGTATACATTCATTCCTGTAACTTTTTTTTTTTTTACTTTTCAATTTAACATACAGTAAAATTGATCTTTATTTGGCATACAGTTCTATGAATTTTAACTTATGAATTGATTCATGTAACCACCACCACAATCAGGAAACACAACAGTTCCATCACCCCTCAAAAACTCCCTCATACTATCCCTTTGCATTCAAACTTTC
The DNA here is from genome assembly GCF_007565055.1 of Rhinopithecus roxellana. Taxonomy (NCBI): domain Eukaryota; kingdom Metazoa; phylum Chordata; class Mammalia; order Primates; family Cercopithecidae; genus Rhinopithecus; species Rhinopithecus roxellana. The sequence goes on along the minus strand of NC_044553.1, from coordinate 84,094,965 downwards.
TCCATCTCTAATCCCTGGCAACCCCACTGATCTGTTCTCTATCATTGCACTTTTGTCTTTCCCAGAATGTCATACAAATGGAATCATATTGTATGTTTGATTTCATGCAGCATATGCCTTTGATATTTAACCATGTTGTTGCATGTATCAATAGTTCATTCCTTTTTATTGATAAATAGTACTTCACTGTGTGCTTATATAATAGTTTATCCATTTCCTGTTGAAGGACATTGGATTATTTCCAGCTTTGGGCCACTATGAATAAAGTTTCAATAAACTCTCATGTACAGGTTTTTGTGTGAACACAAGTTCTTCTTTTTTTTTTGAGTCTCACTCTGTCACCCAGGCTGGAGTGCAGTGGCGCAATCTTGGCTCACTGCAAGCTCTGCCTCCTGGGTTCACGCCATTCTCCTGCCTCAGCCTCCCGAGTATCTTGGACTACAGGTGCCCATCACCACGCCCAGCTAATTTTGTTTTTGTATTTTTAGTAGACATGGGGTTTCACCGTGTTAGCCAGGATGGTCTCGATCTCCTGACCTCGGGATCTGCCAACCTCGGGATCCGCCTGCCTCAGCCTCCCAAAGCGCTGGGATTACAGGCGTGAGCCACCGCACCTGGCCAAGTTCTTATTTCTCTAGGGTAAGTAACTAGGAGTGAGATTTCTGAGTCACATGGTAACTATATGTTGAAATTAATACAAAACTGCCAAATCATTTTCCAAAGTGGCTATACTATTTTGCATTTCCATCAACAAAATATGAGAGTTTCCACTTGCTCCACATCCTCACCAGCACTTAACAGTATTACTATTGGCCAGGCGCGGTGGCTCAAGCCTGTAATCCCAGCACTTTGGGAGGCCGAGACGGGCAGATCACGAGGTCAGGAGATCGAGACCATCCTGGCTAACATGGTGAAACCCCGTCTCTACTAAAAATACAAAAAACTAGCCGGGCGAGGTGGCGGGCGCCTGTAGTCCCAGCTACTTGGGAGGCTGAGGCAGGAGAATGGCGTAAGCCCAGGAGGCGGAGCTTGCAGTGAGCTGAGATCTGGCCACTGCACTCCAGCCTGGGCGACAAAGCCAGACTCCATCTCAAAAAAAAAAAAAAAAAAAAAAAACAGTATTACTATTTTTTGTTTTAGTCATTCTAATAGGTATGTGGTGGTATCGCATTGTGGTTTTAGTTTGCATTCCTCTAATGGCTAATGATGTTGAACACCTTTTCGTATGCTTATTTGCTATCTGCATATACTTTTTGGTGAAACGTCTATTCAAACTTTTTGCCTATTTTTTTTTTTTTTTTTTTTTTGAGACGGAGTCTTGCTCTGTCACCCAGGCTGGAGTGCAGTGGCCGGATCTCAGCTCACTGCAAGCTCCGCCTCCCGGGTTTACACCATTCTCCTGCCTCAGCCTCCCGAGTAGCTGGGACTACAGGCGCCCGCCACCTCGCCCGGCTAGTTTTTTGTATTTTTTAGTAGAGACGGGGTTTCACTGTGTTAGCCAGGATGGTCTCGATCTCCTGACCTCGTGATCCGCCCGTCTCGGCCTCCCAAAGTGCTGGGATTACAGGCTTGAGCCACCGCGCCCGGCCTAGCCTCTGATCTTAACCTACACATGGGTGGGCCCTTGGCAGCCCTGTTTAAGTCATGTTATCTGGTTGGGGTAAGGGCAGACATATCACCTGTGCCAGACTGATCAGATCCTCTGTCAGTAATTTAGACTCATTGAGGAGGGGGAGGAGCTTGCAACAGTGGGAGGTGTTGGCCAGGTGCGGTGGCTCATGCCTGTAATCCCAGCACTTTGGGAGGCCGAGGCGGGTGCATCACCTGAGGTCAGGAGTTTGAGACCAGCTTGGCTAACATGGTGAAACCCCGTCTCTACTAAAAATACAAAAATTACCTGGGCATGGTGGCGGGGGCCTGTAATCCCAACTATCCAGGAGGCAGAAGCAGGAGAACTGCTGGAACCCAGGAGACAGAGGTTGCAGTGAGCCGAGATCACGCCACTGCACTCCAGGCTGGGTGACAGAGCAAGACTCCATCTCAAAAATAAAAATAAAAATAAAAAATGATGGAAGAAGGTGCAACAACAATGGCCACCTGCATCATTGTCTACATCTCTGTTATCAGAAGCAGTAATCAGAGCACAAAACCCTGATATTTGGAGGACAGGGTCCTTTTGGCCCACCCTGGCTCCTGTAAGCTGTATGCAGGCTACTCCAGGAACATATGCACAGCTGTCTGCCATAGGGTTGGACGTGGGGGATGGGTAGCTGCTACTGTTCTAAAAGCTGATATTGACCAAAATTAAACACAAATTACTGTTCAAGCCTCCCCCTGGAATTTTCAAGCCTTCAATAGACTCCAGAGTTCGAAAATAGTTGTATCACACAGATTCTGCCAGTGCAATTGTTTTCTTAAGAGGGGAAACATTCCTGATGCTTCCTACTCTGCCATGTTCTTAGAATCCTCCCCTAAAAGTAGTTACTTCAGATCTGTAATCCATGTAGAGTTAGTTTTTATATAAAGATGTGAAATTTAGCCTGAGGTTCTTTTTTTGCCTGTGGATTTTCACTCGCAACATTATTTGTTGAAAAGACTGTCATTTTGCCATTGAGTTGCCTTTACACCTTTCCAAAAATTTAATGGCCGTATTTGTAAGGTATGTTTATTTTGTTCCACTGATCTGTGTCCACCCCTTCACCAATACTACACGATCAATTATTGTAGCTTTTTACTAAGTCTTAAGAAGGTGTAATTCCTCCAACTTTTTTCTTATATTTTGAAATTGTTTTAGCTATTCTAGTTCCTTTGCCTGTTCATATAAACTTCAGAATCAGCTTGTCTATATCTAGGGAAAAAAAACCCTACTGAGATTTTTATTGGAAATGCATTAAATCACTACAGGGAGAATTACTATGTTGAGTCTTCTAATTCATGCACATAGTATGTCTAGTTAGGACTTACTTGATTTCATCAGTGTTTTACAGTTTTAATCTTTTTTTGAAATGGGGCCTTGCTATGTTGTCCAGGCTAGCCTCAAACTGCTGGGCTTAAGTGATCCTTCTGCCTCAGCCTCCCAAGTAGCTGGGACCACAGGCATGTGCTACCATGCCCAACTGTTTTATAGTTTTTAGCACAGGGATTCTATATATGTTTCATTAGATTTATACCTAATATTTCCTATTTTTTAGAACTATCATAATTTTTTTTTTTTTTTTTTTTTTTTGAGATGGAGTTTTGCTCTTGTTGCCCAATCTGGAGTTCAAGGGTGTGATCTCGGCTCACCACAACCTCCACCCCACTGGGTTCAAGCGATTCTCCTGCCTCAGCCTCCCAAGTAGCTGGGATTACAAGCATGCACCACCACGCCCAGCTAATTTTGTATTTTTACTAGAGACGGGGTTTCTCCATGTTGGTCAGGCTGGTCTTGAACTCCCAACCTCAGTTGACCTGCCCACCTCAGCCTCCCAAAGTCTGGGATTATAGGCATGAGCCACCACACCTGGCCTTTTGAAATCTTGGTCTCCACTTGTTTATTAGTTTACAGAAATTCAGTTGATTTTTGTGTATTGACCTTGTCTCCTATGATCTCACAAAATCACTTTAATTGTAAGAGGATTTTTTTGATAGATTACTTGGGGTGTTTTTATTATTTTTGTTTTGTTTTTGTTTTGAGATAGAGTCTCACCTTGTTGCCTAGGCTGGAGTGCTGTGGTGCAATCATAGTTCACTGCAGCCTCAAATTCCTGAGCTCAAGCAGTCCTCCCACCTCAGCCTCCCAAGTAGCTGGAACTATAGGTACATGCCACCATTCCAGCTAGTTATTTTAATTTTTTGTAGACATAGGATCTCACTATGTTTCCCAGGCTGGTCTCTAACTTTTGTCCTCAAGTAATCCTCCTGCCTGGGCATCCCAAAGTGATGAGATTACAGACATAAGCCCCTGTACCAGGCCTGTTTTTGTTTTTAATGTAGACAAGCACATATTGTCTATAAATAGGAATAACTTAATTTCTTCCTTCCCTAACATATGAATTATATTTCATTTTCTTGCCTTATTGCTCTATCCAGGATTTGCAGTACAGTGTTGAATAGGCATGGTAAGAGTAGATGCCCTGACCTTGCTCCTGATTTAGGGGGAAAGCATTCAGTCTTTCATTTTCACTTTAAAATACAACATTAGTTGCCAGTGTTTTGTAGTCATTTAACTTTTTAACATTCCCTTCCCACTAGGACGTATGCTCCATCAAAGCAGGCTCTCTCTGCTCTCAACTCAACCCCCAGTGCCTGGCTTAGTGCCTAAACAGATAGTAGGCCCTCAATAAATATTCATGGAAAAAAAAATGAAGATTCAGTACTTGTCTACTTCGCTAACAGCCAACCACAATCAGTGTCCTCTATGACAGACAACAGAGGGACTTGGCTGAATATGCACAAACATTAGAATAATAATCTTACAATAAATACCCCAACAGATCCAACTAGGCATTGTCCCCATAGAGTTGACAATCTCAAGCTGCAGAGCATTTGTAGATCAGCTTTTCAGCAAGCTATACTGTGTCAAAGCATTTATCTATGAGGAATAGATGACTGCAGTATAATAATTATTTTAGATTGAGAGCATTCCATTCCCAAAAGGAATTTAAACAAAAAGCTCTCAGCTCTGAAAAAAGGGTTTTCAGGATAGAGAATCCCACTGCTCTGAAATCTTAGGCCCTCAGACGGGTGGGGTTGTTCCACTAAATTTATTTCAGCCACTTATAGAAACAGAAGGGGAAGAAGGAGGTGGCTGCCTGCACACCAGCCCTGGCTCTGTAGCATTAATATCTGCCGGGTCAGGCTTTTATTTGGGTTTTGTTTTACTTTGGGGGCCTGGAGAGACAGGCAGGCAGCAGGAGTATCTCACAAATGCATGGCTTTCGAACTGCAGTTTCCTGCCTTTCTCCATGTACATTACCTACTGAGAGAGAGAGAGAGAGAGTGAGATCTGTTTGCTTTCTTTCCCGCACAAGTGTGAGTGCAGGGAAACTGGGGTCTTTGTCCCTGGCCCCCATGAGAACCCCGACCCAATCCCACACACACACCTCCAATGGCTCTATTACTTGAATTTTAGGGGTTGTTGGATATAAAATCCAGGCCTTTTAAACCCTGTTTATCTCCTCCCCAGCTTCCCCAAAGCACTGAACACACATTCTCCTTAGTCCCTGATACCTGAACAATCTCTTCTGCCACCCCAATCCCTATAACTAGAAAAATGATTTGAAATGATGTTTTTTTTTTGGCCTGGCACGGTGGCTCACGCCTGTAATGTCAGCACTGTATGAGGCTCAGGCAGGTGAATCATGAGGTCAGGAGTTCAAGACCAGCCTGGTCAAGACAGTGAAACCCTGTCTCTACTAAAAATACAAAAAATTAGCCAGGCATGGTGGCAGGCACCTGTAATCCCAGCTACCTGGGAGGCTGAGGCAGAGAACTGCTTGAACCCAGGAGGTGGAGGTTGCAGTGAGTCGAGATAGTGCCACTGCACTCCAGCCTGGGCAACAGAATAAGACTCCATCAAAAAAAAAAAAAAAAAAAAAGAAATGACGTTGCTTTTTTCAAACTTGTTTTTTGCTAAATTTGAAATACTTTAAGAAGCACAGGTTAATGACCTCCCACAGATGTAAGGGAAACTGAGGCACAGGAGCAGGAGGTGGCAGAAGGTGACCTGCACCTACTGCAAGCAGCTGAGATTGATGTCCAGTCCTTGGCTGGCTCTCAAGAGGTTCCCGGCTGAACTCAGGACTAGAGAAAGTCTGGGCTCTGTATCTGGGGGCTTGCTACTACATGGCTGCTGCTGTTTGCTGGCAGAAAGAGGAGACATGCATGAGGAAGCTAAGATATCTACTGTGCCCAAGACTTGAATAACTACATGAGAACATGGGGAAGTACTGTGCATGGTGCCCAGCCCATGGGAACCCAAGTGCCAGTTTGCTTCCTTGGCTGGGTCACTAAGGAAGGTGGGAGAAGGAGCGTCTGTCCTCTCCTCTCTCTACCCCTGAGGCGGAAAGACTGGCAGGGACTGGTGGGAGGGAGGGTGGCCTGGGGCAGATGCTGGTGAGAGGCCTGACTTGCAGATAATCCAGGGGGTTTTGCTCTAAACTGTGGGGTCTTCAGGGTAAATCAAGGGATTCATACTTACTAGTAAACAGTAAAGTGTTCACAGGTAAACCAAGGTACTATTTTGTCCTAGCATCAGCAAGTTTGCTTTGGAATTATCCTCCATTACTCCCTAGCAAGGTCCTGTATGGCCAACTCTGTCCTGAGGAGCTGTTCTTTTGAGAAACAGGAACCTCCCCAGCCAGAGCTGCTCTTGGAGGGTCGCCATGTAGACAGCCAGTGGGGGAGAGAGAGAGGACGGGTCTTTGCCACAGCCCTGTGACTTCTTTAGTGCTAAGTTTCTCCCACCAACTGCACCCTCCACTCTGGGGTACTGTGGGCCCCCAAACCAGGGCCTGCTCTTGTCTGACCAAAGGCAACCAGATCTGCTGCAGCTGCTGGGTGAGGAAACAAGCTCTCCCAGAGACCAGGGAAGCAGCTGGAGAAAGATTCCTGCCAGCCCGGGGGTGTAAATATTTATACAGCGTGGTGCTAGTGCGTGGGAAGAGGGAAGGCAGAGCGAGATGGCAGGAATGAGGAGGCACCGACACGGACAGATTTAAGGAGGCTGCACTTGGGGCCCAACTAGGAGTGAGGTGGCCTGGGCGGGAAGGAGCAGGAGGCTGCTGGGATCCTAATCCTCACCTGAATTTCTGTGTCAAAGAGGCTGGGTCTTTGCCCCCAGCTCTCCTGCCAGAGTCAAGGGGAGCAACTTGGAAGAACATTCATCACCCATCCCCTAGTCATTCCTCCTGTTGATTATAGCCCTCTACATAGACCAGGAGGCACTTCCTGGAATCAGAGATAAACCAAGGCCACAGGGCCTAGGAGTAAGGGCCTTTGGCCTCCTGAAGTTTATGCTTTTCGAGTCTTAAAGGATGCCGGACCCCGAGAGTTGGACTCCAGAACTGAAGGCTCAGAAAACATAAACAAAATATAAAATGTAAGCAAAGAGTTGTCTCAAGCCTTTATATAAGCAAAAGCACTTCCCTCAAGTGACAGGGAACACTGTGCATTGATGAAGATGATGATGAAGAACAGATGGGACCCAGAAAGAGAGCAAGGTGTGCCTATGGAAACGGCCCTCAACCACGCTTGCCAGAGAAGCAGGTGGCCACCATCAGCACAGGGCCTAGAAAAGATAAGGCAGTCCAGTGGGTGTCTACCAGGAGCTCTTGAGTCCCCTCACCCCAGGATGCCGCTCAGCTCCGGGTGTGCCCAGGCAGAGCATTGATCCACCAGCCCCTCAGCCGCACCCGCTGAGGACTGATGCCCCAGGATGGGAAGCATGCCTGGACCAGTGGGGACAGCCAGATGGACTCCAGTCGATTTGCCTTGGACAGCTGGGGAGCAGGGCCCAGGATGCTCCCACCCCACCCCACCACTCCAGACAGGGAGGGGTGTGGTTGCAACTTCTAGGATTTCTCTGCCACTATGCCCACCAAGAAGTGCCACCCACCTCATCAGTACCAGGGCTGACCCTCAGAGTCTCCCACAGGTGGGGTTTGCCCAGCAGCCAAGAGTCTTTAATATACCCCACAATTACCAGCCTCTTCTAGAATTCCCCCTGCACCCTCAAAATGCCCACTGGCCAAGGGCGGGGACAGTGGGAAGAAAGGACTTTCCACTGGAAAACTGCCTCTGTCTCCCCAGCAGACACCTCTGGATGCCCAGGTCAACTTCAGTCACTGAGTCAGAATTGAAGGAAACCCAGACTCGGGTCCCAAGAGGCAGTCCCTATGCTGCAAGTTCTTCAAACACAGCACCGAGTTTTGCAAGGAATACATTCCCAGTGGGTGCAACTCCATGGAGCTCCAGTCTTTCCTGGTCTAACCTGGTTAATCCTCCAACCCACAGCCCGAAGGATGGATTCCTTTGCCTCCCTGAGCCACGGAGTCCCAGGCCCACACACTGTGGAGGAGACACCATCTGCCCTAACCCTCAGGCCAGGCCTGGCAGACAGCATCAGCCCTAACAGGGAGAGCAGCACTGTCCCCATCCCCCTCCCCAGAAGGACACCAGGGCTGGGAGGAGAATCTTCAGGCTCCCAAGACCTCTTCTGCTGCTGTGGCTCTGCCTGCCGGCTGTGGCCTCCTCCTTGCCAGCTCCACTTAAACAGATGAACAAGAATAAAAGCTGTGTGACCCAAGGAAAGCTTTAGGGAAAAGAACTGAAGCTGAAAGGGGGGAAAAAAATCCCAAACACCTCTAAGAAATGGGAGAAGATGAGAATTCAAGAAACAGACAAAATAAATCATCTAGGAATCCAGATGTAAAACAAGGCAGGCCAAAAGAAAAGAAAACTTATGCTAAGAAAGCAGAGTGAGGTGGGGAAGGGAGCTGAGAATGATAAAGAAGAGGGGGCCAGTTATAACTATTCTGAAAAGAGAGAAGAATGTCAAAGAAAACAACACCTGAAAATTTTTTTTAAAAAACAGACCCAGGAGAGAAAAAGAGGCAGCAGTGAATTTAAAACAACTGCCCTGATCCCCAACCAGATCCACTCAGTAGTGTTCTGGGTGGCTACAAGTGAGTCTTGGGGCTTTTGTATGTGTGTGGATTTCAGACTCTTCCTAACTCTGAACAAGGACGTCCTGGAAAAGCAAGCTTTCCTTCTCGCCTTTGTGTTTCCTACAATTTTCCTGCCTCACCCCGCTGTTAGTCTGTTGCAGAGAAAGGGCTAGTCTTCCTGGGACAAGGCCAAAAACCAGTCCAACTCACCCCAGAGTAGCGTGGCTGCCATCGTGGTACCCTATGGCTGGCTCACTGGAGAATGTGAGCAGGAGCCCTGTGCCAGAAGAATATTAGGTATGAGTAGAGTGGTATGATCAGCTTTTCATCTTCTAGAGAGAGGTCTGGCCCAGCCACCTTTCTGTGGATAAGGGCTCATCTAACTCACAGACACACCATTCCTGGAAAAACAGAGGTCCATGGCAGACTGGCATACCCACCTCTATGCAAAGCCAGAGAAATCCCAGCAAATGCAACTTTTGTTAATAACTAAAATGATTTAAATTAATTTCCAGGTGTTCCCAAGGGAGCCTAGAGATAGCCACAACCATTGTTCTGGTTGGCAAACAGCTTCTTGAAGTTCAATGCCTCAATGCCTTGTGTCCATAAACCCCATGAAAATTTATGGAAGATGCTAGTCCTTTGTTGGCTTGGCTTCTTTCAGCCTTCTAATTGTTCTCTGTCTTCTGTAATTCTGTCAATGCCTCCCTTCTCCATGCCTGCTTTGGTTTTTCCAGTTTTCTTACTTAATAAAACCTCTGCCCACTCTTCATTTCCCTAAGGGAGCAGGAGTTGGAAGAAAGCTGAAGCAAACCCAGGCAAAATCCAGAAGCAAAGAAAGTAACACATGGATGTTGGGTTTAGTGCCCAGCTGTGCAATGCCCAGGCTGTCCTCAGTGGGTGAGGCAGGATCCCCATAGACAGGCGGCTCACCAAGCACCTTATACTGCTCCTCCAAAGTTCAGCCACACCCTGAGCTCTGATTAGCTGGGACAAGGAAAATGGTATTCATGCCAGCCCATCTCCCTCCAAAAATTCTTATGTACTTGACCTTGATAATACTGTACATTCCAAAAGTAACATTTTTTTTTCTATAAAAAAAAGTGCAGAAGGATGGATGTCTAGGTTCTGACCTTACATACTCAGCTTCTTGCCATCCCTCCTAACCTTCAACCTGTCACAGTCATATAATCTATAACTCAAACTATTCTTTAACCATGAAAAAAGACAAACCAGGAAATTATAGGCTGAAATACCTAAAATGTATTCTATTCAACTGAACTAATCTCCTAATAAGTGTGTGTATATTTAGAAGTCATGCTCTATCTGTTTTGAAAGACGTGGAAATTTCAGGAAAAGTGCAAGGTGACAGCAGATCCCAGCTTGTCGAGATTTGTCCTCAAAAGGATAACTGCCCAGTCTTGGGCCGAGTTGCCTAGCAGTTTTTTAAAGGAGTCTTAAGAGCTGGGAACCAATATACTGCCATGGAGCACACCAACTCGATGTTCAGGCTGACCATGTTCAAAGTCTGGCACTGCCCCCTCCTAGGCAAGTAGAGGATTCACCTGCCTCCGTCTCCTCCTTTATGAAGTAGCGATGACAACAATACCCATCTCCTGGGGTTGCTGTGAGGACAGATGATCAAAGCACTTGGCACACTCTTGATGAATATGAGCTCTCCCTCAAAAAAAAAGGAACCCAGTCAACTTTTGTTGTACATTAAACAGCAATTGGCAAGACCAAGAAGAGCCCTGGAGGCCCCACAAAGTGAGATTCCATAGAGCCACTGGAGCATAGTCAAGTATCCCAAGGAAGAGAGAGGAGAGGGTCCCAGAGGAGGCCCAGGCAGCTGGCGGGTGGAGCACTGGCCGGGAAAGCCAAGGACAGGCACTCGCAGCCAGGGCGGCTGTGTGGGTGGGAGGACGCAGGGGGCTGCGCTCCAGTCTCCCCTAATTAGCTCAACCTGGCTGCATCCTCACCCTTGCATGTGTTCATCCTTATGTGAAACGGAGCCCATATTGACCTAGCACCCAGTATATGCAAGGCGCTGGCTGAACAGAGAGCTGCAGCAGGAGATTTCAGTGTGATCATCACCTCAGACTTAATAACTGGGTGTTTCTGCCCAGATTCAGAAATCTGTCCTTTTGTGAGCAGGATTGTAAGGAGATGACCAAATGCTGCGAAATTTTTATTTGGGGACGATTTTTATTTTTTTTCTTTCAGTAAGTGGAAAAGCAAAGAATTTGAAAGTGTTTTGGGAAAGCTGAACACCAGTAGAATCTTGGTAATGTTTAGGGGGTATTATTAATTTTTAGGTGGAATAATGATAATGTGGCTAAGCTTAACAAATGTCTCTTATTGGGAGATACAAAATGAATTTTTTTTTTTTTTTTTTGAGACAGTCTTGCTCTGTCGCCCAGGCTGGAGTGCAGTGGCACAATCTCGGCTCACTGTAACCTCCATCTCCCAGGTTAAAACAATTCACCTGCCTCCCAAGTAGCTGGGACTACAGGCACACACCACCACACCTGGCTAATTTTTGTATTTTTAGTAGAGACAAGGTTTCACCATATTGGCCAGGCTGGTCTCAAACTCCTGACCTCAAGTCATCTGCCCACCTCAGCCTCCCAAAGTGCTGGGATTACAATCATAAGCCACCACACCCGGCCTGGAATGAACTGTTGACAGATGAAATGATATGATGTGATACATAGGATATACTTCAGAATTGTACAGAAGGTAGGGAGGTGGATGGTGGCACTGATGAACAGGTTTGGCCATGAGTTGGTGATGCTGAGACTGGGTGGGTACAAGGGGTTCATCATATTACTCTGTCTCTTTCTGCATATATTTGAAATTTTCCATAATAAAATGTTTTAAGTTCAGAAAAACTTAAAAAGTTTTAATTCAATGATTCTTGTCTTACTAGCTCTTGCAATACAATATGTACTTCCTATAGACACGTGTTCTTGGACAAGAAATGAAGCTATGGAAAAATTTGTCAGGGAGGGCTGGAGAACAGATGGACACCCCCACCCGAGGTCAGAAAGGCAACCTACACAGCCCTCCCCACACTTATGTGGGGACCAAGAGTGGGGCCCTGCCCCTCTGGGCCTCTTGGGCTGGGAGAGTGCAGGCAGAAGGACTGATGTCCATTTTTTTTTTTTTTTTTTTGAGGCGGAGTCTCGCTCTGTCGCCCGGACTGGAGTGCAGTGGCCGGATCTCAGCTCACTGCAAGCTCCGCCTCCCGGGTTTGCGCCATTCTCCCGCCTCAGCCTCCCGAGTAGCTGGGACTACAGGCGCCCGCCACCTCACCCGGCTAGCTTTTTTGTATTTTTAGTAGAGACGGGGTTTCACTGTGTTAGCCAGGATGGTCTCGATCTCCTGACCTCGTGATCCGCCCGCCTCGGCCTCCCAAAGTGCTGGGATTACAGGCTGGAGCCACCGCGCCCGGCCGATGTCCATTTTGACACTGCTTTTAAGCTCAGTAAAAATCTCTTTAAAATTGGTTTCAACATATTTTTAAAGCACAATGAACTTTTTTTTTCCCCCTCAGCAGAAAGCTATCATAGCAGTGTAGGCAAGCTACTCAACCTTTCTAACCTCACTTTTCACAACAGGAAAATGGGGATACTTACACATCCCCCATTCCCCATTTCCCAGGGCATAAGGGTGAATGAGATCAGTATGTCGAGGGCCTAGCACAGTAAGAACTGTAACTGGGTGGGTCTAATATGTGGTTTTTTTGGAGGCTGTTAAGCCTCTGAGAGGCCCACAGTAGAGCCACCCCACTGTGAACACTGTTTGAATCTGAATGCTTTTCTTAAACATTTAAATTAAACAAAAATCAAGGCACACATCCTCTGAAACCCCTTTGGGCCAGGTACCCTGCTGTGTGTCAGCCCCTTCAAGTGTCACAGAAGCCATGGCTGTGCTCAGCACCCCCCAGCCAGAGGAGCTGCCCAGGCTCTGAGAACAGGGCAGTTGGGATGGGGCCACCACAGCTCTCTCTAGTTGAAGAATTAGCTGGAAAATGAAGAGTAAGGCACTGCCACTCTGGTCCATGGCTTTCAATGTCAAAAATGCATCCCCAGAAAGCAGACCTGCAGTAGACCAACCCTCCCCAAAGACGGGGTTCAGGGTGCTCTAGACAGACAACAGACCCTGGGCTTGGCAACATCTCCCAAAAAAGAGCTAAGTCTCAGGCAAGCGGTCCCTGAAGGCCTCCATACACCAGGGGCAACACAACATACCTTCACTGGTGCAAAGGCCCTATCAAATGGCTGTGCAAAGGTGGCCAGGCAAGAGATATAGTTGTAAGAAGAAATCAAGGAGCCATGGCATGCAGAACTCCCAGGAGAGGCAGGTGGCCTGCACAGCCAGTTCATGCCCCAGACTACTGGGTGGGTGGCTTCCTGCAGACAAGCTTCAGCCAGAAGAGGGTGTTTGGGACTTCAGGTGACAAGACTGGAGGAGACAAGGGAACCTAAGCAGAAGGTCATCCAGACCACTGTCAGAGCACCCACACGAAGTATTTGGGTTCTTGCTCTAAGTCTTCTGCCAGCCAGACGAAGGGATGGAGGATTCACATCCAGCCACATCTTGACGCTGCTGATCCTGGAGGAGAATGGACAGAGCCCTGCACTGGCTCCACCTGCTCCCTGTTCTTCCATAGGAGGAAACAAGAAAGGAGGCCGGACAGCCCAAGACAAAGCTCAGGAATGTTCCCAAAAGGTTCTTGGGCTTTGGGACCTTCACAATGCATTCATAAGATTATCCTAAGCTTCTGAAAGCCCCCTGGCTCCAGAGAAGAGAGGAATCTCCGGCTACTAAGCCTTGAGTGCAGAGACTAAGGGCACACTGGGGCCAGAATGCCTGGGTTCAAATCCTAGCTCTGCTATGTATTAGCTCTGTAATGTTGGGCAAAGTACTTAACCCCTGTATCCTCCTCTGTAAAATGAGGATAACTATGGCCCTATAGGGCAGAGTTGTTACTTAGAACAGTAGAAAACTCAAAATTAATTTAGCAAGGGGCCCTCCTCTGCCCAGTGGGATGTGCTACTATTGACCCCATAGGGTTCTGGAAGAAATCAACATGCTACTACAATGGAAGGCATTTGAAGGAAGTGGAAAGTTTTCACAGAAAGTAGTCCAGAGACATGCACAGAGTGCTGCTCTCAGCACAGACCAGAAACCCCAAAGATTTGTGCCTCTTGTCAGAATGCAGCTTTCTGGAGTCTACCAGGCTATAGAAGCTGCATGGAGTCTGGAATGGGAATGGGTTGACCTAGTCTTCCCCTGGAGGTGTGGAGAGGAAATGTTACACTTTCAGGCTTTGTGCAGGACAAGCAGAGAGTATCACTCAAATCCAAGCTGGCTGCCCTGTGGGTGACACAGGCCCATGCCAGCAGGCCTGGGTAGAGCCACCGTTTGCTGAGGTTAGGCCGGCACCAGGGGGTGTGAGGAGCCTACCTCCAGTCTCAGAGCAGGGTTGGGCTTCCCTGGATGGGGAGGAAAGGGTTAAGCCGGCTTAGGCTCTGAAGGGAAAGCACTCGGCAGCTATAAACAGAGAGCCCAGGGAGGGAGGGGCCGACAGGATGTGGCCAGGGCTCGAGCTGTCTGATTATTAACTTCACTTTTATTTGGAGGGGGATTCGATTCTCTGTTTTACTTCCCATCAAGGAAGTGAAAGCCCAGGTCTCAGAGGGGCCTGGTTTCAAATTGTTTTGTCACAGCTCATTTATTTTTCCTTTTAAATAAATAAACAAAACCACCTCTTTGTTTTCCCCTTAATGAGCATTCAACAAATCATCTGTGGGTGAGGCATGAACGGGGTTTTCTGGGCTCCTTCATGGGAGAGCGTTTGGCTTATTATTTTAAAAGGAAAAAGCAAGGATCTCTCCTTTAGCTCCAGGCTTCTCCAAAGCTGTCAAGGCACTTTCTCTTTTGCCTCCTCTGAAATATCAGCGAGGAGTCCGAAATCACAGCCTCAAGCCCGTCACGGCCCCAGGAGCTTCCTTGGTTGGACCTTGAGGCCGGACCCACAGCCTGCCATCCCATCTGACAGGCCCTGACCACGAGGCCACGCAGAGGAAGCACCCAGCACGGGCTCAGTGGTTCTTCTTGCTTGGGCTCAGACCCATGGCTTTTGTTCCTCCGGCACCCTACCCTGACATTTCTACTAAAATAACTTAAAGCAATTAAACACACAAAAGGATTCCATTACAGCTTTAAGAAAACACCATTACGTGTTCCTTTACCCAAGGTTGAAAACATTTGGGAATTTGATTTCCAACACCAAAATCCAGATCAAAACCCATTCAACAATCCCATGATCCCCTTGCAACAACCCCTTCCCGGCCAGCATCACAGGGTCCCGACCCTCACGGGGTCTCACAATTCAACAATTCAGTGAGAGAGGATGCAGCAACAAAGACTGTAAGGAAAAAACAGGAGAATCTACAGCTGCAGCTACTGCTGCTACTCAAGGTGGGCAGAGAAGGGAGGAGACGGATTCTGTTGGAAACTAACAGGAGAAATCCAGGAAGGCTTCCTAGTGGAGCTGATCTTTAAGCTGAACCCTGAAGGACTGATAAGATGAACGGATGTTCTGGAACCTGAGAAATACCCAACTGCCAGAGAGAGAGCATCCATGTGTGAACTAAGCTAGACAGGCAACAGGCGTGGTGGGGGCCTGGGGCTCCTCAGAATGGCATGTCAAGTCCCCATGGTGGACAGGGACTGGAATGCATCGGCCACCTGGAGCCAGTTCCGCGGGGCCAGTCCCTGACCTCTGGCTCGGAGATTGGTGTGCCCGGTGAAGGAGTTGCCCAAGCATCTTAGGCAACCAGATACTACGCCTGGTTTTGGGCCCTGTCACTTGCCTGCCCCACAAAAACCTGCTGACCGCTGTGACCTACTTTAAGGGCCTCCGACTTTGCGCTCTTTGAATATGGGGCAAAAAGAAGAAGGGAGGCTGGCGCCACCCGATTCACTTGAGGCTCGGAGTGCAGGCCTGCCTTCCCGGCGACTACTGGGGTGGCGTTTCCCAGCACCCCCGGGAAGTTAGCAGGGTCCAGGGCTCTCCTGGGCTTCTGCGATGTCCACGCACTCCCGCGGGCGAGCTTCGTGGTCGCGCTCTCCCGTCGCCACCCCGGTGTCGGCGCCGCGGCGAAAACCCGGCAAGGTGCGGGGCCCGGGCTAGGCCGCCAAGATGGCCGACGCGCTCTGCAGCGCGCGGATCACGCGGGAGAGCTGCCCTTGGCCTCCCGGGAAGCAGCCAAGGTTCTGCCGCCCTCCTTGGCGCTCTGCCCCTGCCGGCCTGCCGGGATCTCCTCCCCGGCGTGCTCTGCGGCTCCTGGGGCCTCGCGAACCTTCCAGGCCCGAGGCCATCCAGACGCGCACACCAAGCCCGATCCGCGAGGGGAGCGGGAGGCGCGAGGCAGCCCGGGGGAGAGATAGGGGCCGGGGCTACGGCGGCTGAGCTCCCTCGGCGGCTCGGAACGCGAGGGGCCGGTGAGCTGAGGCTCCTGCAAGAGGCTGCGGCGTGGAGCGAAATTCTCGCTACGGCTTCGCTCTCGTCCTCCTGCGGCCGCTCTCGACCGGAAGCCCTCGGAGGCGGCGCGATGGACGTGGCCACACTGCCCTCCAGTGGCCAGCCCGCCGAACAACACGCCTGGGCCCCGTTTGGGGGTCGGGGTGACGTGTCCACCCTCTGCCCTTTGCTACGTTTGAAAGTGGGGTTTGTTCATCCGTGGTTCCTCTTACATGCCGCCAAAGCTGCCACAGTGCACACTGACCCAACAGCAGGGGATTTGCCGCCTTCGGTGGTTCTCAAACTTTAGTATGCACAGGAATGCCCCCTGGACAGTTCTTTCAAACCCGGATTGCTGGGTCCCCCAACTAAGAGAGTTTGCATTTCTAACAAGTCCTCAGGCGATGCTGAGCTGCTGATCCTCTGGTCCTGGAGCCACACTCAGAGAACCACTGGCTTGGCTCACTCTTTCTCTCACGGGGTTTCTGTCATCTACTCATTCAATGCAAAATATGTCCTGCTAGGCCCAGAGGACGAGTGGACGGAACAACTTTCCCACCCTTCGCGGAGCTTAGTCTAACGGAGGAGACAGACTTGTTTCAACAAATCACCTAGAAAGAAATATAAGATTCCGCCGGGCGCGGTGGCTCAAACCTATAATCCCAGCACTTTGGGAGGCTGAGACGGGTGGATCACGAGGTCAGGAGATCGAGACCATCCTGGCTAACATGGTGAAACCCCGTCTCTACTAAAAATACAAAAAACTAGCCGGGTGAGGTGGCGGGCGCCTGTAGTCCCAGCTACTCCGGAGGCTGAGGCAGGAGAATGGCGTAAACCCGGGAGGCGGAGCTTGCAGTGAGCTGAGATCCAGCCACTGCACTCCAGCCTGGGCGACAGAGCGAGACTCTGTCTCAAAAAAAAAAAAAAAAAAAAAAGAAAAAGAAAAGAAATATAAGATTCCATTTGAAAAAGGCTTTCAAACTCCTGTGAAAGAAAAGAATAAGGTGCTCAGAGAACATATATAAATGGGGCACTAATTTAGATTTGGGATGGGAAGGTTCTCGAGGAAGACCTCTCTGAGGAAACCCTTAAGCTGAGGCCAGGAGAGATGAGGTCCTGAGGGGAGTGGGGAGGGGACTGGAGCTGGCAGGCCTGGCAGGTAAGATGCAGACCCTGGTTATAGAAGCAGAGACTGGTGGCGGGGCAGGCAGGGGGTCAGAGCCTCCTAGGCCCATGCCTCTGGTACCCACATAGCTCCTCCTCAGAAGGGCAGCATCCAGGGGACAAGAGGGCCTGCCTGCATGCTCAGATCTTAGCCACCCCTGTCAGCACCAAGAAAGATGCTCCACCTTCAGGAACCCCAGCCAGGTGCCCACAGCCACAAACTTCTCTTTGCCTGAACAGATTTACGTAGGTCCCTTCCGTAAGGCCTGAAGGATGGTCACATTTGATGGAACCAGGTCTGCTGAGTAATGATGAGTAGACATGATGTTACCATCCATCCATCAATGCCCTCAATGTGCCACCTCCTCCCTCCTGCAGGTCCAGGATCCAGCTGTTTCTCCAATGAGCACTTTTAAGCACCTACTATGTGCTCTGCACTAGGATCACTGCAATGCTCTGTGGGGCATGGCACAAACAGGCCAGCCTGCCCTAGGAGGTTCCAAGCACCCTGGAGGGCAGGTAGGTGGAGTACACCCTCCCCACCCCAGTCTCAGCTCCAGCCTGCCTTGTGCACCCGCACCCCACCCAAACGTCCCTGGGGCTGCTCTTTGCAGGTGGGCCAGGCTGACAAATAACAGCCAGGAATTCTAGTGTGCGAATGATTCTTACTTGGTATCAATTCCAGTTTGATGGCAGGGGCCGGGATGAGCACCAACCACTGCCTCTTTATCCCTCGTGCTCTGACAAGGAGGTATCATCCCATTAATCCTGTCACCTTGTTCAGTCCCTTCTGTCCCCAATTTTCACATCTGAAAAATGTGAGGTGGGGATGAGTTGTGTTAGATGATCTCCAAGGGTTTTTGGTCCATGCCTAGCCCACCAGTGCACTGTTGGAGAGATGGACGAGAACAGCCCTGCCCAGTGACCCCATGACCTAGCGTTATGCAAAGCAAGGCCTTTGTCATTAACAGACTCCAGGTTAGGGGAAAGGATCAGGGAGCAGCTGAAAAACTATGTGCAGCTTTAGAATCAATCAAATCATTCCAACTCTACTCCTGACTCTGTGATAGCCAGCAAGTGGTTTAACTTCTCTGAGCCTGTTTCCTCATCTGAGAAATGGGAATAGCATGGTACCTACCTCATTGGGGTGTTCTGAAGATTACTGATAATAGCTACCACTTAGCAAGTGCTTGATCCGTGCCAGGCAGCACACTCCATGAGGTCATGTGCAGAAGTGCTGGTCCCATGCCAGCAAGGAGTAGGGCTCCATTGTGGTCGTTAATGCATGACACCCCTACTGCTCTGTACACATATATTTATGTAGTCCTATGGCCCTACTGCTCTGTACACATATATTTATGTAGTCCTACGGCCCTATTGCACACATATATTTAACAGATGAAGGGGCTTAGCAAGCCCTTGGCACATAATAAGCACTCAACAAACGGTGGGCTTCTTCATTAGCCAGAGAGAAGGGACTCTTGTGAGGAGGTCCTACAGAAGGAGAAATATGGAGAAGTGGGTGACCCGAGATGATGGCTCACACACCTCTCCCAAGAGGGCCAGCCCCATGCCTAGCAAGGCAGTTCCCTGGCTAAGACGTCAGCTCTTACTCACTCTTCCCAGAGAGCAGCTAATTAGCCTCCCAGCAGCCAGGAGCTCCCCAGATGAAAGGTGCTTAATACAAGCTCAAGGCGTAACCCCCATACTTATAACTGAGGTTCCCTGGGGTGAGGAAGGCCCCAGGGCGGAGAGACAGGCCAGATCAGGGCCTCGCCTTCTTTACGACAGAGGTTCCCAGGGAAGGGAGCCGGCTGGGGTGGCTGTGAGCCTGAGAAAGGGCTCGGGGTGGTGGGTGTGGGGCTTCAGAGGGAGCCCCTCCCTGGGAGTGGGTGGGGCCCTGTGGCTGAGGAGGCAGAGTGAATGCTTCAGGGCCCAAGCTGCCTCCCAAAGTGGGAGCTCCAAGGTCAGGAGACAGCCTAGAATAGGATGGGTCAGAGCAAGGGCTCTGCTGCTGGGCTGCCAGGTCAGAATCCCAACTCTGCTATGGCCATTCCATGTCCCAGAGCCTCAGCTTCCTCATCTGTAAAACGGGGATAATGATAACATTGACCTCACAGCTATTTACTGACAGCACTTAGTACAGACAGGACCTGGCACCCACTATGTAAAGAATGAGGATTTGTGCATTTGTTCATTCAGCAGATATTTATTGAGTACCTGCTATGTGCCAGGCACTGGATGTTAGAAATACAGTCATGAACAAAACAGATCCAGTATTCCTGTGACCCTAGAACCAAGAGGTTGGTAATACACTACCTGGCAGTGACCTGCGCTGTGGGAATCGGGTATGAGGATGGGGTCAGGTGTCCGATACAGCGACAGAAGAGCAGGTACCCAGGCAGATATGGGCAGATTAACAAACGAACCTGGCTTGAAGGGCCAGCCCAAAGTGCGCAGCAAATCAGAGGCGGGAGCCTGGGCCTGCAGCATAGGAATCTTCACCCACAGCTGCTGAAGCAGCCACGGCAGCTCCTTCTGCCCCTGACTAAGGGGTGTGCCCAGCGAAGCCACCTGCCCTCACCCCCCCCTTGGCTCCTGCCCCTGACTCCTGCAGTCTGGAGTCCAGCAAGGCAAGGGAACTGACACAGCCCCCAGGGTCACGACGGCTTCCATTCTTTGACATTCACCAGTGTCACTGGCTGAGCTCGGGCTACATGGCCATCTTCTCTCTGAATCCTCCCAACCAGCTGGTGAAGTCAGTAGCACCCCTGTGGTTTTTGTTGTTTTTTTTTTTTTTTTTTTTTATCAAGGTAAGGTTCACATAACATAACGTGAAGCATTTTAAAGTGAACACTTCAGTGGAATTTAGTATATTTACAGGGTTGTGGAACCTCTGCCTCTGTCTAGTTCCAAAACATTTTTATCACCCTGAAAGGAAACCCATACCCACTAAACAGTTGCTCTCCTTTCCCTCCTCCCCCAGCCCCTGGAAACCACCCTCTACTTCCTGTCGCCATGGGGTTGCCTATTCTTCTGGACACTTCACCTATCCAGAGCTTTTGTGTCTGGCTTCTGTCACTTAGCATCATGTTTTTGAGGTTTAACCAGGTTGTAACATGTATTATTATTGCACCTCGGTCTATGGCTAAATAATGTTCCATTGTCTGTAAGCACCCCCATCTTACAGATGAGGAAACAGTCCCGAGGCGCTGAGACTCCCAGCCTGAATCCACGCCAGAGAGACATGGTCCGTGCAAGCCTGCTCCCCAGATGGCCCCATCCTGGCACTGCCGTCTGGGAGGAGGCTGCTCTGGGGGTGATGCTGGTCCCTGAGTGGTGACCTGACCCCTTCTAAGGTTCACTTCTCAGTGCAGGTTCACAGGCATGGGTGCTCTGGCCTCCCAGTCACCCTGCTCCAGGCAAGACCATAGCCTAGCTACAGGGGCTGCCTCCTTGGGGGAATTCCAGCCCCTGGCCAACCACAGACCATAGCACTCCTGGGGTTGAACCATTTCTCACAACTGGGTTGTGACAGCTGGGAGGTGCTCAACCCTGGGGGCCAGCCTGGTGGGCAGGCCATGTTGGGAACGCTGTTCCCAGCCAGCTTCCCTAGGCAACACGGCCAGCCCCGTCCAGCAAGTGGACCACTCAGGTGGCAGGCATGTCCTGAGCACCCAC
Organism: Rhinopithecus roxellana; assembly: GCF_007565055.1. NCBI lineage: Eukaryota > Metazoa > Chordata > Mammalia > Primates > Cercopithecidae > Rhinopithecus > Rhinopithecus roxellana. The sequence goes on along the minus strand of NC_044553.1, from coordinate 84,073,938 downwards.
TGTATACCAGCCAGGCACTACCAGGGCTCCAAGGAGCTCCCTTTCTGATGCGGATGTGCCACCCCAGAACAGAAACTGGGTGCTGGGGCTAGGGGCAGCACAGAGGGGTGCTCCGGAGAACAAGCACCAGCACTGAGCACAGGGAGGTCCCAGGTGGCAGCGCCTGACACGGCCCACACCGGGGATCTCTGGCCTCAGGAAAGCAGGGCTGTCACATCAAGAAGGCCACAACATAAGGGCCCCTACCAACGTCCAGCCTTAGGTGGAGGGCACGGAGATGGCAGTACACAGGACCCTAGAATGCCTGCCTGGGGATGCCCACCTTGGTCCAATTGATGGCCAGTTGATGGCCCAGTTGATGGTCAGCGTGCACTGTCCACGCACCTGTTCTGACACTGCCTAGTGTCTAGTTATTCTTCCATTTCACTCATTCAGTGCCAGTTACTCTACTGAGCAATAAGGATATAAAGTTTTAAAAACAAAACAAACATATTTCTGTCCTCTAGAAGCTTAAAATACAGTGAACTGAGAAGGAAACGAATAATGACCACCTTGCTAGGGTCAAGGAGACCAGAGGCAGGGCCCTAGCCCATGGGCAGCTGCAGCTGGAATGTATGAGAGTGTATGTGTCTGCGCTCGCGAGTCCACAGCCGAGCTCACCTCCAGACGATTATGCACTCCTACCCACTCATCTCATCCCACCTCATCCCCACCAAGGCAGGTCTACTCAGTAAGTCAGGCTGAAAACATGAGCCTGGGGAGTTGGGGCTCCTTGACTGCCACCCCCACCTGCAACCCATCCAGGATGAAGGAGACATTATCCAGCAAGGACATGGCCACTGAAAGTGCCACCGAGGACTAGCCAAGGGGAGGGGAAGGGCTCCCTACAGCCCTTCCCCTGCTGGGCTGAGTTGAATGGCCGGGGACTTACCCAGGTTGGTACAAAGCCACTGGCCCCAGGGCCATCCCCTAGTAACACAGCACTTCCTGGGTGCCAGTGCATGCTGAGTATGTCACATGCATTTCTTAAACCACTAAGATTTTACCAGTGACTTACCCAAAGTCACCGGGCCAGTGGGTAGAAAATGTGCATTCTGGTGCGAGCCACTCCAAAGTTCACACCCACAGTTCTACACATCTCCTAACCAAAGCCAAGGGGCTCAAAACGCTCCCCTGTGCACCTCACACGGCTGCCTGTCTAGGGGAAATGAAGGAAATCCCTTCACACAGAGCCCCTGCCCCAGCTGTGCTCCAGTCCCTCTCTCTTCCCCTCCCCTAGCTGACCCCACAGCTAAGCCCACCTTTTGGCATTCAGGGTGCACCTCCTGCCCCAGGGAACTCCCAGATGAGCTGGAGGGAACAGTCTGCACTGGGGCTGTGGGTGGAAGGGAAGAGGATGGGGGCTAACTAGGTCCTGGGCACACAGGGCCTCACATGGGAAGGAAAATGCTCTGTCAGAGGGTCAGATGCTCTCAGCCAGTTCCCAACCCCAGTGCTGTCACGGAGAACTTCCTTGGCAGAGAGGGGAGAGAGCAAGCTAGATCTTGCTCCAAGTGTCTTGGCTGACCTGAAAACCCCAGGGCATCCTGAGGGAAAGAAGGCCAGGGAAGGGATGCACAGGAAGCTGGGTGACTGTTGCCCTCCATTCCAGCGTTGGCGGGGGGGACCACCTGTCCAGGGAGCATAGCCTAGCTGAGGGGCAGGAATGGGCCCCTCCCTGTCCCAGGGTCCGCCCAGGGTCAGATGGGGCCAACTATAGTCCCCACAGCCAGGACATGGCTGCTGAGAGGCCCTGTGACTACAGCTGTGTTCTCTGGGCTCTGGCTGAAGCACTTTGCATGTATTAATCCTAAAGCCAATCTTTACAGCCTCCCTGAAAGGAAGGTGCATGAGGTCCCTGTTTTACAGATGAAAAAACTAAGGCTCAGAGATTGGAGAAATGTACCCATAGCCAGATGGCCAGGAAACAGTACAGTCAGGATTCACATCTTTCTGATTCCAAAGGCTTTGCCCTTGACAACTGCTTAGAGCTTTTTTGTTGGCTGTGCCTAGCACCAGGCTGGTACCTCAGACATTCAGGTATTCACTGGGATGAGGGAGGGAGTGGACAGGTAAGGGGATATGTGAGAGGATATGGGAATGAGTGGAGGGCAAGTGAGTGTATAAGCCCGTGGGTGAGTGAGTGGTTTATTCACATACAGTGGTTTACTACTGAACCAGTCAGTGGACATGCAGACTAGTAAATGAATGTTGCGGTGGTTAAAGGGCTGAGCTAGAGAGAGGAGCAATCGCTGCTCTGTCAAATGGCCTCCGGGAGTGAAGAGGGAATGTGGCTTATGAGAAACTGGGTGGCCCACTGGGATCTGGTTTACCATGAATAATAGCCCCCAAGTGGTGTCCCTCCCTGAAAAGAACCCTACCCAGAAAGGGACTCTGGAGGCCACAGGGCTTCTGCCTGCCAGGCACACGCACATTCCATGACCAAGTAATGGGCTGGCCAGGTCAATCATCTACAGGGCTTTGGGAGCTCCATTGCTTAAGAGGAACCTGAGCCACGTATCGATCTGCCCACCACTGCTGGGAGGAAAAGAGGAAAAAGAGATCCATTGGTTCTCCCCAAGGTGGAGGTGGGGATGGGTGGCCAAGAGGCCCCAACTGCTGTCCTGGGAAGGCAGGTAGGCCTGGCCAGGACAGCACTCCTTTGCACTGGCTGTTGGGCCCTGGGGGTCACTGCCCGGGCCCTGTTTGCCCAAGGGGGTGGGTGCAAGGTGGTGCGGATGTGACTCAGCAAGGGGTCACTGCCATGGACAGGGAAGGCCAATGGGGTAAGGGGCAGGCTGTACTGGACCCAGGAGTCAGGATAACATGGCAAAAAGGGGCTGTGGATCTTGGGGCTGGAGGCAGGGAAACTTAGGGATCTATAGCCCCCCCAACACCTTCCATTAGGCTTCAGGGGAAGTAACTGGACCAAGTCAAAGGCAACTCCATGAGTTAAAAGGCACACAGGGGAACTCTCCCATCCAGCCCTCAGCCAGCTCTCCAAGGAAGACTGGAGCAAGCCAGGGGCAGGTGCTGGCCAGTGTGCTTCTGGAGAACAAGTCCCAGATGCTGCTCAACTTGGGGTCAGAGGAAGCCAAGAGGGGACCCCAGAACCATGCCTGGTCAGGCACAGTCCCTCCCTAGTCGTGAGTTTGTACCCACTGCCCACTTCAGGAGTGGGGGCTTGTCATGACATACAGTGAGCTAACAGAGGGTATGAAGGGCCTCCTGGAGGGGGTGGGGTGCACAGGAAACTGCTCAACACCTTGGTGCTCTCCCCTGTGCACTCACGTCTTGCATGAGCTGCCTGTCCTGGAGGAATCCTTGAAGGGGACAGACAGCACCATCTTCCCTCACCTTTCTGCACAGGGTCCCAGGAATCTGAGCAGGGCAAATGCTTTCACCACCCTGTTCTGAGAACAAACTGAGCAGGCCTATTAGTCCCATATTCCCACATGGGGTCCTGGAGACTACGGTCCATCCTGGAAAATGCCGTAGAGGTCACTTTGGGCATGCGGCACAGCGGCTGTCCGAGGGGGTGTGTTTAGAGCCGGACACCTTCCGGTCCTGCACAGGCCCTGAGGAGCAGGCGAGTGCCCTCTAGTGGCCGCCCCCCGGCACAAGTTGCATAGAGCCCCACTCCCTAAAGACAGCTGGTCTAGGAGCACAATGACAACTCTAGCCTCCTGTAGGGTCTGGAAGTGCTGTGCAACTAACCCTCAATTTTTTCAAAAGAAAAAAGAAAGTGATAGATCTATATCAGAAGGTCATTGCAAGATGGCAGAACAACATATACAGCCCTTTAGCATGGCTTTCTCCAAATATTAGTGATAATGACACCACCAACAAGAGTAAAAGTTATCTTAATCCTCACAATTACCCATGAGGTAGGTGTTATTATTTCTAGTTCACAAATGAAAAAGGGGTGGCCAGGCATGGTGGCTCATGCCTGTAATCCCCGCACTTTGAGAGGCCGAGGTGGGTGCATCACTTGAGGCCAGGAGTTTGAGACCAGCCTGGTCAACATAGTGAAACCCCGTCTCTGCTAGAAATACAAAAATTAGCCAGGCATGGTGGAAGGCGCCTGTAATCCCAGCTACTCGGGAGGCTGAGGCATGAGAATAGCTTGAACCTAGGAGCCAGAAGTTGCAGTGAGCCGAGATTGCCCCACTGCACTCCAGCCTGGTCAACAAAGCAAGACTCTGTCTCAAATAAAAACAAAACAAAACCAACAAAAAACACAAATGAAAAAGATACAGAAGTTGGGTTTTTCAGCTGAACTGTGATGGCAAACTTGTGCTGGTGTTTAGGCACTCCACTTTAACTGCTCAGATTTTAACAAGAGGCTATTTCCCACCAAAAGCGTGGCCTTTTCTCTCCTGTCTCCTGCTCCCAAGAGAGACTGCACTGTTGAGGAGAAAGCAGGGAAATGGCTCTTTCTCCTCTCTATGATAAAAGGGATCAATGATAAACTTTTCCTTATCTTGTTATACTTTACAAAGGACTTTCACCTGTGTTATCTCATTTGCATGTCACACCAGCCCTGTGAGGGAGGAAGTATTAGCCCCATACAACATGTAACTCCAAAGGTAGCTGTCCACTCAACTTCCAGCCCTGCATCTACACAAGCCCCATGGGACCAAACCCAAATGAAGTCTCAATAAATTTTAAAAGATAACTGGCATATAAATTATCTCCTCGAACCACAACAGGATGAAGTTAAAAATCAATAACAGAATCAATAACTGGAGGCTGGTTGTGGTGGTTCACGCCTGTAATCCCAGCAATTTGGGAGGCTGAGGTGGGAAGATCACTTGAGCCCAGAGTTCGAGAACAGCCTGGGAAACATGCTGAAACCCCATCTCTACAGAAAAAAAAAAAAAAAAAAAAACAGGGCATGGTGGTGCACACCTGTAGTCCCAGCTATACTTGGGGGCTGAGGTGGAAGTATCACCTGAGCCTGGAAAGGTCAGGGCTGCAGTGAGCTGTGATCACACCACTGCACTCCAGCCTGGGTGACAGAGTGAGACCCTGTCTACAAAAAAAGAAAAAGAAATATAACTGAAAAATTCACAAATTTGTGAAAAAAACAATGCACTCTTAACCAATGGATCAAAGAAGAAATCACAAAGGAAACTAGAAAATACCTAGAAATAAAAGAAAATGAAAATACGACAAAGCAAAACGTATGAGATACAGCAAAAGCAGGGCTAAGGTGCAAATTTATAGCTATAAGTAACACAATAAAGCCAAACGTATGAGATACAATAAAAGCAGTGCTAAGGTGAAAATGTATAGCTATAAGTGTTTACATTAAAAAACAAGAAAGATTTCAAATCAACAACCTAACTTTACAACTTAAGGAAGTACAAAGACAAGACCAAACAACCCAATATTTAAATAAATTTAAAAAGATAACTGTCATATGAAGTATCTCCTCGGACCACAACAGGATGAAGTTAAGTATCAATAACAGAAATATAACTGGAGGCTGGTCGTGGTGGCTGAAATAAATACTAGCAATAAATTAAACTGAGAATAGAAACACAATAGAAAAGGCTGGGCACAGTTGTTCATGCCTGTAATCCCAGCACTCTGGGAGGCTAAGGCAAGCAGATCACTTGAGCTCAGGAGTTCAAGACCAGCATGGGCAACATGACAAAACCCCACTTCTATCCAAACTACAAAAAATTAGCTGGGCATGGTGGTGTGTGCCTGTAGTCCCAGCTACTCGGGAGGCTGATATGAGCGGATCACTTGAGCCTGGGAAGCAGAAGTTGCAGTAAGGCAAGATCATGCCACCACACTCCAGCCTGGGCAACAGAGCAAAACCCCATCTCAAAAAAAAGGAAAAAAAGAAAAAGAAAAACAGAGATAAACCAACGAAACCGAAAGTTGGTTTTTTGAAATGATCAACAAAATTGAAAAACCTTTCGCTAGATGGACTAATAAGAGAGAGAGAGAGAAGCCTCAAATTACTGTAATCAGAAATGAAAGTGGGGACATTTGGCCCAGAGGGGTGGCTCACTCCTATAATCCCAGCACTTTGGGAGGCCAAGGCGGGTGTTGTCACCTGAGGTCAGGTGTTCAAGACCAGCCTGGCCAACATAGTGAAACCCTGTATCTACTGAAAAGGTACAAAAATTAGCCAGGCGAGGTGGCACATGTGTGTAATCCCAGCTACTCGGGAGGCTGAGGCAGCAGAATATCTTGAAACTGGTAGGCGGAGGTTCCAGTGAGCCAAGATCGCACCAATGCACTCCAGTCTAAGCAACAAGAGTGAGACTCTGTCTCAAAAAAAAAGAAAAAAAAGAAAGTGGAAACATTTATTTCCAATTCTATGAAAATAAAAAGGATTCTAAGAGAGTACTATAAACAATTGTACACCAACAATTTGGATAGCCTAAGTGAAATAGATATATTCGTAAAACCTACTAAGACTAAATCAAGAAAAAATCGAAAATCTGAATAGACCTATAACTAGTAAGGAGATTGACTCAGTAATCAAAAACCTTACAACAAAGAAAAGCTCTAGACTTGATGGATTCATTGGTGAATCCTATCAAATATCTAAAGAACTAACACCTATCTTTTTCAGACATTTTTAAAAATTGGAAAGGAGGGGTTGGGCAAAGTGGCTCACACCTGTAATCTCAGCACTTTGGGAGGCTGAGACAGGCAGATTGCTTGAGAGTTTGAGACCAGCCTGGGAAACATAGTGAGACCTTGTCTCTACAAGAAATATAAAAATTAGTCAAACATCATGGTGCACACCTGTGGTCCCAGCTACTCTGGAGGCTGAGGCGAGAGAATCACTTGAGCCCAGGAAGTTGGGGCTGCACTTAGTCATGATCGCGCTATGCACTCCAGCCTGGGGAACAGAGCAAGCCTCTATCTAAAAAAAAAAAGGAGAAAAAACACTTCCTAATTCATTCTATGAGGCCAGTATTACCCTGAAAGCAATGCCAGACAGACATGCCAAGAAAACAATAGGCCAATATCCCTTAAGAATATTGATGCAAAAACCTCAACAAAATACTGGCAAACTAAATTCAGCAGCATATTAAAAGGATTACACACATGACCAAGTGAAATTTATTCCCAGAATTCAAGGATGGTTCAACACACAAAAAATGATCAATGTACCACATTAACAGACAAAAGGGAAAAATGATAATCTCAATTGATGCAGAAAAAGCATTTATCAAAATTCTATACTGTTTCATGATAGAAACACTCAACAAATTAGGAATAGAATTCTAGATGTTCAACAACAGATGATTGGACAAAGAAAATGTGGTATATATACACAATGGAATACTCTTTAGCTATTTAAAAAAGAATGAAATTCTGTCATTCTTGGCAACATGGGTGGAACTGGAGGACATTATATTAAGTGAAATAAGCCAGGAATGGAACACTGCATGTCTCATTCATATGTGGAAGTAAAAAAATAAGAAAAGTTGATCTCATAGAAAAAGTAGAACAGAGGATACTGGAGGCTGAGAAGGGTAATGGGAAGAGAGAGTTAGAGAGAGATTTGTTAGAAGATATAAAATTATAGCTAGATAGGAGGAATAACTTCTGTGTTCTGTACCACTGCAGGATGACTACAGTTAACAATAAAATATATAGTTTCAAATAGCTAGAAGGAGGACACTGACTGTTCCCAATATAAGAAATGATGAATGTTTGAGATGAGGGATATGCTAGTTACCTTGATCTGATCACTACATATTATATGTGTAATCAAATCAGTAGGTAACCCATGAATATGTACAATTATTATCTGTTGATTTTTTAAAAATAAAACTTTAAAAAAAAATAAAACAAAAAAAGAAAGAAGAAGGAAATTACCTCAACATTAAAAAGCTGTACACAAAAAACCCACTGCAAATATCATACTCAATGGTGAAAAGTTGAAAGCTTTCCCTCTGTGATCAGGAACAAGGAAAGGATGCCTGCTTTCACCACTTCTATTCCACATAGTACTGGAAGTTCTCACTACAGCAAGTCAATCTACAGATTCAATGCAATCCCTATCAAATCCCATAGAAAAACTAATCCTAAAATGTATATTGAATTTCATGGTTCCGTAAATCACCAAAATGATCTTGAAAAAGAAGAGTGAAGCTAAAGGACTCATGTTTTCTGATTTCAAAACTTAGTACAAAGCTACAGTATTCAAAACAATGTGCTACTGGCATAAAGACAGACATACAAACCAATGAAGTAGAAGACAGAACTCAGAAACAAACCCTCACATATATGGTCAAATGATTTTTTTCCTTCACACATTTTATTTTATTTTATTTTAAGATATCTTTATTTTTTATTGATACATAATAGATGTACATATTTTCAGGGTACATGTAATACTTTAATACATTCATATCATGTGTAAGTATCAAATCAGTATAATTGAGATATCCATCCCTTGAATATCTGTCTTTTCTTTATACTGGAAACATTCAAGTTTTCCCTTCTACCTATTTTGAAATACATAATAGATTATTGTAAACTATTGTCACCCTACAGATCTATAGAACAATAGATCTTATTTTTTTCTGACTGTATATTTGTACTCATTAATCAACCTCTCTTCATCCCCTCACTTCTCTCTCCTTCCCAGCCTCTGAAAACCACAAATTTACTCTCTGTCTTCATGAGATCCAAGTTTTTAGCTCCCACATATGAGTGAGAACATGCAATATTTGTCTTTCTGTGCTTGACTTATTTCACTTAAAATAGTGACCTCCACTTGCATCCATGTTGCTACAAATGACATGATTTTATTTTATTATGGCTGAATAATATTCCATTGGGTATATATGCCACATCTTCTTTATCCATTCATCCACTGATGGTCACTTAGGTTGATTCCATTTTTTGGCTATTGTGAATAGTGCTGCAATAAATATAGGAGTGCAGATACCTCTTTGATATATTGATTTCTTTTCTTTTGGACATATACCCAGTAGTGGAATTGCTGGATAAAACGGTGGTTCTCTTTTTAGTTTTTTGTGCCAAAAATAGCTCAGAAAGTGCTATTCATAGTGGTTTTACTAATTTACATTCCCATCAACAGTCTATGAGGGTTCCCCTTTCTCCATATCCTCAGCAGCATCCCTTTTTGATAAAAGCCATTTTAAGTGGAGTGAGATAATCTCACTGTTGTTTTGATTTGTATTTCTTTGATGATTAGTGATGGGGAGCATTTTTTCGTACATCATTTGTGTGTCTTCTTTTGAGAAAAACCTGTTCAGATGTTTAGCCCATTTTTAAATAAGATTTTTTTTTTTTTTTTTTTTTTTTTGGCTATTAAGTTGTTTGAACTCCTTATATATTCGGTTACTAATCCCTTGTTGGATGAGTAGTTTGCAAATATTTTCTCTTATTCTGGGGGTTGTCTCTTTACTTCTTTGATTATTTCTTTTGCTGTGCAGAAGCTTTTTAGCTTGCTGTAATCCCCTTTGTCTATTTTTACTTTTGTTGACTGTGCTTTTGAGTCTTACACAAAAAGTCTTTGCCCAGACCAATATCCTGGAGTGTTTCCCAATGTTTTCTTTTAGTAGTTTCATAGTTTCAGGTCATAGACTTAAGTAATTAATCCATTTTTATTTGATTTTTATATATGGTAAGAAATAGGGGTCTAGTTTTATCATTTTGCGTATGGTTATCCAGTTTCCCCAGCACCATTTATTGAAAAGACTCTTCTTTCCCTAGTGTATATTCATGGTGCCTTCATTGAAAATTAGTTGGCTATAAATGCAAGGATTTTATATCTGGATTCTCTGTTGTGTTCCCATTGATCTGTGTATCTGTTTTATGGCAGTACCATCCTGATTTGGTTATTACAACTTTGTAGTATATTTTGAAATCAGATAGTGGGATGTGATGCCACCAGCTTTGTGCTTTTTGCTCAGTATTGCTTTGGCTATTTGGGGTCTTTTGTGGTTCCATATAAATTTCAGAATTTTTTCCTATTACTGTGAATAATATCATTAGTATTTTGAAAGGGCTTGTGTTCAAGCTGTAAATTGCTTTGGGTAGTATTGCCATTTTAACAATGTTAGTTCTTCCAATCCATGAGCAGGGACTCTCTTTTCCTTTTTTGTGTGTCCTCTTCAATTTCTTTTATCAAAGTTTTATAGTTTTCCTTGTACAGATCTTTCACTTCTTTGGTTAAGCCAGGCACAGTGGCCCATGCTTTTAATCCCAGCACTTTGGTAGGCCGATGCAGGCGGATCATGAGGTCAGAAGTTCAACACCAGCCTGGCCAATATGGTGAAACCGCATCTCTACTAAAAATACAAACAACAACAAAAAATTAGCCAGGCATGGTGGCATGCGCCTGTAGTCCCAGCTACTTAGGAGGCTGAGGCAGAAGAATCGCTTGAACCCGGGAAGCAGAGGTTGCAGTGAGACAAGATTGCGCCACTGCACTCCAGCCTGGGTAACAGAGCAAGACTCTGTCTCCAAAAAAAAAAAAAAATTGATTTTTAGGTATTTTATATTCTTTGTAGCTATTATAAATAGGATTGCTTTCTTGATTTCCTTTTCAGATGGTTTGCTATTAATGTATATAAATGCTACTGATTTTTGTACATTGATTTTGCAACTTTACTGAATTCGTTTATCAGTTCTAACAGTTTTTGGGTGGAATCCATAGATTTTTCTAAGTATAAAATCATGTCATCTGTGAACAAAGCTAATTTGATTTCTTTCATTCCAATTTGGATGCCCTTTATTTCTTTCTCTTGCCTGCTTGCTCTGGCCAGTACTTCCAATATTATGTTGATTAAAAGGTTGAGAGTGGGCATTCTCGTCATGTTCCACATCTTAAAGAAAAGGCTTTCCATTTTTCCCTGTTCAGTATGATGTTAGCTGACAGTTTGCCAGATATGGCCTGTATTATTTTGAGATATGTTCCTTCTCTACCCAATTTGTTGAGAGTTTTTATCATAAAGGGATGTTGAATTTTATTAAATGCTTTTTCAGCCTTGATTGAAATTGTCATATGGTTCTGTTAATGTGATGTATCACATTTATTGATTTGCAAATGTTGAACCATCCTTATGTCTCTAGGATGAATCCCACTTGGTCATGGCAAATGGTTTTTTTCTTTTTTTGAGATGATGCCTCGCTCTGTGGCCCAGGCTGGAGTGCAGTGGTGCAATCTCAGCTCACTGCAACCTCTGCCTCCCAGGTTCAAGCAATTCTTCTGCCTCAGCCTCCCGAGTAACTGGGACTACAGGCATGTGCCACCACGCCTAGCTAATTTTTGTATTTGTAGTAGAAATGGGGTTTCACCATGTTGGCCAGGATGGTCTTGATGTCTTGACCTCATGATCCGCCCACCTCGGCCTCCCAAAGTGCTGGGATTACAGGCGTGAGCCACGGTGCCCAGATGCCAAATGGTCTTTTTAATGTGTTATTGAATTCAGTTTGCTAATATTTTGTTGAGGGGTTTTGCATCTATTTTTATCAGTGATATTAGCCTGTTATTTCTTTTCTTGTCATGTCCTTGTCTAGTTTTGGTATCAGGGTAATGATGACCTTGTAAAACAAGTTTGGAAGTATTCCCTCTTCTTCAGTTTTATTGAAGAGTTTGCATGGAATTGATATTAGTTCTTTAAATGTTTGGTAGAATTCAGCAGTGAAGGTATCATGTCCTGGGCTTTTCTTGATGGGAGACTCTTTGTTATAGCTTCAATTTCATTAGCCATTATTGACTTGTTCAGATTTTCTATTTTCTTCATAGTTCAGTCTTGATAGGTGTATATGTTCAGGAATTTATCCATTTCTTCTAGGTTTTCCAATCTTTTGGCACATAGTTTTTTGTAATAGTCTGTAATGATTCATTGAACTTCTGTAGTCTCATTTATGTCTCCTTTTCAGTTTCTGATCTTGTTTACTTGGGTCTTTTCTCTTTTTTTCTTAGATAGTCTAGCTAAATGTTTGTTGATTTTATTTTTTCAAAAAAAGCAACTTTTTGTCTCATTGATCTTCTGTATTTTAAATCTCAATTTCATTTATTTCTGCTCTAATCTTTATTACTTATTTCCTTCTACTAATTTAGGGTTTGGTTTGTTATTGCTTTTCTAGTTTCTTGAGGTGCATCATTAGGTTATTTATTTGAAACCTTTATACTTTTTTGATATAGTTGTTTATTGTGTAAACTTCCTTCTTAGTATTGCCTTTGATGTATCCCATAGATTCTGGTGTATTTCCTTTTGTTTTGAGAGACTTCTTACATTTTTTTCTTAATTTATTCATTGTCCCATTCGTCATTCAGGAGCATGTTGCTTAGTTTCTACATATTTGTGTAGTTTCTGAGGTTCTTCTTATTATTGATTTCTAGTTTTATTCCATTGTAACCAGAAAGGATGCTTGATATTATTTCTTCTTTTCTGAATTTGTTGAGACTTGTTTTGTGGCCTAAGACATGGTCTACTCTGGAGAATATTCCATATGCTGATGAAAAGAATGTGTATTCCACAGCAGTTGGGTGAAATATTCTGTAAATATTAGTTAGGTCTACTTTGTCTAGTGTAGTGTGTAGTTTAATGTTTCTCTGTTGATATTCTGTATGGATGTTCTGTGCATTACTGAGAGTAGAGTGTTGACATTCCCTACTATTATTATATCATAGTCTGTCTCTCCCTTGAGATAGATTTATGTTTGATTTATATATTTGGGAGCTCTAATGTTAGGTGCATAGATATTTATAATTGTATCATCTTGCTGAATCAACCCCTTTATCATCATATAGTGACCTTCTTTGTCTCTTTTTATAGTCTTTGACTTGTAGTCTATTTTATCTGATACAATCATATCTACTTCCCTTTTTTGGTTTCCAGTTGCATAATATATCTTATTTTAACACGACACACTTCCATTCTACGTGTATCTTTTCTTTTTTTTTTTTGGAGACAGAGTCTCACTCTGTCGGCCAGGCTGTGGTGACATAATCTCGGCTCACTGCAATCTCCGCCTCCCAGGCTCAAGCAATTCTCCTGCCTCAGCCTCCTGAGTAGCTGGGATTACAGGTGTGTGCCACCATGCCTGGCTAATTTTTGTGTTTTTAGTAGAGACAGGGTTTCACCATGTTGGCCAGGCTGGTCTCGAACTCCTGACCTCAGGTAATCCACTCACCTTGGCCTCCCAAAGTGCTGGGATTACAGGCATGAGCCACCGCGCCCAGCCCACTCTATGTGTATCTCAAAAAAAAAAAAAAAAAAAAAAAAAAAGAGGCAAGGTATCATTCTGTCTTCTAAGCTGAAGTGCAGTGATACGATCATAGCTCACAGCAACCTCAATCTCCTGGGCTCTATGTGTGTCTTTATAGGTGAAATGAGTTTTTTTGTAGGCAACATATAGTTGGGTCTTGTTTCTTTATCCATTTAGCCATTCTATGTCTTTTAATTGGAGATTTTAATTCATTTGCATTCAGTGTCATTTTGATAAGAACTTACCACGGCCATTTTGTTGCTTGTTTTTTGGTTGTTTTGTAACTCCTCTCTTCCTTTCTCTCTTTCTTACTGTCTTCCTTTGTGGTTAAGTGGTTTTCTCTGGTAGTATGTTTTAATTCATTGCTTTTTATTTTCAGTGACTCTATTATAGGTTTTTACATTGTGGTTACTATGAGGCTTACAGAAAACATCTTATAAATATAACCAGTCATTTTACAGAGGTGGCAACTTCTTATCACAAAGTTCTAGATCACAAACAAAATAATAGAAACAAAAACTGAGAAAAATTCTACACTTGAACTTCATCCCCCCCACATTTTGTCTTTTTATTGTCTCAATTTAATGTTTTTATACTGCCTATCTCTTAATAGGCGCTGTAGCTATATTGTTTTTGATAGATTTACACTTTAGGTTTCATACTAGAGTTATGCATGACTTGCACATCACATTTTCAATATTAGAATATTCTGGGTTTGTCCATGTATTTAATTTTACCAGTGGACTTTATACCTTCAAATGTTTTCTTTTTGCATGTTCGTGGGTTGGTTTTTTTCCTTCTGGCTGAAGAACTGTCTTTAGCATGTCTTGTAAGATGAGTCTGGTGGTGGTGAATTCTCTCTGCTTTTGTTTGTCTGAAAAAGATTCCATCTCTCCTTAATAGTTGAAGGACAACTTTGCTGGATACAGTATTCTTGGATGGCAGGGTTATTTTGTTTTGTTTTTTCCAGCACTTTGAAAATGTCATCCTACTCCCTCCTGGCTAGTGTGGTTTCCATTGAGCAGTCTATTGCCAGACAAATTGATGCTCCTTTATATGTTATTTGCTTTTCTCTTGCTGCTTTTAGGATCCTTTATTTATCTTAGACTTTTGAGAGAAAATTATTATATGCCTTGGGGTGCTCTTATTTTGGTAAAATCTGTTTGATGTTCTCAGATCTTCCTGTACTGGATATTTATATATTTCTCAAGTTCTGGAAAGTTTTCTGGTATTATTTCTTTGAATAGGGTTTCTGCCCCTTGCTCTTGTACATATCCCTCTTGAATACCAATAATTCTTAGATTTGGTGTTTAGAGGCAATTTTCTATATCTTGTAGATAACTTTCACTCCTTTCATTCTTCTTTTTTCTCCTATGGCTGTATTTTCTATTAGCCTGTCTTCAAGCTCACTAATTACTTCCTCTACTTAACCCATTCTGCTGTTAAGAGCCTCTAGACATGCATTTTTCTGTTTGGCAAATGCATTTCTCAGTTCCAAGATTTCTGTTTGTTTGTTTGTTTTAAAATTATTTCAATCTCTTTGTTAAATTTTTCTTGGCTGGGCACAGTGGCTCATGCCTGTAATCCCAGCACTTTGGGAGGCTGAGGTGGGTGGATCACCTGAGGTCAGGAATTCAAGACCAGCCTGACCAAGATGGAGAAACCCTGTCTCTACTAAAAATACAAAAATTAGTCTGGCATGGTGGCAGGCACCTGTAATCCCAGCTACTCAGAGGCTGAGGCAGGAGAATCACTTGAACCTGGGAGGTGGAGGTTCAGTGAACCGAGATCACACCACTGCACTCCAGCCTGGGCAAAAGAGCGAAACTCCATCTCAAAAAAAAAAAAATTCTCAAACATTTCTGAATTGATTTTGTGTTTGTCTTGGAGATCACTCCATTTCCTTAAAACTGCTATTTTGAACTATTGGTCAAAGGACTCATGTATCATTGTCTCATTGGAGTCAGTCACTGGTTCCTTGCTTTGTCCATTACAGAAGGTCATGGTTCCCTGTTTGCTGTTGTTTCTTGTGGATGTCTCCTTTGTTTTTGCATTGAAGGATCAGTTATTTACTCTAGTCTTCCAGGTTGGAAGAATTTGGAGGGCTCAGAAGAAGACAG
Source organism: Rhinopithecus roxellana (assembly GCF_007565055.1). NCBI lineage: Eukaryota > Metazoa > Chordata > Mammalia > Primates > Cercopithecidae > Rhinopithecus > Rhinopithecus roxellana. The sequence continues at coordinate 84,058,546 of NC_044553.1, read as the reverse complement.
GATGATGAGGGAAAATTTGGAACTTTTTAGATACTGGTTTAAATGGTCATGACCAAAACACTGAGAGATATAGCCAGTGAAGGCCAGGCTGACGAGGTTCACATGGAAATGAGTAAGTTATTGAAAACTGGATTAAAGTCATTTGTGTTATGCCCTAGCATAGAACTTGGCTGCATTGTGTTCATGTCCTTAGAATCTATGGAAGTTTGAACATAAGAGTAGTGACCTAGGGTATCAAATGGAAGAAATTTTTAAGCAACAAAGCATTCAAGAAATGGCATGTAGCCAGGCATGGTAGCTCACATCTGTAATCGCAGCACTTTGGGAGGCCGAGGCTGAAGTATTGCTTGAGCCCAGGAGTTCAGCCTGGGTAAACAGTGAGACCCCATCTCTACAAAAGATAAAACTTAGCCAGACATGGCAGTGCATGCCTGTGGTCCTAGTCACTCAGGAGACTGAGTGAGACAGGAGTATCACTTGAGCCTGGGAGGTTAAGGCTGCAATGAGCCATGATCATTCCACTGCACTCCAGACTGAGTGACAGAGAAAGACCCTGTCTTTAAAAAAATTTTTTACAGGAAAAAATAAATATAGGAGTGATGTGACTGCTTCTAACAGTCTACAATCAGATGCAGGAGAAAAGGAATGACTTAAAGTTGGAACTTATATTTAAAAGGGAAGCAGAGCATAGATGTTTGGAAAATTTACAACCTGGCCCTGTGGCAGGTAAATAAAAATCATTTTCAGGCACGAAATATAAGCAAGCTGCAGAACAACCACTTGCTAGACAGATTGGCACAACTAAAAGGGAGCCAAGTGCTAATATCCAAGACAATGGGAAAAAGGCCTTGAAGGTATTTCAGAAATCTTGGAGAAAGCCTCTCCTATTATAGACCCAGAGGCCTAGGAGGAAAAAATTCTCCTAGGCCTCTGGGTTTTAGGGGGCAGGCCCAGAATGCAGCTGCCCTGCTCTGCCTCAAGAGGCTGCTCCCCACATTCCAGCTGCTTCAGCTCCAGCCTCAAGTCAGAGGAGCCCAGGTACAGCGTGGGCTACCACTCCAGAGGGTGCAAGCTACAAGCCTTGGTGCTTCCATTTGGTGTTACGCCTGCAGGCTCACAGATTGCAAAAGTAAAGGAGGCTGCCAGCTTCCTGCTGGATTTCAAAGGATGTTTCAGAAAGCTTGAGTGTCCAGGCAAAAGCCTCCTGCAGGGGCAGAGCCCTTATGGAGAACCTCTACTAGGGCAGCACTAAGGGGAAAGGTGGGGTTGGAGCCCCACACAGAGTCCCTACCAGGGCACTAGCTAGTGGAGCTGTGGGAAGGGGTTTGCTCCCCTCCAGACCCCAGGATAGTAGAGCCATGGGCAGCTTGCATCCTGAGTCTGGAAAAGCCACAGGCACTCAACCTCAATCTGTGAGAGCAAACACAGAGGCTGCACCCTGCAAAGCCACAGAAGCAAGGGTGCTTGAGGCCTTGGGAGCCCACCCCTTGCACCAGTGTGTTCTGGATACAGGATATGGAGTCAAGGATCATTTGGGATCTTTGACGTTTAATGTCTGCCCTGCTGAGTTTCAGACATGTATGGAGCCTTCAGCCTCTTTCTTTTGGCCAATTTCTCCCTTTTGGAATGACAATGCTTACCCAATGCCTGTACTGCCATTTTATCTTGGGAGTAAATAACTTGATTTGATTGTACAGCGAACAAGATGGAAGGAGATGAGACTCAGATGAGACAGGACTTTGGACTTGATGCTGGAATGAGTTAAGACTTTTGAAGACTACTGGTAGGGATGGAATAATATGGTTTGGATGTCTGTCTCCTCCAAATCTCATGTTGAAATGTAACCCCCAGTGTTGGAGGTGGGGCCTGGTGGGAGGCCCCACCACTGTGTGGGGGTGGATCCCTCATAAGTGGCTTAGTGCCGTGTCCTTGGTGATAAGTGAGTTCTTGCTCTGAGTTCCTGTGAGATCTGGTTGTTTGAAAGTGTGTGACACCTCCACCCTCTCTCTCTTGCTCCACTTTCACCATGGAACATGCCTGCTCCCCCTTTACCTTCACCATGGTTGAAAGCTTCCTGAGGCCTCACTAGAAACTGAGCAGATGCCCGTGCCATGCTTCCTGTACAGCCTGCAGAACAGTGAGCCAAATCAACCTCTTTCCTTTATAAACTGCCCAGGCTCAGGTATTTCTTTATAACAATGCAAGAATGGATGAGCACACTAATTAGGGACATACAAATCAAAACTATAATGAGATACCACTCACACACATTAGGATGGTCACTATTAAACAAAACAAAAAACAAAACAGAAAATAACAAGTGTTGCTGAAAATGTGGAGAAACTGGAAACTTTGTTCAATGTTGGTGGAAATGCAAAACGATGCATCTACTGTTTCTGAAAAAATTAAAAATAGAATTACTATATGATCCAGCAATTTCATTTCTGGGTATATACCAAAAAGAAATGAACGAAGGGTCTCAGATAAACAATATCATGTTTACAGCATCATTATTCACAATAGCTAAAATGTGGAAGTAACCCAAATGTCCATCACTGGATGAATGGATAAGCATAATGTGGTATATACACGCAATAGAATATCATTTAGCCTTGGCCGGGCGTGGCAGCTCACACCTGTAATTCCAGCACTTTGGGAGGCCAAGGCAGGTGGATCATTTGATGTCAGGAGTTTGAGACTAGCCTGACCAACATGGAGAAACCCTGTCTCTACTAAAAATACAAAATTAGCCGGGCGTGGTGGCACATGCCTATAATCCCAGCTACTCGGGAGCTGAGGCAGAAGAATCACTTGAACCCGGGAGGTGGAGGTTGCGGTGAGCCAAGATTGTGCCATTGCACTCCAGCCTGGGCAACAAGAGCAAAACTCCATCTCAAAAAAAAAAAAAAAGAAAAGAAAAGAAAAGAAAAAAAGGAATATTATTTAGCCTTGAAAATTAAAAAAAAAAAAAAAAAAAACCCTCTGTCATGCCACAACATGAATGAGCCTTGAGGACATTTTGCTACATGAAATAGGCCAGTCACAGAAGGACAAATAATGTATAAGTCTATGAAGTACCTAGAGTAGTCAAAACCATGGAAACAGAAAGTAGAATGTTGGTTTCCAGGGCTAGGACATGGAGGTATGGGGAATTATTGGTTAGTGAGTATAGAGTTTCAGTTTTACAAGATAAAAAGTGTTCTAGAGACAGATGGTGGTGATTGATTGCACAACATTATGAATGCACTTAATACCACTAAACTGTACACTTAAAAATGATTAAGATGAAGCGGGGCATGGTGGCCTCCTCTTAACCTGTGATCCCAACACTTTGAGAGGCTGAGGCAAGAGGATCAGTTGAGCTGGGAGTTCAAGACTAGCCTGGGCAACATAAGGAGACCCTGCCTCTACAAAAAAAAAAATAAAGATAATTAGCCAGGTGTGGTAGTGCACACCTGTGTCCCAGCTGCTCAGCTACTTGGGAGGCTGGGCAGGAGGACTGCTTGAGCCCTGGAGGTCAAGGCTGCAGTGAGCCATGATCGTACCACTGCACTCCAGCCTGGGCAACAGAGTGAGATCCTGTTCCAAAAAAAAAAAAAAAATGGTTAAGTTGGTACATTTTATGTTATGTGTGTAGTACCAGAATTTTTAAAATGGAAAAAATAAGATCATCAGCATCATTAGTCATCAGGGAAATAAAACCACAATGAAATATCCTGTACACCCACAGGAATGGCTAAAATTAAAATACCTGACAAAACTGGAACTTTCACACATTGTTGCTGTTACAGACTGATGGTTTGTGTTCCTCCAAAATTCTTATATTGAAACCCCCTGTGTGATGGTATTTGGTGATAGGACCATTAAGGTTAAGATTCAGGTCAAATAAAGTCATAAAGGCTGGGCCCTGATTCAATAGGATTAATGTCCTTATAAGAAAAGATACTAAAGAGCACTCTCTCTCTCTCTTTCTCTCTCTCTCTTTCTCTCTCTCTCTCCACTCACACACTTAAAAAAAAGGTCATGTAAGCACACAGCAAGATGGCAGCAGCCTTCTTGGCTAGAAGAAAGCCCTCACCCTGGCACCCTGACCTGGGGCTTCCTGCTTCCAGAACTGTGAAAAAGTAAATGTCTGTTGTTTAAGCCATCCTGCTTATGGTATTTTGTTATGGCAGCTTGAGCTGATTAATACAGTTGGTAAAAGCATAAAATAGTACAGCCACTCTGGAACAGGGCTAGTGGTTTCTTATAAAACTAAACATAACCTACCCTATGACCTAGCACTTCCACTTCTAGGTATTTGTCCAAGAGAAATATAAATGTATGTTCACAAAAAGACATACAGAAATTTTCCTAGCAGCCTAATTTACAAGAACCAAAAATCAGAAACAGCATAGTGGATAAACAAACTGTGACGTACCTATACAACGGAATACCACACAGCAATACAAAGGGACAGATGACTGATACAGTGACACAGATGTGTCTAAAAACATTATGCTGCATAAATGAAGGGTTACGCAACAGTACCTATCATATGATTCCATGGATACGGAGTTCTAAAACTGGCAAAGTAATTTATGTTGCAGAAAATAAGTCAAAACAACTGCTGCCTCTAGGGACTGGAGCAGGGATCGATTAGGAAGAGGTATGAGGGAACTTTCTGGGTGGCTGCTCAGGTTTTATATCTTGACTGGAGTCCAAGTTTACATTGGTAGATGTGCACTTGTTAAAACTCAGAGGTACAGTTCATATATGTATTTCATTGTATGTAGGTTTTACCTCAAAGGGAAGAAATTGTAACAAATATTGAATCCTGGGCAGTAACTTGCATGTGGAACTATTTCAGGGACATGTAGTGATTAGCCCCCATCCCTCTGCAGCCTTCTCTCTGCTGCTCCCACTGTGGCACCAGCATGGTTCACTCCCATGAGTTATGGCTGAAAGCTGTGCTTCTCAAACTCCCCCACGCAAACAAATTACCTGAACAGCTTGAAAAGATGCAGATTATGGGTGAATAGACCTGAGCTGGGGTCTGAGATTCTGCACGTCTCACAAGCACCAAGGTGCAACTGCTGCTGATGAGTCCTCAGACCACACTTTGAGTAGCGAGGACTTAGAATCTCACCCTCCTACCTCTTCACCTTTGTTCCCATGAGTTCTTTCCTTTCCAGCTTGAATTGCTTTCCCCATCCTGCGCATTTGTCTTGGCTGTTCCCATCCATATCCCACCTTTTCTTGTCCCTCCTTTTCCAGCAGATGACAACTGATATTAGTGATCATGATGAATGACAGCAACAACAGTCATTTGTGAGACCTTACTAGCTGCCAGGGACTATGCTCCATGCTTCACAAGCATTATTGTGTTTAATCCTCTTAACAGCCCTATGAGGTCAATACTAATATTGCTCCCAGTTTACAGATGAAGAAACTGAGGTATAGGGAGGTTAAGTGTTTGCCCAAGGTCATACAGGCTTGGCCATCTGCATGCTTCCCTTGGCTCCAGTTGCTGACAATCTTATGGTAACAGTCTTTATGTGTGTGTGTGTGTGTGTGCACTTGTACACTGGCACATTTTCACTTTCCACCAAAATTACGCTGTCCCTGAGGGTAGAGACAAAATAATTCTCTCTTTTTCTCTCTTCCCTTTGTCTTTATCTCCCTGCCTCTTTCTCTCTCTCTCTCACTCTTTCCAACTACAGCCTTTGCCAAGCAAGGCCTCTTCTTCAAAATAGGCCACACCCCTCCCAGCCTCATCTGTGACCAGGGCACAGGGCACCACTCTCCCCTCCCACAGGCTTAGGCTGGGCATCCCCCAGCTCCAAGCTCCCTGCTCTTGCCCTGTGACCCCCAGTAGCTGCTCTCTCCCCTTGCCCTGGTTCAGCAGATCCCCATTCCCCAATGGCTCCTTCCAGTCTAGTCTCCCCATCCCAGGGAGTTTGGAGTCTGGGCAGTGGCCTGGCCCCCCGAGAAAGCTGCCCTACTCCCTCCCCAAACACACCTCAACAACCCCCCTAGATCCTGGTGGCTGCTATTTCCCGTTCCAGCTCCCCCACGCCCTCTAGGCTCTGTGAGGGCAGGGACCAGGCCTGTCTTTTCATGGTTGTGTCACCAGTGCCTGGCATTTAGTCACAGTAGGTAGGCGAAAGAGGGGGTCTCCCAGCCTGGCGAGTTGGGCAGAGCATCTTCAGCCCACCCAAGTAATCTTGCACCCATTCGGTCTCTCTGTTACCCTCCAGCCTAAGCCCAGAAGCCCACAGGCCCGGGACTTGCTGTCCTCAGACCTAGGATACTTCCCACTCCAAGCCCCAAATCCTACCCTGCAGTTCCCAGCCCTTCTCCAGCACCCCTCCCTCTTCCCACAGGCTGCTTGGCGGTTTCTCTGCGCCCTCCCCAAGACTGCTCTTGGGAGGGTATGTTACTTTCCCAGACAAGCTCAGAGATGCAATTTCTCCTCCTAAGAGGTTAGGCTAATTGCTCTTCCCAGAAGAAAATCCTCAGAGGTTTTCCTTGTGGTGGACTGGAAGGTTTGAAAATTATATGTTCAGGGCAACATCGGGTTACTATATTAAATCCAGTTTCACGGATCGCGGTCACGGGGAGCACAAGCGCCACCTGCTGGCCCACAGCGAGATTCCAAGAGAGGAAGAGACCTGAGCACAACCTGCTCAAGACACACAGTCCCCGGTCACCGTCAATCAAGTGTCCGGTCCTCCATTTTGCTTTGGTTTTTCTCATTGTTGGAGTATTTTTTTTATTGATCCATCATAGTTGTACATATTTTGGGGGTACATGTGATTTTTAAAATTTAATTTATTTCTTATTCTCTTTCTTCCCTCCTACCCCTCTTCTTTTGGGACAGGATCTCCATCTGTGGCCCAAGCTGGTCTCAAACTCCCGGCCTCAAGCTATCGTCCCACCTCAGCCTCCCAAAGTGCTGGGGTCACAGGCGTGAGCTCCACGCCCCGCCTCAGGTGATATTTTTATTACATGTATACAACATGTAAAAAGAAAATCAGGGCCATCAGAACACCCATCACCCCAAACATTTATCTCTACTTTGTGTTAGGAACATTATAAGTCTTCTAGCTATTTTGAAATATACAATAAAGTATTGTTAACTATAATTCCCCTTCAGTACTATCAACTACTAGATCTTATTCCTTCTGTCTAGCTGTATGTTTCTACCCATTAGTAAAACTCTCTTCATCTTCCCCAGCCCCCTTCCCAGCCTCCGTTAACTATCATTCTACCCTCTAGCTCCATGAGATCCACTTTTGTTTTTAGCTTCCACATGAGTGAAAATATGTGGCATTTGTCTTTCTGTGCCTGGCTTATTTCATGTAACATGATGACCTCCATTCCATCCATGTTGCTGTAAATGACAGGATTTTATCATTTTTTATAGCTGAATAATATTCCATTGTGTATACGTGTCACATTTTCTTTCTTCATCTATCAATGGACACTTATGTTGATTCTGTATCTTGGCCATCACGAATAGTGCTGCGGTAAAGAGGAGGGCAAACATCTCTTCAATATGCTTATTTCCTTTGTTTTGGATATACATGTGTGTGTGTGTGTGTGTGTGTGTGTGTGTGTGTGTGTGTGTATCCAGCAGGTTTTTCTCATTTTAAAAGCTCCATAGAAATAGTGATGTCTAATGTATTAACTCCCACATATGTAATTATGTGGCTTCCAGGGACACAGAGACTTAACAAATAGCAGACATGGCCGTGCGCGGTGGTTCACACCTGTAATCCCAGCACTTGAGGAAGCTGAGGCGGGTGGATCCACCTGAGGTCAGGAGTTTGAGAACAGCCTGACCAACACAGTGAAACCCCATCTCTACTAAAAATACAAAAATTAGCTGGGCGTAGTGGCAGGCACCTGTAATTCCAGCAATTCAGGAGGCTGAGGCAGGAGAATTGCTTGAACCCAGGAGGCGGAGGTTGCAGTGAGCCGAGATCATGCCATTGCACTCCAGCCTGGGTGGCAAGAACAAAACTCCACCTGAAAAAAAAAAAAAAAAAAAAAGACATATACTTTATAAACATTAGGAAAAAATGTTGTGTTTGTATACACACACATACATACATACATACATACAAATGCACAAAAATATCTCTACCACTTCTTCTCTAATCTTTATTATTCATCTTTTTTTTTTTTTTTAAGACAGGGTCTCATTCTGTCACCCAGGGTGGAATGCAGTGATACAATCTTGTTCACTGGAGCCTTGACCTCCTGGGCTCAAGGAATTCTCCTGCCTCAGCCTCTTGAGTAGCTGGAACTACAGGTGTGTGCCATGACATACAGCTAACTTTTTTTAAAAATTTGTTTAGAGATGGGGGTCTCACTATGTTGCCCAGGCTGGTCTTGAACTCTTGACCTCAAGCAATCCTCCCACCTTAGCCTCCCAAAGTGGTGGGATTACAGGCATGAACTACCATGCCTGGCCTCTCTGTCACTTCTTATATCAAATTAAGTTATGCAGTTTTTATCCTATTAGATTGTTTTAAAGTCCTAGTTGAACAAATGGCCTTTTTCAAATACTAATGTAGGAATGTTAATTAGAAGTAATTTTCAGTCTCTTAAATTATAAAAGCACATATTCATTAATGCGGCAATTCCTTCACTGGTAATGAACCCTACAGGTACATTCATGTTCATGGGTGTAAAGATGTATGTACAGGGATTTCCTCTGAAGCACAGTTAATAGCAGCAAAAAAACTGGGACTCACCAGTGGGGCACTGGTTAAATAAACAATGGTGCATCCATGTGATGGAAAACCAGCAAACCACTGAAAACAGTGAGAGAGATCCATACTCACTTATGCGAAGCCATCTCCAAGAGGCAGTGTTGAATGAGAAAGCACCATGGTGAGTATCTGGACTGTGGTGATGGTTGCACAACTCTAAATTTACCTTGAAAATCACTGAACTGAACTGGGTAAGGCAACTCACATCTGTAATCTCAGCACTTTGGGAGGCTGAGGCAGGCAGATCACTTGAGCCCAGGAGTTTGAGACCAGCCTGGGAAACATAGTGAAACCCCGTTTCTACAAAAATTACAAAAGTTAGCCAGGCGTGGTGGCGCATGGCTGTAGTCCCAGGTACTAGGGAGGCTGAGGTGGAAGGATTGCTTGAACCCAGGAGGTCGAGGCTGCAGTGACCTAAGGTCGTGCCACTACATTTGAGCCTGGGCTACAGAGTGAGACCCCATCTCACACACAAAAAAAAGAAAAACAAAAATCACTGAACTATGCTCTTTAAATGAGGGGATTTTATATTATGTGAATTCTACATTAATAAAATGTTTTCTAAAGATCACAATCGGGAGGCGGAGCTTGCAGTGAGCTGAGATCCGGCAACTGCACTCCAGCCCGGGCAACAGAGAGAGACTCTGTCTCAAAAAAAAAAAAAAAAAGAAAAAATAAAGATCACAAAAAAGTATATAACTTATTCTCTTCTATAAAACTAAATAAAAATACGCATATAGGTTGGTATATGCATGGTAACATTCTGGAAAAATGTATAGTGATTATTTGTTGGGGAGGGGAAAGGTTTATTACATATACTGTACAATATAGTTTTTTTACCATAGCAGGTACACTATTTCAATAATTTTTAATAGTTGCATTTATCCTTTCGTAAAATATCCATTACAATAGTTTCCATAGCAGCAATTGACCCAGGGATTTAAATAGAATAAGAAATGCCTTTAACATTTTAACAACTTAAAGAAACGAGGAATTTTTTCTTCACCAAAAGGCATAGGTTTTACACACAAGGAACTTATGTCTTTATAAATATAATTTAAAGAAAACATTTCTTCCATGATGCTAAGACCTGGAATAAACACACAAACGGTGGGGGTTTTTTACTGCTGATAAAAATAATAACTGTTTGTTATGGAAATTTTAAAATAGAGAAAAATATAAAAAGAAGAAAACAACAATCATCTATAACCCCACCCAATTATAGAAACTGCGAACATGTTGGTGTATTTTCAGCCAATTCTTATGTGTACATACTTTTCTGTTTTACAGTGTTATGAACCCACTACAAATAATTATGTATTCTCTTTTTTCCCCATCAATTCCCATATCATGCAAATTTTCCCATGTTCTTAAAATATTATTCAAGAACATGATAGTACATCCTATGGTTTATTTATTTATTTATTTATTTATTGAGAGAGAGTCTTACTCTGTCACCCAGGCTGGAGTGCAATGGCATGATCTCGGCTCACTGCAACCTCCGTCTCCTGGGTTCAAGCTATTCTCCTGCCTCAGCCTCCTGAGTAGCTGGGATTACAGGCACCCGCCACCACACCTGGCTAATTTTTGTATTTTTAGTAGAGAAGGGGTTTCATCACATTGGCCAGGCTGGTCTTGAACTCCTGACCTCAGGTGATCTGTCTGCCTTGGCCTCCCAAAGTGCTGGGATTACAGGCGTGAGGCACCACACTCAGCCTGTAGTCACATTTATTGAATGCACTACCTGCTAAGCACAAAGCACTCTACTAGGCACTTTATACATAATATTTCACTTATTTTTCACAACGAGACAGGTATTCTTTCCATTTTACCTATAGGAAGCTGAGGTTAGGACCCTTGCTCATCAACTGTCTCCCAGAGAGTTCGTGCCAAAGCAAGAGCTGAAAATCAGGTCTGTCTGATTCCAAAAACCCACACTCTTCCATTAACAAGGAAAAAAGAAGGGCTGTGGTACATTTGCCAAAGAAAACCACTTTTCTAGTTGTCTAAGTGCCAAGGGCCACAGCCCACAGTCAGGGTTTCAGAATAAACTGAGAGTCCTTGAATGGATCAATAGGTTTTGAAATGCAAATATAACTTTTTAAATTTTTTATTTTTTAGAGACAGGGTCTCACTCTGTCACTCAGGCTGGAGTGCAGTGGCGCAGTTATGGCTCACTGCAGTCTTGACCTCCTAGGTTCAAGGGATCCTCTCACCTCAGCCTCCCAAGTAGCTGGGACGGCAGGTGCTGCCACCACACCCAGCTAATTTTTATTTTTAGTAGAGACAAGGTCTCACTATGTTGACCAGGCTGGTCCTAAACTCCTGGCCTCAAACAATTCTCTCACTTCAGCCTCCCAAAGTGCTGAGATTGCATGCATAAGCCACTGCACCCAATCTGAAATGTAAACATAGCTTCTATATAGAAAACACACACACACACAGCTATCAACCATTTAGCCAGAATATCTCAAAACGACAGAGACAGCAACAACAAATTTTTGGAAACAGATTTCGGATTCATAGCTATCAGCCTTACTTTAAAAGTGTGGCCAAAAGCAAGCACATACGTGTGTTGTATATTGAAGGAAAACACAGCCAGGCATGGTGGCTCATGCCTATAATCCCAGCACTTTGGCAAACTGAGGTGGGAGGGCCACTTTATGCCAGGAGTTTGAGACCAGCCTGGGAAACATAGCAAGATCCCCAGCTCTACAAAACTTTGACTGTAGAGTGGCCTGCATCTACAGTCCCAGCTACTGGAGAGGCTGAGACAGGAGGCTCTCTTGAGCCCAAGAAGTTAAGGCTGCAGTAAGCTCTGATTACCACTACACTCAGAGTGGTCACCACTGCACTCTAGCCTGGGCAACACAGGATAGGACAAAACTGATGAGAAAGCCCTAACTCAGGCCATAGCTGGGTGGGCAAAAAGCTCCGAGACCCCCACGTGCCTTAGCTAGTGCCTAGGGCACACATGGTCAGGACTGCAGCTCAACCATGGTGGAGGGAGTCTGCTTCGCTCTATCCTGAACCTCTACAGGCAGTAGCTAGGTAAGGTGAAATAGGCCTGCAGGCCTCTGGAGAACTGGGAGACTGGGGAGGCCAACAGCCATGGCTCAGAGCTCCCAGAAGCCCTCGGACACCGGAGCCACTGCAGACCCAGACTTTTCCAGGGCCTCACTGTGATAGTGGAAAGCAACCAACAGGCCATCACTCCACTGTTTAGGGACAGGGAAGTCTCAGAGACTGGGCTGGAGAAAAGCAGGGGATGGGGTGGTGGGGGACACTGTGGGGGCTGAAATGTATACACTGCAAGGCATGTATATAATTTTCTAGCAGTAACATCAAACAAGAAAAAAGAAACAGGTGAAATTATTTTTATTTGTATTGTTTTTGAGACAGGGTCTTCCTCTGTCTGGAGTGTAGTTAGAGGGCTGGAGTGCAGTGGTGTCATCGTGGCTCACTACAACCTCCACCTCCCAGGTTCAAGGGATTCTCCTGACTCAGCCTTCCGAGTAGCTGGGATTACAGGCATATGCCACCATGCCCAGCTAATTTTTGTATTTTTAGTAGAGATAGAGGTTTTGCCATGTTGGCCAGTCTGGTCTCAAACTCCTGACCTCAAGTGATCTACCTACCTTGGCCTCCCAAATTGCTGGGATTGCAGGTATAAGCCACCACATCTAGCCAGGTGAAATTAAGTTTGAAATACGTTATTTAACCCAATATATAAAATTTTCATTTTTTTCATGAAGTATTTTTTAATTACTTTCCACAGAATATTTAAATATATACACTCGTGCAGGTCTAGGCTTTCCCAACCTGTCAGCATCCCTAGAACATGCTCAGCACTGTGTTCTGGTCCCTGCCTCACCTGCACAGCATCACTGTGTCTTTCTTACACCCAGCGACTGCTCATTAAACAGGAGAAGCAACCCCTAAGATAGACCTGGGATCTAGTCAGGCACTTATTAGGCAGGTAATGCTCTCAAATCACTTAGCCTGTGCTAACTCCATTTCCTCATCTGCAGCACAGGGAGCCCAAGGGTTGCCCTGCTTCCCTCCCAGGTCCTGGGGTGGAGAGAATTCACTTGGAAAGCTGCCAGCATGTAACAGGCCTCGTGGCAAGGTGAGGAATGGGCACATTTGTCCTCATGCATGGCCTGTCCACTTTCACCTCCCACCTTCTAAGAACAGAGGGCTAGTGGCAGGCTCTGCACATCTACTGTAGCTCAGCTCTGCCCCCAGGAACTGCGGAGAGATCAAAAATGGCTTCCCTGGGCCAGGTGCAGTGGCTCAGGCCTGTAATCCCAGCACTTTGGGAGGCTGAGGCAGGCAGATCACCTGAGGTCAGGAATTCAAGACCAGTCTGGGCAACAAGGTGAAACCCTATCTCTATTAAAAATACAAAAATTAGCCAGGCATGGTGGTGCATGCCTGTAATCCCAGCTACTCAGGAGGCTGAGGCAGGAGAATTGCTTGAACCCAGGAGGCAGAGGTTGCAGTGAGCGGAGATTGCCACTTTACTCCAGCCTGGGCAACAGAGTGAGGCTCTGTCTCAAAAAAAAAAAAAAAAAAAAAAAAAAAAACAAGAAAGAAAAGAAAGAAGAGAAGGAGGGGAGGGGAGGGGAGGAGAGGAGAGGAAAAAGAAAATGGCTTCCCTGGTCTCAGAAAGGCTGAGCAGCCTCATGGACTCAAACAGGCCTCGACAGAAGCCAGAAACCACAGGCAAAGCTCAGACCCTCAAGCACAAGCCACCCAGGGGCAGCAGCACAGGCAAAAGGAGCAAGCGGCAGTGCCTGGGCAGAGGCGACTTCAGGAGTGGGGCTGCCTCAGTCAATCATTGTACCCTGCTATCTTCCAGAGACAGAAGCCCCAGAAGCACAAACACCACGAATCAGAAGAAAAAGAACTACTGCATGTCATCGATTGTAAGATGCACATTTTTTGGTATTACATTTTGTTATCTCTGAAATCTGGGTGCATCTTACAACTGATGGCAGGTCAGTTTATTTGGCAGCTGTTTTCCTTTCTTAGAGGAGCTAAAGTAAAGGTGCCTCTTCAAATGAGTGGCATGTCAGATTCAATGAAATATAGGATGACTTATGGAGCCCTAATTATGCTGCAGGCATCATTTTGGCCAGTTAGCACACACCATCACATGCCGCCAAGGGACCTGCATTACAAACCAGGAAAGCGGCTCAGAGGGGTTCAGAAAACTTCCCAAAGTCACACAGCTAGTAAACAGCAAAAGCAGCATTCAAACCCAAGTGTGCTGGGGCCCAATGCGTCCATCCTTCTCACTATGTTGTCCTAGTCTCCTTTCCTTCTAGGTGAAGTGATGGGGGACAAGGCCAAAGTCAGTCTGTCATTTCGGTCCTCAGGTCTGTGGATCCTGGATAATTCTCCAGGCACTCCTCTGGCACCTCTATTTGGGCCCTTATTGCAATAGACTGAATGTTTGTATCCCCCTCAAAATTCATATGTTGAAACCTAACCCCCAGTGTGATGGTATTTGGAGATGGGGCCTTTGGGGGTGATTAGGTGATGGGATTCATGTCCTTTTATTTATTTTTTTATTAATTTATACATATATATTTTTTGAGATAGGATTTCCCTCTGTCGCCCAGGCTGGAGGGCAGTGGCGTGATCTCGGCTCACTGCAGCCTCTGCCTCCCAGGCTCAAGTGATCCTCCCATCTCAGCCTTCCGAGTTGCTGGGGACTATAGGCACATGCCACCACATCTGGCTAATTTTTGTATTTTTTGTAGCTATGGGGTTGGTCTCTGTAGAAAGTAAAAAGTTTCTCTTCAAAGTTTCCCTTCTTATTAAAGAATAAATCATAAGTGTTAGAAATAATAGTTTCTTTTAAAAACTAACTTTATGCTAGACATACAGGTACGTGGTACATTCTATGTCCTTGTACTTTAACCAGGGTCTCTGTGCTAGACGTGCTCACAGGCATGTCCCAGCTCGCAGCCTATGCCTTTTCCTTATTTGGGAATGTTATCACTTTTCTAAGTCCTTTCATAAGCAATTTCCTCTTTTCCTTTGTCTTTCTATTGCCATTACCTATTTAGAAAAGTTTTCAACTGTTAGCCAATCAGGTTTTAGTTTAGATTGTGACGTCTGGCTCCAGCCAATGGAGACAAGACACAGTAGCAGGGACAAACTGCCTAATGGAGGGATAAAAATTGCTTCCCTCCTTTGTCCAGGTGGGCTCTCACCATTGTTCCATCTGCAAGGAGCACCCTTTCTGCAGAAAGTAAAAATGGCCTTGCTGAGAGAATTAAATTTATGTTCAAGTGCTGTTTCTTTGCAGCACCGGGGAACAAGCATTCTATTTCTAAATAAACATTTTTACATATAACAGTCTCAAACTCCTGGGCTCAAGCCTTCCACCTGTCTTGGCCTCCCCAAATTCTGGGATTACAAGCACAAGTCACTGCGCCCTGCCCAAGTGTCCTTTTAGAAGAGAGCTTAGGCCAGGCGCAGTGGCTCACACCTGTAATCCCAGCGCTTTGGGAGGCCGAGGTGGGTGGATCACCTGAGGTCGGGAGTTGAGACCAGCCTGACCAACATGGAGAAATCCCATCTCTACTAAAAATACAAAATTAGCTGGGCGTGGTGGCACATGCCTCTAATCCCAGCTACTCGGGAGGCTGATGCAGGAGAGTCGCTTGAACCCGGGGAGGTGGAAGTTGTGGTGAGCCGAGATCGTGCCATTGCACTTCAGCCTAGGCAACAAGAGCAAGACTCTGTCTAATAAATAAATAAATGAATAAATAAATAAATAAAAGACAGCTTAGGCCGGGCATGGTGGCTCATCCCTATAATCCCGGCACTTTGGGAGGCCGAGGCAGGAGAATCACCTGAGGTCAGGAGTTCGAGACCAGCCTGACCAACATTGAGACACCCCCATCTCTACTAAAAATACAAAAAATTAGCCGAGCGTGGTGGTGCATGCCTGTCATCTCAGCTACTTGGGAGGCTGAGGCAGGAGAATCACTTGAACCCGGGAGTTGGAGGTTGCAGTGAGGCGAGATCGCGCCATTGCACTCCAGTCTGGGCAACAAGAGGAAAACTCTCTCTTTAAAAAGAGAGAGAGAGAGAGAGTTTAGAGAACTCTCTTACCCCTTCTGCCCTGTGAGGGCACAGTGAGAAAACAGCTATCTATGGAATAGGAAGTGAGCCTTCATCACACCGCATCTGCCAGTGCCCTGATCTTCAACTTTCCAGCCTCTGGCACTGGGAGAAATAAGTTTGTGTTGTTTAAGCCACGCGGTCTACAGTGTTCTGTTGCAGTAGCCTAAACAGTCTGAGGCGCTTATGTTCAGCTCCAAACTGAGAAACTTCCAGGGAGCCCTGGCTCTGTGCTTACATGTCGCCTGGATCTGGAGCAGCTCTGTAAATCTGGCCTCCTGTGCCTGACTCTACCCTGCCCGGTTCTAGCTGTGGGTTTCCTGTGATCTTCCCACTGGGCTCCTTACTGGCCGAACCGGCTCCTCCACCCACACCAGGCCCTGGGTAAAGAGGTCGAAGTTTCTCCTCCAGGTGGCAGCTTTGGGAAGGACACTAATTGCAAGTTCTCCAATCAGGCTGGAACTGGCAGGCTCTGTGGCCCGGCCAGGGCTCCTGCTTTCATGTCAGCACTGACAGAAGGGGCCACTGGGAAGGCCTACCTGGGTTCTGGTCTCAGGGGTACCAGGGGACAGCAGGCCAAACCAGGGTCCCTGTCCCCCACAGAGGCAGAAGGTCACCTTTCTCTTCCTCTATGCTGCAGCCCTCGAAACCTCCAGGACCAAATATTCTCCACACACGCCCTCCCTGGCTCTGGCTTTGCCCTTGCAGACTCCCTTCCGGTCTCTCCCTGCCAGGGCTGGGGGACCCCCAAGTTGATGCTTCCAGTCTTGGCTGGGAGGTGGCCTCTATGCAGCCTCTTCACCTCTCCCCTAGCCCAGGACCCGCTTCCCTGACAGCAGCTCTCCAACCACCACTGTGGCTTTTACTTACTCATGGCTCCACGAGTATTAGTACCCATGATGAGTGGACACTGCAACAGTGCTAAGGTCTCCTTGTAGAGGGGACACAGAGAGACAATGACATGAGAGGGTGGTGAGGGTTACAGCAGTGACCCAGGCTGCAGCCAGCCCAAACCACTTCATGAGAGCCAACAGTGTGCACCTCTCCTCAACTCTGTGGTCAGTGACATCAACTCCATAGATGGAAACCAGCCACGGGGACAGTATTTACACCACAGAAAGCAGCAAACTGCAAACCAGGGCTTTTTTCCCCATTCAGCAAGTTGTTAAATGTTTCCTAGCACCCCACTGCAGAAGCAGCATTGCAGGGGACTGTGAGCCCTGAAAAGGCTGCTAGCTTCATTTGGGTTCTCCCTAAAAACAGATCCTGAGATGAGCACTTGAAAGTAGGTTTTTTGGAAGGTGACGTAGGGGAGAAAAGTCATGTCTTTTCCTCACCCATCACAAGGCTCATGGATTGTCAGCCACGAACCCCTACAACAAAAGACAGATTTACAAAAGAAAAGCACACACATTTAATTCATGTAAGTTTTACATGACACGGGAGTCTTTAGAAAATGCAGACCCAAAGAAACAGGGAAATTTGTACATTCTTAAGGACAGTCATGAAAAAGTATGTTGGACCAGGGCTGTATAATCCAATGGTAGAAATCTGGGGGAACTTAGCAAACAGAACAACAAACAGAACTAACAAAAGTCCTGTTTGTTCGGGTTCTTCTTGGCCTCTCTCTGTGTCTTCTGAGATAAGGATGTTAATGCAGATGACCTACTTCAGGGTAGAAGGGAATGAGATCAGAAAGTGACCCTCTTGCTTCTGTGGTTTTCTCAGTTTCCTGCATCTTCAAATACTCACTATGTCAAGGTGCCTTATCTTGTGGTGTCTGAGCTCTGTCAGTGATCACAGAGAGCAACAGTGAGGCAGGGGAGGGAAGGGGCTTGTTTAGACAGGGATTATCAAGCCATTTTGCCAGCATGGCCAGTCGGAACTCCATCCTACCGGGCATGGTAGAGGCACAGCAGACCTCAGCGGTCACACGGAGCCATGAACAAGCCAGTATTTACTCACCAACCCCGTCACCGTTTGGCCTCCATTGACTCCCTGGCGCTTCCAGCGGGCTCTGTGCTTAGCCCCAGCTTGCTCCTGTTTCCAGGAAAAACGCTGCACCTGAGGCGCTCAGTGCAGGCAGTCGTCCTCAAATAGAGGTGACCCGGGTAGGACACCACCGTGTCTGGTAAGGGAGTCCACCCAGGCTGGAGGCTCGGCACCCCCAGACTATATCTGTCCTGCCTGCAGAGACTCTGCTGTTCTGCCCCCGGGCGTCCTTGAGACCTGTCAGGAAAGTCGTAAGATTGTTGTGGCTTAGAAATCCTACCCCAGGCCGGGCGCGGTGGCTCAAGCCTGTGATCCCAGCACTTTGGGAGGCCGAGACGGGCGGATCACGAGGTCAGGAGATCAAGACCATCCTGGCTAACACGGTGAAACCCCGGCTCTACTAAAAAATACAAAAAACTAGCCGGGCGAAGTGGCGGGCGCCTGTAGTCCCAGCTACTCGGGAGGCTGAGGCAGGAGAATGGCGGGAACCCGGGAGGCGGAGCTTGCAGTGAGCTGAGATCTGGCCACTGCACTCCAGCCTGGGCGACAGAGCGAGACTCCGTCTCAAAAAAAAAAAAAAAAAAGAAATCCTACCCCAAGCCGGTGTGATGGTTCACACCTGTAATCCCAGCACTTTGGGAGGCCGAGGCAGGTGTATCACCTGAGGTCAGGAGTTTAAGACCAGCCTGGCCAATATGGTGAAACCCCATCTCTACTAAAAATACAAAAATAAAAAAATTAGCCGGATGTAGTGGTGCGCCTTTGTAATCCCAGCTACTTGGGAGGCTAAGGTGGGAGAATTGCTTGAACCCGGGAGGCAGAGGTTTCAGTGAGCTGAGATTGTGCCATCACACTCCAGCCTGGGCCACAGAGCGAGACTCCATCTCAAAAAAAGAAAGAAAGAAAGAAAAAGAAATCCTACCCCAAAATATGGCACTCAGACATTTGAGAAAACAGCAAAACCTAGAAAGGTCATTCTCTGACCTTCTCCCTCCCTTCTCTCTGAAGACCCTCATGTGAGAGGTGTCCTGCACCATACAAAGAAAAGAAATGTCACACGGGAATGCCATTAAGAATCTGAGCAAACAGGCCTTGCTGACTTCCCAGTTTTTAAATTTTAGATCCTCCTTCCCTGTGCTCCGATCCTACTTCTGCACGACTGTCCGTAAAAACATGGTTACCCGCGGGCTGTGAGTCTTCATTTTCTGAAGGTTCCCAAGTCATGTAAAACTGATATTGAATACATTTGTTATGCTTTCTTCTTATTAATTTGTCTTTTGTTATAGGGGTGTCAGTCACTGTTATTGCGACAGGTGAGGAAAAGATATTACTTTTTCTCCCCCACAAGATCAAAACTATTTTTATAACAACACTAAGACATTAGTATGTTGCCCTCTCATTCTCTTATGCCCTCTCATTCTCTTGTGTGTACAGAATTTTCCAGAGGCTGCATGACATGTGATATTGCAGTAGATTGAATGCAGAAGCAAATATGAGTGTCCAGCTGGTTTCTATTAAGCCAGACATTAAAAAGATGTGAAAAAAAAATGTATTAAAAAGACTGATTTGGGGCCAGGCATGGTGGCTCATGCCTGTAATCCCAGCATTTTGGGAAGCCGAGGTGGGTGGATCACCTGAGGTCAGGAGTTTGAGACTAGCCTGGCCAACATGGTAAAACCCCGTCTCTACTAAAAATACAAAAATTAGCCAGGTGTGGTGGCACCAAAAAAAACCCCAAAATTTGGGATGGTTCCCAGAGGATGGGAAGGGTAGTAAGAGGGTGGGGAGAAAGTGGGGACAGTCAATGGGTACAAAAAAAAAATAGAAAGAGCGGATAAGACCTAGTATTTGATAGCACCGCAGGGTGACTATAGTCAATAATAACTTAATTGTACATTTAAAAATAATTAAAAGAGTAGAATTAGATTCTTTGTAAGACAAAGGATAAATGCTTGAGGGGATGGAAGCCCCATTCTTTTTTTTTTTTTTTTTTTTTTTTTTGAGACAGAGTCTCGCTCTGTCGCCCAGGCTGGAGTGCAGTGGCCAGATCTCAGCTCACTGCAAGCTCCGCCTCCCGGGTTTAAGCCATTCTCCTGCCTCAGCCTCCCGAGTAGCTGGGGCTACAGGCGCCTGCCACCTCGCCCGGCTAGTTTTTTGTATTTTTTAGTAGAGACGAGGTTTCACCGTGTTAGCCAGGAGGGTCTCGATCTCCTGACCTCATGATCCGCCCGTCTCGGCCTCCCAAAGTGCTGAGATTACAGGCTTGAGCCACCGCGCCCGGCCGCCCCATTCTATATGATATGATTATTATGCATCGCATGCCTTACCAAAACATCTCATGTTCCCCATAAATACATACACCAACTATGTACCCACAAAACTTAAAAATTATTTTAAAAATCATACTGATTTTCTCACTTTTTTGTTTTGGAAGATAAAATTTTTTAAAAAAATTTATTGTAAATATAACAATATTTACATTCATTATTTTTTTTTTTTTTTTTGAGACGGAGTCTTGCTCTGCCACCAAGGCTGGAGTGCAGTGGCCGGCTCTCAGCTCACTGCAAGCTCCGCCTCCCGGGTTCACGCCATTCTCCTGTCTCAGCCTCCCGAGTAGTTGGGACTACAGGCGCCCGCCTCGTCGCCCGGCTAGTTTTTTGTATTTTTTAGTAGAGACGGGGTTTCACCGTGTTAGCCAGGATGGTCTCGATCTCCTGACCTCGTGATCCGCCCGTCTCGGCCTCCCAAAGTGCTGGGATTACAGGCTTGAGCCACCGCGCCCGGCCACATTCATTATTTTTAATTAATAAATGCTACTTAAACTTTTGCTTAATTATCATTTCTAACATGGTAAACATTGATAGTGTTGGGGTTCAGAAAACGATGCCCTGAAGTCTGGAGCTTGGGCAGGCTGAGTACTTTGAACTAAAGGAGATAGAAGGCCTCAGAAGCCAAGTTTCTCTCTGACCTTCTCCTGCCCTCATTTCTCCTTTCCCCATTTCTCCCCAAGCAGGTCATAGAAACTAGAATTTCTCTTCCCCAAGGCGTGTCATAAAAACTAGAACTCCTCTCCCCCAAAACAAGCCATAAAACCTAGAGACCTCTGACCTACCTTACCCTCGAGGCGGCCACAGGACCCTCATTGCAAAAGGGTCCCACCCCATACCTGGGGCGAGGACATGCCTCACAGAGAGGCCAGAAAGAATCTGAACAAACAGGCTTTGCCAATATCCCCCCAGTTCATTACCATTGGGTCATACCCCCAGGATCTTTGTGTCTTCATCATGTAAAACTTACCCTGAATACCTTTGTTACGCCTCTCTCTGGTTAATCTGTCTTTTGTAATAAGGGTATGGGGTGGGCCTTGCAACACCTTTTCCTCATACAGAAGGCTTGCTACAGGTGCCAGGTGCCAGTATTCTAGAAAAATGCTTTGCCTTTTCTTCCCCCCTCATTCAGCCTTCCAAAGAGACTTAAAACAGAAGTCATTTTTAACTCCATGAGGAAATAAAGGTTTAGAGAATTAAAGCTGCTTAAGGACACAAAGTTGGCAAGGGACAGAGCTAGGATTTGAGCACAAGCAATCAGACCCTGGGGCCTGAACCTTCAAGCCTACAATTTCCTTTATATCCTACTACTTCAGTTCTAAGCATTCCTCCACACCATCATACAGTCTTCATCTGCACCTGCATGGTAATACCTGGGGGCCATGGGGGCTTCTTAGCATCAACTTGACATCCGTATGTATCATATGTAAGTGTATCTCAGATTGGAGCACTTAGACCTACCCATGTTCAGGAACTAAAATTCTATGAGAATTTTTAAGTATTGTGTTTATTTTAATAAATAATCTTAAGGGGTTTTTTGGCAAGTTTTTAAGGATGACGTTTTTATATTAATATTTCACAACTGAAAGACATTTTAATAGAATAAGACCTTAAATTTCCAAGTAAGAATTTTCCAGACTGGGTCCTGAGACGTTTTCTTTGAAATAAAATGATCCCTCTTAGCCTTGCCGGGTTTAGGAACACAATACTGCAGGAGTCCAGAATGTGCCACCCCAAAATATGAAGGATCCTTGAGCAGATGCGGGAAAGCACCCTGCTCTCCCTGTGTTTGCCTAAATGTAAGACACAGACTTACAACAACAAAAGGTGTCCCAACTCCCACCTTTTTTTTTTTTTGAGGTGGAGTTTTGCTTTTGTCACCCAGGCTGTGTAGTGCAGTGGTGCAATCTCAGCTCACTGCAACCTCGGCCTCCCGGGTTCAAGAGATTCTCCTGTCTCAGTCCCCTGACTAGCTGGGATTACATGCTCCTGCCACCACGCCCAGCTAATTTTTGTATTTTTAGTAGAGATGGGGTTTCACCATGTTGGTCAGGCTGGTCTTGAACTCCTGACCTCAGGTGATCTGCCTGCCTTGGCCTCCCAAAGTGCTGGGATTACAGGCGTGAGCCACTTTACCCAGCCCCAACCCCCTTTCTAACCAGGGAGAACAAAGGTTAACTACTGAAGACCGACTTAGACCCTATCAGCCTGGAGATGGTACCAGAGGAATCCATATTAATAAGCTTTACTAACTAGCCTTTGTCTGCCATTTATTTGCCTTCCCCACAAGCTGCTGCCCCTACAGACTCAAAGCCCTTTTCCTTTGTCTTGTCACTGCTTTAAAAATGGACTGTTCTTTGTTCTTTGTTGAAGATGCTACGTAAGCTAGAATTCAAAGCTACCTCTTTGAGAACTATTCATTCTCTGAGTGTCTCCCATGTATACATAGAATACACATGTTAATAAACTTCTGTTTATTTTTCTCTTGTTCATCTGTCTTTCATAACAGGGGCGCTTTTCTAACTACAAACCCATGGGAGCTATTATTTTTCCCCTGCGATACTCCAAAGCATGGCGCCTTGACATCTGAGGATTTTTTTTTTTTTTTTTTTTTTTGAGACGGGGTCTCACTCTGTTGCTCAGTCTGGGGTGCAGTGATGCAATCCTAGCTCACTGCAGCCTCTAACTCCTGGGCTCAAGCAATCCTCCCACCTCAGCCTACTGAGTTGCTGGGATTACAGGCATGAGCCACCACTCCCCACCAGCTGAGGATTTTGAACTGCAAGGGATTCGGAGGGCCACAGACACAGAAAGGTCTCTGTGACCTTTTCTCCTCCAAAGCAGATCATGGAAACTAGAATTCCTCTCCCCCAAAGCAAGCCATAAAACTTAGGAAGCCATAAAACTTAGGTTAAGTGACCTTAACAAGGTCACTCTTTGACCTCCTCCCTTTTCCCCTGAAGACCCTTCTGCCACAGGTGTCCTGTCCCATACCTGGAGGCCTGGCCACACTTTCCTCTTTATACCATGTTGTATGCGCTGATTTTTTCTTTTTTGCATGAATCAAGTGTCACTTTTATAATCATTTGGAGAAAACTACAAAGGGAATGATCTCCAGGAAAGCGGGGTGTAGGGGAGAAAAACTAAGATCTTTCCTTCACTCACTTAGAGGTTCATGGTTGACACCCCTGTAACAAAAGACAGATTAACAAGAGGAAAGCTTAACACATTTATTTAACCAAAGTTTTATGTCACATGGGAGCCTTCAGAAATAAAGACCCAAAGACCCAGGGAAAACAGTATTTATGCTTAGGTTTGATGAAGGATGGACAGTTTTGGCTGAGTGCTGTGGTTCACGTGTGTTATCCCAGCACTTTGGGAGGCCAAGGCGGGGGGATCACCTGAGGTTGGGAGTTCAAGACCAGCCTGGTCAACGTGGAGAAACCCCCATCTCTACTAAAAATACAAAGGCATGGTGGTGTGAGCCTGTAATCCCAGCACTTTGGGAGACTGAAGCAGGGGTGGGTCACGAGGTCAAGAGTTCAAGACTGGCCTGGCCAATATGGTGAAATCCCGTCTCTACTAAAAATACAAAACACAATTAGCCGGGCATGGTGGCACATGCCTGTAATCCCAGCTACTCAGGAGGCTGAGGCAGGAGAATTGCTTGAACCCAGGAGGCAGAGGTTGCAGTGAGCCAAGATCGCACCACTCCACTCCAGCCTGGATAACAGAACAAGACTCCGTCTCAAAAAAAAAAAGAAAAGAAAAAAAAAAAAAAAAAAAGAGGGAAGTGTGAAGAGCAGAATGTAAGGAGAGGAGTACCTTCATGGGTAGAAGTGAGGGGCATCCTACCAATCCTGGGGAGGAACTGGGAGTGACAGGGACCAGACTGTGAAATAGCTGGCCTCACCATGCTCCCAACCTTCCTCAGAGCTTTCATACTGCCCTGGTTCCTGGGACCCTATCACAACCCTGGGCTTGCCTTCATGGGATCTTTACCTTGCGGAGGACATGTTCTGATTTGACAGCACTTGGCGGGTTCCCCTGAGAAGTAGCCCCAAAGGTGACCAGGACTCGGCTCCCAAATGTCCAGTTATAGCTCTTTCTCTCTTCCACAGGACCTTCCCTCAGGGATTAGCGGCTCCAGACACCAGGATTGATGTCACTTTAGTGACACCTGGAGCAGCTGCTCCATAGGTCCCCCAGTTCCTCATCACACAAAGCTGTTCACAGCAGACGGGACATTTCAGCTCAACAGATACAATCTGTGACCTTCGCCAGACAACACTCAAAGGCCCTCAACAACATCAAGGTGCACAATTTCCATAGGGAGACCCACCATAAGCACATAATGGAATGCCAGATGAAGCAGGTGCAGGGTCCCGAATTAGAAGAAAGAAGGGAGAGATTAGTTCTCTCTTGAAGGTATCAGAGCCTGGTATCCTCATCTGTAAACTGCAGGCACCTACTCAAAGAGCCACCAAGAGGAGATGAGATTGTGTATATGAAAGCACGATCCCAATGCTGGCATGCAGCATTTGTTGGATCAGAATACAGATATGACTATTAGAAAGTTCTCTCTTCTTTCCACACAAAATCTCCCTCTTGGTAATGATGAGGTTTTAATCTAGCACTTCTCAAAGGTGGCCCATGAACTTGTTTCCATTACTGGACCCCACCCAGAATGTCCTAGGGACAAATTCCCAGTTGTCTTTGCTCCTCTTAGAAATAATCAGAATCTCGGCCGGGCGCGGTGGCTCAAGCCTGTAATCCCAGCACTTTGGGAGGCCGAGACGGGCGGATCATGAGGTCAGGAGATCGAGACCATCCTGGCTAACACGGTGAAACCCCATCTCTACTAAAAAATACAAAAAACTAGCCAGGCGAGGTGGCGGGCGCCTGTAGTCCCAGCTACTCGGGAGGCTGAGGCAGGAGAATGGCGTAAACTCAGGAGGCGGAGCTTGCAGTGAGCTGAGATCCGGCCACTGCACTCCAGCCCGGGCGGCAGAGCGAGACTCCGTGTCAAAAAAAAAAAAAAAAAAAAAAAAGAAATAATCAGAATCTCTAGTGACAGAGTCCTACATGCTGCCTCTTTACCAATCTCCCTAAACAATTCTTGAGCATAGCCAAGTTGGAGAACCACTGGTGAAGTAGATAAAACATTGCTTCTGGGGATGAGAGAAACATAGTTTCAAGTCCCAGCTCTGTCACTCACTGGACATCTCAGGCCGTGGCCTCCTGTTTTTGTGTGTTTTTTAAGACAGGGTCTCTTGGTTGTCTGGGTTTTCAGCTGTCTTCCCGGGAACAAAAATGGCTATGCCTAGTGATTTATACCTGCACTACTACGTAGAGCACAAGGGCAAGTTTGGGCACGAGTTTCTGGAGTCTGAATTTCAGCCAGACGGAAAGCTTAGATATGCCAACAATTACAAAAATGATGTCATGATCAGAAAAGAGGTTTATATGCACAAGAGTTTAATGGAAGAACTGAAGAGAATTATTGATGACAGTGAAATCAGAAAAGAAGATGATGCTTTGTGGCCTCCCCCTGACAGAGCTGGCCAACGTGAGCTTGGAGATAAGCACATATCTTTTTTTTTTTTTTTGAGACGGAGTCTTGCCCTGCCGCCCAGGCTGGAGTGCAATGGCGCAATCTCAGCACACTGCATCCTCTGCCTCCTGGGTTCCAGTGATTCTCCTGCCTCAGCCTCCCGAGTAGCTGGGATTACAGGCACACACCACAGCACCTGACTAATTTTGTATTTTTAGTAGAGATGGGGTTTCTCCATGTTGGCCAGGCTGGTCTCAAACTCCTGACCTCATGATCCACCCGCCTCGGCCTCCCAAAGTGCTGGGATTATAGGCGTGAGCCACCGTGCCCGGCACACATATCTTTTGCCACATCAAAAATAGGTTCTCTTATTGACGTAAATCAGTCAAAGGATCCTGAAGGCCTTCGAGTATTTTACTATTTGGTACAAGACTTGAAATGTTTAGTTTTCAGTCTCATTGGATTATACTTCAAGATTAAACCAATTTAAATTGTATGTTTTTCAAGCTGTTTGTATATTTAATTAAGGGATGGGAGGGATTATTTGTCATTTACAATATTGGTTTTTTTATAAATGTAAAGCAAACAAAAAAATTGTATGTAAACTGAAAATAAGAAAATACATTAGCAGGCTTAATGGTTATCCTTACTTCAGTCTATGTGGGTTGGACAGTTCCCACACACTTTAAATTCTGTAAATAAAAGCCACCTTTTGTTAAAAATTCGCTCAAATAAAACATACCAAATCCTGGGGGAAAAAAAAAAAAAAGACAGGGTCTCTCTCTCTCTGTGACCTAGGCAGGAGTACAGCAGTATGATCATAGCTCACTGCAGCCTCGACCTCCTGGTCTCAAGGGATCTCCCCTTTCAGCCTCCCAAGTAGCAGCTGGGACTACAGACATGTGCCACCATGCGTGGCCACTTTTTGTGGTTTTTTTTGTAGAGACAGGGTCTCACTATGTTGCCCAGGCCGGTCTTGAACTCCCAGCCTCAAGCAATCTGCCCACCTCAGCCTCCCAAAGTGCTAGGATTACAGGCATTAGCCACATAGCTTGGCCTTGTTTTTTTCAGTTGAGATAATAATGGTATGTGTGATGACTAAAGGCATGTCAATCATTTCAGATTTAGGCCAATGCAAAGTAAGTGCTCAGCAAATGTTAGGTATTGTTTTTCTCCTGCTAAATGCACCTTGTTGCTTCTGCTGTCCCTTTGTGGCACAGATCCAGCCCCGTCAGCACTCCAGGAATACCCCAGCGGTATTCCCACTAGGAGCAGTCTGTGGAGCCCCAGGAGGAAGCAGGGGGAAGGGTTTGATTTTGCTTCTGACATGCTTTAAGGGCACACTTGGCCACTGGAGGGCAGCATCCACTCGCTCATTTTTAGGAAGGCCATTCTAAAAAAGAATTTTCCAGCTGCAGAGGTGCAGAAGATGGAAGGAAGCCTTCATGGGGGCTTACTGGACACTGGGTTAGCTGTTTTATCCTAGTGGTTCATTTTATGCATCCTATTCCAGGCAGCCCTTAGTAAACAGATATAGCCTATCACAGAATACACAAAATAGGTTCTATAATTTTTTCTTTTCTTTTTTTTCTTTTGAGACAAGAGTGTCGCTCTCTTGCCCAGGCTGGAGTGCAATGGTGCAATCTCGGCTCACTACACCCTCTGCCTCCTGGGTTCAAGCAATTCTCCTGCCTCAGCCTCCTGAGTAGCTGGGACTACAGGCGCATGCAACCACGCCCAGCTAATTTTTGTATTTTAGTAGAGGTGGGGTTTCACCATATTGGTCAGCCTGGTCTCGAACTCCTGACCTCAGGCAACCCACCCGCTTCGGTCTCCCACAGTGCTGGGATTACAGGCATGAGCCACTGCACCCAGCCTAAGTTCTATAAAATATTAGTACAACCTATAAAATATAACCTATATAACCTATAGAGAGATGTTTTCCTTAAAGAACTGTTTCCTCATTGTCTTGAATCATAAAATGAGAATCTTGTTTCTAAACCTGGGGTCTCCTACAGGCACCGAGGTCTCCACAGGTGACCCCTGCTGTGCCACATGCCTGCATGCCTGGACCCCCACTCCTCTTGCAGGCATGCAGGAGGTTCCTATTCTCCTGCCCTGTTGTGGGGGCTGCCCATGAAGAACAGGGCGGCAGCTGAAGGAGAGGTGGCAAGCCCTTCCCAAGCCCTTGGTGCCCCCTCCTTACAGCAGCAGGAATGGTTTCTCCACCTGTGGGTCTAAGTGTTCCAGTGCCGTCTGAGGACCTGGTGTGGGGCTTCTTCCCAGCCCATCTCAAGGGTCTAGAGCGAGACTTCCAGGTGAAGTCGCTGTCCCCAAGTAGGTCCCAGAGAGTGGGCTGGGTCCTAGTTTGGGACACCCCAAAGCATTCACTAGATGAGGGTTCTAGCACCAGTGGTTTACGTGGGAGGTGCAGGGGATGGAAATGAGGAAGAGGCTCAGGGAAGGGGGGCTGCCAGTGAGGCTGTGCTATGAGCTCAGCACTGCATGGTCATCTGCACTGAATCGTGGAAGAAAGAAGCGCCGAGAAACAGCCTAAAACACGTGCCTCAGAATCATCCCATCCAAGTGGTGAGGGAGCTGAGGGCCTCAGACACCCACCCTGAGGGCTGAGGGCTGCTCTTGGTGGCTGCTTCCTCAGTAGCCTGCTCCATCCACAGAGTGGTCTTCTGCAGTTCTGGGAGGAAAGCCCCAGGCACACAGATGCAGGTACACAGATGGAAGTTTGCTGGAGCAAACTGAAGGGTGGGATGGGCACAGGCAGAGTGGTGACAGCTGCCGCTAGAGGCCACCTTCACCTCTGACTCAGGTGCTGGCTGCCCACTGTCCCAACAGCGCTTCTCCTGGATCTGGGCTGGGAGCCCACTCCTCCCCATGCTCATGGATGTCTGTCCTGCCTATTGACCAGCATCTGCCTCTGGAGAAGCCCATGCCCTATATGAGTTTTGGGGGCAGGCAGAATGGGTTTCTGTTGCTTGTGATAAGGAGCCCTGACATGCATTCTGAATTCAGGTGGCCTGCGTGGGGCTGCACTCTCCACCCTAGGGTAAGCACACAACCCAAGTTAGGCCTCAAACAGTAAGTGTGGAAAGTAAAAAGTTTGTTGCAGGAAGTCAGGGACCCCGAACAGAGGGACCAGCTGAAGCCATGGCAGAAGAATATAAATAGTGAAGATTTCATGGACATTTATTAGTTCCCCAAATTAATACTTTCATAATTTTTTTTTTTTTTTTTTTTGAGACGGAGTCTCGCTCTGTCGCCCAGGCTGGAGTGCAGTGGCCGGATCTCAGCTCACTACAAGCTCCGCCTCCCGGGTTTACGCCATTCTCCTGCCTCAGCCTCCCAAGTAGCTGGGACTACAAGCGCCCGCCACCTTGCCCAGCTAGTTTTTTGTATTTTTTAGTAGAGACGGGGTTTCACCGTGTAAGCCAGGATGGTCTCGATCTGCTGACCTCGTGATCCGCCCGTCTCGGCCTCCCAAAGTGCTGGGATTACAGGCTTGACCCACTGCACCCAGCCTACTTTCATAATTTTTTACGCCTGTCTTTACTGCAATCTCTAAACAAAAATTGTGAAGATTTCATGGACACTTATCACTTTCCCAATCAATACCCTTGTGATTTCCTATGCCTGTCTTTACTTTAATCTCTTAATCTCATCAACTTTGTAAGCTGAGGAGGATGTATGTCGCCTCAGGACCCTGTGATGATTGCGTTTTAACTGCAGAAATTGTTTGTAGAGCATGTGTGCTTGAACAATATGAAATCTGGGCACCTTGAAAAAAAAAGAACAGGATAACAGCAATGTTCAAGGGATAACAAGTGAGATAACCTTAAACGCTGACTGCCAGTGAGCTGGGTGGAACAGAGCCATATTTCTCTTCTTTCAAAAGCAAATAGGAGAAATATCGTTGAATTCTTTTTCTTAGCATGGAACATCCCTGAGAAAGAGAATGTGCTCCTGAGGGTAGGCTTCTAAAATGGCCACTTTAGGGGTGGCTGTCTTTTACGGTCGAAGACAAAGGAATGAAATAACCCCTGTCTCCTGTAGCGCTCCCAGGCTTATTAGGACAAGGAAATTCCCACCTAATAAATTTTGGTCAGACCAGTTGTCTGCTCTCAAGCCCTGTCTCCTGATAAGATGTTATCAATGACAATGCATGCCCGAAACTTCATTAGCAATTTTCATTTTTCCCCGTCCTGTGGTCCTGTGATCTCACCCTGCCTCCATTTGCTTTGTAAATATTTTATTACCTTGTGAAGCATGTGATCTCTGTGACCCAAACCCTATTTGTGCACTCCCTCCCCTTTTGAAAATCGCTAATAAAAACTTGCTGGTTTTGAGGCTTGGGGGGCATCATGGAACCTGCCAACATGTGATGTCTCTCTCGGACACCCAGCTTTAAATTTTTCCTCTTTTGTACTCTTTCCCTTTATTTTCCAGACCAGCCGATGCTTAGGGAAATAGAAAAGAACCCATGTTGACTATCCAGGGTGGGTTCCCCTGATAAAAGTTTCCTCTTCAAAGTTTCCCTTCTTGTTAAAGAATAAGTCGTAAGTGTTAGAAATAATAGTTTCTTTTAAAGACTAACTTCCTTCAAGCCTCCTTGCTTTGTGCTATCAACTCTTTACTAAGCTCTATCCTATGTAGCTGTTAGATATAAAGGAATAAGTGTATTCTATGTCCTTACACTTTAACGAAAATACTTGTGCTAGACATGCTCACAAACACGTAGTACATTCTATGTCCTTGTACTTTAACCAAAATATTTGTGCTGGACATGCTCACAGGCATGTCCCAGCTTGCAGCCTATGCACCTTCCCTATTAGGCATAAGCAACCTCCTCTTTTCCTTTGTTCTCCCTTGCCTTCACCTGTTTAGAAAAGTTTTAAATTATTAGCCACTCAGGTTTTAGTTTAGATTGTGAGGTCTGGCTCTAGCCAATGGAGACAGGACACAGTAGCAGGGACAAGCTGTGTAAAGGATAAAAATTGCTTCCCTCCTTTGTTCAGGTGTGTTTTCACCATTGTTCCATCTGCAAGGAGCACCTTTTCTGCAGAAAGTAAAATTGCCTTGCTGAGAAAACTTTTTGTCTGAATGCTAATTTTTCCTTGTGGTGCCGAGGAACAAGCATTCTATTTCTGAATAAACATTTTACATATAACAATAAGCAAAACCTAGTGTCCTGGCTGGGGCCACCATGTTGCCTGCCTCCAGCTGGGGCCGCTCCTTTTTCAAGAGTGTCTCTCTGCCAGACTTGCAATCACAAGGTGGGAAAACTGGAGCTGCTGGAAGTCATTTTGCCACCTCAGAGAGAGACGCTTTTGAGAATAGGGTCCAGCCAGAGAAGCCAGGCCCTGCTGGCATTTCAGTCTCTGCCTTAGCCACCTGGAAAGTCAGCATTACCTCTGGACACTTCAGTTATTTGACCCAGTAACTTATCCTTTTTTTTTTTTTCCAAGACAAAGTCTTACTCTGCTGTTGCCCAGGCTGGAGTGCAGTGGTGGGATCTCAGCTCACTGCAACCTCCACCTCCTGGGCTCAATCAATTCTTGTGCCTCAGCCTCCCTGAGTAGCTGGGACTACAGGCATGTGCCAACATGCCCAGCTAATTTTTTGTATTTTAGTAGAGATGGGGTTTTGCCATATTGCGCAGGCTGGTCTCAACCTCGTGAGCTCAGGCAATCCACCCACCTTGGCTTCCCAAAGTGCTGGGATTATAGGCATGAGCCATCACACCCAGCTTATCCTTCTGTCTTTACCAGCTTAGATTGGGTTTTATGTTTCCTGTACCCAGAAGGGTCCTAACCACTACACAATCTAATGGTTACTGTCACCCACAAATGACACTGGGTTGGGTACATTGATGACTTACTACATTTATTATCTCATGCTGATTGTACATAAAACCAAATTATTGCCACCTCCATTTCTCTCTCTCCTCCTGACCATCATGGCCCCAAACTTTGCTGTCCTGTACAGAGCACTGGGCTACGAGTCAGGAGACCTGGGTTCTCACCTTAGCTCTGCCTCAGCCCCTGTGACTTACAGCAAGGCAACCCATGCTCCCAGGCCTTGGTTTTCTCCTACAATAAATGGGAAGGTTGGACTCCATGACCTCAAAGGTGTTTCCAACACTAACATTCTATGGACATTCTTCTCCTTCTTCAACTGCATTTAGCCAGTCACCGAGGACCACAGAAGTTCCCTTGGAAATCTCTAACCCATTCCTTCTGCATTCCCCACTTCCATTACCTATATAATAAGAATGGGTTTCTCTGTTTCTTCTTTAAATGCTGCTTTCACCATGGAGTGCAAATTTGGAACTAAAAAGACTCCTGCAGTGAGTACAGCCCAGGAAGCCCCCTCTCTCCCTCACCACCAGAAGATGTGGAAGAGTAAGCAGAGATCTCCATTCATTGTGATCCTCAAAGTCCCAAATGAGCCTCAACCACTTGGTCTTACCAAACCACTCAGTGTTAGCGGTCGTGTCCTGCCCATCTCTCACAGTCCTTATAACATTTGCTTTGAGTAGGACTTGGGTTACAAATCCAATCCCAAATCCACCTGCACTAACTCAAATTAGAGAAGGGAAATAAATGCACCTGTAATCCCAGCTATTCAGGAGGCTGAGCCAGGAAGATCACTTGAGCCCAGGAGGTCAAGGATGCAGTGAGCTATGATTGCACCACTGCACTTCAGCCTGGGTGACAGAGTGAGATCACATCTCTTAAAAAAAAAAGAAAAAAATAAGTCTTGCTTAAAAAAAGAAAGAAAGAAAAGGAAAATGTGTCACGAGGTACCAGGATACAATTCATGTCACTCACCCATGGGCTCGGGCTGACACGTGGCAGGGTCTCTTCTCCACTGTGGAGCGTTGTTTCATTCTTCTCTCATCAGAGACCAGCTTTCTGTGCTTCACAGCTACATTGGCAGAAAACGTAGGCACCACCAGCTTCTGAGCTCCCAAGTTATCTGTCCAGCCCGAGATTGAAGTAACTCTTTTCAGCTGCTTCAACCACACTGTTGACTCACATTTCGAGTCTTCTCGACCTCTTTTCCATGTGATCCCACCATATCTTCCCACCTTGGAGACAGGTTTTGGTGTTTTAGACCCAATTTCAGCGTTTTATGTTTATTACTATGAAATGTAGCCTTGTAAGATTACATCATGACTGCCCATTGTCTTTTTGAACCCCAAATCTCCCATTTACCTTATTGGCTTCATAATGGCCAATCCCATAAAACCCAATCCCATGGGTTTGATGAGTCCAAGTCATTAAGAAAAATGACTGACTGGGAATAATCACTGGTCCTCACAGCATGCAGAAATGTCCCTGCAAGTTGTCAGATGCATAAGCCAGCACATTCTGGCATGTTCGTTTCCACAGCCACTTAGTCCTCTAGTGGGACTCTCCATCCACTTCCCTTTCCCCATCATTCTCACCAGGATTAGAGGAGACGCTGTTTGTCTGAATTTCAGCAAGGACAGAGACATCTTTATATTGCTCTTCTGTAGAGGCCGGCATCTAGCCCCAAAAGAAGAGTTGACCAAGCAGAGCCTCTTCTATCTGGAACTGGGCTGGGCCCAGGGATCCCTGTATCTTTTTTTTTTTTTTTTTTTTTTTTGGTGGGGGACAGAATCTCACTCTGTTGCCCAGGCTGGAGTGCAGTGGCACGGTCTTGGCTCAGTGCAACCTCTGCCTCCTGGGTTCAAGCGATTCTCCTGCCTTAACCTCCAAGTAGGTAGGATTACAGCTAAGATTACAGGTACCTGCCACCACGCCCGCCTAATTTTTTGTATTCTTAGTAGAGATGGGGTTTCACCATGTTGGCTAGGCTGGTCTTGAACTCCTGACCTTGTGATCCACCTGCCTCAGCCTCCCAAAGCACTGGGATTACAGGCGAGAGCCACTGTGCCCAGCCCCCCGTATCCTTTTACAAGTGTTCACAAGCCATCTTTTAAATAGCTTGTTTCCAGAAGCCAGCTTCCCCAGGTATTGGAGTTTGCAAAATTTCTCTTGTATTGTTGATTGGAAAAGTAGGACTTAAGGAGATTTCTAGAGAAGAAAGTATGATTAGAAATGGAAGATGCTAAAGAGTGCAATTAGAAAGTATATCTTAAGGTAATCTGTGATAAGAGGGGATGTTTTATATTGCCTTTGTTTTTAAGTTGACATTAAAATACATTATTATTTGACGAGATTTGTCCTTTGAAGACTTCTCTACTGATAGGCACTTCTGCAACAAATTTGCATAATTTGATATAAATATTTTGTAATTATTCCTAAAGGCCAATCAATGGGCATTTATGATGGCTAATAATAAATATACAATAGTATATATTACATAATATATATTAATTGATGGGTTGCATTTTTTTCTTTGAGCTTACACAATGTTTTAGAAGCAGTCTTTTTATAAACATCAAGTTGGATATTCTGTGTTGCATTTGCTAAAAAGAGTCAATAGTTAAGAATCTGTTTCTTTTATATATGTCAGATTGTGTCCATTCAGAATACACAATCCCCTGCATAAAACTAACATGTTTTGCTGACGCACTTGTTAATTTGGCTCTAAAATATTTATTCTTTTTCTAATTTATAGCATTTATTTTAAAAAGATTAATCCCTTCATCCATTTCTCCAAGGCTCTTTTGTAGCTCAAAAAATTACCGTAAAGGTCCTCTGGTCTTGTACTACAATTACTTTAGAGTGGGGGTCAGAAAACTTTTTCTGTAATGGATCAAACAGTAAATACCGTAGGCTTTGCAAGCCATACATGCCCTGCTGCATCCACTCAACTCTGCAGCTACAGTGCAAAAACAACCTAGACAATAGTGAATGAATGGGTATGGCCATATTTGACTCATGGTTGTAGTTTGCCTATCCTTGCTTTAGTGTACCTACATTAACACTGTTCATATAAACTATCCAGTAAGATAAATAATAGTTTAGTGCTTAAAAGAAAGTTATAGAACCTTTTTCTTTTAGAGTCCTTTAGGAAAAGCATCATGTATTGCTTGGAAAGTATTCTCTATTTTAAATATTAAATACAGTTTAACACACAAGAATATCCAACTTGATATTTATAAAAAGTAGACTGTTTTTAAAACATTGTATAAACTCAAAGAAAAAAATGCAACTGTATTTAAATTTTAAATACAGTTGCATTCTTTTATTACCCTGAGATATTAATTAAGAAGGAGTAATCTGGAGTCTAGTACATAAAACATCTTCGGGTATTTACATTTTGTAAATAGGAAGTGATATTACTTCTAGCATTTTAAGAACCCCAGCTCCCAAATAATAATGACTCTTGGATAACAAGCAAATAAATACCTGTAGCATGCCTCCAATATATTGACTGTTAAAGGGCAGTAAGTTCTCCCTGGCAGTGATTGCAACAATTGAAAGTTTTATTTTCATATCTAGCATAGGGATGAAATCATCCAAAATTTTTCTTTGTAGCAAGTAAGGTGGTTGGTGAAAATTCAAAACATGGATTATCAGGCGAGCTCTCTGTTTAGGTAGTTGGAGCTAAAATTCGTAGAACCATTTCAGCCATTTTCTCTGCTGGGGTGCTGCAGAATTCAACTGTCCATGGAATCTTTTTTTGATTGTTAATGCCAACATTTCCCAGAAGATGAGAATTTACTGCTTTTGCCAACTTGCGATTTGTTAATGCCAGCTCTGCTGTGCTGTGGGGTTGTATGCTAGGAGAGTAAGGTTGCCCTCTTCCCTATTGCAAAGAGATTAAGAGCTCCTCCAGTAATTTCTGGGTAGCTATCATTTCCTAATGAAACTGTTCCTGTTCACTTAGGAGATCCTGTATGGAACCACGTGCACCATGTTTTTGACGCTGTGAAACTGCTTTTGAGGCCAGGCATGGTGGTTCATGCCTGTCATCCCAGTACTTTGGGAGGCTGAAGCAGGAGGATCACTTGAGGCCAGGAGTTCAAGACCAGCCTGGCCAACATGGCAAAACCCCAACTCTACTAAAAATACAAAACTTAGCCAGGCGTGGTGATGGGTGCCTGTAATCCCAGCTACTTGGGAGGCTGAGGCACAAGAATCACTTGAACCCGGGAGGCAGAGGTTGCAGTGAGCTGAGATTGCACTACTGCACTCCAGGCTGGGCAACAAAGCGAGACTCCATCTCAAAAAACAGAAAAATAAAACTGCTCCTGTGCTCTTGAGTTGGTTAACTCATCTGCCATTACTCTGCTTGCAAGGAATTTACTTCGCCATACATCACACTGTATTAACATACATTCTAACTGTTTGGAAAGCTGAGCTGTTTTTCAACCTAGGGTTTCATTTTCTAAAATAAGCTGATTTTTCTCACAGGCTAGACATTCAAAGTGATACTGAAGATCATCCACAACAGAAGCCACCAGCAACTTTTTAAACTTATGACTTACCTCCATCTGTATACGGAGCTGGTTTCAAAGACCTTCTTTGTCCTATAGTAACCTTCTTTCATAATTCTTGAGCTTTTCCTTTTTTTTTTTTTTTTTTTTTTTTTTTTTTTTTTTTTTTTTTTTTTTTTTTTTTTTTTTTTGACGGAGTCTCGCTCTGTTGCCTAGGCTGGAGTGCAGTGGCATGATCTTGACTCACTACAACCTCCGCCTCCTGGGTTCAAGCGATTCTTCTGCCTCAGCCTCCCCAGTAGCTGGGACTACAGGCGCATACCACCACGCCCAGCTATTTTTTGTATTTTAGTAGAGACGGGGTTTCACCATGTTGGCCAGGCTGGTCTCAAACTTCTGACCTTGTGATCTGCCCACCTTGGCCTCCCAAAGTGCTGGGGTTACAGGCGTGAGCCACCATGCCCAGTCTCTAATTAATATATTCTTTACTCTGAGAGTTCCTTATTAGGTTCTATAACTCTCTGACTGACCAAGGAACTCTCCTTTATGATATCCCAGAGACATCATAATTTTGTTGGAGCTATCATGAGTTATTGTATTTTTGTTGGAGCTATCATGAGTTATAGCAACTTTGGGACCTAATATTCTTTTTTTTTTTTTTTTTTTTGAGAGAGAGAGTTTCGCTCTTGTTGCCCAGGCTGGAGTGCGGTGGCATGATCTCAGATCACTGCAACCACTGCCTCCCGGGTTCAAGCAATTCTCCTGCCTCAACCTCCCAAGTAGCTGGGATTACAGGTGCCCACCACCACCACGCTCAGCTAATTTTGTATTTTTAGTAGAGACTGGGTTTCTCCATGTGGGTCAGGCTGGTCTCAAACTCCCAACCTCAGGTGATCCACCGGCCTCGGCCTCGGCTTCACCAAAGTGCTGGGATTGCAGGTGTGAGCCACCGCACCCGGCGGGACCTAATATTCTTACAGCTTCCACTTCTACTGCTTTTCAGTGAGCATTTTCCCTGGCTGAACTCATGGGCTCTCTGTGATGGAACTGCTTTCTTCCATGGACCCCGAAGGCTATGATGACTTCTGGATTGGACCCCAGAAGGCACTTCAACAGATTTAGGTGGCTCCTCAGTGTCCATTCCATCTCCTGCTCCTCAGTTTGGGGATGAAGTAAGGGTGACTTTGGTTTCTAAACTTTTAAGAGTAGTCATTTTTTTTCCCCTTAACTACTGAAAATGCACTCCAAGACTTCTACTGAACAACCTGTAAGATTATTATTCTCCCCATTTCAGGGGGCTTCACTGGACAGGCTCTTTGAATCAGTACCGCCAGGTTAACTTCTCACAGACCACTTCCATTCCAAAGCCGACCCGCCCAGGCCCTCCAGACATCCCTTACATTGCCTTTGGATTAAGTTTAGGATGGATCTTTCTTTTCCTCTTCCATCAAAAATAGAATCCAGATTTGGGGGATTTGACAGGCAATAGGGCCCATAGGCCATATTATACTCAACTAAGATATGATCAGATTTATAGATGCTCCATTATTTTATGAGCTATAAAATATAACAAATTAAACCATAACACAATGCTTTCTTTAGAATTTTATTATGTTCTTTACGTACTCATATATATACATTATTATATACTTATTGAAAGAGCTCAGACTTTTTTAGACATGTATCATGTACAATATGAGGAAAGCAAATTTGCTAAAACTCTCTTCTGAATCCCTTGTCAGAGTCTTTTTTTTTTTTTTTTAGATGAAGTCTCACTCTATCGCCCAGGTTGGAGTGCAGTGGCACGATCTCGGCTCACCACAATCTCTGCCTCACGGGTTCAAGCGATTCTCCTGCCTCAGCCTCCCAAGTAGCTGGGATTATAGGCACCCGCCACCACACCCAGCTAATGTTTTGTATTTTTAGTAGAGACAGGGTTTCACCATGTGGTCAGGCTGGTCTCAAACTCCTGACCTCATGATTCACCCGCCTCGGCCTCCCAAAGTGCTGGGATTACAGGCGTGAGCCACTGCACCCGGCCCAGAGTCTTTAAGTGCCTGTTCTTCACACACCATTGCCTGCTGTGCCATCAATAGAAATGAAAATGCAGCATTTCTTTTTCTTTCTCTCTCTCCCCTCCCTCCCTCCCTCCCTTCCTGCCTTCCTTCCTTCAGGATGATCTCGGCTCACTGCAACCTCCATCTCCCAGGTTCAAGTGATTCTCCTGCCTCAGCCACCCAAGTAGCTGGGATTACAGGCACGCACAATCACGCCCGGGTAATTTTGTATTTGTAGTAGAGGCGGGGTTTCACCATGTTGCCCAGGCTGGTCTTGAGCTTCTGGGCTCGAAAGATCTGCCCATCTCAGCCTGTCAAAGTGCTGGGATTATAGGTGTAAGCCATTGCACCCTGGCTAGCATTTCTTAAGCCAGTATTACACCATGACCACCAGCATTTTCTTTCTGGGGACCCACTATGCAAGTGTTGATACTGGAGCTTGATCTTACCAGGAGATAAGATTAATGGAAATTTTTGAGACAACAGACAGGACTCACATTCCTGTCTCAAATAGGCAGGCAATGACACTAAGTCATGACTGCTGTCTGGCCAACAGCAATTGTAAGGCACCATTAATCCTAAAGTGAGATCGATTGTATGCTGTAGCTCAATATCAGAGATGCTACAATGTGAATATTGATGAACTGAGACAGTTCTTATGAGACTACCTTTTGGGTTATCCTAAAGGTGATACCCAATCTAGCCCATGAGCAATGGCCCCAGCCTCATCCACTGACAGGCATCACTTTATCAGACCACGTCAGCCTGGGCCAAGTGCGTCCTGGACATCTGGAATTGGAACTAGTCTCTTGTGTCAAGAAAATGTCAACACTAGGCACCGCGGAATTGGCCTCTACCACCATGGGGAGGTGTGCACCGAAAGCTGGACTGCAGGGAGAGGAGGGAGGCTGACACACAGAGGGGCCAAGATAAGCTAGAGAGAAGGCAGGACCTCAGCCTCCCAAGGGCTTTCCAGTTCTGTGGCTGGTGCCTACCTGGAGCTGGACTGCCCTCTGGCTCCTGCATCTGAGACAACAGGAAGCCTTACAATAATTTCCCCTGTGTCTTTAAGCTGGCTAGTTGGCCCACGTCGTTGACAAAGAGCCCCACTGCACCACCTTTGCTGTGCTTGCTCAGGTCTCAACTGCATTTCAGATAGCAGCCTCTCCACCCCTTTTGGGGTTGTGAAAGCCATGACGATCAAAAAACAACTCACAAAGCAACTTCTAGAGCTACTGCTCAGATGAGGATCCTATAAGGCAGTGTTTGAGTGTCCTGTAAAGCTCAGGTCCAGCTACTGCCCATTTACCTATGTTCTGTCCCCCTAAGCTTGGCCTCATCTATAGGGGGCACTGAGGGAGGGGCAGCCTGTGACCTTAGAGATCTCCAAGTGAGGTCACTTGCCCCATTCTTGGATTAAGCCCACAGCTGTCAGCCTCAGCCCTTTGCCACTAACCAGTTGAGCTAAGCAGCCCACCCATCTCCTGCTGGGCCCAGCTATTCTGGCCTTCTGGGGCTCTCAAAGCTTGGAAGCTTCCTTCTCCCCTCTCCATGGATGGCACTTTTAGGGCTCAGGAAGTCAAGTCCAGCAGCTAAGGCAGTCTCCCAAGGGCCAGTGTTGCACACTCAGGCCTTTGAAGCTAGGGCAGTTTCTCCAGCAGGTCATGCCTATGCCAGGGGTCACTGACATCAGGAAGGCAGCCAGCTCCCCAGGGCATGAACGATGGAGCACATATTAGCTTCCTATGGTTGCTGTAACAAATTATCACAAATGAAGTGACTTAAAACAATACAAACATATTATCTCACAGTTCTGGAGAACAGAGACCCAAAATGGGTCTGTAGACCTGCATTCTATGTGGAGGCTCTCAGGGAGAATGTTTCCCTAGCTTTTCTAGCTTCCAGAGGCTGCCCACATTCATTGGTTTGTGGCCTCACATCACTCCAACCCCTGCTTCTGTTGTCACATTTCCTCTGATGCTGACACACCTGCTCCCTGAGCACCCACCCAGATAATCCAGAACAATCTCCCCACCTCAAGATTCTTAATCACATCTGCAAAGTCTTATTTGTCATATAAATTAACAATCATGGGTTCCAGGGGACATGGACATCTTGGGGGATCATTACTACAGAGCACTACTGTAGTGCACAGAGTGCCTACTACAGAGCACAGAGACTGAAGGAGGGCTTCCCTTAATGGTGTTTTTCTGTAATCAGGCCTTTTTCTTTAAGAATATTTTAAACAGCATAACAAAGCACAGCTGAATTCCCCCCCCCCCCCCCCCCCCTTTTACAGACAGGGTCTTGTTATGTTGTTCAGGCTGGACTCAAAACTCCTGGGCTCAAGTGATCCTCACCTCAGCCTCCCAAGTAGCTGGTACTATGGACATGTACCACCATGCCCTGCTACAGCTGCTTTTTTATACAACTCTAGGGACAATACCCATTGCCACTTATTACATGCCTACTGTGTGCCAGAGAGAGAAGGAAAGCAACATTATTGGCCCCATTTAAGGAGGTCACTTGACCAAGGTAATCCAACTGGCCGGTGGCAGGCAGACTTGAGCTCACATCTGCCTCCCTTGACAGGCACTGATGTTGAGGTTGTATTTCTTCTCTTGGCGCCCATAATGCAGATCCTAGTCTAAAGTCTTGTTTTTGTTGGAGAGCTTTGGAGCCTTAAATTCAGAGGCGCTTCACACAGCTCATGCCACCTGCAGAGGTACCAGAGAGCCTGACATAGGCCAAGGAACTGGCAAAGCCTTCAGCCTCTCCTCACCACATTAGGAAATTGAATCTGTTCTCCCTTCTAGTAACTTACTTCGCCAAATGACTAGGCTTGTTGGGCACTAACCCCATGTCCAAGGGACAAACTATGAGCTGGTCCAGTGATGGAAGAGATGGGTAGAAGCTAGGTCACACTCCTGCCACAGATTTGGTACCAGAACAGTCATTAGGGTTTTGTTAAGGAATGGACAGGCCAGAGAGAGGAGAGATGGGCCTTCATGAGGCTATCAACAAAGTCCCTACAAAAAAGTCGGAGGTAGATAAAAATGTAAGAGCTACACATCCACATAGGCAGGAAAGAGCTGTAATGAGTTCATTCCACTGACGCATGAACAATTAATTGTACCTGTCAGTTGTCAATGGGGAGAATTTCATCCACCCGATCATTTAAAGCAAGTTGGAACAGGGTACAATGAGAACTGGCCAAGGATGAAATTCAAAGGATGCCCAGGGGGCAAGTGATGTAATGGGTTGCAAAACAAAGGTCAGATAAAAGGCATGGGCTCAGGGGCCCTGGTGCCAGAGCAGACGGCGTCTTATAAAGACTATCTTTTACTCTGGAGAAGCTACAGCAGTACACACAGTATTTGGCATTCAGGGATGGGGCCTGAGATTCTGTATTTCCAATGAGCTCCCAGGTGATGCCGAACGGCTGCCATCTGTGGGTCATCTTGAATAGCAAGGGATGAGATGACTCTTAAGAGACAACTCAAGCTGTTCCCTGCAGCAAAAATAAAACAAGTCGGGGGAATGCAGATGTCACAGAGCTGTTTGATGCCGTGGAAAAATGAAGGTGGGGCTTATCATCAAGAAGTCCTTTACGCATCCATGACTTTCTGTCCAACTCATAGGAGACTGGAGAAATTACCTTTTCCTTTTTAAAATGAAGAAACTGAAGTGTAAGACGATTGAACACAGCAGGGTCAAAAACATTAGGGGTAGATACAGGTGCCCCACGCCATCCTTGACCCCACACACACTTCCAGAAAACATCAAGCAAGGAGCAGGCAAAGAGTTGTCATAGGAGTGTGGTTGTTTTAATACCGTTCTTGCCAAGCAATATCAAAGTTGTCCATATTCTCCAAGTTTGTCCTATTTTTTATAGACAATATTAAAGTTTTTTAAGTGTGTGCTGATAAAGAGACTAGTCACACCTCTGGGGATTTAAAAATGAGAAGCCACATAAATTCTCTTCCTTAAAAAACAGCCATTTCAAAAGATTTTCTTTAATATCATAAAATATTTTCATGGACAAGTGAGCTAGCAAACACACATGCACCAATGTGCCTTTTGACAAGAGTACCCCCTACCCCGACTCCCACACCAAAGTGGACATGAGATTTGGAGAAATGAATACAGCAGATGGAACAGATAGAAGAAGAAAAAAAATCAGTAAAAAGGATGGAATATAACTTTGTGCTTGGTTATTTTCCTATGTCACAACAAAACAAGACAATTTGGTGCAAATAGTTAATCTTTCCTCTTTTTTTTCCATTTGGTGGAGAAAAAAATACTTTTTCTATAATAAAATATGTAGTTTTTTGGTTTTTAACGTAACTTTTTTTTTTCTTTTTTGCAGAAAATAATTTTGT
Organism: Rhinopithecus roxellana; assembly: GCF_007565055.1. NCBI lineage: Eukaryota > Metazoa > Chordata > Mammalia > Primates > Cercopithecidae > Rhinopithecus > Rhinopithecus roxellana. Next base: position 84,015,939 of record NC_044553.1, on the reverse strand, counting down.
AAACTGTCACTTCGCGGGCAGGGAGGCTCGATGCCACGTGGGCCCCAGCTCGCCCCGGTGGAGGCTGGGAGCTGAAACCAAACCTAGGCAGGAGATGGGCGACGGCGGAGGTGCAAGGCAGGGCACGGCGCACGGGACGAGGGCGGCCGGGCAGGGTGGATTAGAGGTCACTCTCGCCGTACAGTGCCGTGGAGAAGGACATGTAGTCCAGAGCACCTGGCACGGAGTCGGGGCCGGTGTAGGGGGCCATCCGCGCGATGCAGTACTCGGCCTGGTCAGGCGGCAGCTCACGGCGCAGCTCGTCCACGGTAATGTAGTTCTGCGGGGAAAGAGTGATCAAGGCGGCCGCAAAGTCCAGCAGCCGTAAAGCGGGGTGGTCCAACACAGCCGCAAAGCCCGGCTGCGTGAAGGCAGTGCGTGCCATTTGCATTATGCCTCCCTCCTGGAACTACAGGATGTATGGACATAAATATCCACACATGTACATACCGCATACACATGTATTTTTAAAACTGTCTCAGGTTTTCCACTTCAGTACCTACTTTTTAAGCCACTTTCCAATCTAATTCCATATGCCAATTACACCTATAACCATCTTCTGAATCACACTAGTCTGCAATAATTGCGTGCTGGAGCAGTATCCGCAGATACTCTGGTGGAGCGTATAGGTTCCTGGGGGGACCCCATACGCACTCTGCTGAGCTCTCTGGAGGCTTTGGACAGAGAGTCTAATTTTAATGAGCCCTCCAGCAGATTAAGAACACCATTCACGTTTGGGCATCATTGCTTCCCAAATATGGTCAGGCTATCTTAAGCTCCTTTGCAGAAATGTGGGCCTTGCCCCATACAAGCAGCTCCAGCCTGAGTATCTGCCGTCTCCCAGGTTTTGCCCATGCTAGGTCTATTTGAAAGCTGTGTCTTTTAGGAGCTTCAAGATCCAGGAGAGCTCATTTGGGGGCTCTGACCCACAAGGTAGTCCCCCTGCACCATGCCCTACCTCTGCCAGAGTGCCCTGGGAACCAGTTTGAGGGAGGGTGGAGCTGCCACTGTCAATCCCAAAGTTGGGAGACGAGGCCCCTATCTCGGCCCCAGTTTTCCTCTTCTACAAAATTAGCAACTACAACTAAATGGTTTGAGGATCCTTCCAGCTCCAAGGTGCTATGATGCAAATAAGGTTGTTCTTGTACTTAAATCAGACCTTTGGGGACTTCTTTGTAGGTTCAGCCTTTATTCCCTTGTAGACAGACATTTCAGAAATTATATTCCCTCCCTACTGGCTTTTGCTTTTGGTAACTGAATCTTTTCCGTTTAAGATGGAGTCTCACTCTGTCACCCAAACTGGAGTGCAGTGGTGTGATCTCAGCTCACCGCAACCTCCGGCTCCCAGGTTCAAGCGATTCTCAGTCCTCAGCCTCCCGAGTAGTTGGAATGACAGGTGCATGCCACCACACCCGGCTAATTTTTTGTATTTTTAGTAGAGATGGGGTTTTGCCATGTTGGCCAGGCTGGTCTTGAACTCCTGACCTCAGGTGATCCACCCACCTCGGCCTCCCAAAGGGCTGGAATTATAGGCATGAGTTACCATGCCTGGCCTGAATCTTCTCAGTTTTGAAGGAAGGATGGCATAAGGATTTACTGTGACTTTACAGAACAGAACACAGACCCTAGGCCCACATCCCACCCCCACCATTTCTTCTGGCTGCTCTGTGAGTCTTTTCTATAATATTTGAGGGATCTGTGGCTTCTATAGATCCCCTCAGGTCCCTGGGCTAGAGATGGCTGTGGTTCTGGGTGACATCCAGGTCTACCAATGACCATCTCAGAACAGTGGAGACTTGGACTGAGCCTCTGGCATCCATGAAGACAATCCCCTGCATCCCTCCACTGCCAGGTGGAGTGTTGCAGGGTACTTGGGAGACTGGGAAACCCAGAGTGGATCACTGCTCAGGGTAGAAAACACGAGAGACATGCTTCCTTCCTGTGTCCCACAGTCCCTCTTCCTGCTCCCACTATAGTCCATGCCAATGCACAGGATGATACCAAGGGTGAAGTCCCAGGGGTTGTCAGATGGACTCCAAGAGTCCAATTACACATCCACACCACTCTACTCCCCTCTGCCACCCGTCATTTCATCCCAGCTATGGAGTCCCTCACTGGCAAGCAGTGATCCTGGGAGGGTCACTTAAACTAATCCTGTGTCCTGACACCTTAGCTGAGCCCAAGGCATTATAGAAATGAGTAGAAGTGGCAAACAAGGAGAGGCCAAAAGACCCTGGAAGAAGGGGCGGTTCCAGCTCTCACCCCTCTAGATCACAGTCCAGCCAGTGCCCGCCACCCCAGCACAATGCCCATGCCATAGAACACCCACCTTGTCCCCGGCCAGGATCTTGAAGGAAGCCATGACTTGGTCTGCTGTATCTGTGTCGGCTGTCTCGCGGGACATGAAGTCAATGAAGGCCTGGAATGTCACTACCCCCAGGCGGTTGGGGTCCACAATGCTCATGATGCGGGCAAATTCTGCTTCTCCCTGGAGGAAACAGCCAACCCCAGGCCTGTCAGCCCATGGCCTGCTGGGAATATCTCATATGGACTGAAGACCCTGGGGACTCAGATCAGCCTGTGGCTGGAAGAGGAGGGCACATCCCCCTGACCTAACCTGGGTTGTCCTAAGGGTATGATGGGGACACAACACTCAAGAGGAGAGACCCAGCTCAGGGTTTCCCATGCCCTGCAGATGCCTGGGTTCCTCTTATAGCAAATAATCATGTTGATAATAACTACAGTGATCACAACGATTAACAATGGCTGACACCTATGCAGCATGTCTTATGTGCCAAGTATTAACCTAAAAGCTTTATTTCAATTCATTTAATCCTCACTACAACCATAAAGGTAGGTATTTTATTATCTTCATCGTACAAATGAGAAATCTGAAGCCCAGACAGGCTAAGTGACTTGCCCAGGGTCACACAGCCAGGAAGCAGCAGAACTGGGATTTGAACTCGGGCAGTCTGGTTCTAGAATCTGTTCTCTCCCCACCACATTGTATTTTCTATGTGCCAGATACATGCACAGACTTAAATTCCTTCATTTAACCCTTGCAACAGTCCTGTAGGGTTCCCCCACTTCACCTGAGGCTACACGCTAATGATGGCAGGGCTGGGATTTACTCCCAGGTTCACTGCTCCTAGCCCCATGCCCATGCTCTGCACTGCACAGGGCAGCCTGTGAGCTCTTCACTTGGCACCATGGCCCAGGAGTCACCTGACTGCCCTGCTCAGAATGTCTGTGTGAGGGGGGACAGAATAGGAAGGTTGGGGAATGGGGGACAGCCTGGGACAATTCAGAGGGGCAGCAGGCCCAACCGGAGCCACCGCCAGGACAGAGGTGGAAGTCTCAATTTCCATGCTCCATGTGAGGTGACGCAGGCCAACCCCCAACCTGGGATGTCCCACACCACCAGTCCTTCCTGCCAGCCTCAGGGTCAGCCCAGCTGTCCACAGTGGGAGTGAGGAAGTACCAGAAGATGAAGTAGCACAGAGACTGAGACGAGGAGGCCAGGGCTCCTGGATACACACAGGCCGGTGGCCGGGCCGGCTTTCAGGGAGCCATCTTCCCCAAGGACATGGGCCTTGTGGCTCCTCCAGAGAGGGCAATCCCTAGCCTGAGGGCCTCCAGCCTGCCACTCCTGGGACTTGGCCGCTCCCGCCAGCTGGCTGCCTCCTCACCAGGGCAGACAGAGGGTGGGGTTTACGTTACCATGTTGTAACCCATGGAGATCAGGCAGGCGCGGAAATCATCCGTGTCCATCATGCCTGTCTTCTTCTGTGGGGGGCAGTGGTACCAAGACACAAGGAGGGTCGGGAAGGCAGGAAGAGGAAGGGCCGGCCCGGGGCCAGGAAGACAGGAACAGATGGCCAGAGCGGGGATGAGGTTTATGGTTTGGGGAATCAGGACAGGGAAAGGAATATAGGAGGAGAAGATGCAAACACACATTGGTGGCAACGTCCAAAGACAGGAGGAAGACAGAGCAGGGAGAGGCAAAAATCCACCCATGGGATGAAGAGCGGTGAGGATGGAAGACAGTGGGCACCCAGCAGGTTGCCACAAAAGACAGCAGAGGGCAGAGGGTGGACCAGTGACAGGGCAGACAGAGACAGCAGGAGAGGACGAGCCCCATGGCCCATAGGAGGGGGATAGGAGATCCAGAGAGAGAGAAGAGAAAAAGGAAAAACGCATTATTTCTCGCCCCAGACGCCACCCCTGAGCGTGCTCCATGCAGGAGGCGAGTACCTGGGGGTCGTTGCCAATATCATAACCCAAGCTGATGAGGCAGGCTTTGAACTCCTCGGGACCCAGTGTGCCGGAGTGATCCTGGGGCCGCGGTGCGCCAGGCAGCGAGCCATGCGGTGTCAGGGAGGTGGAGCCGTGAGGGGGGCATGCCCCGGGGGAAGGTGGCGTGTGTGGGGAGACACAGGGACAGGCATGCGGAGGGAGGGTGGGGGCGGGGGAGGAGGGGAAATAAAAGTGCACACGGTTAGACACACCAACGAGGCTCCAGGGGGTGCCCTCCCCCCAGCACACACAGCCCTGCTCCAGGGAGCAGGACCAGAGTGGGGTGTGATGAGCCACAAGGGTGAGAAGCTCCCCCAGAAGTGACCCAGCCCCCCCGGCTTCCCCAGGGACTTCCCCCAGGTGCCTAGAGAGCCATGAAGCAGGCAGGGGTGGTGGGCAGCACCCAAGAACATGCTCCCACGCCTTGGGACCGCCCGCAAGCCCCAGGGCACTGGGAAGGGGCAACCCACTAAAACCCGGCCTGACCCAGAGCTGGGATGGGAACCCAGGACCAAGGCCTCTGACATCCCCAGCAGAGTCCCAGAGGCCGCTGGAGGTCGGGGTAGGGGTGGGGGCCAGCGAGGGCAGGAGGAGTCTTCTGCTCCTCTGTCTCCACAGCCAGGGAGCAGCAAGCCTTCACTGTGGGTGACTCTTCATGGTAGGAGAGCAAGGGTCAGGGGTCAAAGGTCCTCTTTCTACCCACAGGATGAACACTCTCTCCCAGAAAGCAGGGAAGCTTATGAGGCACCAACACAAGTTTTCCAAGGTTTCTTTTGTGGGGTGCATCGAGTCAGGGCAGGCTGATGGCAGTTTCCCCTTTCTCTCCCTCCTCACTTTCATGGCAGCCCACATCCCGGGGAAGTGCCCTCCAGGGCCCTGGGGCAGGGGTTGGGGGCTGCACTAAGAAAACACAGGGTGGGGCTCTCACCCGGTCAAAGTGGTTGAAGGAGGCCCGGAACTCATTCATCTGCTCCTGGCTGATGCCCTTGGCATCCCGGGTCAGGATCTGGTTCTCCACCTCGTTGATGGTCCTGGCAATGGTGGTGAGCAGCTGCTCCCAGCCCACACGGATGTGCTGCAGGCAGGCAAGAGGCCTGTCAGCAAAGGGGTCCCACGCCTGGGCTCCTGGCGGCCCCTATCCACCCTAATCCCCAACTATCAAAATGGCCAAAGCCATCAAACTTGGCCTTCCGTGTGGCTGAGTGTCACCAGAGGGAGGGGAACCAGGACAAGCACAACCTACTAGGACAGGGACCCTAGATGATCGAGGAGGCAGGGTAGCAGCCTCTGCCTGGGAGAGCAAAGAGACCGGGACTTGCCAATGGGGGTCAGGTCAGGAAGGAGGGCAGATTTGGGGGTAGGAAAGATTGAGACAAAAAAAATGTGTGATTCCCCGAAACTCCAACCCCACAACCCCCAGCCCACACACACTTGCACAGTTAAAACAAGTAGCCATCTTATAAGCAGGTGCCTGAGCCAGTGTTTGGAGCCTGCCAGCACCCGGAACCACCAGAAGTGCTTATTCTGAACTCCACCCCAGAACTAGTGAAGCAGATTCTAGAGACGGGGCCTAGAAATATGTATTCTCAACACGCTCCTCGGGAAAGTAAAAGGTACTAAAAGTTGAAGATGTGAGGCTTCAGAGGTGAAGTGAATTTATCCTCCAACTATGACCTGTTTCCTTGGAGACTTTCCCACCCAGGAGGAAGGAAAGAAGGGCACATGGGCTTCCCGAGAGGAACAAGGCCAGCCCCACCCACCTCCATGGTGTAGTTGGTGTGCTTGTTGTCGAAGATGAGCGCCTCCTGGATGAGCTGGTGGTCGCCCTCCAGCTGATCAATCTTTGGCTTGTAGTTGACAATGCTCTTCTCATACTGCCGCAGGTGGCTGAGCTGGTCCTCCAGGGTCCCGTGCATCTCAATGGAGATCCTCCCGATCTCCTGCTCACCGGGAAAGAGGCACCTTGTCAGACCACCTCACTCTGCTCCCATAGGGTGGGGACTGGGGCCTCCAAAATCATTTGTTAAGCCTTCAAATGATTCTCAGTTCCTATCCCAGCCCTAAGGAGGCCATCACTGGTAATTAGTAAGACACTTTTAGCATGGGTGCTCCTAGGTATGGAAACAGCACCACAGAGGTATATAACAAGCCCTGTTATCACTGGATGAAATACCTACCATCTCTCAGGTACCTGTCAGCCTCAGGAAGGGAATGCAGGGTCAGTTCTAACCTAAATATTCACTCCTCTGCTTGCCATTCAAATGCCCCTTTCCCAAGTCTTGTCCATCTCAGGGACCCACTGAGCCAGGATCCTCATAGCCTCGGCAGACCTCACTCACCTCCCTCAGTGCCCATGCTCTTGCTCCTGCTATTCTGCCTCCTGGGATGCCTGCCCTGGCCCACCTGAATCCCATCCATCCCTGCAGGCCAGGCCTAATGCCTATTTATGTCTGTTATTCATCCATGTAAACAACCCTTGTTTGTGAAAGCACTTTCTGTCCACTCAATTCAATCCAGTAGCTATTTCCTGCCTGTCTACTACGGACAATGTGCTGGCAGGGGTGCGGGGGGCAACACACACAAATGTGAACTCAACATGGTCTCTGTCCTTAAGGAACTCAGAGGCCACGCTCTAGCCAAGCAGGGCCCCTTTCCTGATCTGCTAAAGCACCCCACTATCTACCCCACACAATTCAGCAAAACATTCTGTGCTCCACTGGGGTTCAGTTCTCTTTCTGGGATTGATCAATCATCTTCTTTGGCCAGGCTCATTGATCAGGAGGAGGAGGAGAGGAAGGGGAGGCCTGGTCAACAAGAGACACCAAAGGGATTAAGCCGGATCAGGTGCTCAGGAGCTGACCCTCCTATGGGACTTTCACAGGCAGCTTCTTCTTTTTTTTTTTTTTTTTTTTTTTTTGCGATGGAGTCTCGCTCTGTTGCCCAGGCTGCAGTGCAATGGCACAGTCTTCACTCACTGCAACCTCTGCCTACCGGGTTCAAGTGATTTTTCTGCCTCAGGCTCCCAAGTAGCTGGGATTACAGGCACGCATCACCACACCTGGCTGATTTTTGTATTTTTAGTAGAGACGGGGTTTCACCATGTTGGCCAGGCTGCTCTCGAACTCCTGACCTCAGGTGATCCACCTGCCTCGGCCTCCCAAAGTGCTGGGATTACAGGCGTGAGCCCATAGGCAGCTTCTTAGTGGTGTCCTCATATGTCTTTGCTCCCAAATCAGATAGTGCCAGCAGGGCTTCCTCACATAGACCCCCACAGCCTTCCACAGGAGAGCAGACCCATGGTGGGCTCAGGGCCTCAGTCCTCCATGGGTCCCACCCAGGGAGACAGGCAGCCTGGCTGGCTGGGATAGTGTGGGGAGGGGTGGGAGCCCCAGCACGGCTTCCCAGCACGGGACCCACCTCCATCTTGGTCTGGATCCAGGGCCCGATGACATTGGCCTGGGCCCCAAACTGCTTGCGTAGCCTCTCATTGTGCTGCTGTCGGGCGTGCTCCTCCGTCAGAGCTTGGTCCCTCCGAGGCACCAGCTGCCGCACCTGGGGCAAGAATAACAAGGCGACTTTGGGGACAGGTCAGCCATCCGCCCATGTGCCAGATGAGGAAATGGAGGACCCAGGAGGGGAAGGGCCGGTCAGTAACAGAACAGGAGTGAAGGTGTCAACCTGTTCTGGAAATCCAGTCATTTGACATTTGGACAAACAATGAGTGTTTACTATATGACAATTTTAAATGAAATTGATAAAAATCAATTAAAATGGACAAAAATCCCTGACTTTATGAAACTTACGATGGCTCGGCCCATGCCCTTCAACTCACGTGGTCCCATTTGCCATTGATCTCCTGAGGCGTGATGGTTGTGTAGGGGTTGGTGCCCGCCATATTGACGTGGTAGGTCTGGACAATCTTGGACACCTCGTTGTGGATGCCCAGGATAGCCAGACGCTCCTTATCAGCATCAGGGAGGGTGGCCTTGAATTGCTCATGGGCTGTGGTCAGTCCCTGGACAGAGATGGGAATATATGGGTAAGAGGAACAAAGGGAGCGCTAGAAGTGAGTGGAAGGGCCATGGAAGTTGAGTTCCACACCAGCTGGGAGACCAGGAGGCATCAATTCAAAGATTCTTGTGGCTGAGAACTGGGATGGCAGGTATGGCCACAGGAAGGAGAAGCCACAGTCATCAAAAGCAACAGTTTCATCCTTAGGGCTGGTGAAATTAACAGCAAACCCTCTGGCGTGTTCACCACCTGACAGGTCAAGGAGAAGGGCTGCTCCAGAGGCTCACTCCCCAGATGACCTCCCACAACATGGACTTCCTTAGCTCCTGGCAAAACCTTTTAAACCCAGTACTCTGCAGCTGCATGAAAGATTGAGGAAGCTGCTAACTGATGTGAAATGAGCTCCAAATAAATGTTACATTAAAAATCAAGGTTCACGGCTGAGCACAGTGACTCATGCCTGTAATCCCAGCACTTTGGAAGGCTGAAATGGGAGGATCTCTTGAAGCCAGGAGTTTGAGACCAGCCTGGGCAACAAAGAAAAACCCCCATTTCCACAAAAATAAAAATTAAAAAATTAGCCAGGCATAGTGATGTTAGCCTGTAGTCTCAGTTACTAGGGAGGCTGCAGCAGGAGGATCCCTTAAGCCCAGGAGTTGGAGGCTGTAGTGAGCTATGATCCCACTACTGCACTCCAGCCTGGGTGACAGAGCGAGACCTTGTCTCTAAAAAAATAAAATAAAAATCAAGATTTAGAATACGGTATATAATAAAAGCTAATTTTTGTTTTATACAAAAAGGGTGCAAAGCATGGAAACAAACATATTTGCTTGTGTGCAGAGACTGTAGTCAAATTCTTACCTTTGGGGAGAGAACTAGGGACTGGAGGATAAGGAGTCAGAGGGAGACCCTATCATACATCCCTTTTAATTTTTTTTTTTTTTAGACCATGTGCATATATTATCTTGTCAAAATAAGTCAGATGCAAAGGTTTTGTGTCTATAAAATCATTGGGATGCTCTTCCTCAGGGGCAGTCCTGCAAAAGCGACCCACAGAGCGTGAGCCAAGGGCCCCAGGGGAGCCAGCCTCTGGGGAGTGGGGTGGGGCTCACCTGGATCTCCTCAATGGTGTGCACAATGAAGGTGTCCTGCAGATCCTCCATGGCCCCCTCCATCCAGTTGTTGAAGGGTGCGGCCCGCTTGGCATACTCCAAGTACAGCTGGTCAATGGTCTCCAGCAGTTTCTCGGTCCGCTGGGAGTGCCAAATAGGGTGGGCGTTAGTACAGTGATGTCCAGAATCATCCCCCACTCCTATTGAGATCCTCCTGGTGAGCCCCAGGTCTAGAAGCACTGCCTCAATCAGGCAGAAAGAACAAGCTCTTCCTGCCAGGTGTCTGAACCATCTCACATCGCAGTCACCTGGCCTGGCTCCCAGAGTCTGGTGTGTAGAATAGGAGGGTTCTCAAATGGCTGGGGTTGGGCTGTAAAGCACACTAAACTAGGAGGATGAGACAAGTGAGGGCAAGAGAGGAGGCATCGCCATGAGGGCAAAATCCAAATCCTGTGCCAAAGTAAATCTTCCACATTTAGGCCAGGGTTGGGGGAGGTCTGGGGAACCCATAGTCTTTTAGCCCAAAGCAAAGAGAGTCAAGAAGCAGGAAGGAGCACCTCAGGGCTGCTGGATATGGGCCTAGATCTCCCTCTGGGACCCCTCACCTCCAGAGCTTCCCTTCGCTTCTGAGTTAGGGCCCCCAGATTGTCCCACTGGTCACAGATCTTTTGGCAACGGGCGTTGACACTGGGTGAGTCATAATAGTCCAGCTCACTGGGGAGGGAAGAGACAAGGAAGTCGGGGGACCCAGGTTAATTTCATGGCCCATCTCCCTCTCCCTGAGGCTGCCAGTGGGGTGGCTGGTGGTGCTGGGAAGAGCCAGGGGCACTCCCTTCAAGAGACCTTCCAGGCACTCCTTCCACCCCCTCCCCTCTTTCAGGAGACTCGCAGAGAGGAGACCAAAGAAGACCCCTTCCCCAATCATGGCTGGAGGTGACACTAGCCTTCACCCCAATGGCCAACGGCAGGGAGCCCTCAAGGCCCAACCAGAAAGCTCGGAACCAAGGCTTGGTCACCCTCTGCTCCTGTACTAGCTACAGGTGAGAACTGGTGGCCTTTAACAGGAAGGCCGTGGTCCCGGGCTCCTTCCCCACCAGGAGAGAGATTTGTCTTCTGCGTAGACTCCCTTCCTACCTGGGCACCCACCTTTCATGGCCACACCCCCACCTCCCCCAGCAGCTGAGAAAGCCCAGCCTTGGCCCCTCACCACAGGGCGCTACAGGGTAGGGGTATCTGGGGCCACCTACTTGAGTTCCTGTGCGATGGCGGCAATCTGCTCCACACGGTCCTGGTGGGCAGCCAGGTCACTCTCGAAGGCCTCATGCTTCTTCAGCAGGGCCTTGATCTCCGAGAGGGTGGCTGTCTCATAGTCCTTCTGTCGCAGCATGGCCTCTTTGCCTGGATTGAGAGAGGGCCACACGGCTGAGCAAGAGTGAGAAGCATCTCCTTGGTCCCAACCGCCCACCCCTCAGAGCCCCAGGATCTCCACTTCTGGGAGTGCTTCCCACAGAGGTGCCCATTGTGTAGGGATCTGCAGTGTACAAAAGCAGATGTGCAACTAGAACATCCAACCACGGGCGCAACGGGGAAAAGCACTGCTCTCCTCAGAGCACTTCCAAGGCCATGATAGTGTCTATGTAGGAAGGCTATGCAGAAGTCTGCGGGAATGCATAGGGCATGACACTATACACACAACAGGAAACACAACAGGAAACACAGCCATCCACACCCTCTGGTATAACCAGGAAAAAAACAACCCAAGCACCTCAGGGGCACCCTGCCTTTAGAATGTCCCCAGTTACTGTCACTGGCTGCTGGCAGCCCTGCAGGGGCCCCTTCCCTGGGTCGGTGTGTCCAGTGCACTCTGCACAGAATCCGACAATGACTAGTGCCTTCTCTGACCCTCAGACACACTGCCCTCTCTTTACAGGGCATGAGCAGGTCTTGCGTTTCTTAAATTTGTTTCCACAGGAGGAAAGCAGGAACAAGAAATGACCTCCCACAGTCATTGTTAGACGATACTCACCAGCTGCCTTGTGAAGTTGACAGGCACAGGACGGGGGCTGGCCCGGCCTCCCTCACTCACACACCCAACCCTCTGCTGCTGGGATGCTCAGCCTATCTCAAAAAATAAGGCTGGGCTGGGAGCCAAGGCTGTGTCCCCAGGCGGCATTTCTTTCCTGCCCCCTGTTCTTTCTTCTTTAAAACAGAATGGTAATATATCAAGTTTAGAAAAAATTATAGGTAAGCCTACTTATCCACTCCTATTCAGTCCTTCCTTATGTGGATATTCTGTGAACACTTTGGGCATATATAAATTATGTTTCCTGCTTTTAAAATATTTAGCAGCACATTGGTAGGGCGTGGTGGCTCACGCCTGTAATCCCAGCACTTTGGGAGGCTGAGGCGGGCAGATCACGAGGTCATCAGGAGATCGAGACCATCCTGACCAACATGGTGAAACCCCGTGTCTATTAAAAATACAAAAATTAGCTCGGCGTGGTGGCACATGCCTGTAATCCCAGCTACTTGGGAGGCTGAGGCAGGAGAATCGCTTGAATCAGGGAGTTGGAGGTTGCAGTGAGCCAAGATCGTGCCACTGCACTCCAGCCTGGTGACAGAGCGAGACTCTGTCTCAAAAAAAAAAAATTAGCAGCACATTATTGGAATTTCTACCCTGGCTCCACAGTCTTCTCATGCAGACGTCTGCTGAAAGGCTGCATGTCCACTGTCCTAACCCTTCACTGTCCTGTGGCGTGCTGGGCCCCTCGGCTTGCCCTAGTGTGGATGTCTCCATGTTCAGGATGGATTCTTTAGACAGTCTCAAGAAATGGAATTCCCAGGTTAGAGTGTAGTAAAATTGGTAGACGTGAATACATGTAGCCAAACTGCTTTCCCCAGAGGCTGTGCCAGCATGCCAGCACTTCTCGTGCCCCTGCTGGTGGCTGGCAAGCCAACAAGGTCAATCTTTCCTCTGTACTTTGGCTGTGAGCTGGACCCAATAGAAGCAGGTGATGAATCAGTGCAATCCCCACTATCCCTCCTCCACTCTGCCCTGTCCACGCCTGGATAAATAACTCCACACACACACAGTGGAAGTGGGGGCAGCAACCTCTAACCATTGTGTGCAAAGCCCAGCATTTTACTTACAAAGGAGAACTAGACCCAACCCCCCTTAGCCAGTCAAGCACACTCCATCCCCTACACCAGGGGCCCCCACCCGCCGGGCCATAGACTGGTACCAGTCCGTGGCCTGTTATGAACTGGGCCAAACAGCAGGAGGTGAGCCAGCAGGTGGGTGAGCATTACCACCTGAGCTTCACCTCCTGTTGAGTCAGGCGCGGCATTAGATTCTCACAGGAGTTCAAACTCTATTGTGAACTGCGCATGCGAGGGATCTAGGTTGTGTGCTCCTTATGAGAATCTAATGCCTGATGATCTGAAGTAGAACAGCCATCCTGAAAGCATCTGCCTCCTCCCCACTCTGTGGAAAAACTGTCTTCCACGAAACTGGTCCCTGGTGCCAACAAGGCTGGGGACCGCTGCCCTACACCAAGCCAAGCCACTCCCAAATGGCCTTGGGGTATGGTTCTTCCTTCTTATCTCCAACCTAAGGTCTGAGGAGTACAAAACAGGGCTGAATGGGGGAGTCTTAGGGCACTGAGCTCCGCCGGCCAATGGGTCTGCCCCAGACTCCAGCTGAAATGGCCGGAGGGGCCCCAGCAGATGGGCAGCCTGTTCCCTACCTCTAGCCGTGGTCCAGGTTCTGGGGAAACACTATCCTGGGTATGAGCCTCTCTCTTCAGAGTTCACCTTAGCTGCCAATAAGCAGACACCAGACACGTCCCCAAGAGCCTCAAGGTTGGAGTAACAGGGACACACATGTGCTAAGGCAAAGGGCAGTTCATTGTCATTGGAGGCCAGGAAATACAGGAAAAAGAACTGAACAGGTGAAAACCATGAACATGAAATGTACTATAATACTGAAGCCTCACAACAACCCTATGAGGAGGCTGAATTAGGTTGAATGGGGTCCCCCATAAAACTCATGTCAACCTAGAACCTCAAGATGGAACCTTATTTGGAAATAGGGTCTTTGCAGACACAATTCCTTAAGATGACATTATACGGCTGGGTGCAGTGGCTCACACCTGTAATCCCAACACTTCAGGAGGCAGAAGCAGGTGGATCATCTGAGATCAGGAGTTCAAAACCAGCCTGACCAACATGGTGAAACTAAAAATACAAAAATTAGCTGGGCATGGTGGCGGGCACCTGTAGTCCCAGCTACTAGGGAGGCTGGGGCAGGAGAATCGCTTGAACCCAGGAAGCAGAGGTTGCGGTGAGCCGAGATTCCGCCATTGCACTCAATCCTGGGCAACAAGAGCAAAATTCCGTCTTAAAAAATCCCCCCAAAAAACAAAAAACCAAAGTGAACACTCAGGTGCTAGAGCATTTGACTGCAAGGTGAACATTCACACAGCACTGCACTATGCAGGAACTCCCCTCAGAACTTCATTATGTATTAACTGATTCAATTCTTATAAGCCTGTGAGGTTGGTACTATTATTATCCCCACTTTACAGATGAGGAAGCTGAGGCAACCAGAAGGCTAATGAACTTGCCTAATGCCATGGAACTAGTAAGAGACCAAATGAAACAAACGAAAAGCAAAGAATAGTGTAGTGGCTGCCGGCTGGGCTGCAGAGTAGGAAAGTGAAGCCCTGGGGAGGCAGGAGGCTGGGTTGGCCTCACCGTCAGTCCAGGCCTCGTGGATGGAGGCCTTCTGCCGGAACTTCTCTGCCAGGTGGTCCAGCCGCTCCAGCCTCCGGATCTCGTTCAGCAACCACTCCTCATAGCCCTTCTCCACCTGCTCCAGGCAGCCCCAGGCATTGTTGATGTCCTGTGGGGATGGGAGGTACAGGGTCAGGATCTGCCTTGGGCCTAGGCTTAAGGTCCCCTGGCCCCCTAGATCCCTGAAGGTGCCCCATGCCTTCCAGGAAGAGCCTCTTCCCTATCTCTGCCCCATATCCACCCCAACCAGGCTGCCCCACCTTACCTCCCATCTCGCAGTGGTATTTTCTGGGCTCCCAGGAGCCAGGCCTCCTGGGCAAGGCATGGGACCTGCGTCTACATTGGTCACCCAGCTATGGGACTTTGAGAATAGAGTCCTATGGGGAAACGGCCCCGGGCTCTCCCTGACTAGGACTGGTTTCCCACAGGACTCTATCCAATCACAGGAGCCACACATGTGCTAAGGCAAAGGGCCCCCCCAGGTAAACAGACCAACAATGAATGAGGCAAGCAGGCACTGGAGCTGCCCAGCCTCCTCACGGTCCTGGATCCATTCATGGACTCAGGCCTCTGGGCAGTAGCCTGGGGCCTGGGGCCTACAGAGACCCCGGCCTGGGTGAGCCGGCCAGAATTCTGGGAGGACAGATGCCGAGTGCACACCCACACGCCCCTTCAGACAGGGCCATGCCTCTAGTTTGTGCAAGGGTACCCAGCTGGGCAGTCGCTGGGGTTGCACCCTGCAAGCCACCCTCCCCATCACATGTCCCCAGGCCAAGCTACATCTGTCCCCCAGAAAGGGTACTCTGTCTAATTCTCATAGAGCATCCTTAGGCTAGCATTGGCTCTGGCCACCTAAAAGCTACTGATTCAGCCTTGGAGCCCCAAAATGACGGCAACTTTCCAAACTGCAGACACACTTGCAATGTATTCTCCCTCCACCACCCCCTGGGTTGCTCTCCCCACAATGCTGTCTGCCTTTCACCCTCCCCTTCTAGACCTGTCGTGTGCCTAGGACGCTCCTATTACTTTTCGCTTAAGGACAAAAAGCTCCGTCACGGCAAATTTCTTACATTTTCTTCTGGGTGTTCCTCTGGCTTAGACAATTTTTCCCTAAGTTGTGGGGACAGTGTCAAGGGGGATGAATAACAAAAATAACCTAAAAGAAGAGTATTTTATGACATGGAAAGCTGGTCAGAATATAATCTAAGATTGGAGTTTTTTGGTTTTTTTTAAAAGCAGCTTATTATATAAAACATGCTTTAGTTATCTGTCAGTGGACACTTGAGTACAAAAATGGGGAAAAATGTTTAATTTCAAATACATATGCTTTAGGATTCCCTCAAATATTTACATGAAAAAACCAAAAAGATTAAAATCATTTTTTTAAAGTTGATACTAGGTAGTAAGATCTTCAGTAATTTCTATGTTCTGTATTTTGCTTATTTGTATCTTTGAAATATACCACTCAAAAAAACCCACGAAACTATTATTTAAGTAATAATATTTTTTAACTACTTAAGATTCCATGGGGCCGGGTGCGGTGGCTCAAGCCTGTAATCCCAGCACTTTGGGAGGCCGAGACGGGCGGATCACGAGGTCAGGAGATTGAGACCATCCTGGCTAACACGGTGAAACCCCGTCTCTACTAAAAAATACAAAAAACTAGCCGGGCGAGGTGGCGGGCGCCTGTAGTCTCAGCTACTCGGGAGGCTGAGGCAGGAGAATGGCGTAAACCCGGGAGGAGGAGCTTGCAGTGAGCTGAGATCCGGCCACTGCACTCCAGCCTGGGCGACAGAGCGAGACTCCGTCTCAAAAAAAAAAAAAAAAAAAAAAGATTCCATGGAAGTAGATATCAACTTGACTGCGATTCAATTATGCCTTGTTTTGTTCAGGGTGTCAAAAAGCATTGTGTTCACAGGGATGATTTTTTGTGAGAGGGAGGTCTGGAGTAGATGCTTAGGGGTCTGGAAGGGCAAGCCTGACCCAGAATGGTCTGGGCAGAGGGGACTGCCCCACATGGCCGAGTTTGGGCTTGTGCCTGGGTGGTAACTGGAAGGGGAAGTGACTTCTGGAGCAGTGTATGTAGGCAGAAGCAAACACACCCATCCCCACCCCCATAAAGCTGACTTTGACCACGACTAGGAGCAGTTCAGAGGTGGAGGCAGTCCAGTTTAGGGGCCCAGGATCACCCCCAGTGCTCACCGAGACCATCCTGCCCTCGGAGGGCATGAAGGCGGGCCGGTTGCTGAGCCGCAGCTTGGTCTGCAGCTGTGTTGAAGTTGATCTCCAGCTGGCACTTCTCCTGCACCTTGGGCGGCTTGTGCAGGCGCCGGTAGTCCCGGAAGTCCTCCAGCTTCTGCTGCATGGCATGCATGGTGTTCTCGGGCACCCGGTTCTCCAGCCATGGGATGGTGCGGCGGATCCATTCCAACAGCTAGGGCGGGAAGGTGGTGGGGGCAGGAGGTGAGGACGCGGGGAGGGAGTGTGCTAGAGCCAGCCTCTCTCTCCTCCCAGTCCTTCCCGCAAGGGGAAGGGGTCTCTCCTGATAGCACACTCCTTCCCAATTACCAACATTCCCAGGCCATGAAGCCAGCTTCCAGGGTGTTCCCTTTGAGAACTACAGGCTTCGTGAAGCCTGGCTACTAGAGTACATTGACTCACAGTCACATCACTCAACCTCCCTGCTTTGCTCAGGGAAGACCCATAGACCTGGTGTGAAAATAGTGCAACTAAAAGGCAGGAAGGAAACCTGGGTTTTAGCACCAGGTTCTAACTGACTTGGTCTCAGTTTCCTCATCTTTACCATGGAGGGGGTTAATAGCTGTTTCCAGAAGTTCTTGCCATCTGACTTCCTAGGAATCTAGAATGTGGGTCTCTGACTTAAAAGGGAAGAGACTGGCTTCTGCGCAGAGAGCTGGCCTGGAGCATAAGCAGGCACAGCCTGGACTGTTTTCCTTGAGCCAAGGTGATGGTGGTGGAGAAGGTGGAGGGGTGCACATGACAATAGGAATACACTGAACACCTGCAGGGGGCCAGGCACATCACACACATGGACTCATCTGAATCATCACAGAAACACTACGAAGCTAAGGGCTGTGATCATCTGCATGTTACAGAGGAGGCAACCAAGGCCCTACCAGGTCCTGGAACTTGCCAAGGTGACCTGGCTGGAATGGCAGAAATTTAAACCCAGGTACTTGGGTTCCAGAACCTGGGTTCTTACTATGCTAGGCAGCAGATCCCCCAAGAGCCTGGGCTGAGCAGCTCAAAGGGCTGAATTCTTTCAAGAGGAGGAGGCTTAACCCAAATGTAGCCAATGGCAGAACAGGAAACCCAGCACTGCGTAATCCTGTCCCCTGAAAAGTAGGGGACAGCCGCTACAGTTTGGTAGCCGCTATGCTAGCCTGAGCCAGCACTAATTTACCAAAAGCCCTACCCTCACCCTCTTAGAACAAGATGCGCTCCTTTTCTCATTGAAGAAAAACTCACAGACTAAGAGTACACGAGGCTGGAAAGGGCTCTGACATCCCCTGGCTCAACTCTTACTTGACAAGTGAAAAAAACCAGACCCTGAGAGGCAAAGGGATATCCTAGGCTCATGATGACTCAGGGACTGGCCTCTGCCCCCACCTCACTACTTTCTGGGAGAGCCACAACAGAGCTCAGGCTGCCCTGGACTAGCTGTATTGGGATCAGAGACTATACCAGCCTGGGACTACGCTCCAAGGAAAGATTTGGAGGTACACGTTCTAGGGGACTGACTCTTGCTAGAGACAGGCCAGGTGAACCCAGGGGGTACCCACATCACTGGCCAGCTTCTCGTAGTCTTCCATAAGCTGCTCGTTCTCCTGGTTGACGGCCAACACCTTGCAGATGCGATTGGC
Source organism: Rhinopithecus roxellana (assembly GCF_007565055.1). Taxonomy (NCBI): domain Eukaryota; kingdom Metazoa; phylum Chordata; class Mammalia; order Primates; family Cercopithecidae; genus Rhinopithecus; species Rhinopithecus roxellana. The sequence continues at coordinate 83,997,803 of NC_044553.1, read as the reverse complement.
TGCTGTCTCCGCCTGGCAACAAGACAGAGAGAGTCACGACCAGCCAGCCCCAGCAGCAGGGGCACCTGGTACACACCTGTGCTGACAAAGCCCCTCCCATTCCTGCAGCTCCCTGTGATCGGAAGGGAGTTAAGAAGGCTGTGAGGCCACATTCCTCCTCTCTCCTTACCATTCTCCTTGCCAGCCCATGGCCAGGTCCCATGGGTCAGGTGAGCCTGGACAGAGGTCTTGGTGGCTGAACTGGGCCCCTGGAGAACAGCCTGAGTTTAAGGCCCAACCTGCAGGTTGGGAAGAAACTAATCCAATGACTGATATAATCAAAATGCTCAGGTCAGGTGGAGAGGTGAGAAAATTCATACCCATCCTGGAATTCCAAGTGGAGGCACTGGAATTCCAAGGCTTAGGACCTCTGGCTGGATTTTCCAGGATCTTGGAGATGTGGGAATTCAAATCTGGGAGTCCTGGGATAAAGTGCTGACTGAGAAATCGTGGGACCTCTCGGGATCCCTGCAGAATCTCCCAAGGCTCTTGGCCCAAAGCCTGAAGCACTTTAGAGAAAACTGAGGGACCCCTCTACTGCACCCGAGTCCAGACTTCCAGATCAACCAAGTATGGACACAATGCCCAGCAAGCCCAGCGCAGGCCCCTCCGGGACAGCTAAGCACACATCATGCGCTGTGTGCCGGGCTAGCAAGGACCCAAGACAGGCCTCAACAGCAAAGGGAAAGGAAGGGAAAGGGACTGAATGGCAACCCAGGCAAAGACCAAGAAACCTAAATGGGTTTAAATTTTAAAACCACCTGTTTGAAGTAGACTCAGGAATGCTGGGTCCCTGCTGGTGTTAGGGGTACAGTAGCCCCCACAGCTGCAGCTGTGCCTTCTGCAGCTGTGGGGGCTACTGTACCCCTAATACCAGCAGGGACCCAGCATTCCTGAGTCCACTTCAAACAGGTGGTTTTAAAATCCAGCTGTGTTCTTGCATACATTCCAACCTTACGCCAAGGGAGAAGTGAACTCAAAGCCTTTTGGGGGCCAGAAGGTAGAAAGGAAGACAGCCTGGGGGTGGGAGAAGCTAGTATCTCCTGGGACCCTGGAGAAGGGTGTCCTGCAGATGAAAAATGATCCCTGGATTAACGGGTTGAAAGATAGGACCTCACAACTGGTTGATGAACACGACAAAACAGGTTTCAACTGTAGCAAGATGAACTGAGGCTGGTCGTAAGGAAGAGCTTCCTGAGAATGAACGTGCTTAGAATTGGAAGGAATGACTAAGATGGAAGACGGAAATGTTTTTTCCTTGAAGAACTTCTCGAATAAGACATCCACCCACCAAATCATGTGCTTTGTGGATGACTGTGCTGGGTGGGGTGTGTGGGGCAGGGGGTAAGGGGCAGAATGAGATCATCCTAAAGGCCCTGTCAGAAACACAGTCAAGGAGGTCAAGGGAGACACGCCCTGCAGAGCAAGGTGTCAGAGTGGGTTGGGAGAAGCAATAAGGAGAAGGTGGGAGTGGCCAGAGGGTGGTCTAAGAGTCCCCTGAGGTGGGGACTTTGAGTCCTGGGCCTCAAGAAACTGAGACAGGGAGTCACATCCTTAGGCCCTCACCCCCTGCCCCCAACTCAACCCTGTCCTGGAGATGCCATGGCTGCTTCTCACCCACAGCTCCTGACTGATGGCCATTTCTCTGGAGAACCAACAAGCACCCATGGGGAATCCCAAGAAGCAACGAGGAGGGAAATGCTTTTCCTGAAGCCTGCCGAGGAGACGTGGAGCCCCAGAAAGCAAGCGGGGCCACGGGAACCAGGCCAGCAGCCTCATGGGGCTGGCTGGAGAGCAACTTGCTGGAAGCCCCAGACTACTTCCCTTGAAGGCTGGGGCAGGGGGCTGTGGAGAGACCCGTGTGTCCTCCTCCAGGCTGATGTTTTTGTGAGGATGTGCCACCCCTGCAGACTATGCCAGAGATGTGCCACTCAAACAGCTGAAACTCCTTGGCAGCTACTCATCACTGGCATGAAGCAATTGTGGCTGTGATTTTCTTGGATAAAGCCACCTTCACTTTGTTACTCTCCTGATCCATCGGCTCAAGGGTCATAAACTCTGATGTGTGCCAATTTATCAAACTGATGGACTAAGGTCTGCATTCATGGGATTTTACATGTGTCCTGTGGGACCGCAAGAGCCTTGCCCATCCCTAAGAGCCTGCTGACTACTCCAGGGTCAGGGTCAGGGTCAGAAGGGCTCCCTTCTGGATGAAGTCTGGGGGAGATTCCGGGTGGGCCTCCTGGGGACTTTCCACAAAGATCCGACCGCGTTCCCAAGCCTGAGTCTCAGCCACCTGCTCCCAGGCTGGCCTCTCCAGAAGGAGACTGACTGAGAATACCATCCATTATAACCAGTGAATCAGCCTTCAGAAATAACACACAAGTACCACGGGAGACATGAGAACGCTTTCTGTATGGCAGGCCAGCCTGCAGACTCCAGCGGGGCTCCCTTGAGGGACAGCCCAGCTCCTACAGTACCTCTAGAAAGTAGGTTCCTGAAGTCCAGATTTGATTTTTCTAAAAAAAAAAAAAAAAAAAAAAAAACCATGGCAGAATCCTCAGAACCTCATCCTTTCCCTTTCTCTCGCAGCCTGACTCCCCCAACAGGCAGGCTGCACCCCAGAGAAGCCCACTGGGTGGTGAGTTGGACCTGCTTCCATAGTGGTCCTTTGATGAAAGCAGCTTCATCACCCACCAGCCTCAGTCTGAGAAGTCAGTTGAGGTCAGCTGGGAAGGCCAGGCTTAGTCAGGCCCATGGGACATGATCCCGGGAGCAGAAGAAAAGCCTGTTAGGGATGACAGGCCTTCCCCATCACCTCAAATTCCTGGTTTTCTAGCGTTTTCCTCTCATGGCTACAAGAACCCCATGAACTCTGAGGGATCTAGGAGAGAGGCACCCAGAACCACCAAGTACATAAAGAATCTCAAAGACGCTTTAGTCCAGAAGTTCAAAGGACAGATTTGTTCTAGGGGAGGAAAGATTCCTTCCCTGAGAACCTCAGGAACTGAAGCAGCCTCAGAAGCAACTTCAGAAGAGAACCCCAGGAGAGCCCTGGCTTCAGGCTATTCCTGAAGAGGAGATGGGCCTCTCTGGACCCCAGCAAGAAGAACCAGGCGCCCTGACATGAGATAATGTAACAGATGCAACAGATAATTGATGGGCTCAGAAAATATTCTCTGGAAATGAGCAAAATGTTGCTTCCAAGTGCCAAAGGAGAAGACTACTAGAAATCTGTGTTTCCTTTCCCTTAGTTGGTATTTTCATGGTCATTTTGGTTTGTTTTATTTTGTTTATTTTTTGAGACAAAGTCTTGCTCTGTCACCCAGGCTGGAGCGCGATGGCACAATCTCAGCTCACTGCAACCTCCGCCTCCAGGGTTCAAGCCATTCTCCTGCCTCAGCCTCCTGAGTAGCTGGGATTACAGGTGCGTGCCACCAGATCTGGTTAATTTCTGTATTTTCAGTAGAGATGGGGTTTCGCCGTGTTGGCCAAGCTGGTCTCAAATTCCTGACCTCAGGTGATCCACCAGCCTCAACTCCCAAAGTGCTGGGATTACAGGTGTGAGCCAATGCACCCAACCCGAATTTTCATGTTTTTTTTTTTTTTTTTTTTGGCCTACTTTAGGCTGCGCTATTATACAACTTAACATAAAATACATTTTGTTGTATATTCAAGAGTTATTTTTTAAAAGATATGAACTATTATTATCCCCGAGTACTTAGCTATCCCAAGCCAAACTGCTACCCTAATAGTCAGCATCTGATTGCCTGATACAGGCACAGTCTGGAGAGGATCTGTCTTCAAGGTGACATCAAAACACCCAAACATGGCCAGATGATGTGCTGTGGCTCCACCACCCACAACCCACAGATTCACATGAATGCTACGAGGATCTCATCTATGTCATCTTTAGCCAAAACGTTCCCAAATCTAGCTGGACCTGCTTTTTTCTTCTTCCCACACCTGTCCACTGCCCAGTCTTTCCCTCTGTCCTGAGTCAGCCAGCAAGCCCAGGGTTCCTGCTAACTGAGCTCCAGATCAGCAGGGATCTCAGACCAGGCATCCGAGCTTCCTTGTGGTGAGTGGGCCAGGGTGGGTGACCAGGCAGAGGGGAACTGGCCCCTTTCCTCAGGCAGCCCACACCTTGCCAGCTTCCTCTCCTGCCGCAGGCTCCACCTGCACACCCAAAGCTTCTTGCACAAGCTGTGGTCACCTCCCTCCACAACACTGTCTGCCCCTTCCCAAGGCCTTGCTAAGCCTTCCTCCTACAGACCCTCATGTTCAAGTTTCTGCTACTCAAGACAACCTTGGTGGCCGGCAGTCCTGTGACTGCACCTGCCCTGCTCAGATCTGGAGCAGAGCAAGGCACAGGTCAGACCGCAGCCACTGCCGGCTCTTTTTTTTAGGGTTTTCCCAGATGGCTCATGAATTTCTCTCAGACTGAGTCCATGCCTTCAAGTGTTCTTTCTCAGAAACAGCAGACCATGAACTCTAAAACACGAGCTACATCAACAAAATCTTAATGCTCTCCACCCATTCTAAGTCCCTGTAAGGGAAGAGGAGGGGAGAGGGAAGCAGAGAAAGAATTAGAACCAAAACCCACCTGTCAAACAGCAGTTGGTCCTCATCTAATGAGGGAAATCAGTACACAGACTTATACAGCATGGGCCTGTACAGGCACACAAGCCGTGCACCACACGTGCACACACACATTAGGCACTGTTGCCTTTTCATTCCACTGTACAAGTTTGGGTGACAGAAAGACAGTGGAGAGGATGGAGGGCACTGGGCACGGGTTTTGGAAGATTTTCCCCATTGGTGCCAGCCCGGAGACAGACAAGACAGGAGTGTGTGAGTCAGGAAGAGTCCTTCCTCTCCATCAGCCCCACCACACACGGTGAGGTGGGGTTCCCCTCCCCTGCCTGCTCAGATCGAAGCAGTCGCCTTAGACGTGGTGGGGGCAACTCTGGGTCAGACCCCTGACCAGGACATGAGAGGACAACCACCACCACCACCAACCCAGCTGTGACCTTGCCCTCAGGTGTGGATAAAAGCAGCGTGAAATGGTTGCAACAGGGATGAGTGAAAGGGAGGGGGGCATGGGGAGGTGGCATGAGATTTGGGAGCAAGAGCAAGCTGTTACCCACACACCACCCACACCACACACCCCTCACACACGCCACACCCACAGCACTCCCCTTCACTCTACACACACATACCACACACGCCACACCTCACACCACACACACACATCACACCCACACCACACCCACACCTCACACCCTACACCTCACACCCACAGCATACCACACCCCTCCACACCACACACCCTACACCTCACACCCACAGCACACCACATTCCTCCACACCACACACCCCTCACACACGCCACAGCCACAGCACTCCCCTTCACTCCACACACACCACACACACCACACCTCACACCACACACATGCCTCACACCCACAGCTCACCATACCCCTCCACACCACACACACCTCACACCCTACACCTCACACCCACAGCATACCACATTCCTCCACACCACACACACCTTACACCCTACACCTCACACCCACAGCACACCACACCCCTCCACACCACACACCCTACACCTCACACCCACAGCACACCACACCCCTCCACACCACACACCCTACACCTCACACCCACAGCACACCACACCCCTCCACACCACACACCCCTCACACACTCCACAGCCACAGAACTCCCCTTCACTCCACACACACCGCACCTCACACCACATACATACCTCACACCCACAGCTCACCATACCCCTCCACACCACACACACCTCACACCCTACACTTCACACCCACAGCATACCACATTCCTCCACACCACACACACCTTACACCCTACACCTCACACCCACAGCACACCACACCCCTCCATACCACACACCCTACACCTCACACCCACAGCACACCACATTCCTCCACACCACACACCCTACACCTCACACCCACAGCACACCACACCCCTCCACATCAAACACACACCTACACCACACACACACCTCACACCCTACCTCACACCCACAGCACACATCCCTCACACCTCCTACACACCACACACACCACAGTCCCCACACCCCATACACCTTCATACACACATACCTCACACACCACAGTACCCACACCCCATACACCCTCATACACACACACCTCACACACCACAATCCCCACACCCCATACATGCCTCATACACACACACCTCACACACCACAGTCCCCACACCCCATACACCCCTCATACACACACACCTCACACACTACACCCTTCCACACCACATTCCCCACACCCCCCAGACACACACCTTACACACACTCCACACCCCCCATACACACACCACACCCCCCATACACATACCACACACACATCCATACCATACACACACACCTCACACACACCCCATATCTCACCCACCACATCCCTCACACCACACATATTGCAAACCACACACTCCTCAGAACCCCGCATACCCATACACACCAAACACACCCACTTCATACCCCCTACACCCACACGCATCTCACACTCCCTTCCAAGTTTTGTCACCAGCCAGGACACAGTGAAGGCTTCAGAGACAGGGAAGGCCAGCATCGATGGGCATGAAGCCCGGGACAGACCCCTGAAGGAGAAGGGGAGAGACTGGAAGAGGGGGAAGGAGCTTTGGGAGGAGGGGAAACGACCATAGCAGAGAGCTTAGCCTGACCATGGACACGGGCAGGTGCACACCTGCAGCTATCGGACCAGGAGGCCAATCAAGGCAAGGGAGAGAAGCTGCTCACACCCTGGCCATGAGGGGCAAAGGGAGGGGGCACAGGAACAGCAGCAGGAGAGGTGAGAAGGACAAAGAGGAAGCAGAAGGAAGGCCAGAGGAGAGGCTGAGAGGGGCTGGGCAGGCTGGGGGGACACCTATGAGAAGGAGCCTCCAGACGGAGCTGCTCTCCTGTCTCTGGTCCACACCAGTGAGCCCTGGAAGGAAGTTCAGGAGGGTCTTGGACGCCCAACTAGGCAGGGAACAGGGCTGCTGCCAGCTCATATGGTGTCTCTGGATCATTTTTCACCTCTTCCCCAAGGGCACTTCTACTGGGAAAATGTCCTACTGATTTTGTTAGAAGACATTTTCACCGCCATCTGTAGGATCACTTTAGTAATCAACATTCAAATCTCCGTCATCCACTGCACACACATGGCACTCGTGGGTAGTCTGCAACCTGCACAACTGTCCATGGCAGCCTGGTTGAGAAGCATCAGGCAGGGCTCTGGTCTGGACTCCCTGGAGAAGGCAGGAAGACCTCTCCCTGCTCTGGCTGCTGGCTAAATTTGCGAGGATGGCCTTGCTCAAGCAGGAAGGAGGGAGAGAAAGAGGGAAGAGGTCCTGGATGTTTAAGGAAATAGCAAGCACTGCCAAGAGCTGTGCTGCCTGGGATAAGGGCTCTTGATGCGGGCTGCAGGGAAGAAGCTGAGACCACAAGCTTCTTTCTTGCTTGTAGTATCCGCTATGCCCATGGCATAGGGACAGAGACACAGGAGGTCATTCAGAGGCTGGGGTTCTCTGGCATCTTCAAGTGTCCTGGCCAAAGTTCAGAGTACTGTCCCCCTGCAAGAGAAGGAGGGGCTTCTCTAGTCCCTCCTTCCATCCCAGGGCCTGCTGCTGGAGTGTCCAGGGAGGACGGAAGAGATGGGCAAGAGGGGAGAGTGGAGGAGGCCGAGGGAGAGCTCACCTTCTGCGCACCCGAGAAGGCGTGGCCGTGACATGAAACATTAGGTCACACAGCCTTCCCATCCGGCCTTAGCGTGCCTACACATCTGCACAGAGAAGGAGAAGAGGTTGAGAGGAGAAAGTAGGCAGCGGTAGCAGCACAGAATAAACCCAAACAGCCATGGTGGACGGAAAGAGGACACAAGACAGACGGACAGACAGAAAAGGAAGGAATGAGCAGAAAGAGAAAAAATGAGACCGCAGGGGAGGGAGTGGGTGGGAGGTGAGCAGAGTCTGAGGCAGGGATGGCACAGGAGAGGTGGGAGAGGGCAGGGGCTCCCATCATGCATTTTTTTGTTTTGTGGTTGCTTTTTTGCTTTGTTTGTTTTGTTTTTTGAGACAGAGTCTCACTCTGTCACCCAGGCTGGAGTGCAGTGGCACAATGTTGGCTCACTGCAACCTCTGCCTCTCAGGTTCAAGCGATTCTCCGGCCTCAGCCTCCTGAAAAGCTGGGATTACAGGCGCACGCCACCACACCTGGCTAATTTTTGTATTTTTTAGTAGAGAAGGAGTTTCACCATGTTGGCCAGACTCGTCTCGAACTCCTGGCCTCAAGTGATCCACCCGCCTCGGCCTCCCAAAGTGCTGGGATTACAGGCGTGAGCCACCGCGCCCGGCCTCATCATGCATTTTCAGATGGTCGCTCAGATGCCATGTGGAGGGTGGGAGATCTGCATGAGACATGAAGGTTCTGTGGACATGGTGATGTTGTGCTTCCTCTAGGGTCCTGCCTACCAGGGAGGTCTGGGGCCGGGGGGGGGGGGGGTGTGCTGCCTAAGCCTGGTGATGAAAACCTTCAAATCTTCAATGTCCGCAGCATGAACGGTACCCCTGTGTGGTGTGGAACCTGCACAACTGAACTTTAACCTCAGGCCTCCCAGAGCAAAACTGGGCCAGGACACTTGAAGGGGCTCACAGCTGCCTACCCCCTCTCCATTCCTCCCAGAGGTTCTGCTTATGTCTGAGAACACAGAGTGCAGCATGGCCGCATGGGAGTCCCAGGCAGGATACAGGAGAAGGCACTAGAGCCCAAAGGGGCTGAGGACAGATCTGCTAAGTCATGCCCATGAGCAGGACAAAGGTGGGGCTTTATGATGCCTTTGCCAAGTGGGTAAGTGAAGACTGGAGTTGCCTCCCAGCATTGCCCTTCTAAGGGAACTCCAGCTGCTCTGTCGAGCCAGTGGCTTCAACAGACCTGGGCATGGAAGGGCTGCTCCTGTTTACCTTCCAGCCTTCCAGAACCTCCCGGGCTGCCTCATGCACACAGCCCTTCCTGCTTAAGCCAGTCATCTGGGTCCCAGAAAGTGGGGTGCTGCCCAATTTTCTTGTTAACAGTAGAAGATGAGAGAGAGAGGTGTGGGGTGGGAGAGGAGCCGGGTAAGAACAACACGCCACTTCAGAACCAGGGGCTGCCTCTGTCTGAGAGACCAGACCATCCAGATACCTGTCACCAGGAGAGGTGGAGGCGGGCAGGAGGACATAGTTTGGGGTCCAGCAGGAGGTGTGCTGGGCATGGAAGGAGCAGGGGGCCCCGGGTACCTTCTGGGCTCCAGAGAAGGCGTGGTAGAAGCTAGACACGTAAGTCATGATGGCTTTCTCATCCGGTCGGGCAGTTCCAACGATGTCTGTCAAGAAAAATCTGGAGTTAAAGCCAGCTGGTTCCAAGAACACCATACACCCCCAATGTGATGCAGAAAGAAGCACACAGCACCACCAAGTCTTCTTGCCAAAATGTGGAGCCCGAATCTAACCAGCCTCTGGCATCAACTTGCGCTTATGGGAATGTAAGTAGAGGAACACGTGAAATGAAGCCCCAAAGAGGCAGACAAACCCAGGATAAGGAACTTGCTACAGGACAGTGGCCCCATTTCTGTAACAAGTTCAATGGCAGGAATAAAAGGGGTCAAAGGGGGGAGAGAAGTCCTAGACATGGGAAAAGCTGTCAGAAACACAACCGAATGGCAGCATGGACCTTGTTCAGATTTTGATTAAAACAAACCAACCCTCAAAGAAATGTCATAGGTAATTATGGAAATTTCATTATGAACTGGGTATCAAATGGAATTATCAATTTGCTAAATGTGAAAACTTCATCGTTGCCTAAGAAAATAACTCTATTTTTAAGGTATGTATTCAGAAGCATGCAGTAGTAAAATGATGTGATATCTCAGAATTGCTTTAAGATACTCCAACCAAGAAATAAGAAAAAAACAAAGTGTGGCAAGACCTCAGTAGCCATTCTATCTGGATGATGGAAATAGGAAAGGTCATCATGCTATTCTTTCTGCTTTTGCCTGGGTTTTTATGTGTTTGAAAACTTTCCTCATGACATTTTTGAAATTTTAAAAGCTACTGGTGGCTTTGGGAGGCCAAGGCAGGCAGATCACTTGAGGCCAGAAGTTCGAGACCAGCCTGGCCAACTTGGTGAAACCCCCGTCTCTACTAAAAATATAAAAATTAGCCATTGGTGGGTGCCTGTAATCCCAGCTACTCGGGAGGCTGAGGCAGGAGAATCGCTTGAACCTGGGAGGTGGAGATTGCAGTGAGCTGAGATCACACCACAGCATTCCAGCCTGGGTGATACAGGGAGACCCCGTCTCAAAAAAAAAAAAAAAAAGTCACTGGTGGGGCAGAAGGGCAGGGAGCAGTCTGGACCCCACCGTGGTCTTTTCCTGTCCCCATAACCCTTTTCTAGCCCTTCAGCACCGAGCAGGTGGGACCAAGGAGAGCACACAGGGAAGTGGCCATGGTGCGTCAGGCTCCTCCCAAGGGGCAAGCACAGAGATGGGACAAGAAGACCCAGCCTGACCCCAGCCTGGAGCTGCCAGCCCGGGCTTCATGAACCCACAGGCCCCTATGCTCCCAGATGCCTCCCTTCCCCCTACAGCCCCTGCTCACCCCATCCAAGATGTTCTGCATGGGGAGAGGGGCAACGGCGGGGTCAGCGGCCAGGAAGAGCTGGGTTTCCAGCCCCAGGCCCAATCTTTGGTAAGGATGTTCTAGTGTCAAACCCTGAACCTGTCCCCATCCAGGTGTCCTGGTTAGCAGCATTTGGGACACCAAGGCCTTGGTGAGGAACATAAAAGTCAACACTCAACTTAGGCCCCCTCCTTCCTTCCCTACCCCACATGGAGCCACTTCCTCTGGCTGGGATCTGCCCAGCAAGGTCAGAACTGGACACTTCGACCACTGAGAAAGTCCAAGCCATAGTTCTCTAGCACCCTCCTCAGAAGATGCTAGAAGGAAGCCAGGGTTACAGATGAGAGCAAACACCATGCCCAGTCAGCTCCAGTCATAGCTGGGGCATAAGGAGATGCTAAGCTCAGCCGTCCAGAGACCACCCAAGGCTCAGAGGGTTAGGACAGTGCACCTCTCAGCAAGAGAAACTTCCCATCCCAAACTGTGTCGGACAACAAGGGCACACTTCCCCGCACCCCATCACCTGCTACCCTGACTCCAAGGCAAAGACGAGAACCATCCTCAGGCAATCGATGCAAGAACAGCCCCTAAGCCCTTTGCAGAATCAGCTAACACCTCTCCCTCCAAAGCTCAGGGAACGATGGCAGAATCCCCAGGAGGCTGTGATCCCCATGCTCCTCAAATGCAGTCCCAGAAGACCAGGCCCTGCTCCTGTCCAGCCCTGGACTGCTGGGGTCCACCCCTTCTTAGCCACTGAGTGACGGGGGGATGGGCAACAGACACAGAAGGAAAGCGACTTTCACCTTCGGCATCCAGCATCTTGGGGATATCCAGGTACTTCTCTGCCACGTCAAAAGCTGTATTCAGATTTGTGAGTGGATCATCCTAGAGGGAGAAAAGGAGGAAGGGATGATAAAGTGAGAGCCACAGCAAGTCACTGGCTACTCCCAACTGGGTGGCCACCCAAACTGGGGAGCAGAGCAACTTTCTCCCAGCCCCAGCTCGATCCTCAGGGGACAGTTCCAGATGTGGAAGGCTGGTCTCACCACTGGGGCTCACTGGTTGGAGGTTTAAAGCATTCTCTTTCCCCCTTCAAGCTTCAGATTGTCAGGGAAATGGGGCGAAGTAGTCTGCAGCCTGAGTTGGGAGTAGGAAGGAGTTCCTAAGAAATGTGTGCTAGGAGCAGGGCACTGGCCTATTCACCATCCATCCTGGCTTCTGGTTTCAGCTCTGCCTCCCACCAGTGGGACTCATGGGTAGATAACCTGACCTTAGCTTTTCCACCCATAACTCAAGAGTTGGAGTAGGGAGCTCTAAACTCTAGACTAGTCAAGATTCGGAGCAGGACCCCTCTGGTGCTCACATTCCATGAAATTTGGAGGCTCCTTTAAATAGCCACAGCTTTGGACTCTTCTGGCTTCTGCTACCTTCTCAAGAACACTTAGCAGGGATTGGCAAGGATGTTGAGAAGCTGTAATCCTTGCGCGATGAATGCAACATAAACGTAGGTGGAATGTCAAATGGTACAGCTGCTGTAAGAACAGGATGGTGGCTCCTCAAAAAATTAAACATGGGATTACATGGTCCCACAATTCCACTTGTGGGGAGATACTCAAAAGAATTGAAAGCAGGTTCTCAAAGAGACTTTTATACCTCCATTGTCCACAGCAGCATTATTCACAGTAACCAGGAGGTAGAAGCAACCCCAGTCCCCATAGATGGATGAACAGATAAGCAGAACGTGGGCACAAGCCCAACGGAATATTATTCAGCCTTAGCAAGGAGGGAAATTCTGACATACACTGCAACATGGATGAACTTTGAGAATGTTATGCTAAGTGAAATAAGCCAGACACAAAGGACACAGGCTGGGCGCACTGGCTCATGCCTGTAATCCCAGTACTTTGGGAGGCTGAGGCAGGTGGATCGTTTGAGGTCAGGAGGTCATGACTAGCCTGGCCAACATGATGACACCTGCAATTAAATACAAAACACCTGCTAAAAATAGAAAAATTAGCTGGGTGTGGTGGTGCATCCCGGCTACTAGGGAGGCTGAGGCAGAATTGCTTGAACCTGGGAGGCAGAGGTTGCAATGAGCCAAGATCACGCCACTGCACTCCAGCCTGGGCAACAGAGTAAAACCTCGCCTCAAAAAAAAAAAAAAAAAAAAAAGACAAACACCATATGGCTTCACTTTTATGAGGTTCCCAGACAGAAAGCAAAATGGTAGCAGCCAGAGGCTAGGGGCAGGAAAGGAAGGGGGTTACCGTTTAGTGGGTACAGACTCAGTTTTGCAAGAAAAGAGTTCTAGAGATGGATGGTAGGAACAGTTGTACAATAATGTGAGTATATGGAATACCCCTGAACAGTAAGTATATTTAAAAATGTTTAAAGTGGTAAATTTTGTTTCGTATATTTTACCACAAGCTGTTTTATAAGTTTTTAATGCAGGGGTAAAAAACCTTAGTGGAAGAGTTTCTGGCTGGGCCCTTCTCCATTCTTGGTTCCCCAGACTAACCTAGAGCAAGCTGGTTGTGTCGGCCCAGGACTCAGTTTCCCTGTTTGCTAAAGGGAGAAGTATAGGGTAAGAAAAAGATAAATACATCATCCAGGATGTTTTCAGGAGGAAATTGTTCTAAACAGAGAAGGTGGGGTCCTTCTGGGAAAGTCTCCAACAGCAGCCAGGAGGGTGAACACTGCCAAGTAGTCCAGGTCATTCCCATCCAGGGCCTTGAGCAGCAGCTGCCAGTGCTCAGGTCCAGGTACACACACACCCACCCCACGTGAGTCCCAGGGCCCCCAGGGCCCCATGCCCACCCATGGCTGCTGCAGGAAGGAAGAGCCTCCCAGTCGGAGCCCCTCAGCCCTCTCTCCCTATTCCTCAGCACCAGCTGGTCTTGCAACCTCCTTGTTCTCTGGAAGGGTGTTCCTGGTTCGCTGGGCCCAGGTGTGTGCTAGGATTTGGGCTGGATTTTACTGATGATGATACTGAATTAAAAAGAGTGGAAGCAGGCCGGGCTTGGTGGCTCACGCCTGTAATCCCAGCACTTTGGGAGGCCGAGGCGGGTGGATCACGATGTCAGGAGATCGACACCATCCTGGCTAACACAGTGAAACCCCGTCTCTACTAAAAAACAGAAAAAATTAGCCAGGCGTGGTGGTGGGCCCCTGTAGTCCCAGCTACTCGGGAGGCTGAGGCAGGACAACGGCATAAACCCGTGAGGCCGAGCTTGCAGTGAGCCGAGATTGCGCCACTGCACTCCAACCTGGGCGACAGAGCGAGACTCCATCTCCAAAAAAAAAAAAGAGTGGAAGCCAGGTGTGGTGGCTGTGACTGTAATCCCAGCTACTTGGGAGGCTGAGGCAGGAGGGTCACACTGAGACCAGAAGTTCAAGATCAGCCTGGGCAATACAGTGGGACTTCATCTCTACAAAAAAATTACAATTAAAAAACAGAAGGGGGCCAGGCGCGGTGGCTCACACCTGTAATCTCAACACTTTGGGAGCCCAAGGCAGGCAGATCACCTGAGGTCAGGAGTTCAAGACCAGCCGGCCAATATGGTGAAACCCCGTCTCTACTAAAAATACAAAAATTAGCTGGGCATGGTGGTGGGTGCCTGTAATCCTAGCTACTCGGGAGGCTGAGGCAGGAGAATCGCTGGAACCTGGGAGGCAGAGGTTGCAGTGAGCTGAGATTCCACCATTGCACTCTTGCCTGGGCAACACAGCAAGACTATGTCTCAAAAAAAAAAAAAAAAAAAAAGGCTGGGCATGGTGGCTCACACCTATAATCCCAGCACTTTGGGAGGCCAAGACGGGTGGATCACCTGAGGTCATGAGTTCGAGACCAGCCTAACCAACATGGCAAAACCCCATCTCTATTCAAAATACAAAATTAGCTGGGCATGGTGGTGCGCGCCTGTAATCCCAGCTACTCAGGAGGCTGAAGCAGGAGAATCACCTGAACCCGGGAGGCAGAGGTTGCAGTGAGTAGAGATCACGCCATTGTACTCCAGCCTGGGCGACAATAGTGAAACTCCGTCTCAAAAATAAATAAATAAATAAATAAATAAATAAATAAATAAATAAATAAATAAATAAAAACAGAAGGGGAGACAGAGACAGCAAAACAGGGAGAAATTGGCAGAGATAAATAAAAAGACAGAGAGGGATAGTGTGTGGGAGGGCGCTAACTGGGTATCAGAACGAACCCCTGGACTTTCACCTCCCAAATGGCTGATGCTTCCAAATTCTTCAGAGTAAGGGAGGGGGCTCCAGAGCCACGGTCAGCACAGACCCTTTTATGTGGGGATGTCCAACAGCTGTGGATGAACTGGCCACTGACACCCCAGCATACTCAAGCGGGGACAGAGATACGTGCACACCTGTCATCAAAGCCCATCAGCTGAATAGGAAGTGGTGATGATGCCTTCAAAAGAGAAAACTGCCACCTCTAGGATATACCCCCTTGGCCACGTTTGATTTGGCCACACAGCTTCCCAGCAGGACAGGAAGTTTCTCTCTTTTTTTTTTTTCCTTGCAAAGCAGCTGAGGAAGTAGGCCAAGGATCCTCTGCCCCCAGGAGGTTAGCTGGGGAAGGGCTGGCCCCTGCTGTGGCTCCTCTCCTTCAGCAGATGGGCCCTCCCAGTGGACAGAGGCCTCAGCCCCAAGCTTCAGGTGACGGGGCAGTGTGTGTGGGGCTGGCGGAGGCGCGGTGCAGTACAGGGAAGCAAGTAGGAATCTGCTCCTTCCCTCCCTCAAGATCCTTTTTGGCAGCTTGCTATCCACCCGCCCGCAGCAAAGGACCTGCCACCACCACGAGTTGCACAGCAGCTCCTGCCCCAGCAATACTAGACCTCTTCTGGCCACTGAGAAGCAAGACGCCCTTCCTGGAGGCCCAGGCAAGACAAGAGCTACACTGAACACTGTGTTCTCCAGCGTCAAGGTGAAGTAGAGACACACAAGTCCAGCCGCTCCTTGAAGCCTCCCTTGCCAAGAGATTTGAGCACAGATAGGCGACATTCCAACCCCAACTCCAGGTCACCAACTGGGGCCTTGGGAAGGGCCTTTCCCGGGATGGCCATGCCATTGCGGCCTCTTGGCACCAAGATGGACCAAGAGGGAACTTGGAGAGTATGGTCAGAGGGTCCAGGAGGGAACCTGGACAGTGTGTTTAGAGGGTCCAGGAGGGAACTTGCAGAGTATGGTCAGAGGGTCCAGGAGGAAACCTGGAGAGTGTGGTCAGAGGGTCCAGGACAGGTTTCTCCAAGGTCCAGGGCAGTGTCATCCAACCAGCTCAGACACTGAGAACCACCATGAGGCTAGAAACACAGCTCCCACTCCCACATCTGTCCCCACTCCACACATCTACTCAAGAAAAATCACTGCAGCTTCATGCTGAAGGCGGGAGTGAAACCAAAAGAAAATCCCCCAGCCAAACTTCAGCAATAAAGGAAACCAAATCCATGGATAGGATAAGCTGCCCAGGACTGCACAGGAAGTCAAGGACAAGGCGGGGATGAACTGTCTCTTAGAATATGTGTCTCCTCTTTACAAGTCCCGGAAAAACAGAAAGGAGAAACGTTATGTACCATTCCATCCCTGACAAAGCTGCTGCCACAGCTGTGATATTTTTCCTGGTGGGCTGTGTACGTGTGCAAGAACACACACACCACGCACAAGGCTAATGAAGTTGCCCTAACAGGGAAGGTGTTTTTCTCTTCACTTTCAGTTGGAGCTCTGTCTGGCTATTCTAAGAGGCCAACCCCGCTCAGGTTGGACCATGGACTGTCACAGAAAGGGTCCTAGTCCTGCTCTTTTCCTACCCCACCTGCCAGGGACCCAAAGTGGGAGGTCAGGTGGGCACACATACCTTCCGCAGCTTCCCGTAGTCAATCAGCTCAGGCCGGTGTCGGTGGATCAAGGCACAGAAACCGAGGCCATCCTTCCAACTGCCCGGGGAGAGAGAAGAAGGGGTAGGCTGGTAAATGAGGCTGAACAAACGGGAAGCCAAGCACTAACCAGGGCAAAGCAGGGGCCTCCTGGACTCCAGAGAGATGAACACAGAGCTTTCTGGAGCAGAAGTTAGAAGACAGGATGGGAAGGGACATTTGTTCCTGCCACAATCCCAGGCACTGGGGTCAAGACTTTGTGGCAGGGTTGGCAGGTTGAGATAAACCTGCCATATCCAGCCCTACCCCCAACCAAGGCCCACGGCCCTAGTCTGCTGTTCCAGAGCCCTGGGCTGGGACTTCCTGGACAATTTCCTTGGGGACGCCCCCAGTAGCAAAAGCATCAACCAAAGTTATATCAGGCAGCAGCCCTAAGACACTGCAGGGAGAGAGACGGGGGGATTCAGAGGGATGGTGGCACCCCCTTCCTAAGGAAAGCTACTTCTTCCACCAATAGTCTCCACTTTGTTCTAAAGCTGAGACTGACCCAGTCAAGGGGGGGTCTGGGAGCTCCCGGGGGAGGCAGCCTGGTTCTGCGAGGCCCCTCAGCCCCCAGCACTCACCTTATGTGGAAGTTCTGGATGTTGACGTTTTTGTAAGGGGCCGTCTTTCTCTGACACCACAGGAGCAGCCCTTCCTTGGCTGAAGTCTCTGTGGGGAAGGGGACGGGCAGCGAGGTCAGAGGGCTGACTCGGTGGAGGAAGGGATGCCAGCTGATGGAGGCCCCACTGTGACCCCTTGATGCCAACCCTCCTTCAGAGGGCTGAAGGAGGAGCCCTGGCCATCAAGTCTATTCCCTTGACAAAGTTTGAGAAGTTATTTGAGAAACAGAAAAAGCAAGCTGGGAAGCTTTTCAGAGCTAGTTGTGCTATACATATAAATTCTGAGACAACAGTTTTTCCAACTTCAAGAATTATCTCCCCCTACTCCTTTTATTCAAAGAAATGGTAGGCCGGGCGCGGTGGCTCAAGCCTGTAATCCCAGCACTTTGGGAGGCCGAGACAGGCGGATCACGAGGTCAGGAGATCAAGACCATCCTGGCTAACACGGTGAAACCCCGTCTCTACTAAAAAATACAAAAAACGAGTCGGGCGAGGTGGCGGGCGCCTGTAGTCCCAGCTACTCCGGAGGCTGAGGCCGGAGAATGGCGTAAACCCAGGGGGCGGAGCTTGCAGTGAGCTGAGATCCGGCCACTGCACTCCAGCCTGGGCGACAGAGGGAGACTCCGTCTCAAAAAAAAAAAAAAAAAAAAAAGAAATGGTAATGATACAAAATAAGTCAGCAACCTCTATCAGGTTGAGGAGGAAGGTTTGATCGATCTGAGAAATCTACACATCCAGGGGTCTCCAGACAGGGGATCCCACAGCCTGAGGGTGCACATAGCTGAGTGAGAAGAAAGCATTAGGACTCCTAGACAGATTTTGTTTTTAATCTAAAAAATAAAAAATAAATAAAAAATAAGGTCTCCCTATATTTACTTCAATACCGCTGCCCTCTGTGTGTGAAGGAACCACGTGTCTGTGAGGTTAGGCAGGCAACTGAGGGGGCTCATGGAGCTCCCAGCACAGAAGAAAGACTGTAAACCACACTACCCCCCAATATGCTTTGGCTGTGTCCCCACCCAAATCTCATCTTGAATTGTAGCTCCCATAATTCCCATGTGTTGTGGGAGGGACCCAGTGGGAGATCATTGAGTCGTGGGCGTGGTTCCTCCCATACTGTTCTCGTGGTCGTGAATAAGTCTCACGAGATCTGATGGTTTTCTAAGGGGAAACCTCTTTCACTTGGCTCTCATTCTCTGCCCGCTGCCATGTAAAAGGTCCCTTTGCTCTTCCTTGCCTTCCACCATGATTGTGAGGCCTCCCCAGCCATGTGGAACTGTGAGTTCATTACACCTCTTTTTCTTTATATACTACCCAGTCTCGGGTATGTCTTTACCAGCAGCATGAAAACTGACTAATATACTCCTGTGTTCATGCCTGTGAATTGAAGGTTAAGGTACTCAGTGGACTGGGTTCATGAGTGATCTCATTTATTTTCAATGCACAAAATGGACTTTAAAATGACATTCAAGGGTTCCTACAAAGACCATAACCACCTAAGCAAAAGCAGACAATTTAAAAATTGGCAAAGCTAGTGCTTCTACTTAGCTTAAGCTCTTTGTCAGCTAAATCACAAGAGTAACACAATGATGACTTCAGAGCTGACAGGAAGTCCACCCAAAAGAATCAAAATCATCAAGAAGGCTATTTGAGAAATAGATTTACATCCACTGTCATTAACAAGAACCACACCCCAGGTGACTACTATGACCCTCTTTCCAACCACTTCAACCCTAAATACCAAGTACCCATAAACCGAACTGGGACCCCTGCATTGCTGTATAAACCAACATCTCCATCACAAAGCAACTGAATTGAATCCACGTTGTTTTTATTAAGAAATTCCTTTGATTAAAAATGTTTATGTCTATGCCATTAAAACATTTTAAAATATTATCTCCATCTCATCTTGTAAAAGTTTGTTTCAGTATGTGTGTTTTATCATATGCACAGCAATACACAAATATTATGCAAGATAAATACATGCATAGCAGACATAAAGCTCAAAAACTGCCCGAGTATGGAACCAAATGTAGAGATCACTTCTCCAGACCACGACAGCCCTTGTAGATCTGTGAAGTGGCCACTAGAGGGTGCTAGGGGAGCAGAGTAGAGGACGGGGTTAGCGACCCTCCTGGCACTTTCCCCACCCTTTCAGATGAAAGGCCCAAGAGCCAGGTGGGTTTTCCAATATACTTCCCCATGGCAGCCTTGGGCTTTCCCAAAGTGGGGAGTTTCCCTGGGGCCAACACGCCTATGAGAATCAGAATGGCAAATAGTTCTTTTTTCTACATTGACTGGAAGAGAGGGCTGATGCCCAATAAATGAGCAAAAAGCCTAGGACACGGCCCCTGATGAACGTCCATTGCCCTGGGTGCGGGAGTTCTCCAGGCTAAGCCCAGGGAGGGAGATGGGGTGGTGATGGCAGGATGGAACAAAGCGGAAACCCACCTTCCACGGAGATGTCCTGGATGGCAAAGCGCAGGATGATGGTCCAGATCATGCCCAGGGTCATCTTCACATTCCCATCCACGATTTCTACAGAAACAGCAGCACCACGCATCAGAAAGGGCCTCGGCGGGGACAGAATTAACACTCCCTCAGCACCCACAGCACTCCATGCCCCACACTAGGAATCAGACTCCAGAGCTCTACTTCTAGAGGGAAACCGGATTTTTGCTTGTTTGTTTTTGAGACAGGGTTTTCACTCTGTCACCCAAGCTAGACTGCAGTGGTGCAATCATGGCTCACTGCAGCCTCCAAATCCTGGGCTCAAGCAATCCTCCCATCTCAGCTTCTTGGGTAGCTGGGACTACAGATAGGCCATCACACTCAGCTAATTTTTTCATTTTTTGTAGAGACAGGGTCTTACAATATTGCTCAGGCTGGTCTCAAACTCCTGGGTTCAAATGATCCTCCCACCTTAGCCTTCCAAAGTGCTGGAATTACAGGCATGAGCTACCATGTCTGGCCTGGATGTTTCTTAAAGTTAATGCATAAACTGTGACAGGTGCTGGAAGAGAAGTCTATTTAGGGCACCAAAAAAAAAGTGTAATCAATCCTAATTGGAGACAGTGGGTACATCAGGGAAGGCCACACAGAAGGGGGCATTTGAAATCCTGATCTGTGTTCCCAGTTGATGAGGAAGAGGAGAGGATTTCTAAACAATCACAAATGTTCTGGCAATTCTGTGAGCTGGGGCTGTCTGGGCAATCACAGCTCTCAAAATAGCCACCCACATGTGGAAAAACCAGTGGAATCAAGAGAAAGTCACAAACTTAAAGTTTTGTAAATTGCCATTTTGAACCATCCACTGACTCAACCTCACAATGCCATTAGTTTGGGTATTAAAACAGATTTAAAAAAAAAAATCAGCCGGGCGCGGTGGCTCAAGCCTGTAATCCCAGCACTTTGGGAGGCCGAGACGGGCGGATCACGAGGTCAGGAGATCGAGACCATCCTGGCTAACACGGTGAAACCCTGTCTCTACTAAAAAATACAAAAAAAAAACTAGCCGGGCGAGGTGGCAGGCGCCTGTAGTCCCAGCTACTGGGAGGCTGAGGCAGGAGAATGGCATAAACCCGGGAGGCGGAGCTTGCAGTGAGCTGAGAACTGGCCACTGCACTCCAGCCCGGGCGACAGAGCGAGACTCCGTCTCAAAAAATAAAAATAAAAAAAATAAAAATAAAAATAAAAAATAAATAAATAAATAAATAAATCAAACAACAGCTTCAAGATCACAGCTAACAGATAACCCACTATATTTAGTGTAAGCAGCACCTTTTAGAGTTTTAGAATCTAGAAGTTCTATGAAGTAGATTTTCTCTTTTTTTCTGCACCAGGCCTAATGGCAGGGAACACAACATAAATAAGCCCTATTTTAAGGAGCCCAATACATGGAGCAATTTATGGTCTTGTGGTTGAACAAGTGATACTCAAATGTACATTCCACACCCCCTCATCACCTGCTTCCAGATCAGGAGATAGTAATCTGGCCCATGGTAAAATACGCTCAGTCAAGAGTAAGGCACCCAAAGAATATCTTATTTTTTCCTACCTACAACATTAATTTTAGGGGAGACCCAACAGAACCATGAGAAGGATCAATTTCCAGGGAGTCCTGACCCTACTAGGATTTGCATCCCACAAACCCCTGAAACAAGAGTGGATTTCCATTAAGGACAGTATACTGACATCTTAGCCCCTTTCCCGAAAGTGAGGGCAAAACCGTATGCTGCTGCATGACCAGCAGGGTGTAGTCCATGGAGCAGTGCTTGGCCACAGCCACCTCCCAGGGGAGCAGGTAACCCACTGAGTCTGCATGGGATGCTGAGCAAAGGAAGAAGTGTCCACTTTGGACATGGAATAGGATGTAACCCTTCTTGCAAACAGGGAAGTAAAAATGCCCCTCCCATAGCCCCAGCCACCAGCGGAGCACAGTCCCACATCCAAGCACTTGGGTTGGGGAGAAACAGAGAGCTGTAGCAGCATGCAACCCCTTTTGCTACTAAGCAACACAGCCAGCCAGCATTCTGCAGTCCACATCGTGGGGAGGCAGAACTACTCGTTAAGAATCAGCTCATAGTCCCGGCAGTGGCTCAAGTCTGTACTCCCAACACTTTGGGAGGCCAAGACAGATGGATTGCTTGAACCCAGGTGTTCAAGACCAGCCTGGGCAACATGACAAAACCCCATCTCTACAAAAATACAAAAATTAAATAGGCATGGTAGTGCCTGTAGTCCCAGCTATTCAGACTTAAGTGGGAGGATTGCTTGAGCCAAGGCAGAGGCTGCAGTGAGCTGTGATCGTGCTACTGTACTCCACCCTGGGCAACAAAGTGAGACCCTCTCTCAAAAAAAATAAGATAAAACAAAAAAGTAAAGGAATCGGCTCATAAAGCTTTGATATTTTTTTAAAAAGCACTTTCATTTGTGATTTCTAATGGTTTAAAGAGTTCATCTAAATTGAAAAAACAAAAAATACTAAACTCTCAATAAATAGGCAAAAGACAAAAAATCATAAAACATGAAATACAAATAATCAATTCATAAGAATGTTCAATCTCACTTATAATCAAAGAAATAAGATAATCTTCCCATGCTATTAAATTAGCAAACTTAAAAAACAAAGTTAGGCTGGGTGAAGTAGCTCATGCCTGTAATCCTAGCACTTTGGGAGGCCAAGGTAGGAAGATCGCTTAAGTCCAGGAGTTCAAGACCAGCCTGGGCAACATAGGAGATCTTGTCTCTACAAAAAAATGAAAAAATTAGGCAGGTGCAGTGGTGCACACCTGTAGTCCTAGCTTCTTGGGAGGCTGAGGCAGGAGGACTGGGGTTGAGCCCAGGAGCTCAAGGCTGCAGTGAGCTGTGACAGCACCACTGCACTCCAACCTGCATGGCAAGTCAAGACCCTGTCTCTTAAAAACAAAAACAAACAAACAAACAAAAAACCCAAAGCTGAAAAACCACATGCCTTGATGTCAGCAAGGCTACCACATTAGAAGTGTAAATTGGTTTAAAAACAATAATAATAATTTCTGGGAAATTAATCAATTAATCTGGGAAATAATTTGGCCACAAGGAGTAGGCATCTTAAAGTTGCTCAACTTTTTGGCAATAAAATTCTATCTCCAGGAATCTATCCCTAGCCAATGAAAGGAAACGCAGAGTAAGGTTCCTGTATGAATGCACTTGCTGCAAGGCTATTTACCACAGCCCCGTACTAGAAACCTCGCAAATGTACACAGTACACAGAATGACCAAGTAAATCCCCAGACCCCATATCGCCCTCTGCTAAAACCTCCACAGCTTCCCACCTCCCTGAGAGTCAAAGCCAGTGGCCAGCAAGGCCCTTGTGGTCTGGCTGCCTGGGCCTCTGGTTCCCCTTCTTCCCCCTGCTCTTTCTTCCCCTCCCCCCCTGCTCAGGCCCCCCTGCAGCTCCCCCTCCCTAGATACCTACATGGCTTGTCCCTACCTCCTGCCAGTTTCACTCACATACCCCCTTCTCATGGACACCTCCCTTGACCACCCAAGTTCCTCCCTGCTTTGGTTTTCTCCATCTGGTAGGTGTACATGCATATTTTCTCTTTCCCCTCTAGAACGTAAGCCCCATGAGGGTAAGAATACTTCCTATTTTGCATCATTGCTTAGAGTCCAGTATGAAGCCTGGCACAGGGAAAGCCCCCATCAGCATCTGCTGAGTGAATGAATGAGTGAACAAACACTAACCACAAGTGGGGGAATGGGCAGAGCTAACACAGGCCTGGGCCCCCTGAGAACACAATGGGCCTCAGTCTTCCAGGGCAGGGCCCAGGCCTGGGATGAAGTACAACAAACAGATGATGAGGCCAGGCGCAGTGGCTCACACCTGTAATCCCAACACTTTGGGAGGCCAAGGTGGGACAGATCACTTGAGGTCAGGAGTTCAAGACCAGCCTGGCCAACATGGTGAAACCCTGTCTCTACTAAAACAGAAATTAGGCAGATGTGGTGGCACGTGCCTGTAATCCCAGCTACTCATGGGGCTGAGGCAGAAGAATAACTTGAATCCGGGAGGGGGAGGTTGCAGTGAGCTGAGCGTGCCACTGCACTCTAGCCTGAGCAACAGAGCAAGACTCGTCGCAAAAACAAAACAAAACAAAAAAGACAATGAATGCAACCATTAACGATTATATCATGAGTGCTTAATAACTTAGAAATATTATTCAACATGGGAAACAGGAAAAGCAGGTAAAAAATTTCATAAACAGTGTTTAAAATATAAGGGAAAAAATTTTTAAGCCTAGAAAAAAGCTCTGGCGGTAGTCCTATGGTTTGGCCTTCCTAGGAGTGGGACTGCAATGCTAGCCCTCCCCTGGTCCCCCACATGCTGCCCCACTCTGTCACGGCCAAACTTCAGGGACTCCCGCTGGCCCTGACCTCAGTGCCTGCAGATCTGCCATCTTGGAGCCTTTCTGGAGGGACTGAGAGAGAGGCAAGTGGCTTCTTTCTTGGGTCTTGCCTACTTATCCTCTTCTCCTTCCCCAGAAACTCCCCAGAGAATTTTGCTTACTGAATTCTCATTTACACCAAAGACATAGTTTCACTCCAGAAAACAGAGGTGCCAAGCACAAGCACAGAGAGTAGAGTGTGCTTAATTAGCAGCCCATGTATGCCCAGCCCCAGTTCCCACCTGACTCCCATCCCATGCACTCTCCTTCCCCTTCCCTGGCATGGCAGGTCCTGTATTCCAGGCCTCCGGCTTCTCAACACTTGCAGCAAGGATGCCGCATCTCGCAAGCAGCTTTGTGACAGGGACTGCTTGGAAGGTTGGGCCCAAAGGGAGGGTCCCAAGGTCACAACTGGGCTTCGTGGGAAAAATCTTGATGACAGATTAACAGCGTCTGCCCTTCCTGGTCTACGGCGAGCTATGAAGCTGCTCGCATCCCCTGCTTACTGGGAACCTGTTTCTCCCTTCTTCTCCCTCCAGAGACACTGTTATCTGTTCAGTATTCAGATGGCAGAATGAATGCTGCAGAAATTCCATGTGACAGAAACTAGAACCCCAGGGGCCACCATCTCCCAGACCAATGCTGTGGTAGGGCACCCATGGCCCCTTCCATCCTAAAGACACATGCTACCTCACTGAGACCACC
This sequence comes from Rhinopithecus roxellana, assembly GCF_007565055.1. Lineage (NCBI taxonomy): Eukaryota > Metazoa > Chordata > Mammalia > Primates > Cercopithecidae > Rhinopithecus > Rhinopithecus roxellana. Next base: position 83,972,864 of record NC_044553.1, on the reverse strand, counting down.
TCCACGCTCACAGCACCCAAACCCTCAGGCTCTACCTGCCCAAAGACCTTCAAATACAAAATTCTTTTTGAGTTCTTTCCCCTGGTTAACTACATTCCAACCACTCACCCAGGCCAAGTCCCAGTTCCATGAAGTCTAGGCATTCTAGAACCAAGTATCATAAGGGAGACCTTAAGGATGTGCTCCAACCTCTCCCTGATGTGTGGAAGTTCCTTGTCTCCAGCCTCCATGTGCACACCTTCAGGGACACGACACTCATGACCCTCCCAGAGCCCCGGTTCCATTTCCCAAGGCTCTTCCTGTTATCCAGAGTCCACCTACCCACAGAGTACCAATTCTGGGTCTGGTTCTGCCCTTCGGAGTCAGCCAGAGGTCCTAGTCCTTACACTGCATGATAATCCTTCAAAGACTTTGGTGGGGGGCTGAGGGGTGTCCCTGCTGGGCCTGGTCTCCACAGTCACAGCCTTCAGCAGCCCAGGATGGACAACCTGCAATGTTCCCCCGCCCCCCTTCCAGGAGAGCTCATTCCAGGCGATCTGCCTGTCACCTTTTATTTATAATCTACATCAATAAACTCCATTTCACTTTTAAAAGCCCACAAAATGCCATTTGCTGCCTCATCTAGTTTCCTGGTTTAGCAGAGTGGCCACTGTGGCATGATCCTAGTGCTCAGCCTGATGGGAGTGGATGATTTCAGACCTGGAAGCCGCAGCTGAAAACATTGGCTCCTCAGGGCAGGGAGAAGGTAAAGAATATCTCATTTTAAAGGAGGCTTTTTGGCTGGGCGCAGGGGCTCATGCCTGTAATCCCAGGACTTTGGGAGGCTGAGGCAGGCGGATCATTTGAGGTCAGGAGTTCAAGACCAGCCTGGCCAACATGGTGAAACCCCATCTGTACTAAAAATACAAAAATTAGCCAGGCATGGTGGCGCGAACCTGTAATCCCAGCTACTTGGGAGGCTGAAGCAGAAGAATCACTTGAGCCTGGGAGGCGGAGGTTGCAGTGAGTCAAGATCGCGCCATCGCACTCTAGTCTGGGTGACAAAGTGAGACCCTGCCTCAAAAAACAAAAAATAAAGGAGCCTTTTCAAAATATTGAGAGAAGCTAGGCCTGTGTCAAAGGAAAAGGGAAAACCGAGGCCGCCAGGTGAATCACCTTCCCAGCACAGCAGCGGCAGTGAGATAAGAGTTCACGCCAGTGTTCCTCTCACTCCTCACCCCTGAGGCCAGCACGGCAGGGGCAGGCTTGATCTGCCATCTCATTGCTGAAGAGAATTCCATGTGAAAGTTCTGTCCTGGGACCCGACCCGGGGAGGCAGCGCTGACAGGAAGAGGGAGGCCTCAGCTCTGGAGCCTAACCCTGGGTTTAACCCTGGATCTGCCACATAGAAGCAGTCTGGCTCAGAGCCTGGGCTCAACTGACGACACTCTTCCACTCTAGCAACTTTTCTGAGCCTCAGTTTCCTTAACTGTAAAACGTGGCTGGTGATACCCATCCTACGAGTCCATCGTGACGGTAGCAGGAGATGGCCCCTGTAGAGCATCCTGTCTGGCAACACAGAGCTGGTACTCGGTGAGTGCTACTCTCTTCCACCTTCCCCTTCCCTGCCCTCCTCCCCTGCTTTGGTAGAGGCTTTAAAGAAAAAACAAGTTGTTTTTTAAAATTTAGTTGCCAAATTTTTCTTTTCAAAAAATCTGGATTTCTGGCTTCTTTTGAAAAACCGGAAGATCTAGCAGCACTGGAGCCACACGGCGGCAATTTCTTACATCCACAAGGTGCCCACCCCGCTTAGGACATGATTCTGCAGCTCACCACAGCCCCTACCCACCCCTGCCACTGACCCCTGAACCACTTCACAAATTCTCTACACTCCCCTGCCCCGGGGGCATCTGAGCCTGCACCAACCACCTGGGTGACTGTCTTTGGCCTCCCACGCCTGCTTAGTTATAACTTTTTCTGCCAAGTCTTGAATTGCTCCCTAATAAAACAAACTGTTCTTTTCTTATAAGGCGGAGAACATCTTCCTAATCACAAAGCAGAGTATACCGCTATATGTCAATCCTTTGAACATTTATTGAGCACCTACTGTGTGCATCATGCTGCTAGGAGCTGGGGCCACAGGATGTAGAAACCATGCTTTCTGCCTTTGGGAAGCTCATAGCTGGTGGGGGAGATGCTGGAATCCATAAGGCACCTCCCGTGACCACCTTGGGCACTGGCCTGAAGTCCAGATAAGGCCAGAGGTGAGCAAATTTTTTCTGTAGAAGGCCTGATAACAAATGTTTCTGGCTCTGTGGTCCATATAATCTCTGTAGCAACTGCTCAACACTGCCATTGAAGCACAAAAGCCACTGATGATACATTAACACGGGTGTGCTGTGTTCCAATATTTCCAAAAATCCGAGTCAGCTGGACTTGACCCCATGCACTACAGTTTGCTGAGCCTGTGTTAAAGTTCTCCATTTGATGTATCAACAAAATATCCCTCCATTTCTAGAAGAGAGGGGACTGTAAGCCTCAACCAGAGAAGAGATCTGCCCCTATGGACCTACCAGGAGCAAGACCCCTGCCCCCTCCAAGGAAAGGCCACTCTCTGAGGGCATTTCTCTGGTGTCACAAAGACCTGCGTTTGAGTTCCGGCTTTGCCATTTATTGACGGCAGAACCTTAAGGAAGTAACAATCTCTTCAAGCATCTGTTTTCTTATGGCAAAATTGGGAGAATTAATTATGAGCGCTACCTCATAGGGTTGTTGGAGGATTAAGTACATGCCACAGAGTGAGCAATCCACTCTCACAGCCAGGGTGTGTCTCGAATGAGTGAGATTCATTCGTTTTCAGGTCTCTGACCTCACGCAGCAGGTGCCCCATAAATACTTGATAAATCCATGGTCACAGGACTGAAGGGGCCTGGATAGAATATCTTCTGCCTGCTCTAAACGACCAACTCTTAATTTTTCAGAGCCACCACAATGCACACAAGAAATTACACTATCTTCTTTCAATCATTAAGGACATCCTAGTAATAGCTTTTTTGGGAAGTGTTTCTAAGTAAAAGTGAAAGAGTTAGGAAGCTACACTGTAGGGAAATGCTATTAAAAATGTTCCTACAGACTTCAGTCTTGCCAGGACCCCGGGGGAGTCTCGGGGCAGCCTCCGGCCTCTACCAGCCTGTGTCTGCACACCCTTTCCAGCCCACACACAAATCCTCTGCTCCAGGCAATGCTGTGCAGTCAGGCCTGTGGATAGGGGAGGTGGCATGCCACACACACATAGGACTCCACAGAGCAAGGACGTGGCTAAGCGGGTGCAGGCATGGGAACAGGGGTCTGAGTCCTTGGTTTTGGGCGGGGCTGAGACTAGAAAAGTGTTGCAATACGAAGCACCCACAGGCGATCAGATGGAGGTGTTGGGGACCCACTGCCCAATGTCCCCAAGTGATGCAGGGCCCAGGAGGCAGCTCAAAAAAGGCCAAGAGAACCAGGGGAGACAAAGAAAATCAGACTCCTTGGGGCCACCAGAGGCAGGCCTTACTCACCTTCAGCTCCGATGGACACCAGTTTGACACCTTTGCTGGCTATGAAATCCAGGGCCTTGTTGACGTTGGAGATCTTGTGCACCCTCATCTTGCCTCGCTCTGGCTTGGCCAAGCGTTCACCTGTTTGGATCAAGAGGGAGGAAAAGGAAGGTGAGATGCTATGAGCCAGGGGCCAGAGCTACTATCACTACACCCTCATCCAAGGCACAGCTTAGCTAGGCAGGAGCGTGTGCATGTGTGCATGTGTGTCTGCGCTCACATGCCGCTCAGGGGCTGGAGAATGTCACCCTGGCAGGGAATGGAGGCAAATCTACCCTGCCTCTTCTTTCTTCCGCTTCTCAGGTCCAAACCTGCTTGCATCCACTCAACATTTATTTATCAAGCCCCTACTGCATGCCAGGGATTTGGCTGGGTGCTAGGCATAGGGGGGTGAACAAAACAGTTTCTTGCCTTTATGTAATTATAGTCCAGTAGGAGAGACAGACCTTAAACAGAGAAACACAAATAAATATATACAATGAACATATACAAAGAAAGATCCATGCTCTTCAAAAGAGGAGGAGGAAGAGGAAGGAGGAACTGAGGATTGGTCAGAAAGGTCTGAGTCTTTGCAGCCAGGCAAAGAAAGCAAGGAATGATGATCAAGGCAGAAGGAATAGTACATGCAAAGGCCCTGGACTCCTTTCTAGCCTTCCCTGTGCCCTGGGAGGAGGGTAGAGGTCACTCAAGTATGAACTTCCCTGGTATTTAAATGGGCTGCCTATAGCAGCCCATCCCCATTTGAGAACTGCAGTTCTTGTCCTTTTATGCTGCCTCCCATGGGCACCCAGGGCTCAGCTCCAGGTCAACCCTCCACCCCCACCTCCAGACTCCACACAGTAGCTTCTGCTGCTCAGGTTTCAAGGTCAGAACCTTCGAGAAAATAGAGGTAGAGGAGCTGGCTCTCCAAATACCCCCATTAAGAGTGCTTTTATCCCAGAACAAAGAGCATCTAGGGGCCTCTGAGAATTTTCTAAGTGCAGCATGTGGCCATACCTAGGAAAGGGGTACATAGCTTTCAGGGTCTCTAAGGGGCCAAGGACCCCAAAAGGCTTAGAACCACCATCACAGAGCCTGGAGCTCAGGCCCCTTGTGCCTGCCCTGATCTCCTGACCAGCCCCACTGTCTCCTCAGCAGGCCGACAGTCTGGCTGTGAGAGCTCCAGGGACCAGCCACTGGGATTCTGGCCTAGCCCACCCTGTCAGAGCAGCACCTCTCCAGGTGGCCTCCCAGCAGCCCGCTAGCTTCTGGAAGACAGCAGACTTCCTGCCACAGATGGGATCTGGCTGTCAGCTCCCAGGGAAGCACAGCTGTTTTTTAAATTAAATCAAGACTTTCCACTTGGGGCCCTCCCAAGGCTCTGGCTGCAGCCCAGCAAGGTACCCCAGCATTTCCTGTCCAGGGGAGATGGCACAGGGGCTCCCTCCCCACAGGATGGATGCAGGCAGCACCATGTCCCTCCCTGGAAGGCTACTCTTGCTACAGCCCCAGCCCTTGGGGCCTGTCCAGCTAAGTGGAGTGCCCCAGCCATTCAGCAGCTGCGCACACTGGCTGGAAGGAGGCTTCTGCAGAGGACAGTGGAGGAGGCAAGGGTTAAACACGGGAGAATGGGAAACACTTCCCAGACCTGGGCCAGTGGTTCTCAAACATCAGTCAGCACAAAATCACCTGGAGAACTTGCTAATCTGTGGCTGTCCAACCCCTTCCCCCTCTCACTAAGTCTGTGATTAAGAGGGCTGGGGTAAGGTTTGGAAATCTGCATTTTGACAAGCAATCCTGCTGATTCTGGCGTGGGTAGTCCAAGGACCACACTTTGAGAACCTCTGTAGGCAGCATCCCCCTTCTTCTCCTCATCCTGGGGCACCCTACCCATCTCCAACGATGATCAGGAGAAGATACCCCAGCATTTCCTGTCCAGGGGAGAACAGATCATTTCATAGAACAGATCTTCCCCAGCCTTGGGAAAGAGACACATGCTTCACAGAAGCGCACAGGTTCCCCCGGGCACAGGTCAGACCCATGCAGCAGGAATACACTGGGTATCATGCGGACAAGTCCAGCTCTGGGCACTCAGTCGTTCTAATGTTCCTGGAGCACCACCTACATGTCTGGTGCTGTTCGAAGCACCTGGGACACAGAGAGAAGATGGCCTGCCCCAAGGAGCTGTGTGGAGCAGAGAAGAAAACAAGTGAACTAAAAATGGTTACACTTCGTGGTAAAAGATACAGCAGAGGAATTAATGGGGTATTAGAGGTGCTGGGGAGCTGGGCGGGGGGTGGGGGGCGGTGGTGCGGGCTGGGCACAGCCCACTCAGATTAGGGGACAGAGGAGGGGTGAAGCCTTCTTGAAGGACAACCTCAAGCTGTGTTTTGAAGAATGACAAATAGTAGGCCAGGCGCGGTGGCTCAAGCCTGTAATCCCAGCATTTTGGGAGGCCGAGACGGGCGGATCACGAGGTCAGGAGATCGAGACCATCCTGGCTAACATGGTGAAACCCCGTCTCTACTAAAAATACAAAAAACTAGCCGGGCGAGGTGGCGGCGCCTGTAGTCCCAGCTACTCGGGAGGCTGAGGCAGGAGAATGGCGTGAACCTGGGAGGCGGAGCTTGCAGTGAGCTGAGATCCGGCCATTGCACTCCAGCCCCGGCGACAGAGTGAGACTCCGTCTCAAAAAAAAAAAAAAAAATGACAAATAGTAAGGCCAGGTTTGTTTAAAACTGGGAAAGGGTAGTGGAGGAGGTAGGAAGCAGGGACATTCTAAAAGGCAGTTAGAGGCCGGGCACGGTGGCTCACACCTGCAATCCCAGCACTTTGGGAGGCTGAGGCGGGGATATCACCTGAGGTCAGGAGTTCAATACCAGCCTGGCCAACATGGTGGAACTCTATCTCAAGGAAAAAAAGGAAAAAGAAAATAAATAAATAAATAAAGACAGTTAGAAGAAAACAGCATGGTGGCTCCTCAAAAAATTAAACAGAGCATTCCCATGTAACCTAGCAATTCCACTTTGGGGAATATATAAAAAAAGAACTGAAAGAGGGATTTTAAAAGTATTTTGTACACCCGTGTCCCAGCATTATTCACAATACCCAAAAGGTACGAACAACCCGAATGTCTACCGACAGGTGAATGAACAAAATGTAGGCAGCCATTTTATATCTGTAGGGCGTACATACAATGGAATATGATTCAGCCTTAAAAAGGAAAGGGATGGTGGTACATGCTCCAACATGGATGAACCGCGAAGACATTCTAGTAAGTGAAATAAACCAGTGTCACAAAGGGGAAAATACTGTATAATTCTACTCGTACAAGGTATACCTAGAGGAGTCAAATCAGAGACAAAAAGTAGAACAGTGGTTGCCAGGGGAGGGCCGGGGGAGCGGGGAGCTAGTGTTTAACAGGTGTAGGGTGTCGATTTTAGACGGTGAGGAGCCCTGAAGATGGACAGTGGTGATGGCTGCACAACAGTGAGTGCATGCATTTAATACCACTGCACTGCAACCTTTAAAATGGCTAAAATGATACATTTTTGTTATATATTACTTTACCATACACACAGGTTTTATCTGAAAGTGGAAAAAATTACTTTAAAAAAAAGGGCAGTTAGAGCTTGTGCAAAGGCACAGGGAACAGAAAGTGGATGTCATCTGAGGAGAGCTGCACGTTCCCCGCCCCCCCCGCCAACTGGCAGAGGATCTAAGGTCTGATACCTTTTTGGGAATAGTGAGTTGAAAACAAAGCAGGTGCCAGCTCATGCAGGATTCCATAAGCTATGCTAAGGAATGTGGCCTGCAGGCTGAAAGCCCTGGAGAGGCACCACAGGCTGAGGGCTGTAAGCAGGGAACAGCGTGACCATATTTGGACTGACTGTCGGGCGAGCCCTCTGGCTACATCGACGGGGTGGACTGCCAGGAGGAGCTGGGGTAAAGGCCTTTATGGGATCATCTAGGTGAGAGTTGACACAGGCCACAATGACACCACAACAGTAGGAGTTAAAAGAAGGATTGAGAAGAAGGAATCAGAATGAACAGAACATCAGTAACAAGTTGCAAAGAAGAACTGTCTATGATCCCAGCTTGGGTGCAGAGAACAAGACTCTGGGAGGGAAAAGAGGTTTGCTAGGGCGGGAGTGACAAGCACAGAGTTTTGGACATGCTGAGAGGACCGTGTGGGACACTGGGGTGGAGATGCCCAGCGAGGTTCAGCATTTGAGAGGTGGCTCAAGGGAGAGGCCTGGGCTGGGATTAGGTCTAAGGCTTACCGGCATCAAGGTGAAGAGAAAGTGAAGAGAGTAGCTAACATGGCCCAGTGTATCAACCAAGGCTAGACTCACGGGACTCCCACTCTTTAAGGGATGGTAGCAGAAAGGCATTCATAAGCAGGATGAGATGTGTGTTCCAGTAGAGCTGTCCCTCCAGACATCTGGACAAATCGGGGGCTGGGGAATGGCCTGGGTCACCTGGATACAGCTAGATAAGTATTAATGGAGCCAAGATTTGGAGACAGTCACCCATGGTTAACATACTTGGCCACAGAATCCTGGCACTGGGGAGGAGAAAGAACCTCAGTTCCTTCAAAGCCTCCCTTTTTTTTTTAACAAACAAGGATGCTGAAACAGAAAGGCAAAGCAACTTGTCCAAGGCACCTGGATGGCTGGCACCAGAACCAGAACTCAGACGCACGCTCCTAGGGGGAATTCACACATGTCATCCCCAACTTGTTTCAAGAGTCCCAAAACCAGCTGCGCCCATGGGCAGAGTGATGCCAAGGTGTCAGGCAGCACCAATAGACAGCATCTCGTCCTGGGCCGGGGTCCGCCTCACCTGAGATGACCTCCAGCAGCAGCATGAGCTTCAGGCCATCCCGGAAGTCCTCTTCAATGTTCTCAATCTGCGTCCCCGCCTTCCGGAGGTGGGAGTTACACCATGCCGTGAATGTCTGGGCAGAGAGAAGAAGGGCAAGTGGTCAGGGGACTGGTGTTGTCATCCTCATTGGACAAGCTGTTTAACAATGCTGGGAGGTGGGTGGTGGACACCTACTCAGCAGAGCCTCTCAACAGAGTTGCCCCACCATGGTCTCATTCACAGCATCAACCAAGCACTGAGCTCCCCACAGGGCAGCAGCCGAGGGACCCTACACAGAGCCTGCTACATGGGTGGGAGCAAGCAGGATAGATGAAGCAGCAAATTTCCTTAACATCCGCCTCCTAGCCCTCTCTCACAGACATCATGCACACCCACATTTGAAAATGCCACAATTCCATTCTTATAAGTTACCTCTTAAGTTATAAGACTTAGTTTCAATCTTCACAGTTTTAAGACAAAGTAACCCGGAAGTAACATATTAAGCCCTGTTGACACCTTAGGGTAAATTAGTATATTAAATCATTTCATTAGCAGCCAGCTAAGAGAAAGGAGTAATAAGTTTCACTGAAAACAGAATTCAGATGCAGGGTGTCAGGATACGGGGGAAGAAGAGTAAGCACCCCAATGTGTATCTGTGTGTGTTTTGGGTGGGGATAGGGGCACCTTAAGCCGCAAAAGCATGAGGAGTTCCAGAAAGGGAACATAAGGAGGTTAAATCAAAGACCATCAGCTTCACAGTTCTCTATTAAGCAGATCATGATCAGGTGAGGCAGCAACTAAGCCATCCTGTGCCAACAGCACCACCTGGTGGTTCAAACAGAAACAGGGTGTCTCAACAAACATGAGAAAAGCATGCATCTCAGTTTTACACATCTAAAACGGGTGTCTCTCTCCAGTTGTCTCCAGTCTATGGTAACCAGAGAGAAGAGCTCCCTTGCTTTAGATCTAAATCATTCATTGGCAACTCCAGACTTCTTTTTTTTTTTTTTTTTTTTTTTTGAGGCGGAGTCTCGCTCTGTCGCCCGGTCTGGAGTGCAGTGGCCGGATCTCAGCTCACGGCAAGCTCCGCCTCCCGGGTTTACGCCATTCTCCTGCCTCAGCCTCCCGAGTAGCTGGGACTACAGGCGCCAGCCACCTCGCCCGGCTAGCTTTTTTTGTATTTTTTTAGTAGAGACGGAGTTTCACTGTGTTAGCCAGGATGGTCTCGAACTCCTGACCTCGTGATCCGCCCGTCTCGGCCTCCCAAAGTGCTGGGATTACAGGCTTGAGCCACCGCACCCGGCCTGGCAACTCCAGACTTCTCTGCACCAAATGGCACTACCAATTACATGGGGCTCACCCAACACCAGAGCCATTCAGCTCTCTTCCCACCTGCCCTGCAAAATTCAAAGGGTGGGAAGAGTATCATTCATGTGATAGTAGGAACCACACTAGAAATACTCTTCCTCATGGGAAAGGTCACAGCCTCATGCTCCCCACCCCCTTCCTCCTGCCCTGGGGAACTCCAAAGGTGAAGTGGCAATGAGTGGGCAGGAAGAGGGAAGAACATCACATCAGTGAGTATTAGGGGAAAAGAAATAGCTGCTTAGATTTAGAAGCAAAAGTTGAAGAGCCTATGAGCAAGAAAGGGAACAGGGGGACAGGAGCTATCACTCCACACAGGCAGGGAGAAAGGGACAGCATTATGATACCCCGTGACTCTGGGCTTAATCTTTCAATCATGTCTCACTAGTAACTTACCAATACGGAATACCTGTCTCTTCCTGCAAACATATCTCTACTCTGCAGGCCAGCCTACTCCCATGATGAAGAGGAACAGCGTATTGTGCTATCCCAGAGCTTTGGGAAGACTGGCACACAAATCGGGGGTGGATAGGAGGCATACATTGATTTCCAGTGTCCTCTCTATCTTGCTTGGCTAACTCACTCATCTTTCAAGACTGGGTAGAGATATCACCTGCTCCAGGGAGCCTTCCTGATAGGCACCTACTATGTCTGGGCTGGACATACACCCACAGTACCCTGCATTCACCCATTATGTCTAGCCACTTGTCAGCTCCACACCCCCAGCCTGGGAGCTCCTGGAGGTAGAAACTCAGTGTTCACCTTTATATCCCAGAGACCCAGGGCACAGAGTCAGGGACATAGCAGTGAACTAAACAGCAAAAGTCCTTGCCTCTGTGCAGCAGACATTCTAGTGGACATAAGAATTGGGCAGCCCCCAGCACTTTGGGAGGCCGAGACGGGCGGATCACTGAGGTCAGGAGATCGAGACCATCCTGGCTAACACGGTGAAACCCCGTCTCTACTAAAAATACAAAAACTAGCCGGGCGAAGTGGCGGGCGCCTGTAGTCCCAGCTACTCGGGAGGCTGAGGCAGGAGAATGGCGTAAACTCGGGAGGCGGAGCTTGCAGTGAGCTGAGATCTGGCCACTGCACTCCAGACCGGGCGACAGAGCGAGACTCCGCCTCAAAAAAAAAAAAAAAAAAAAAAAAAAAAAAGAATTGGGCAGCCAGGTGAAGGAACAAGTGGGGAACTGGATGCAAAGCTGAGAGGGTCCTGGGAGATCCAACTGTACCTTGTGGGTGAGGCTGAATGCTCTCAGGGCAGGGGGTGATGGGACAAACAGTGCTCTTAGGGACCCTCTGGACATAGAAGACAGCTCGGAGAAAAGAGGACACAACAGGGGAGGGAAGCATATGTATCAGGCATCCTTCCTCCGGTGCTGGCACTGCACCTTTATCCTTTAGCCTTTATCTTTATTTTTAACTTCTTTTTATTGGTAGAAAAAATATTAAAGGATTTTTAACTCTTTAAAACAAACATAATTTATTTTGGTTTTGCACATTCTCTCCCAGCTGACACTGGTCTGCCCAGTGTCTTCAAGCTGTGCATTCACACTGGAGTGTGCGTTCACACTGGGGTGGACGGTCTTTTCTCACTTATCACCAACTTGGCCATCCCCAGCACCCAATCCCAGGCCCCCAGCACTGAACCTTCAGCCTAAGGTTTTCTATTCCCTTGAGGGGAACTGTGTCAGCCCTGGCAACTCGAAGGGACGCTTTCAGGTCCAATGTGAACTGAAACACCCGGGGTCCTAGCAGGCACCGCCCTGTGCCCGCCCAGCTGGGGGCTGTAAATTCTCACTGTTTACTACCCAGTCGTGGAGGGGGTTGGGGGTGAGATAAAGGAGGAAGAGGCTGCTGTTGTAAAAAGACACTGCTTTTGAAAGAGGAAAAGCGCTGTTGAAAGCAGCCAGTCCCCTTTCCTGGAGAAGCCAGGCTTAGCCCTGGGAAACAAAACACACCTGTGTTTGCTCGGGTCTCCTGGACAAAGCACTGGAACACGGCTTTACTAAAACCCCCAATCCTCAGAGGCCCCACAGATTACTGCCTTGAAGGGGGCTCTGAGCACCTCTCAAACTGCAAAGTTTCCCCGACAAGCAGCACCCACCGCAAAGTTGAGGCAAGAGGAGGAAATGGTGGCAGTGACTCGGTGATCAACAACATGCCCTTCGGGACGCATCAGAGCTGGGTTCTGTTCTCAGATCCACTATTTACTGGCTGTGTGACCTTCAGATTAACCTTCCTAAACTTCAGTTCCCTTTGCAGTAAAACAGGGACAGTAAGAGCACTTCGTAAAAATTAAAAAGATTAACTCAAAAAATATCCGTAAAGAACTTGCCATTGAGTAAATGCTAGCGAACAGTGGGGAGGAGGAAGAGGACTAGCTCCCCACAATGTTCCCAGGACCAGGTCTCAGAGGACTTGCTCTTGCTCCCCTGCACTCCCACCCCCATCCTCTCCCTGTCCCCAGCCACCAAACCCTCCTGTTGTAGGTCCCACCCCTCCATGCACTGTACTGTTTCCAAGATGACAACATGCGAGCTTTTTGAACCGGTGCCGGTGTGTTCGTGGGAGAGGGCTGGAAACTGTGGCGTGTTCGTGGGAGAGGGCTGGAACTGTGGCGTGTTCGTGGGAGAGGGTAGAACTGTGGCGTGTTCGTGGGAGAGGGTGGAACTATGGCGTGTTCGTGGGAGAGGGTGGAACTGTGGCGTGTTCGTGGGAGAGGGCCATCTTCAAGTCACCTCCTTGGGTCACGCTCAGGCTCACAGCCTGACAAAGGAGACCTGGGACGGCAGGTCTTCACTGGATCCACTCCGTTCCAGAAATGGCTTCGGGGATGCCGAGAGGTCCCAGGAAAAGTCCTTGGGACCAAGGATCACACTGGGACGTTCCCACAGAGCAGCGGCAATGGCCTGTTCTCCTCTTAGCAGCCCTATCTGTACTCCACCCGCCCCGGCCCTGCACAGTCTCTGAGGACCCGGGACAGAGCGAGGGGCCGCAAAACAGCCTGGACCCCTGCTCAGCCTCTCACTGACCTCGAAGCCACTGCCCATGTCTAATCCAGTTTAAAGGTGGTTTGAGGAGGTGAAGAGTGCAACTTTCCAGCCCTGAAGTTCAGGGTTGCAAAGAGGGACCTGGCCAGGTGCCAACAGAGGAGCCCCAACCCAGGCCAGGGCTCACGGAGCTGGCCATGGAGACAGAATCACATTGTCTACCTTCTGTACAGGTCTCACAGCCTTGCTCTCACAGATGCCGCTAACATCTTTTCGTCATATCTTTCACAATTATCATGTTGATACACTTCCTTTAAAATGTGTTGGAAAGGAATATGGCTTTTGAGAACATGCCTTCCCTGCCCCCCAGCTCAGACACACTGCAACGTGACTTTAGCCACAATGGGCCTCTTTAAGCCTCAGTTTTCATGTGTGTAAATGGGGGACAATAGCATCTCCCAGGCATGACTGAGAGGAAATACCCTTATGCAGTAAATAATATTAGCATAGTAATGTTAATTTATGTGACTAATGACAATATAGTATCATTGTGTCTGAAATATAGTAAGTGTGCACAAAGTGGTGGTTCCTGCCATCATCATCACTGCCTGAATTTTAGATTCTAAAAGGATGTCTGAATAATCACACTCTGCAGGGATCTGGGGTACAGAAGATTACCACAGAAGCATGAGTCAGGGGATGAGCTTTTACAGTCAAGCATCCTTCATACCCTTGGTCATGGGGGGAGGGAGGGATAAATCACAAGATCCTAAAGCAGGAGGGCTATGGGATTTGCTCGGATCACTCTGCAGACAAGTATCCACGGGAATGCAAGGATTTAGTCACTCTAAAGAAGACACTGCAAATCCAGGCCTATCAACTTCTAGCAGGTGGTAAACCCTGGGCAAGTCACTTGACATGGCTCTGCCTCAAGGCACCATCTATAAAATGGGGGTAGTAATAGCACCTACCCAGCGGACTACTGGAGGAGTCAATGAGACAGTCCACTTAAAACACTGAAAATGTTACAGCAACTGCAATAATTAACCATTGTTACTACTGCCACCACAATTGGGAGTATAATTATTATCAGTTTATGCTGTTAACACACCTCATAAAAGAATGTTAGAGCTAGAAGAGGTGTTAGGCACCACCCAAGTCAAACTTTGACTTTACAACTAAGGACACACACCAGAGAGGGTGAGCGGCTTTCCCCAGCCCACACGGCTGGGTTATATTCACAACCCAACCTCCCAACTCCTCCAGCCCCTCACACTTTCTGCTCCACCCGAATGATGTGGATTTCAGGTGCAGGCACGGGTGGGTGCTGGAAGGGAACAGCAGAACCAAGGCTGAGATTCTCAGGGGCCAAACAGGTAAGCTGAATCTCATAGGGTGTCACTGAAAATGGGTCACTGTGAAGTGAAAACACCAACCAGATGAAATCCAGGGGACTGCAGCCAGCATTGGCACAGTCTGAGCTGATGGAACATCAGCAGAGTTGGCAGAAGATGGGCAGCCTCTCTGGGGCAGCCTGGCAGAGACAGGCAGAGCCCAGAGACAGGCAGGTGGTTGTCAAGAGGCAAGCGAGATCACTCCAGATGGTAAGCAGACCAGACAGGCCTTTGAGGGGAACCTTGGGAACGGGGGCTCCATGACCAGAAGGAGAGATGAGAAGGCTGAGGGATTCACTGCAAATATCTAAAGACCCTCCCATGAATGAGTGAGTCAACTTGCTGGGTACTGACCAGGCAGAACAGGCCAGTGGTGAGGAATGGTGAGGAAAGTGGATTCTAGAGCAAGATGGACCTGGATCCAGTGAGTGACTGTGCAGGTGACTCGACTTCTCCAAGCCTCCATCTCCACATCTGTAAAACGGGCATGGTAATAGAACCTACCTCACAGGGTGGGGAAGATCGTTGCAGCAGCACGTGGAAAACACTTAAGCACAATTACCCACACATAAGCCTCCAAAAATGGGAGCTACTATTATTAGAATGAAGGACAGAAAGTTTCAGGGAAGATTAGAGTTCAACATAATAAAGAACAGACCACAAGCTGGCTATACAGTGTGCTGCTACCTGTGGCTAAAGGCAGGGCTCGGCAAAGGCGCTGGGGAAGGGATTCAAGCAGCTCCCTCCGGCAGAGCTAAGTAAGGTCCCTCATCATTCTGACTCTGAGAGCCTGAGGCAGCCCTGCAAAGGCAGCCCTTGAAAATGTTGGTTTAGAGGATTTTTTTGGCAGCGTCCCAAGTAGCTGGGACTAAAGGTGCACACTACCATGCCCAGTGTGATGTTAATATTGATTGTCAACTTGATTGGATTGAAGGATGCAAAGTATTATTATTCCTGGGTGCATCTGTGAGGGTGATGGCAAAGGAGATTAACATTGGAATCAGTGGACTGGGAAAGGCAGACCCACCCTCAATCTGGGTGGGCACCATCTAATCAGCTGCCAGCACAGCCAGAATAAAACCAGGCAGAAGACATGAAAAGACTAGACTGGCTGAGTCTTCTGGCCTCCGTCTTTCTCCCGTGCTGGAAGCCTCCTGCTCTCAAACATCAGAATCCAAGTTCTTCAGCTTTGGGACTCGGACTGGCTTCCTTGTTCCTCAGCTTGCAGACAGTCTACTGTGGGACCTTGCTTTGTGATCGTGTGAGTCAGTACTCCTTAACAAACTCCCCTTTATATATACAGCAAGGTTTCTCAACCTCAGTACTACTGATATTTGGGGTCTGAAAAATGTTTTGGTGGGGGCAGGGAAGCTGCTGTATGCATCATAGGATGTTCGGCAGCACCCCTGGACCCCGCCCTAGTTGCTGGTAACATCCCCCAACCCCAAGCTATGACAACTAAAATTCACCCCTCAGTTCCTCATCTGGAGGAGACAAACACATATGCCACAGATCATAGTAACAGCAGCAGCTGATATGTATGGAATATTTGCTACATGCCAGATCCTCTCCTGAGTGCTTTACCTCCTTTAACTCATTGAATCATCAACATGACGCTGTGGGACAAGTATTCTCTCCACTTTAGAGATGAGGAAACTAAAGCAAAAGGAGGGGTCAAGTGTAGGACAAGTTAGTCCTCACCTCCCTGTTTTTTTTTTTTTTTTTTGGTTTTTTTTGGGGGGGGTATGTATCTCGCTCTGTTGCCCAGGTTGGAGTGCAGTGGTGCGATCTCGGCTCACTGCAACCTCGGCCACAGGGGTTCAAGCGATTCTCCTGCCTCAGCCTCCTGAGTAGCTGGGATTACAGGCGAGCACCACCACACCTGGCTAAGTTTTTTGTATTTTTAGTAAAGACGGGGTTTCACCGTGTTGGCCAGGCTGGTTCTCAAACTCCTGACCTCAAATGATCCGCCCACCTCAGCCTCCCAAAGTGCTGGGATGACAGGCATGAGCCACCACGCCCAGCCAGAGCACTCTGTTCTGATGTTTAAGTCTCAACACACAATCCAGGCCATCCACTCTGGCTGACCTCCCCAGAGAAACCTCCATTGACAAAGGTGCTTTTTCCATTTGTTGCACAGTGGAATAAACAAGATAACCCACCCGCAGCCAAACAAGACTAGCTGGGCAGTGGTGGGACAGCCCAGGTTCCAACCTCATGTGCTGGCCACACCTCTTCCAAGCACATCCTCCCACTCTCCCGGAATCAAAAATACCAGCCACCATTCAGGCCAGGAGAGTTGTGTTCAGAGGATGAGCTCAGGAAACCTGGGCCCTGCCCTGGCTCGGCCAGGCGTGTGACCTCAGAGAAGTCACTTCAATCCCTTCCAGCTCTGTTAGCCCAAACAAGTCCCTCCTACCTTGTAGGCTAGAGCCCAGCAACTTTTCCCATAACATGCCTAATTAGAAGACACAACCAAATAGCACCCAGCAACAATCTTTTGTTCCTGTGTAGGGTTTATTCTGACTGGTGGGCTCTCCCCCTTGCCAAAGAAAGCCAAAAAATTCCCCAGGGACAATTTCATCTCCATGAACTCAGAATATACTCAGTGTTTCAGTCTCAAGGAAGCCAGCTCCTAACCCTCCTCACCAAGCAGACCCCGATACTAGTTTCCTGAACAGTATCTAAAAGCTTTATGCTACAACCTCCCTAGCAGGACACAGAAGGACCGGGATCATCGGCTGCCTCCAGGGAGGAAAATGGGAAGGCAGGGGGTGGGGGACACTTGCTTTTCACAGAATATACTTTTGTTTCTTTTGAGTTTTGTACCAAAACCATTTGTATGAAAATGTGCTGTCATTACCTTTTTTTTTTTAAAGTATGCAAATATAAGAAAAGTCTGTCTAGGGGGTGGCGGGAGGAACTGTTACGGGAACTGAAGCTGCCGATTAGGCCTGATCAAGATGACAACTTCCCAAAAGCACCGAGACTTCGTGGCAGAGCCCATGGGGGAAGAGCCAGTGGGGAGCCTGGCCAAGTGAAGTCCTGGGCAAGAAGCTGGAGGAAAGGGGCTTTGACAAGGCCTGTGTTGTCCTTGGCCAGTTTCTGGTGCTGAAGAAAGATGAAGATCCCTTCCAGGAATGGCTGAAGCACACTTGTGGTGCCAACGCCAAGCAGTCCCAGGACTGCTTCGGATGCCTTCCAGAGGGCTGCGACGCCTTCTTGTGATGCTGTCTGGGAAGCCCTCGATCCCCAGCCCTCATCCGGAGTTTGCAGCCGAGGAGGGACTCCTCCCCGTCCTCTACAGAGGAAAAGATTGCTATTGTACTCACCTCCAACGTACTCCAGGTCTTTTGGGAGTTTTCTCCCCTAACCATTTCAACTTTTTTGGATTCTCGCTCTTGCATGCCTCCCCCTTCCTTTTTCCCTTGCCAGTTCCCCGGTGACAGTCATCAGCTTTCCTGCATGGATCCCTGGCCCTGTCCCTCACCCCCACCCTCACTTTCAGTCCATTTGATACCATTTGGCTGTTTTTTTGGCAGAACAGTCACTGTCCTTGTAAAGTTTTTTAGATCAATAAAGTTAGTGACTTTCAAAAAAAAAGAAAGAAAGAAAAAAGAAAAGTCTGTCTGGGAATATATACATTTAATTGTTATGTCAGACCTCTAGGATAGGATAGAGGGGACTTCCCATTTCTCTGGGATTATTTGGCAAGGGTGGGACAAGTCTCAGGTATTACGGAGAAGGAAAAAGGATGTTTCCGAAATAAAGATAAAAAATGAAAAAATTATCCCATCTATTTAAAAGGATGAGTTTGGGAATAAAATAAGACATAATATAGGGAAAAGGCTCTGAAGAACTTAAAAGTGCCTTATCAGTGTAAAATCTTAAAGAAAGTCATAATTAGGGAGCGGGACATGAGGATACACCAGCAATCACACACACACATCTCCCCAGTAGTTAAGACAGCAAACTGCTAACTGGGTAAGATGAAGGGCTGTACTCTGGCCAAGTGACCCCAGGAAATCACCCAAATGAGCTTCTGTGCTTCCTGAAAATGGTACACAGCTTCCTATACAAGCCAGCTTCTCATCTGATGGTCCTTCTTCTCCCTGAGTAGAACACCCAGGACTCTGGTCTAGGCTCATCAAGTCAAAAACAAACTCGTCAGCCTCCAACAGCCCTCAAGCCTCCCCAGGCAAGCACCCTGCCAGCCCAAGCCAGCCCCCTGCTGTGCGAGCGGGGTGTGTGAACTAGCAGGGTCCTTGGGGAAGGCCAGGCCAGCCCCTGTGCTCAGGGCTGAATCCCCTGCAGCATCCACTGATGCCGAAGAGGTTACTGAGGTGCAGCCGGGGTGTGCTGGAATCCCTCTGACCCCCATAGAGTATGGCCAGTCTGGCCAGGGCGTGGGCCCTGGATGGTTTGTCTAAGCAAAGACCTGCCCAGAAGTGATCTCAGATGCCCAGTGTTCTGGCAAGGTAAATAGGAGTATCTGGCTAACTTATCAGGGGCTGACTGCCAGCCCTTCAAAGCCAGCCGTCAGCTGGTTCATGCGCTGATGAAAAGCAGAGTCTTCGGGAACATCTCCACCCAGATCTGCCTACTTCCCATCCACCTGGGAGTGGCTGCTGAAAAAGCTGACAACTGCCAGGCCTCTGCTGGGACCGGGCACTGCCCTAACAGCCTGTTCCCAAGACATGTGAGTGCTGGGGTCCTGGTGACTAGAGTGCAGGGGACTGGGGGTGCACCTTGGACTTTGGAACAAGACAGACCTAGGCTCCAGTGCCAGCCCACACCTCACATTAGATCTGTCTGCTTGGACAGAGATTTAATCCTAGCTTCAGGATCCCTATCTGTAAAATGGGGATAACAAGGCCTACAATGGCACAGAATGAGACAGGACCAAATTAGATCCTATGTCCTGAAAGACTTAGCCTGGTGCTGTGTCCACAACAGACACTTAAACAGTGTTAACCCAGCAGGTCCTCACCACTCACTGACTATACGGCTTTAGTTAAACTATCTAGGCATCAATTGCCTCACCTTACAAATGCAGATAAAGAACATCACCACTTTGTGAAGATTATGACAATGGAAGCAAAACAGCCAGAAAGATACCCAGGGCACATTAGGAGCCCAGTCAATGTCAGCGGTCAGGATGCTCTCACTTCCCATTCACTGTCTATTTAATCAAAGTTAATCATTCACAGAGCAAGAAAGAAGTCCTGTTGTTTTTTTCTCCATTGATGAAAGAACTCTGAGACCGGCCTCTGGCCAAGAGGAGGAGACAGGGAGTGGGGAGTGGAGCCCGCATTTCCTGGTTTACACCCACCTACAGCCCATTTCAAAAGACACAGCACCACACCCCCAGAGGGTCACCAGGGCCAAGAAGCAGGGAGCCCGCAGCTTTTTCTGGGAGGCTGTTTGACCTAACAAAGGCACCCTGCGTGAGAGGATTCCTGGGCCACCAAGAGACTCCGATCTGGCCTTCTTGCCATCCACGGCCCCCCAGAAGGCAGACTGCCCAGCTCCTTCTTGCCTGGTACAGGTGGAACCTATGGGCTCCCAGGAGAAATCAGAGCTGCTTTAAAACAGGTGGGCACACGATCCTAGTGAAGAAACAGGTCTGTCCTCTTAGCTCCTCGCCAATGAGAGTCAACTGCCTCTGCCAATCTGTCACCATCCACAGCCTCACCCCCTCCCAGGGACCCAAGAGCCCACCCCAACTGCCAGCCAACAGCAAGCTCTGTCCAGTACAGGCTTCACAATCCTGGACTCGTGACTGGGCCTCCCGGAGCCTTGGTTCTCACATCAATAAAGGCTCTGTAGGCCAGAATGATGATGGTGAAAATAGTAATAAAATAAAGATAAAACGAGCCTGCAGCCTGTAAGGTAGTCACAAGGGAGGGCTATGTGAGCTAGTGCAAAGGGTTCAGTCCGCTGCCAGACACAGACCAAGCACTCACTAGATGTTAATACACAAAAGCACCTATAAAGACAGAAAGCAGCTTGATTAGTGGTTTCTTAGGGCTGGGAACAGAGGAGTTGGGGTAAGGTGATAGCTAAGGGGTATAGAATATCTTTCTAAGGTGATAAAAATGTTCAAAACTGATGACATAAATAGCTGCCCATTTATGTGAACATCCTAAAAACCATGAAGTTGTATAAATGGGTGAATTGTATGGGTATGTGAATTACATCTCAATAAAGCTGTTATTTCTCTTTTAAACTAAAATGTTCCAGGACCCCGCTAAGCCTTTTATATCAAGATGTGGTTTTGTTTTTAACCCATTTGGCCCATTGGCAAGAAACCAGGCTCAAAGGCAGGCCCTGGACCAGAGCCCTCTCAGGGGACTGATGTAATTGAGCTAGTTCAGCTACTGAACAGTGGCTGGTAAGCCTGCTGAGATGAGGATTACTAAATGGGAGGAGCTGGTCTTCGAAGCACAGTGGCACCCGCTCCAGGAGGCCAGTGTGAGAACAGCCTCCTCCTCACTCCTCCGGGGTTACAGTTTGGTCCTGCCTGTAACCCCTCCCCCATGTCTGGAGTCTGATTCTGGCCCTTGCAGGTCTGAGAGCACACAGGCCTCAGCAGGCTGCAGCTCCCAGCAGTGGCCAGCACATTCCTTCCCCAAAGAAGGAAAAGCCACCAAAAGTGAGGTCATTTGGTTTTTCTGGCACAGATGCTGAGAGCTCTGGGTCACTCAATTCCATAGAGAACTCCCCCAGCTGACAGGGATTTGGCCCAGCCTGCCACTCATACAATATGGGAACCCCGGGGTCTGGCAGACTCTGGCCCCTAACTTGACCCCTCCACGTAGTTGAGGTATGACCCTCAATCTTCCAGCTTGAAACCTCCATGGTCTTATCTGTGGAATGGGATGATGAAATCTACCCCTCCTGGGGTTGAGCTAAGAATTAAACAGCAGAAAACTAGACTTACGGTGGGGGCTCAAAAATTAAATATGGCTGGCTCTGGTATCTCACACCAGCAATCCCAGCACTTTGGGAGGCTGAGGAAAGAGGACTGCCTGAGGCCAGGAGATCAAGGCCAGCCTGGGCAACATAGCAAGACCCTGTCTCTACTGAAAAAAAAAAAAAATAGCTTCTGTCCTCTCCCCAGGGTCATTTCTCCTGAGTGTGCCTTGCTGACCAGAAACAAGGAACCTGCCTAGATTCCAACCCCCTGTGTGGAAGCTCCTCTCCAAAGATCAAACCACTTATCATTACAAATTTGCAAGAAAGGAAGAGATCCTGCTTGGACAAGGAAGTTTTCCAAGTCTCCTTTCTGTAGCCCTAAAATAACCTCCCAGCAGGAGCTTCTGTCCTGGTCTGTCCCACAGTCCACCCCTGGATCACTCATACCCCTCAAAGCACCTCCCCGGGCATAGTGACTGGGAACTCTGACCCCCATGGTGGTTCCGGTCACCAGGCTGTCAGCTGGAGGCAGCTGGAGCATCAGCTCTGTCAACTGCTTTTGGGGACTTGGGAGGGGTTCCTGGAGGCCCCAGAGGACAGATTACTGTACCTCTTTAAAAGGCGCATGAAGTCCCTGAGGAGTAGCCAGGGTCCAAAGTCTGGGCTTACAGTGACTGGCCCAGTGACAGAAGGGGAGAAGCCGGGCAAAAAAAAACAGAAAAAAGAACAGCAGAATAATTGAGTGCAATGGTTCTCAAACTTGACATGTAAACTTCAACATTTACCAGAATCGCCTGGAGGGCTTGTTAAAATACAGACTGCTGGGCCCCACCACCAGTTTCTGATTCCAAAGTTCTGGGCAGGCAGGAAAACCGCATTTCTAGTAAGTATCCAGGTGATGCTGATGCTGCCAGTCCAGAGACCACACTCTGAGGACCAAGGCTTTGTGGCTAAGAACAGATTTGGGCACAGAAGAGCTGGGTTCAGTATGGGTCTGCCACTTACTAACCTTGGAACCTAAGCAAGTTCTTGACCTTTCTGAGCCTCGGTTTCCTCATCTGTAAAACAGGGACAATACCTTTCTCAACTGGGTTGGTAAGGAGTTTCAATGAGATAATCTATGCAAAAAGCCCAGCACACCCTAAGTAGTTAACAGTGTCTAGAGTTCATTACTAAAGTACAAGAAAGACAAGAGAAAGGGTGCTCATGGAAAGGCATAAGACAAAAAGAACGACTCCAGGATCCATGGAATTGCCCTTGTCACTAAACGGTCCCAGGTAGCATCAAGGGATCATGGGGGACACCTTGGTGCCCAGTGTGTTCCTTTATCTGGGCCACAGGATCCAGCAAGCACTGCACCCCAGCCTCTCTGACTCAGTCAAAACGTGATCAATAGGACCTCAGCACTGATCCCGCCCAAACTCCAAGCCAATGCCACAGTACTACCCACGTCCTCCCTGAGGGACAACCACCCAGCAGTAGCCACATGACTTTGCAAAGGAATTCTCAAAGCTCCAGGGAACCCAAGCCCTCAGGATGCCAGAGATACCAAGGGATGAGGGAACGAGTTCAGCAGTGGTGGGAGCATCACAAGCCACCACAAGTCCCAGCAGTGATCTGCACCCTGGGGGTGGGACTGGAGCAGACATCCCCAGGGAGCAGAACTTCCCGCAGGAACCTACACAACAGGCAAAATTCTGTCTCTACAAAAAAATTTAAAATGTTAGCCAGGCATGATGGTATGCCCCTATAGTTCCAGCTACCCAGGAGGCTGAGGCAGGAGGATCACCCCAGCCCAGGGAGGTCACGGCTGCAGTGAGCCGTAATCATGCCACTGCACTCCAGCCTGGGAGACAGTGAGACCCCATCTCAAAAAAAAAAGAACTTCCTGCAGGGACTGAGGCATTAAACGCTGTATCTATAAACTGCCACTCCCTACAGAGGAGAGGTTTTCTACAGAGGAGAGGTTTTCTGCAGAGCATCACCACGATTCTCAACACCACCCAGGAGGAAGTTTCTGGTTCCAAGAGAGCTGACTGGAGGAGGCGAGCAGTCTAGGCACGTGGAGAGTTCCTCTTCAGCTGCAGCTCAAAACTAAAATGCATCTCTTTACACCTAAGAGACTGGCAAACAATTAGAAAGGTGATTATGCCAAATGTCGGTGGGGTTGAGGGATCCGGAAGCCCTCATGCCTGGCTGGTGGAGAGTAGACTGCACAGCCATTTTAGAGAGTAACCCAGCACCGTATCAGGAAATTCCCTCCAACCCGGCAATTCCCTGCTCAATGCAATCATCATACAGCTGCACTGGGATGTATGGGAGAACGTTCATCATTGCCTCATTTGTGTCAGCAGGAGAGCAGCTGGGGACAATCTGCATGTCCATCACAGAAGATTGTAGGATAAAATGTGACAGACACACAGTGGCCTTGCATGGCCCCGAGATGACACTGGGCCATGACGGAGGAGCCTAACGACCTCAATTCTCTTCACCTGAGGTTCAGCAACACAAAGTTTCTTCTCCCAAAACACACACACACAGATCAGCACCTTAAAAAGCAGCATGGAAACCCTCACCCAGGCCCAGGACAACATGACCCAGTGCCATCACTGCCCTCCTGGCCTGTCCACTAGGCCGGCAGTGGTCTGGGGTGTCAGCAGCCCAGCAGGCTGAGCAGCTCGCCAACACCTTGGTATGGCCAGCCCGGCGTGAGGGACAGGGCAGCAAGGTATCAGCAGCAGGGAGCAGCAAGCTGAGGAACAGGAATGTGTCTGTGGAAAGTTCCATTTCCAGAAGAGTGGGAAGAAGGGCAGCCGTAGGCAGATCTGTCCACCTCTGCTGAGAAGCCCAGGGACCTCTGGGCGGGGCAGGACGGGACGAGGGGCTTCCGCCTGTGGTCAGTGTATTTACAGTCCTCTTCAAAGATCAAAGAGATCCACACTTGCTGTTCTCCACCAGCACCGAGGCTCCTAGGCTTCACTTCAGACACTGCAGCAAGGGCAGCCCCAGGGGTGCTCTCCGCTCCCCAGCACCCCGCTCCCCCCGACCTTGAGAGGAAAGTTCAGCGTTCCATCCTCGGTTTCAAGATGGGGACACTGATGGCAACGTGTTTCAGGGAGCCCCAAGGGGAGGTGAGGGAAGGAGAGGGAATCATAGCCTAGGGTTGCTCAAAGATGTTGGCTACCGTTATAACCACTCAGTGAGTGCCCACTCACTGTTGTCATCACCCACGAGGCATGTGCCATCTCAGCAAATCCACTCAACAATTCCAGGTTAAAGGAACAAAGCAGCAGGACACCAAGGGCCAGTTCCCCACAGTCACACAGCTAGCAAGAGGCAGAACTGAGGTGTGAACTAGGTCTCTAGGACGTCAAAGCCTGAGCCCGCTCCACTCTGCTGGGAGGCTAAACTCTTCCAGGCCAGCCTTCAGCCTCTGCTCAGGCTGCGGAATGATGGGGACTCATCCAGCTCTGCCCACCAGCCTGCACCAGTCCCTGCTCAGTCTCAAGCCACACGGGCTCCCGCTCAGCTGTGCCCAGGCAGTCCCTGGGCCCAGTGGACTGGGGAGCAGAGCCACAGGGCAGCCCAGGACACTTCGATGCTCAAAGCCAGCCCCGAAAGGAGGCTGTGGACCTGCTGGCCCCCTGGGGATGCAGAATGGGCCAGGCAGGTTTTTCTTCCAGGTCTCAGTTTTAGGGAGATGGAAAGAGGGTTAGAATTCTTCTCCCTTGGGTTTCTGAACACAAAGGCCATTGAGAAAGACTGATGAATAATTAAAGGGGCAGCCAAGTCGATGATGTGTGCCAGAGTGTGGGCAACTGGCTTGCTAGGGCTTGGACTGGCCCGATGTTGGCAGCCTCCTTCATGCAGGCCACTGCAGATTCTACAGACTCGCCCAGGCTCCAGGCCTCCCCTGCCAGACAGCTGCAGCCAGATTCATTCATTCCTTCCTTCCATAAATTCTTACTGAGCACTGATTCTGTATCAGGCACTGGGGTTACATCATGGGCAAATACAGGCACTGTCCTAAGTCATGGAGCCTGCAGTCTAATGGAGAAGACAAACAGTAAGCAAAGATTATATCAATGAGTGTATTTTTGTACACTAAGCTCCAGTGCCTATAGGAAAAGTCCTGGAAGGTATGAGGCTAAAACAGGACCCTGAACTGATCCTGGGGGGCTGTGGGGGGGTGGGGGGGGCAGTGTGTCTGATCACTGCCCCAAGGATGTCAGTGAATTTATAAGGCTGGGGAGTATTAGATGAAAAGTTTGTAAATGTGAAGGAGGCCCATATAACCTGTCATCCAAACCAAGGCACCAGGGGGTCTACTAATAATTACACCAGCATAGCAGGTATAGGCAGAGCTGTAGGTCACCCTATGCGTGTGTGGGGCGGGTAGCAGGGTGGTCAGGAGGGTGATGCTGCCCAAGCAGAGGAAACAAAATAGCAAAGGCCCAGGCCAGACGCAGTGGCTCACACCTGTAATCCCAGCACTTTGGGAGGCCAAGGTGGGTGGATCACCTGAAGTCAGCAGTCGGAGACCAGCCTGGCCAACATGGTGAAACCCCATCTCTACTAAAAATACAAAATTAGCTGGGTGTAGTGGCACGTGCCTGTAATCCCAGCTACTCAAAAGGCTAAGGAAGGAGAATTGCTTGAATCCAGGAGGTGGAGGTTGCAGTGAGCTGACTGCACCACTACACTCCAGCCTGGGCAACACAGCAAGACTCCAGCAGAAAGAAAAGAAAAGAAAAAAGAAGAGGGGAGGCGAGGGGAGGGGAGGTGAGAGGAGGGGAGGCGAGGGGAGGCGAGGGAAGGGGAGGCGAAGGGAGGGGAGGGGAGGGGAGGCAAGGGGAGGGGAGGGGAGGAAAGGGGAGGGGAGGGGAGGGGGAGAGAAAGACAGAAAGAGAGAAAGAAAGAAAGAAAAAAAAAAAAAGCAAAGGCCCCAGAGAAAAGAGAGTAAGGTCTGTTCAAAAAACTGGAAAAAAAAAAAAAAAAAAGTCACAGTGCAGGAGGGAAGGAGAGGGTGCCAGAGACTGGAGATGAGCTAGCAACATGGGTGTTCGGGTGCCTGCAGCTGTTGTTTCTCCTGAGAGCAGTGGAAGTCACCGAAGACATTTTATTTCAGTTGAAAGAAACAAATGAGGCTGTGGCGGGCTGAGCTGGGGGTGTGAATCAGATGCTGGTTACATAATTCCACCTGCATCTTGGAAAGAGATCTCTAAATGCCATGGGAAGGGCAGATCAGATATGGACAAGAGTGGCTGAAAAGAGAGCAAGCACGAGATCACGAAAAGGCCCAGCCAGAGACGAAGGCAGCCAGTCCAGGCTGGCAGTGGAGGAGACGGAGAAGCAGGTGGATACAAGTGATACTCAGGAGAGACAGGGCGGAGGGGTAGAGGCCACACCCAGATTTTCAGACCTGAGTCAATAGAAGAAGGAATAGTCAGAGAGGCCACAGCTTTGCACCCATACTCCCTGCCTGCCCAGACACCTGGGGCAGCTCGCTGTTCATGGCAGTCCTCAAAGGGCCAAAGTCCTGAGGCCGCAGATCTAATTGAAAGGTCGGAGTGGAAGAGCTTCAGAGATCAGGATGTCGTTCCCAACCCACTGCCCCAAGTGCTCTACCAGTGTCAGCCCAATGAATCCGAACCACCCCAGAAGGCATCTCATTTTACAGATGAGAAAACCGAGGCCAAGAGGTCACAGCCACTCAAGGTCCCAGCAAACAGTAGATAGAGGAGCCAGAATTCCACCCGCAGTGGAAGTCGCAGTTTTAACCACAGGCTCAGTCAGCGTGACTCTCCCCAGGGCCTGGCAGCAGGTCACCGTGCCCCGGCCAGACTCTCACAACCATCCATAACAGGGCCCCTCCGCTCACAGCCCACCAGCCCACCTCACCCCCAGCAATCAAGTCACCCTCTGGGGGTGGGGCCCAGCAGAGGTTGAAATCCTCCTTAAGGGCCTCTTAAGGGTAAAATGGAAAGAAAGATGGCATAGTGAGGACCTGAAAGGGTTTTTCTCTAAGGGACCAGGCCAACTTCGAGAAGGAGGAAACAGACAAGGCAGTGGGACCCCAGTGCCTGACATCATCCGCTGACCCTGGAAATACCTATTCCTCAACTTCCCTGTCCGAACAAGGGAGCCAGCCCTGCCCGTGCTTCTGGAAAACTTCCCAGCCCAACAAAAAAGGCAGAAGGAGAGGGGAGAAGTGGCAGAAGTCCTACCCACAGGACTTCCAGGACTCCACCAGCAGCCCTGGGGAGGAGTCCCAGCCCCTCCCACCGGCTCCATGCTGCCTGAGACCGTGCCTCCGCTCAGACACCTGTGGACTCCCAGCGGCTCTGAGAAGAAGCCCAAGGCCCCGCCTGCTCACTGCGGCCCCGGTTTTCAGAAGGCACACCTGGGGAAGCGTCCCAGTGGGGCTCACAGCTCTGTCCCACCATCCATCCCCTACTCAGTCTCTGCAGGTCCCAAGGCCATCATGAAGGCCCTCGGCCCTCACCTCCTTCCTGTCACTGCATCTCTCTCCGTCCCCACCTTCACCTTTTCCATGCTTTAGTGGAATGTTTGCAGGCACAGTGGACACACAGCACTGGGAGATCTCAGTTCTAAATCTGCTTCCACCACAAGGAGCTCAGGGCCTCAGGCAGCCCCTTCAAGCTTCAGTCTTACCTGCAAAGTCTTCATCTTTCCAAGGGGCCATACCTGCCTCATTCCAATGGGTCCCCGTGAAGATGGAATGACACAGCAACTGGCAGCGCAATCTGAGGGAAACGGCATTTCCCAGACTGGCCCGATTATAAAAAAGGTTAACAGTAGAGACCTCTCACCCCAACAACCACCATTCTGGTTCAGGAGTTCTGGGATGGGACTCACAGATTGGTATTTTAACAAGTAACAAGTACTCCAAGTGAATCCTATAATCAGGCAAGTTTGGGCAACTCTGGGCTACAGAAATGTATAGGAAGTCTGTCTCACCGCACCTCTCTGTGTGGAGAAGAATGGTTTGCTAAAAGCACCCCTTGGCCCATCCACACACAAAATAACAACACCTGCCCACACTTAGGGAGCCTACCAGGTATGGGATGCCAACTTGGGTGGTTTACATCCATCATCTCATTTAGTCTCGGCAACAACTCTGCAACACAGATTGTTTTTTACAGAGGAAGAAACTGAGGCTCAGAATAAGGATCAGCTCAAGGACACAGCAAGTGAGACAGCAGAGCTCGCCTCCACACCAGTGCTGCTGGCTCCAAAGCTGGGTTCTCCCTAACACCCTGCAGTCTCTGTAAGGTAAAATCTTCTGCAGGCAGGGGCCGAACACAGAATGCAGCTCCAAGCAGGGTTCCCATTCCCATTCCCTCCCCAAAGCCTGGACAGGGCAGTCCCAATCATCCCACAGGAGAAAGGGGCACCCTACTGCATGGAAAGAGAAGCCCTTATTTTCTGTCCCCAAATATGAGGAATACGGAGGCCCTGGAGCCTATCATCTAAAAAGGGAAGTAGGACCCACCTATGAAACAGTCAAATAGCCATCCAGAGCAGTGGGAGTTCTGAGCCACAATGCCTGGTGCTGGAGTGAGGGGCTCCAAGGAAGGGAGCTCGAGGTCAGAGAACACGGTGTATCTGGAATGAAGCCCAAGGCACCGCCCTCATCACACACGCACATAATCTCTGCTTAGAGCACACAGCTGGCCCAAGCCAGAGTTTAGCAACTCCCATCTCCCTGGGGAGGAAGCAGTTTCCTTCTGCAGGGGAAGCTGCTGCCACCCAACCAGACAACCCCACGCGCAGCCTCTCCCAGGGGAGCAGGGCTTGGACGGAGAGAAAGCATAAAGAGGTCCTAGGAAGTTGGCCTTCTGCAGGGAGTCCTCCCCAGGCCCTTCTACTTAGTAGAGGCACAACAGTGACAAAAAACTGACATTCACTGACACTTACCATGCACTTTATAACAATGACCCCATTTACTTTTCACAACAAGCTTATTAAGAAGTAGGGTTTTCGCCGGGCGCGGTGGCTCAAGCCTGTAATCCCAGCACTTTGGGAGGCCGAGACGGGCGGATCACGAGGTCAGGAGATCGAGACCATCCTGGCTAACGCAGTGAAACCCCGTCTCTACTAAAAATACAAAAAAACTAGCCGGGTGAGGTGGCGGGCGCCTGTAGTCCCAGCTACTCGGGAGGCTGAGGCGGGAGAATGGCGCAAACCCGGGAGGCGGAGCTTGCAGTGAGCTGAGATCGGGCCACTGCACTCCAGTCCGGGCGACAGAGCGAGACTCCACCTCAAAAAAAAAAAAAAAAGAAGTAGGGTTTTCTGGCTGGGCATGGTGGGCTCACGCCTATAATCCCAGCACTTTGGGAGGCCAAGGTGGGTGGATCACCTGAGGTCAGGAGTTCAAGGCCAGCGTGGCCAACATGGTGAACCCCTGCCTCTACTAAAAATACAAAAATTAGCCAGGCATGCTGGCGTGCGCCTGTAATCCTGGCTACTCGGGAGGCTGAGGCAGGAGAATGGCTTGAACCCGGGAGGCAGAGGTTGCAGTGAGCTGAGATTATACTCCAGCCTGGGCAAAACACCAAGACTCCATCTCAAAAAAAAAAAAAAAAGTAGGGTTTTCTGATCCCCGTTTTAGAGACAGAAAAACAGGCTCGAGAGGGTTAAGTAAGCCGGCTAGCAAAGAGCAGGCCCCAAACCAAAAGCCAGGAGTTCTCCAATGCCAAATCCCAAATTATTTTCATGGCCTCTCTTTTTCTCTAACTGAGCATCCAGGAAGTACAGGCTACCAGACCAGCCACTACCAGGCCACAAAGAGAAACAATCAGCAGCTCTGCTCTCAGAGAGCTGTGATCTAGCTGACAGAACAGACACACTGCCTCCTGAGGCGCACGGGGTACCCAAAAGACAGCCGCGTGCAGATCTCTGCCAGCGGGGGTCAGAGCAGCTCATAATGAAGCTCGAACCAGTGAGCCCACAGAGACCAGTCAGCTGTGCACAGGGCTCTGGTGAGGAGCCGCTCTGGGGCCCGACTTGGTGAAAGCAGGAATCAGGACAAGGAGCTCCTGCTCTGTTAGCAAGAAATAGAATTTTCCTCCAAAGGAAGCTAGCAAGTTTTGCATTAATCTCTGTAACTCACGGGCCAAAAATCTTTCTCACACTAACCCTCTGGGAGAGCTGCGGAGAGAAAAACAGCCCAGGACAGGAAGAACTGGGGGCAGGAGGAGGAGTTCATAAGAAGAATGGGGCTCTGGGTCCCAAAGTAAGCTCAGGGTCCCTGTGCCTCCCCAGGGCTCCCAGAAGGCTGCATCCCCCTTCCCCAAGTACAAAACAGGAGGAGGTAAGGAGGAAGGAAGGGTGGGGACCTGGCTCAAAGAGGTCCTTCTGCACCAACAAATTCCAAAACTTTTCATTCTCTCTGCAGTTCCACAGTGTGCCCTCGGGGACCCAAATGGCCAGGCCAGCCCTAGCCTCCGCAGACAGCTACTGTAGCAGGCCTGGCGCTGGCAGGGGGAAGGGGTGGTATCCAAAATCCTCTGCTGACCTGTTGACACTGCCCCGGGGACCCAAGGTGCCTGAGAGGCACAACCAGTAAGAGCATAAAATATAGCAATACTACTTCTGAGCATATACACAAAAAAATTAAATGCAGGGACTCAAATAGGTATTTGTACACCCATGTTCACCGCAGCACTATTCACAATGGCCAAAAGGGGGAAACAACCCAAATGTCCATCAAAGATGAATGGAGAAACCAAATGTGGTCATACATACAATGGAATATGATTCAGCCTTAAAAAGGGAGGAAATTCTGACACATGCTGCAACATGGACCAACCTTCAAGACATTCTGCTAAGTGAAATAACCCAGACACAAAAGAATGAATACTGTATGATTCCGCTTACATGGGGCCCCTAGAATGGTCAAATTCATAGAGGCAGAAAGTCGAATGGGGTTGTCAGGGCTGGGGTCAGGGGGAGTTGTTAATGGGTACAGAGTTTCAGTTTTACAAGATGAAAAGAGTTCAGAAGATGGGGCCGGGCACGATGGCTCACACCTATAATCCTAGCACTTCGGGAGGCCGAGGCGGGCGGATCACAAGGTCAGGAGTTGGAGACCAGCCTAGCCAACATAATGAAACCCCGTTTCTACTAAAAATACAAAAATTAGCCAGGTGTAGTGGCGGGTGCTTGTAATCCCAGCTACTCGAGAGGCTGAGGTAGGAGAATCACTTGAACCCCGGACGAGGAGGTTGTGGAGAGCCGAGATCACACCACTGCACTCCAGCCTGGGTGACAATGAGTTGTTATCTCACCAAAAAAAAAAAAAAAGAGTTCAGGAGATGGATGGTGGTGATGGTTGTGCAACAAGGTACATGTACTTAATGCTGCTGAACCGTACGTACTCTTCAAATTGGTTACAATGGTAAATTTCATACTATGTATCTTTTACCATAATATATATGTGCGTGTGTGTATATACGTATCAATCAAACATATAAAATCTTATCTGTGGTATAGAAAAATAACAGTGTTACCTGTGGGGAGTTATTTTTTATTTTACCAAAAGCATGTCAAACTTTTTTTTTTTTTTTTTTGAGACGGAGTCTCGCTCTGTCACCCAGGCTGGAGTGCAGCGGTGCCATCTTGGCTCACTGCAAGCTCCGCCTCCCGGGTTCACACCATTCTCCTGCCTCAGCCTCCCAAGTAGCTAGGACCACAGGCGCCCACCACCTCGCCCGGCTACTTTTTGTATTTTTAGTAGAGACGGGGTTTCACTGTGTTAGCCAGAATGGTCTCAATCTCCTGACCTCATGATCTGGCCACTTCGGCCTCCCAAAGTGCTGGACTACAGGCGTGAGCCACCTCACCCAGCCCTAAGCATGTCAAACTTTTATCATAAAACAAAACAGATACTGAAGACGTGTACATCAAAAACATTTCAAATTGTGATTCAGAAGGGTGTTTAAGACCTCCAGTTAGAGGGTGGCAATGTTATCACCTGCCTGCTTTCCTTGCCACCAGCACCAGCCTCCCTGCAGAAGGCCAAGAAACCCTTCCAA
This sequence comes from Rhinopithecus roxellana, assembly GCF_007565055.1. Lineage (NCBI taxonomy): Eukaryota > Metazoa > Chordata > Mammalia > Primates > Cercopithecidae > Rhinopithecus > Rhinopithecus roxellana. Next base: position 83,940,711 of record NC_044553.1, on the reverse strand, counting down.
GAAGCCATGAAGGCAGACGAGCGGTGGGGCAGCTGTATGGCACAGGCCTTCCCTGGCCCCCCGCCCTTTGAGAAACAGTGGTAGGGAAGCACCCCCCATGGCCAGAGGCAACGGGGTGACGGGCAGGCTCCTCCCTGGGCCCTGACTCCAGGGTGACTCAGGCACTGGTTTCCCCGGAAGGAAGTGAGCCAGCCAACTCTCTTTTTCCCTTTCTAGGAAGACACAAGGGAATGACTTGGCCCAATCCCAGGGGCCCAGCCTTTTTACTCAGACTGTTATGGAGAAACCACCCCACCGTCCTCCACTACAGGAGAGGAAGTCAGAGTGAAGAGGGAGAGAAAGAGGAAACAGCTCATCCAACGGAGGAAGATACAGAAAGGGGGAGGCACAATGGACAAGACAGGGCCTTCTCTCTTTCTAACCTCAACTCCCAATATAAACGCCCAAGGAGGGATACATGGAAGCTCTGCAACCCCACAGACTTGGGATCTGGTCCTGACGTTTCTGCTGACTAGCTGTGTGCCCTTGACTCAGTTTCCCCATCTCTAACATGAAGGTGATGCAACATTTGATATATGAGGCCCCTTTCAGCTCTGAAACTCCAGGCTTCTGTAAGAGCTGGGTGACAGGCTGGGCTGAGGAAGGCCTGGAGAAGACTGGACATGGTCTTGGAACAGGGCGAGCTTTGGATATGGAGACTCGTGCCTGGTAGCCCTCCCAGAAGTAATGGCTTTAAGTGCAACACCAGCATCCCCACCCTCAGGCCAAGCAACCCCATCATTCATTCACTCATTCATTCATTCATTCATTCATTCATTCAAGATTTTCTAAACTCTCACCCTGTGCAAGGTACTATATTAATGCTGGCAAACAGCAGTTAACAAGAACAGCCTTGTGAACTTCCCATTGGGTCTGAAGATCTTTTACCCTACTCCCTGTTCCCAGGGCCGGCCCTCTGAGGGAGTAGAGCATGGAAGAGCAACACAAACAGTAGAAAAAAGGGAAGCTACATGGAGGCGGGAAAAGAGCAGTGAGCCAAGCTGAGAGTGGGGAGGTCTGGTTCAGTCTCCAGCTCCCTGGGCCTCAGTTTCTTATCTGACAGAAGGGGCTGGATCTGGTTTCTGTGGGACCTTCCAGTGCTGGCAGTCTAGACATCCTAGGGATTGACTCGACTTCTCAATCCTGAGACCGTGGGAGGGCGGCCTGCTGGAGGCCAGCCCCGGGGAGCTTCTGAAAGGCCCCAGCTTGGACTCCGCAGCAGCCCTGACCCACCCGGGACCCTGTGGGCTGCAGACAGACCGAAGTGACAGGCAGCCAACGGCAGGGAGTTCTGGGGCACAAAGGATACAGCTTCAGCCTGGCAAAGTCCAGCTGCTGGAGGCTGCTTGAAAGCAAACATCTGGTTTTAACTGCAGAGATAAAATGGATGTCACATGCAGTTTTCTCCAAGTTGCAACTGTCGGGCTTGGGATGGGGTCAAAGCATGCGAAGGAAGGTAGGTGTGTGCCCTGTCCCTGTGCCACAATGCCTAGTAGGGGAAAGCGGCATCCCGTCCACCCCCCTTCCCTGCTGGATTTTAACCATAAACACAGTACTTTTCTGAAGGCACAGGCTTAACACAAACCAGATGCGGTAGGGACTTTCCCCCACCCCCTACCTTGGCCCTAAAATTAAACGTTCAGTATCTCCTCTGCCAAACCTCACTTGAAGGCCGAGCCTTAAAGAGCCAGAGCCTCCGGTTCTCACCCTCACACACTCTCAATCACATCCCCACTTAAACAAAATGTCAAAGTCCCCCAAACGGAAAGTGTGGATGGGGCTGTCCCCAGGAGGGCCTGACACCCAAGCAGGGCATGGGGCAGATTTGAAAGGAGAAGGAACACTGATCCTCCGCCACCAGTGACGCCACCAACCCACAAGGGACCGAAAGGGTTTCCCGAGAGGGTCAGGAGGATGATTTCCCACCCTTAGGGGGATCTGCCACTGGAGCGCAGCCAACCCATGGGAGCCGGCCTGTGCACCCACCCCTGTCCCCAGGGGACTCTGGAGATTCCTGGAAGAGCTTATTTCCTGGACTTCGGTTTCCAATCTCTAGAAAACAGGGTGAATAACAGACATCTTATTTAACTCAGAGCTCACTCATAGCTGTGATGAGCTGAAAATCCCTCTTAGGCAAACTCAACTCTGCTGGTCTGCCCCAATGCCAGGCTGATTGCTTCCATGTCCTGAAAGCTCTCCTGGTCCTCCTTCCAACCCCAGCTAAAGGCCCAAACCACTCCACCCACTCGCCACCCTCAGCCTCCATGTCCCTCACTCCATGCCTGAGCCATGCCTCAGCCTCAGCACTAATCAGCGTGTCCAGCACAGGGACATCTTATCTCCCCAGCAAAGACACACATCCTCTGCCCTTAAGCTCAGAGGATGACATCTTACAGTGTGTACTCCACAGAGCCTGGCAGCGCACAGCACACATTAAGGGTGCTCAAAATGGCTGATTCAGTCTCACCCAGTTGCCATGACTCCCTAAGAAAAGGGACAAGTGGTCGGGCATGCTGGCTCACGCCTGTAATCCCAGCACTTTGGGAGGCCAAGACAGGCAGATCACGAGGTTAGGAGTTTGAGACCAGCCTGGCCAATATGGTGAAACCCCGTCTCCTACTAAAAATGAAAAATAATAAAAAAAAAAATTATCTGGGCATGGTGGCAGGCACCTGCAATCCCAGCTACTCAGGAGGCTGTGGCAGAAGAATCACTTGAATCCAGGAGGGGGCGTTGCAGTGAGCCAAGATCATGCCACTACACTCCAGTCTAGGTGAGAGAGTGAGGCTCCATCTCAAAAAAAAAAAAAAAAGAAAAGGGATGAGTGATAATAGAAAAATATTTGAAGAGGAATGATGCTTCAGATAGAAATTCCCTGACTTGCCATATAATTTAAATACTAATTTTTTTTAAATAATGAATTCTCTAGCCTTAACATAGCCATTTGTATTTTTGCATATTATCTTCCTTATTTATACTACTTACTACACTATCTTCCTTATTTACAGTGCAATCAATTATAATGTATTACTCTTTAGTGTTCTCCGACTTTCAACAGTATGTTGAATATTTTGTTCCTGTACAATCTTCCTAATTATCATTTTTAAAGGCTGCAAAAATATTACACCACCATGATGTATCAAGATGGATAGTTTGTTAAATTTCTTCCCCAGGGTTAGTTAGATATGGAAGCACTTTTTTTTCCCCCAGTTTTGCTGTTCCACACAGAGAATTTTATTTATTTATTTATTTATTTATTTATTTATTTATTTATTTATTTATTTATTCTGAAACAGAGTTTCGCTCTTTCACCCAAGCTGGAGTGCAGTGGCACAATCTTGGCTCACTGCAACCTCCACCTTCTGGTTTCAAGAGGTTCTCCTGCCTCAGTCTCCCGAGTAACTGGGATTACAGGTGCCTGCCACCACGCCCAGCTATTTTGTATTTTAAGTAGAGATGGGGTTTCATCACGTTAGCCAGACTGGTCTTGAACTCCTGACCTCATGATCCGCCCACCTTGGCCTCCCAAAGTGCTAGGATTACAGGCACAAGCCATGGCACCCAGCCCACACAGAGAATATGTTTAAGCATGTCTTTCTTTCAGTTGGACAGTTTCCTTAGGACACACTCCTGGGGGGTGAAATTATAGGGCTAAAGGGTCTGAGCATTTTCATAGCTTTTGCTGCATCAGTGGCCATGATGCTAACCTGAAGGCTGTGCCAATGTGCAACACCTTAAGAAACGAACACATCATTTGCTCTACTAGAACCTTGCCCTGGTCAGACTTTTTTCTTTTAAGAAATTGTTTCTCAGCAAAGTTGTTTTGACTGCAAGATTTTGCCTTCTCTGGGCCTCCAGATGAGGTATCCTGGAGATCCTTTTTCTTAAATCTTAGCTTCAGGTCCCAGCTCCTCTTTACTAATCCTTCTCATCAACCTTGTCCACTCTGATGCAAGCAGACCTATAACAGCTCCCCTGGCGGCCTCCATGCCACACTCAATTCTGCTCCCCCATCATCGGCCTCCCTCTATTTCTGAGCTTCCTGGTCCCCATCTGCACTGTGGCCTCCACATCTCCCCTATGAAGCTCCCACAGGGAAAAAGAGGGAAGCAGCCAGAGGGTTTCTTGACCAAGAGCCTCCAAAATGAACCTCAAGTGTGGAGTCATTAGGAGATTGCATGTAAACTGAGTCCTGCAGGCCTCCTAGGCTTCCCATTGCCTGGGAATGTCTCAAAGGAGCTGTCTGAGTCTATCCCAGCAAAACACACAACTGCTGGCAGACCCCCAGGCTGAAATGATCCAGTCTCATGACAATGACTAGCCGCTCACTGTTTCTAGAGCCAACCCAAACTCCTACCGTCACGCGGTTTGGAAGAAAGCTAGAACCCAGACAACAGTGCACAGTCAGAATTTGGCTCAACTGAGACTAGAGGATCAGAGGTCACTCCGGTGGGCCAACCAGGGAAGCAGGGCGAGGCAGGAAGCAGAAAGTTAAAAAGCCCTTCTCCACAGGAAACTGAACAACAGAGCTGGGCAGGTCACTGCAGGACACAGATGTTTGTGCTTGGTGGCAGGGGAGGACCTGCTGAGCAGGGTGAGAGGGATCAGTGGGCAGGGTGGGTCACCTGCCTGATACAGATGGCCCCTCAGAATCCCTGGGATGAATCACTCATCAGCAGGGCCTCCACTGCTAGCACTGCAGTGTTCTTTAAAGCAGCCTTGCAGACAGTCAACCAGACCATGTGCTCCAAATCCAAAAGCAATTTACAACCAGGAAAGCAATAACAGATTGCCTTTCCTTTCTTCACTTTTGGTCTAAGTCATGGGGTTTTGGCGTCCAGAAGAAATATTTGATTCACATTTGGGGGTGGCTAGTGAATTTATGGCCTAAGTCACAAGGAGACAAAGCTTCATTAAGAATGTCCTGGAGGAAGAGTAAATAAGAGTGAAGGAGCTGAAGCCAGGCACAGTGGTGCACACACTATAGTCCCAGCTACTCAAGAGTCTGAAGCAGGAAGACTGCTTGAGACCAGGAGTCCAAGGCTATAGTAAGCTATAATCATGCCACTGTACTCCAGCCTGGGTTACAGAACAATGAAGACCCTGTTTCAAAAAAAAAAAAAAGAGGCTGCACAGTGGGTTACTTCTGTATTCCTAGCACTCTGGGAAGCAGAGGGAGAGGGATCACTTAAGCTCAGGAGTTTGAGACCTGCCTGGGCAACATGGTGAGACCCTGTCTCCATTTTCATAAAAACCGAAAAACATTAAAGGGGGAAAAAAAGTAAAAGAATTGAGTTCTTTTAGCTAAACTCCTTCCATTCAGACTGAAGCAATATTCCTCCAGATAATCCTTCATAGAGTTACCTAGCTTTATCTAAAAAGTAAGTAGGGCACTTGCTGGAAATGCAGATTTCTGGGCTCTAACCAGAGCATTTGGTTCAGGAGGTCTGGAAAAGGCCCAGGAAACTACAGTGTTACACAAACCTAGGTGATCCACAGGCCATTCTATAAGGGATATAGCCTTGCAGTGAACCTCTCCATTTGGGTAGCAGAGGGTGGACATACCCAGGGGAACGAGAATACCTACGAGAAAGTTGTGGTCACCTGCAGTGGGTGATCATTGAATACAGCTTAGGCAGGAGGCCCCTCATTGCATGACGCACATCCAATCCTCATCGCAAAGGAACCTCTCCTTCACAGACCAAAGCACAAGTCACTCTTGTCTCCTCAAGTCCCCCTCTCTCTCCCCCAATTACCATGAATCTTAATTGGACCAGCCTTTAGAGTTCATTATGGTTTTCTGGGTGGGGAGAGACAAGGCGGGTCGAGTGTCTAACAAGCCAGACAGAACAAATCAATCCCAGCCCATCCACATGGCCACAAGCTGGAGGCATCACGAGATCCCAAAAGGGAGCTCTTCACCCAAACAACACAAACAGCAACTGAGACATTCCAGTGGCTTCCCCCTTCTCTGCCCCAAGAAAACATCCCCAAACCAAGATTCTCTCTGGTGAATCCCATGGTTCCAAAGTTCTAATCATCCACAGCCTCTGGAAATTGGAAAACTGAAAGCTGTTTGCAACTGTGTGTCAGATGGGCTGGCTGGAGGATACACAGCTCTAAAGACATCAAGCATCTATTTTCAAGGCACATCTCTAACAGCATCTGTCTGAGAGTTCCATGCATGGTAAGAGGGGTTTGGATAAGATGCCATCATTTAGGCTTTCATCTCCTCTTCCCCCAAGAGACCCCTTGTGACTTCCAGCTGTGGTCCCTGCCCAGATCCCACCCAACACAATGAAACCACTAGAGTGGCAGGAGAGCGGGCCTTCTGTGCATTAGTTCCTATATGCTGAACAATGACAGTGCCCAGCATACCCGCCGTGCCCATTCTGGCATTTAAAGCCACCTGGGAACTCTTTGGTCAGTCATTACAGTTCCTAAGGACTGAAGCCTCACTCTCTATTTGAGGTCAAGTAATTCCATGAATGGACCGTCTTCTTCCTGCCCCATATTCTGGGAAATTCAGTCTGACATGTAACCGCTTGAGTGATGGTGGAGTTACCCAGTAACAGAAGCAACTCTGTGGGTTGCGGGGGTCAGTAACCCTCAGCCCACAACCAGTGCCTTGGTCAAGAGTTCAGCAAGGCATCTGGCCAGCATGGGAAAGGCCTCCCCGCCCTGAAAGTTTCCTCCTAACAACTGGGGAGAAGAAGGGCATGTCTACCTGGCCCAGAGAATGTCTGGTTCAGGGAAGTGAAGAGAGGGAAGTGAGAGACGGCAGGTTTAGGTTCTCATTTATGATCGCTCCCACTTCCCTTCCATTTTACCAAACACCGTGGCTCTCCAGACAAGCCTCAGAGCCAGATAGGAACTTGAGGAACGTGGTCAGGGGTCAGATCTGGGAAACATTTTCCCAGGCGATTCCACCACTTCTCGCACCGAAGCACATCAGCCCGGGGTCCCGACCACTTGGGTCTCAAGCCTGGCAGGTGGTAGCTGTTGAGAAATCTGCTAAGAAGCCAGTCACTGATAATTTAACATTTCCTCCCAAACATTTAGACATTTAAAACTTTTCTAAACCATTTTCTATGATTAATAGATTAATAGGTTAACAGGTCCTTCAAAACCTTAGAAATATATGCTCAGAGGCAGACAAATTAGCGGCTGATAAGACCGTTTGGGGCAGAGGAAAATCAGGTGGCCCATCCACCTAGACAGACTACTAGCAGGGGACTGTCCCAGGCTCAATCCCCTGCCTGCCAAGAGACGAGTTCACTGCAGCAGTGAACCAGGTGTGTGCACCAGGCCACACACTTCTGTGCTCTCAGGGTGGTAGAATTTCTCCTAATTCTTATTTTCTTCTTTGTACTTTGCTGTAGTTTCCAAATTTTCCACAATAAATATTACTTTCCTTTTCAATTAAGAAAACAACAGGTGGCATATTAAGCTGGTCAGTCTTTTCAAAGCAATTGATTCACATGGAAAAGGACTCAGAAATGATCCTCTCCAAGTATGGTCAAAAAACCCAGCTTCTGGATATTATCCAAAAATGCAGGAAAACGTCCACATGAAAGGAATATTTATAGAGGCATTATCTATGATAGGCCAAAACTGGAAACCACGAAAGTGTCCAATAATGGGAGAATTATGAGTAGAGGACATGTCAGCAGCCGAGCGTGAGGCAGCTGGTAAGGGGGACTTACCCAGGCCCAGCCCCGACTGACCACACTGTTCCCTTCCTGAAGGGCCTCATCCCAGTTCTGTGGGCAGATCCCAAACTGCTTCTAGAAGACAACTTTGACCTCGACAGCCATCCTTCTGGAAAGGGAGAGTGGGCCAGGCTCTCATTTTCATAATAAAATAGCAGCTTTGCCCTTCACATGCTTAGCACCCAAAGCAAATATTCAGGTTGGTGCAAAATTCCCATTACTTTTAATTGCAAAAACCGCGATCACTTTTGCACCAACCTAATAGCTCTCTTTTCTGTCAAGACCTCAGAAAACCTCTGAATTCCGAACCAGGAGTCCACACAGCCTGTTCTCCAGCTCTTGTCAAACAACTGCCACGAGAGAGTCTCCAAGAAGTGCTCAAGGGTATCTCAAAGGACTTGTGCCTCTCTGAGGTTAGAGGTTAAACCTCTGGAAAGAGTGGAGCTCGAGTTCATTGCCTCAGCTCCCCACAGAAATGCCTTCCTACAAGTGTGATTTAACACCATACCTGTGGCTTTCAGTGGGAGCTGATTTAAGAAACAAGTATACAAAAAAGTTTCTGTGTGTTCCATGAAACCAATACTGACAACACTGTTTACTGCACCACTCTCCTAAAATGGTAAAACTCAGTTTTTAGTACTTACAAAAAGTGCCCCTTTCTTGTGAACTGGTATACTTTCTTCTACTAAGAAATAAACATTTTGATACTTCCAAGTTCTCCTTTTGCTTTGGCTGCCAGGAAGCTCAGAACCAGGGTCTGTGCTGACTTACAAAAACTAATCTTTTTTAATATTAGGCTAGGCAAAATAAGCCAGACATAGCAAATACTGCATAATCTAACTTGTATAAGGAATCTAAAAAAATCAAACTCAGAAGCAGAGAGTAGAATGGTGGTTCCTAGAGCTGGGGGGGTTGAGAGAAATGGGGAGATGTTGGTCAAAGGGTACAAACCTTCCATCAGGATAGTTACTATTGCTAATAATACTACAGTTGAGCCCCTAGAACATGTGGGTAAGAGGCAACAACCCTCACACTCCCATCATGCAGCAGAAAATCCACGTATAACTGACTCCCAAAAAACTGAACTGTTATAGCCTAGTGTTGACCAGAGGCCTTACCTATAGTACGAACATTTGATTAAAAACACATCGACATCCATGTTGTATGTTATATACTGTATTCTTACAATAAAGTAAGCTACAGGAAAAAAAATGTTATTAAGAAAATCATAAGGAAGAGAAACTATATTTGCTATTCATGAAGTGCAAGTGGATCATCATGAAGGTCTTCATCCTGGTTGTCTTCACACTGCGTAGGCTGAGGAGGAGGAGAAGGAGGAGGAGGACAGCTACTGCTGTCTCAGGGGTGGCAGAGGCAGAAGAGGCAGAAGAGGAGGAAGAGGAGGCAGGAGAGGCAGGCACACTCGGTATAACTTTTACGAAAAAAAAATCTGCTTGTAAGTGAACCTGCACAGTTCAAACCTGTGATGTTCAAGGGTCGGTTGTATATTGTTTATTTGAAATTTGCTGACAGCAGATCTTAGTGTCATCACATACATACACATACAAACAATGACAACTGTGTGAGGTGATGGATGTGTTAATTAACTTGATTGTGGTAATCATGTCACAGTGTACATGTCTATCAAATCATCATGTTGCATAACTGAAATATATATAATTTAAAATTTTAAATTATACCTCAATAAAGCTGGCGGAATTACATTAAAATTTCTTAAAAACTAACCTCTTTTAATGTTGTTCTCTTAACAATTGTCTCACCGCCACTATGACATAGCTCTGGATCTTCTAACTTTAATTTAAAACTCTGGCCCAGGCACCGTGGCTCACACCTGGAACCCCACATTTTGGGAAGTGAAGCAGGGAGGATCACTGAAGGCCAGGAATTTGAGAGCAGTCCTGGCGACTTGACAAGACCCTATCTCTATTAAAAAATAAATAAATAGGCCGGGCACGGTGGCTCAAGCCTGTAATCCCAGCACTTTGGGAGGCCGAGACGGGCGGATCGCGAGGTCAGGAGATCGAGACCATCCTGGCTAACATGGTGAAACCCCGTCTCTACTAAAAATACAAAAAACTAGCCGGGCGAGGTGGCGGGTGCCTGTAGTCCCAGCTACTCGGGAGGCTGAGGCAGGAGAATGGCGTGAACCCGGGAGGCGGAGCTTGCAGTGAGCTGAGATCCGGCCACTGCACTCCAGCCTGGGCGACAGAGCAAGACTCCGTCTCAAAAATAAATAAATAAATAAATAAATAAATAAACAAACAACAAAAAGCTTCTGAAGGAAGGGGGTGTGGTGGCTCACATTGTAATCCTGGCACTTTGGAAGGCCAAGGTCAGATGACTTCTTGAGACCAGGAGTTCGAGATCAGCCTGGTCAACATAGCAAGACCCTGCATAAGAATGTAAAAATTAGCCAGGCATGGTGGCATGCACCTGTAGTCCCAGCTACTCAGAGGAGGCTTAGGTGGGAGGATCCCTTGAGCCCAGGAGTTTGAGGCTGCAGTGAGCTATGATAGCACCACTGCATGCCAGCCTGGGTAACAGAGTGAGACCCGGTCTCTAAAACAAAATAACAACAACAACAAAAAAAACTGTTATACACGAGCCTTTTAATATATCCAACTCAAATGCTTTTTGGAAAGAGGCAGGAAAGTACAAATAAACATGTATTTATGAAACAAATCTATACTTGGATCTCAGTTTCTCCAGGGAAGGAACATGAAGGCTGTGTGGCTATATAAGAAAAAGTGTTTTTGATAAAATGCCAAGTGGGGAAATAAAAAAGCAGAGCGAAATTTTATATACACTATGATTACTGCTATCAGAATAATGCAGGCATGAAGACTAAAAATAAAAATAGGTTTCTAAAAATATAAATTGTTGTGTTTAGGAGAAAGGGTCTAAGATGGTCATTTTTCTCCCCTAACTTATTTATCTTCTCAAATGGAAACAGAGGCCCATGTGGGTGAAGCAAGTAAGGCGGGCAGAGGCTAGAAATGCAGCGTTCCCCTGGGTGTTCTGATGCATCTCACAGGATGCCGCATGGGGCACGGGGTGCAAGGCGCAGGGCGCGGGGGTACAGGGGCGGGCTATAGGCCCTATGTGGTCCTGAGGGACCAGCCCCCAGTGGGTGGTGCCATGGATTTCACAGGGTCTTGGATAAAATGGCTTGTACATTCAAGTCACAACTGTTTGAGATTCTTGCAATACCCCTGACATGTTCTGATCACTCCCTCACAACTGGGCACTTGGGAAGGGGCACAGAAGGAGGAGCCAGGGGCCATGACCCTGGCCTCAGATGCCTAGGACTTGGTGGGCAAACTAGTTGCTCCTCATCCCTCCAGCACCGGATCAGAAGCCACTCCCCACAGGAAGCATTCCTCAGCCACCTCCAGAAACTACCCCCATGCCCCAACGACAGGCCTTCACACCCACCCAGCCTATACTTCTCCTTCACAAGGCACCCTGAAAGCTTGCCCTCTGCACCCATCTACCCCCTGGACCACAAGCCCTGGCCCAGTACAGCTGTGGCTGGTGTGCAGCCCACATCAGCTGAGTGGCCAGCAGAGAGAATAGCTCACCCTCTGCACATGGCCAAGGTTTAGCCAACGAGGCTAGTAGCTTCCCCGAGTCAGGATCCCCAGTGACGCCAGAATGACTGGCAGCTGCCTTTATTGCCCCGCATCTTTTATGACAAGACCCCACATCCAGGGCACGGGCACCTGGGTGATCTGAGGAGGGGACAGAGGCAGGGTTCACTGCTCAAATTCCCACCTAGCCTTGGCGAGCAAGCGGGAGAGGCAGGGCTGACTCACCAGCTTGCAGGTGGAGTGAGCTCATTCCCTTCCAGGGCATCCTTGGAACTGGAAACCCACGGCAGTGATGGTTCCCATGGCAACGGGCCAGCACCTCCTCCACAGCCGCCTTCCCAGGAGCACCATTTGCCTGTGCCCACGGGTCACTTACCCACCCTCCCCAGCCTAAATCTCAGAACTCAGAGTAAGGAGAGGCCTTGAAGACCAGGCAATGCAGAGTCCTCCTCTCTCCACACCCCAGCCCTGCCTGCTTCCAACCTGAGACTACCTCAACACATTTAAGACCATGAAACTCTCGCCCAACCATGCATCCCTTCTCTGGAAGGCTGTCAGAAATTCTATTCTGAGCTAGATTCCATCTCCACACAATTCTCACCAAGTCCTACTTCTCCCCATTGGGTCAACCCAATACATCCCCTCTTTCAAATGACAGCCTGGAGCCTGCTCTAAACATCCCAGATCAATCAAATAGTCCCGATACGGTTTCCGCCCTTCTGCACCCGCTGTGTGGGTTTTCTGCATGGGATTATATTGGTCTATAATCTTCTCAACGTATGGAGTCGAATTCAGACAGCCATGCACTGAGCAGGTCTCAGGACAAGCCTGGTGCCTGCTACTGCCTCGAAGATGCCCAGAGCTTATCCCTCACCGACTCACCAGTCCTCACTGTTGCCCACCCCCAAATATCTTTCACTCCAGCTGCATCCAGCCAACTCCTCACTTGCCTCCTGCCCCTCCCTCCTCAGAACTTTGCATTCCCTTTTTCTTGCCTTTGGTCACACTCTTTGCAGGCCTACCTCCCCCTGACCCTGCCCCCACACCAGCTTGGCCTGACTCACATATTCCAGATTTGATTTTTAGCTCACATGATCACCTCCTCCAAGAAGTCCTACCTGTCTCCTCCAGGACGGGCTGGAGCCTTCCTTGGAACTCCATTCCTATACCTGATGTGATATCTTTGTATATGACAAGGAAATTGCCCGTCCCTGGGTCTCTCACCCACGGGCCTCCTTGGAGACAGAGACCGTGCATCTGCCCCTCACCTGCAAAGAATGTCTGCTTTATGTTTGTTAAGTCTGGGTGGCAAGCAGGTAGATATTCATTTTTATTATTCTCAATGCTTTTTCTTATGTTTGAAATGTCAACTTTAAAAAAAGATGATCCACAGTAAACATGAGTTGAGTAGATGAACTGGGGCTGGCTGCAGTGCCTCCGCCCCAATGTGTGTTTGAGAAGCTCACATACCCAGCTGAATTCACCCTTCAGAAACTTTCCTCCCACTTGGGGCTGGAACCCAACACCAACTGGCCAGTTATCCAGAGCAGTTAGTTCAAACCCTCAGGGGAGCACCTGCGACTTGCCTAGTATGGCAGCACCACAAAGATGAGGTTTCATTCATACTATGTATCATTTCTTCTCCGCGTCCCTTCTCACTTGAGAAGTTCCTTGCAGTTCACACTAGCACACTAATCTCAGTGCCAATAAAACAGCCCAGATGGTTAAATATTACAGGCAATTCTGTTGTTAACTGCTGAAACTGAGTAATGGGTACACAGGAAATCACTATACTATTCTCTCTACTCCTGTGTGTGAATTTTCCATAATAAGTTTTTAAAAATTCATTCATTTCAATGAGAACACTTGGACACAGGAAGAGGAACATCACACACCGGGGCCTGTCGTGGGGAGGGGGGAGGGGAGAGGGATAGCATTAGGAGATATACCTAATGTAAATGACGAGTTAACGGGTGCAGCACACCAACATGACACATGCATACATATGTAACAAACCTGCACGTTGTGCACATGTACCCTAGAACTTAAAGTATAATAAAAAAGAAAAAAAATTCATTCATTTATTCATGCAACTAACATGCATCATGGATAAAGAAAGAAATAAGAATCACCTCCTTATGAATTCGTAATTTTATTAAATTCTAAATTGCTTGCTACCTTATCCCACCCCAGGAATTAAACATCTATTGGCATTTGTAACATAAAGGTTATGCTGACCTACCAAAGATGAACAGCAAATAAGGGGCTCCAGTACTGCCTCTCCTGGACTATGGGGAGCAGGGAGCCTTTCCAACCCTGCCTATTCCACCTACACTCGAAGGCTCCCATGCACAGGGGCATCATCGAAAGGCAGCAAGGAGCTGCAGGAAGCCAACAGCATCCCTCCAACTTAAAGGCAACTTTCCCTCAAAAAACAGGATTCAGGTACCCTCCACTCTACCATTATGACTTTTCCGTAAAGCCTCCACCTGACCCTGAGCCACCCCCACCTCCACTGCTCAATACAGCGCTGGGACTTCAGTCTCCATGACCAGAGACGGGCCACTTTCCTGGTGCACAGGAATGCACGGGTCAGGAGAGAAGTGTATGGGGCCCGGGAGGGTGGAGACTCAGCTCCATCTCTCATGAGGAGCCTCCCTTCTCCAGCCAGGGCTGACAGCTGGTGCTCACCACCAGAAGGAATGACCCAGCAGAGAGGAAGCAACTAGGACAGTGGTTAGCAGTGTGCGCTCTGGCCAGGCAGCCCTGAAATCAAAGCCCAGCTGCCCCACTAAAAGCTGTGAGTTGGGAGAAAATATTTCATCTCTCTAAGCCTCAGTTCCTTCTGTAAAGTGGGACTAAAAATGTCACAGTACCTTTTCCTCATAGGGCGACTATGATGATTCCTTGGTATAATGCACGTAATGGACTTAGCACAGTGCTGGACACGCGGTAATAAGTGCTGGCTATTAATACCAAGTTCACTACAGCCAACAGGCTACCTCTGTCCTGCAGGCTCATTTCTCCATTCCCTCAACTGCAAACGCAGGAGCCAGTCTCAGGAACATCAGAGTGTAAGGGCCCGCATGTGGATCACTACCTCCAACTTGGCAGGGTACAGCTGCCTGCATGTGTGAAATTCATCTGAAATTGACCACCCACACACTAGCCAGAACCCCAGCAGATTCATTTGCCTTCAGAATACAGAGGCCTGCCCCATGTGCATCTATCTGCAGGTGTTCTGGAGCCCACCTGCAAGGATGACTTCAGAAGATGGCTTACGTATACCCAGAATAAAGAATCCTTACCAAAGCTAGCCCCACAAGGAATGAACTCATGGCAGAGTGTCCTTGGACAAATCAGATTACCACTATGGACCACATCCCTTTATCTGAGGGAGAAGAGGGGTAGGTGACAGTGCAGGTCCCTTCTGGCTTGGGCATTCTATTGATTTCTCAAACTGCTGCAAAGGAGAGAAGGGCCAGAGCTAGGCTCTGGAAATAAACAAGTGGAAGACAAGGCTACCTATTGACACCAGTCCCTTGGGCAGATTCCAGACTGAAAGCCTTGCTCCCTGGCTCCAGCCAGTGTTTCAGACCCACTGAGCCCAGAAGCAAGCAGCCTCCTCACACCAGGCCTGTGGGTCAGCCAAGCCTACACAAAGGACCAATTATGATCAGTCCACCTTGCAGTTCTCCTGAGCCACCTCCAGCATCCCCAGACACACCTGGAGCACCCAGGCTAGAAGGCAGAGCTAAGGTACCCTTCACCAACACCAAACAAGGGAGAGTGCCTCCCTGACTCTCACCTCCCCCAGGCACCTAGCCTCCCAATCAGGACCACACCCTAAGCAGGTATTTCCAGAGACAGAGTGAATGCAGAGCCCAGGACACAAAGAGCACTAGCTTCTGGGTCTATCTATAAAGAAAGCACATTCACCTGGCCCCACTTGCGCCCTCCCTAGAGGGTGAGAACAAATTCCTCAAAGCTGAGACACAGAGGGCTCCTAAAGAAGCTGTGTTCACAGCATAGTCAACTTCAGGGCCAGGCTACGAAGCCCAGGAGTCAACTGCAAGGTCACCTTTAGAAGTGCCTGACTCAGATAAGTATGGTGGCTCATGCCTGTAATCCCAGTACTTTGGGAGGCAGGAGATTGTTTAAGCCCAGAAGTTAGAGACCAGCCTGGGTCACACAGCAAGACCCTGTCCCTACAAAAAAATAAAATTATCCGGGCATGATGACACACTCCTGTGGGCCCAGCTACTTGGGAGACTGAGGTGGGAGACTCACTTGAGCCCAGGAGGTAGAGGCTAAGATCATGTCACTGCACTCCAGCCTGGGTGACAGAGCGAGACCTTTCTCAAAAAATAAAAACATAACCAATTTTGTTTTTAAAAAAAGAAGTGCTTGACTCTGCAGAGTGTCCCCCAAGAGGGCAGAAACACAGAATGTTGGCATCACCCCAGACCCTTAGAGATCATCTGCATATGATAATCCAAGTACAGCCTTAAGAACAGAGCCTCACCACCATCCTACCATCCAATTTCTCGGTTTATAGGTGGTTTCGGGTGTGGCTTATCCAGCATCACAAAGTGGCCACAGGCAGCACTAGGACAAGACCTCAGGTCTCCTGAGGTCCTGGTACCTAACACACGACCACTCTTTCTGTTCCTGGGGGACAAGATAGGTTTCTGCCAAGCAGCTCTCTGGCCTAATAAATCAAAGAAGACAGTCTTTTCACATCTATCCCCACTCCCAAATGCTACTCCCAAAGTTCCAACAGAAAGGTAGCAGGAGGCAGGTGAAAGTTTTGCTGAACCCCACATGCTGGGAAGCTAGAGGCCCCACAGTTATCTAGATCCACACCCCTTGGGATACTATGGCTAAAGGCAGTGGGCTGCTGACGTCCAACACTCCAGAGAGAACCCTCAGTGGAGGGACTGGAAGGAGAAGGAAAACCAAGACCCATGTTTTATTCCTTTAAGGTCCACAAACCCACACAAAAGGACCAGAAATTCCCTGTGATTTTCTGAGGCAGGTCCCAGCCAAATGCAATAACCCCACCCTCCAGAGAGGAAGGGGCAGGGTACAGAGGGACATGTCAGTATGGCCAGCACCTTGGAATCTGATGGGCAGCTAGCCAAAGATAAAAATGCAGCTGGGCTGACTGGTAGGGAGCTGGGAGGTCTGTGCCAGCTCCAACCTGCCTGCCATTGGAGGCACCAGCTCAGAGAGGGGTGCTGAGCAGCATGGCAGGGGCTGAGGTCATCCTAGGCTGTGACCCCATCCCAATGACAAGGCCAGCTTCCCTGGCCCCTGGCCTCCTTCTGATTCCAGGACACACCTCTGAGTCCCGAGGAGCCAACTGGGCCTCTACCCTGGCCCCAGGGATCAACTTCATCTCTGGGGTGGTCCTTGGTGACTCAGACCACCGGCTCCCAGACCCTCAGCATCTGTCAGTTGTCTCCTGAGGGACTACAGCTGCCACACTCCTGTCTAAAGGCCCTCATCACCACCGTTCATCAACACTGGATACTCGATGAATACCTAGTATGTGCAAGCTTGATTCTTGCTTACCTGCTCTTTGGGGGGCTAGGATGAGCTGATCAGGATGCTCCTGAGAGTCAGTTACTAGGGGGACCCCAGGAGACTCCATAAATCCACCTTTGATCATCGAAGGAGCCTCAGATCGGTCACAGATCAGTGACATCCCAGAGAATCCTCTAAATGTCTTTAGAGAGGAGTTTCACAACAGTGCCCCAAGAAAGTGTGATGAAGGCAGGCAGGCTGCCATACATCTGTCCTTTCTGACTCTCCTAGCTCAGGCACTAACTGGGCAAGGCAACGGCTGAGTGGCCGAGAGCCAGAAGATAAGGAAGGCAAGAGCAGGGAAATCAGGCAAGGACAAGGGCCACTCAACCGGGACCCCACTTGCTGTCCTCGGAGTCCAGGAACGGGCCTGGCAGAGTGGGGCTCATCGTGGCTCCCCACATCTGGCCTCTTCCAAAACTCTACATGCAGCCCAAGCCTCGTATCCAGAGCACAGTCTCTTGTCTTGCAGAGCACAACCAGCTTCCAAATGGCGCAAGAGGCTGCTGTGAGCCATAAAATATAAATTCATTTAGAAGCATTCCCAAATTCACTATAGCTTTTCGTCATGACATATTTGCTTTATCAAGAAGTAATAAAAGCACAACTATTACCCTGGGAGGTGAAAAAAATGGCAACGTGGCATAGGTCCCTAAGAACTTGAATCTCAAGCCCAGGAAAAGAGGGCAGCAAGCAAGGGACCAGGGACCCATAGGTATGGACACCGGATGCCACACACATGCGTGGGTGGGAAGAGAGTAAGACACTGAGACTGACGTCTCCTGCCCTCCCTCATCAAACATCAGCAAGTCTTTGAACTCTGGCGGGGTGCAGGGCGGCAGGTGTAACATACGAACGCCACCGCAGAGGCAGGAAGCTGGGTTCAGTCCCACCTGCCACCTACAAGGAGCTGTGTGACTTGGGCAAGTGCTTTGGAACTCAGCAGTCTCAGCCACAAAACAGGGATGGCAGAGCTCCCACCAGGTCTACCTTTACAGTTCCCCGGCAAAGGAGAGGTGGGAGCGAAAGGAGCAATGAACAAAGTGATGCATTGGGTATGACCCCATCTACACAAAGTTTTAAAACAGGGACAAAGATACAGACAGCTACATAGGCAAGAAGTGTATAGGAAATGTATAGGAACAAAACACCAAGCTTGGAACAGCGGTTAACTCCGGTGAGGGAAGGGAGAATGCTGGGGCCTCAACTCGACAAGGTACTCTTTCCTGAAAATGAAAATCTGAAGCCAACATGGTCTTTGTGAACTGGCTTCAAGATCAGAAAATCTAGAAATACTTGCTGTAACCACCTGAACCTTTCAGGTCTTTCCAAATACCCTCAAATGTCCTTTACCTCCCACTAAGCCATCCATATGGGTATTGTGAGGATTACATTAATATCTGAAAGCACTTAGAAATGTGCCTGGCCCAAAGCACAGTCCCAGGGCTGGCTAATGCTGGGGGTGGGTCAGGGGGA
Source organism: Rhinopithecus roxellana (assembly GCF_007565055.1). NCBI lineage: Eukaryota > Metazoa > Chordata > Mammalia > Primates > Cercopithecidae > Rhinopithecus > Rhinopithecus roxellana. Next base: position 83,922,284 of record NC_044553.1, on the reverse strand, counting down.
TGCACAGATGCTCAGCTCCATATTCCCAGAACAGTCCCTGGGCTAGCAAGATGGGCCTAAGGTAAGCTTGCTTCCAAACCAGTGGCTTCTGGGGAAAAGGCGTCGGGTACGGGTCCTCCAGCCAGGCACCTTTGGGTGCTACTGTGGCCTCTTTGCCCGTGCCAAGGAGCCTCAATGAGGGGGTGGCACATGGGCCCACTATATAACTGAGCCCCCAATGTGGTATTCCTTAAAAAAAACTACATACAATGAACCTCTAAATATAAGAAAAGAAAGAGAGGAAAGAGAGAAAGCTACAAAGCAAAGCTTCATTTGGAGCTAAAGTTGGGAAAATATGCAGATTTCTAATAAGAGGCCTCAGGGCTTCATGCATGCAAAGACACCTCCATGCAGCCCCAGCCACCAGTATCCGAAATGAAGGACAGGAAACCAGGGGTCTGGCCCCATTTCCCTGCCTCCAGGAAAACACAATTCATAAGCCACCTCCTGCATCTCCCAGCTCCCAGGGCCGAGTCTGGAAAAGCACTTTGGGTTCCTGGAAAGAAAGGCCCTTACAAAATATCGGGAACTGACTGGAAAGCGCCATTATCTATTATCTGGAGGATGTCTGCGGCGTTTAAAAAGGAGCCACTCCTCTGCCAAGGTCAAGGACGTGGCCAAAAACAACAGAGGGGCTTCTTGGAGCCAGAGAGACACATGCAGCCAAACGCTGACAGACACCCCATGCTCACAGACCTGACAGACACAAGTGTCAAGACAGAGGGCTTCGGTGGAGGCTGCCCTCCTTTTCCTGGACCAAGCCCTCATATTGGGGGTGTCGAGACTTGACTCAGAATAATTAAAAGCTCCTCTTCCCTATCCCCAAACCACAGGCTGTTATGCATTGGACATCTCCACATCAGACATAAGGAGAAAAGATAGAGCCTGATTTTAACAATCCCCTCCCACCCACATGCAAGCCTTGGTGCCTCTTCCAGCCTGGAAAGCCAAGTTCCATTAGGGGACCGGCCTAAAGGAGCCCACCCACCTTGAAGTTGCCTCCCCTCCTGTCATTTCACCTACAGATGATTTGAAAATAGAGCTCAGATGCTGTCTCACTCCCATCAATTATAATCAGCTTTGCAGATGGCTTTTAAAAAATAAATCTTCAGGCCCATAAAAATGCTCCCCTACAAGCCCTGGCCTGGCCTCAATCACAGGCCTTGTGACCACGCTCCCAACCAGCTCCACCATCACCCACCACCAAGACACAGGAAAAACAAGGTAACAGGGAGGAGCCTCCCTTCCCCCAGCCAGCTGCTCTTCCACCTCGAGGTGAACATTTGGGGCCTCTGATTTAGGCCTGGAAAGTTCAAAGCTGGGGGTCAGGAAATGGCACTGCCCCCCACTTGGTGCTGTTCTCTGACCTGGCACAAAAACTCCCCAGCCCTGCAGTGCCAAAAGCCAACCTAAGTCCCCCACTCCCTCATCAATTTTCTAAATCGTCTCAAGGCTTAAACAAGAACCTGAAACGTTACAGGTTTCACGTGCACAGACTTTTAAAATCAAAATAAACCTGAGCCTCAGCTGCCTGGTTCAAAGCCTGTTTGGTTCCCGTGGTGACCACAAAGGAAGAGACTCTCTAAAGGGAAGGACAGACAGAACAGGTGAAACTGAAGGAACCAAAACAAGAGAGAAGGGGAGGGTGGTGCTGAATCTTAAAGCAGGGGAAGCTAGCTCCCAAAAGCTGGGGTCAGCACCAGAAGTGGCCACCAGGAACGTGGGATTGGGGAGGCCTCCAAGTTCAGGGGACTTTAGTCTATTCCTGACAGTTACTGCTTCAACTGAAAAACACAGAGAAATACAACTTGCATCCTTCACTACTTTCAAAACCAAGAAAAGTACCTTCACTGAGGCCTATGTCCATCCCCTTAACCCTCACAGACCCTCCTGTCAAAGACCTGGATTGAAAACCAACTCTACTTCCAGGCTACAGAAAGCCGGGTAAAGTCGCTTAACCTTTCTGAGCCTTACTTTCCCTGCATGTAAAATGGGGATAAGACCTCACAAGTTTGTTCACCGTGATTACTGGAGAGAAAGCCACACATGGAAGCATAAATGTTAAAAATGTGCCACAATGAGTTGTTCTCTTATTTCAATTTTATATAAGCCTTGCCTCCCAATTCAAACATAAACTCCTAATAGCAAAGAGTGTGTCTGTACTTCTGGTTAAGAGCTGAGTTCAGAGGTCAATCTGCCTAATCTTGGGCAAGTTACTTAACCTCTCTGGGCTTCCATTTCCCTGTCTGTACCAAGAAAACTAACAGTCCCTTCCCCAAAGAGTTGTTTGACAGGTGGAGGTAATCCAAACCATTCAGCCTTTAATCAGTGTGAACTATTAGGCTTTGTGCTTATTTGGAAAACCAAGACATTGTTAATAAATACTGGCTGGCTGGTTGGTTGGTTGATATAAAACAGGTAACACACCTTTCCAGCCTTCCCTCATCTTCTCTTCCCTCCCCAGGAGGTGGTCAGTGTTTACATTTACCTCCGAGTACCTTGGGCTTGTGAAATGTTTTGAACCAAAATGAATGGTTCCCTTTAAGGGTGAAGGGTACCAGCACCTTCATTTCCAGGCCTCTCTCCCTGTGTGGCTGTGAGTGTGTTGTTCTCTATCTCGAAGCTCAGGATCTTCATCTATGAAGTGTCATCATCCCACATATCTTACAAGGCTGTTGTCAACGTTAAATGCAGCCACTGACATACGTGTCTGACATACACTTCATGTGCAAGAAGGGTTTCCCTAGGTCCCCCAGCCCTGCCCTGTGGGTGACAGGCCTAGGGAAGACTCCACTCCCTCTTAATGGAGAACAGATCCCCACCCCTGCTGTAGCCAAGGACCAAGGAGGCAGTTTCCAGGGGAACAGCATCCTCTGCAATGTACGCCCGATTTCCATCCTCGGCTGTCTTTTATTCTCCTCCCACCTCTGTAGTGGGCCAGGTCACCTTTCCCCACGATTGCTAGGCAACCTTCAAGAGTGGTACAGCTGCCTTCTTTGGGGGGCAGCCTGACCCTGCCCTCCCCTTCCCCTGCCTACAACCCTAAGGAAAGCTGCCTCACGTGGACTCCCACCCTGCCAACCCTGGGGAGAGCACATGGAGAGAAGCAATCCCAGGCCAACAGGATTTATAGACAGAGATTGGGAAGGAATTTTCCCCTTGGACTGAGACTTGGAAAATGAAGGCCACCCTCTCCCCACTCCACCCAGTCTTCTGTTTGCCTGTGCATATCTATGATCTACTCTGGTCAGTTTCCAAGGAAAGAGCCACATCCCGCTTTCTACAAAAGCTCCCACCCTTGTCTTCCTCTTCCAGGCTCCTCTCATTCATCATGAACCTGGACCCCGGCTCTGAACACTGGGCATGACAGAGGAGGGGACATACAAACAAGGGAAGAGGGACAAGGATGGCAGAAGCCATCAGAAATCCTGCTTGTTTACCTCTGGAGGTGGGATGACAAGCAATTGTCATTTTCTTCGTTATATTAGTTAATAATTTCTTAGGTTTTTAAAAATTGAGATAAAATTCCATGGCATAAAAGTCACCATTTTAAAACGTACAATCCATTGGTTTCAGGTATATTTGTAAGGCTGTGAAACCACCACTACTATCCAATTCCAGAACATTTCCATCACCAGGGTTTTGCTTGTATATATTTGTCTTGGGCTAAGTGTTCTACCCACGCAAGCATTTGTTGTATAAGCAGCAGAGCAAAGTTGAGAAGAAGTGCAAATGCTGGAGCCCGACTGCCTGGCTTCAGATCCCAGCTCCACCACTTGCTGGTTGTGTGGGCCTGGAGGAGTTCTGCAGCTTCTCCGAGCCAGCTCTCTCATCTGCAAAATGGGATAACAGGAGGATCCATCTCACAGGGTTAGATGCGCTCATGCATATAGAGTCCTTAGGACAGTTGCTGATAATTACCATGTGCTCAAAAAGGGGAGCCACTAGAATTATTATGAGAAAAGGAATTTTGTTAACTTCATGGCAGAATGGTGCATACAGAAGGGGCCAGTTGGGGTCATGAATGTTGCCACACACAGCTTTGGGGCCTGCCCATCACTAGACCAGACTCCCCATGCCCAGATAACCACACTCACCTGCCAGATAACCCCCTGGGATGACATGAAAGGAGGGAAAGCAAGAAAGGCAGGGAAGGGAGAGCCTGAGCAACACTCTCCATGAGTTTCCCCCCATCTGCTGAGAAGGATGGATTCCTGGGAGCCTCGACTTGATGCCCAGCCTGGGGATAGGTGGGAAACAGGTATGGTTTGGCTGTGTTCCCACCCAAACCTCATCTTCAACTGTAGCTCCCATAATCCCCATGTGTCACGGGAGGGACCCGGTGGGAGGTAATTGAATCATGGGGGTGGTTACCCACGTGCTGTTCTCATGATAGTGAGTTCTCACAAGATACAATGGTTTTATAAAGGGCTTTTCCCCACCTTCGCTCTGCACTTCTCCATCCTGCAGCCATGTAAAGAAGGACATGTTTGCTTCCCCTTCCGCCATGATTTTAAATTTCCTGAGGCCTCCACAGCCATGCTGAACCATGAGTCAATGAAACCTCTTTGCTTTATAAATTACCCAGTCTTGGGTATGTCTTTATTAGAAGCGTGAGAATGGATGAATACAGAAACCTTGGTCATGCATGAAGAAGGAGGAAGGAGGGTTTCCGGGGTGGCTCTGAGCCCTGGTTTACTATATCTCCTGTCCCCACCACTCCTAAGGCTCCTTGCCTCAGTCAGAGCCAGGTTTGGCCAAACAGTACTTAGGAGGCCACCTGCACTGGCACCACGGGAGATGGAGCCAGAACCCTGGGCTAAACTGAATCATGAGTGCAGTGGGGGCTGACCCATCTGCCAGAACTAAGTAAGCAGGCTCAGTGGGTTTCCTCTGCCCCGGCCTCTCTGCCGTGACCTCTCCGGGGAGGTGCAGACTAGAACTGCCCAAACCAACTCAGTTGACGGGTTCCAGGACCCCATCAGTGTCCATGGTGAGTAACTCAGCCCAACCCACAGGCCCCTCTTGCAGAGACATGGCCTACCAACACCTCTCTGTGTACTCTAAAGAGGGCATAAAAGCAGGGCTGGTGGAGAAGGTGCGCTTTGGCTCCATACCAAGCCCAGGAAAACCATAGGTGGGTTACACATGGAGGCAGCTCAGGTGGGATTAACCGGCTGGGATGATCCCAACAATCTGTACAGAGGTGTGGCCTTGAGAGTCTGGTCTGTGACCTGTCCAGAAGGCCTGGACAGAAAGGTGAGAGGTCAGCTCTGGGAGGGGCAAAACAAATGGAAAAGAACAATGAAGCTAGGCATAGTGGCTCACGCCTATAATCCCAGCACTTTGGGAGGCTGAGGCAGGAGGACGACTGGGGGCCAAGAGTTCAAGATCAGCCTGGGCAACATAGCGAAACCCCCATCTCTATAAAACACAAATTTAAAACTATAATAGAAGAATGATAAGGGAGAGTAATGGGAGGGGGTGTTCCCCAGCAAGGATAGTCACTGTTGCTCTGCTCTGCCCTTTCAGGCATCTCCCCTCTCCGCACCTCTGTTCTACATCACACACACACGCACACATACGCACGCACACATACATGCAGCTGAAATGCCAGAGAAAGGTAAGGCTCCCAGCAGAACCGCCTTCCTTTGAGTGCAGATCCTATTCCACAAGCTTCTGCCAATGGCCATTATTGGCAGAGCCTGTTGCAATTCTGCATCTTTCTGGTTCCCTATCTACCTAAACCATCATTTCCACACTCCACACAGCAAGCAGAGCATCTGATACCTAACAGGGGTTTAATGAACATCTACTGATTGCCTCCATGAGGAGGAACCATCCATATTCTCACCCTATTAAGGGCTGGGCTCTTTCCCAGAGACCCACCATAGCACATCTGTGACTAGGCCACATCTCAGGCTCCAGCTGCCCCACCCTGGCTCCAGGCCCCCAGGTCTTGTATGACAAGTCTTTGAGCCAGACTGATGGTTTATGGCCCCAGCCAGGTGCCCAGCCCCAGGCCTTCCTCGAGCAGATGAAAAGGGGTGTCCAAGTCCAACACAGCCTGCAGAGCCTGCAGCACCTCCCCAGAAGTCAGACTGAAGGGAGGGAGGTTCCTCCTCTTCCTCTTGAGAAGGTGGTAGCCATGCATCTTACAGGAGCTGCTAGCCTCATTCTCCTCCAAACCAAACTCCAGTGTCCGGTGACTTCAGCAGCCCCTTGGAGTACCACCATTTCTCAAAACTGGAAAATCTGGTTCTCAGGGCTCACCAGGCCTCCTCACACCTGCCTGTCTTACCGCAGCCTGGGTGGCAGCCAGAAGCAGCCCCCACGTGCCTGGTCTGAGGCCAGCTGGCCTCTGCAGCCCTATTCCCCAGTCCACCTCTCCTCAAGCTTTGTCAATCACTTCGCCAACCAATGGGGCAAGGTTTGGAGAAGGAGACACATCAGATGCTCAGATAAAGCAGGGCTGGGTTCACTGCTGGGAGGGATGGGTAGGGCCCAAAGAATGCCTCAGCCCGGGCCGGGGGCGATGGCTCATGCCTGTAATCCCAGCACTATGGGAGTCTAAGGCTGGCGGATCATGAGGTCAGGAGATCAAGACCAGCCTGGCCAACATGGAGAAACCCCATCTCTACTAAAAATACAAAAATTAGCCAGGCGTGGTAGTGCGTGCCTGTAATCCCAGCTACTAGGGAGGCTGAGGCCAGGGAATTGCTTGAACCTGGGAAATGGAGGTAGCAATGAGCCAAGATCGCGGCCCTGCACTCCAGCCTGGGCGACAAAGCGAGACTCCGTCTCAAAAAAAAAAAAAAAAAAAAAAAAAAAAAAAAAAAGGAATGCCTCAGCCTGAAGACATCCAGAGTTAAATCACTTACAGGGAATTCCTACCGTGTGGCCATTTTCCCTATATAAGCTGACATGGTGGGGTTGTTTGTTTTTTAAGTACTTTAACATCCACCCTTCATCCCCATACCCAGGGAGTACGGTAGGCAAGGAAGGCTACCTTATTCCACAGGTGAAGAGATTGAGCAATCACAGAGGTTAAGGTCAGACATCAAGGACAACACAACTCCTGTACACCCCTAAACAACCTTGGCTCCTGCAAAGATGGGTTTATATACTATGGCTTATCTCAAAGCCTATTGGGTAAAGACCATAGAAATTCCGGTTCCTCCAAATAACATTTACTGAGCACTCACTATATGCTAGGTGCTGTGCTAAATCCCTATATACATTGCTTCATTTAAACCTCCACACAACTCTATCAGGCAAGAACTATTATTATCCCCATTTCCCCATTGATATCGTCAGGCACACAGCAGGTAAGCTGACTTGCCAAGATCTCAACAGTCAACAGGGGCACCAAGATTTGGACTCACGGTGCACCCAGCACACATTTATCTGCAGAGTCTGGGACAGCCCCCAGGATAGGTGGTTATCTGAACATAAAGCATTTCATTGCCTTCCCCGACCCCAAGCCTGAAGTTGGGAGCCACGCATGATGCCATTTATTCCATTTTTCAGAGACAGTCCTAGATCAGGCCACCTACAGCAGGCCTGCCCCTGTGCTCAGCACTAGGAATTCAGCAGAGAACAGGACAGGCTGGGTCCCTGCCTCCACGGACACTGCATGGGGTGAAGCTGCAAGGAGTGCAGAACAGGGAGGGGCCTAAGAATGGGGAGGACAGCCAATCCTCTCCTCTTTCTGGTTTTATTTCTACAAGGCATCACCCTGGTTTTGGATGTCCCATCTCTCCCCAGGTAAACTCTTTTACAGCAGATCCTCCTCTCACTGTAGTCCTCCACCTTGACTGGTGGCCTTGGCTAGCTCCTGCAACAGCCTAGCTGTCCAGAAGGAAGTGCAAACAACATGTCCCCTCTTCCTGTGACCTATCCTCACCTGTCTGCTGAATGGGGATGTGGGCCTTATTCACAACCACCTCTTTTCACCTGCCAACGCTGCCTCTCTGTTTCAACATCCATTAGCTCAACAAGTATTGATTAAGTTCCTACACGTAAAAGGCCACAGGCTGGCACCTGTAGAAACACACATTAAACCAGAATCTCCAGGACTTGAGAAGGAAGAGAGAAAATAAAATTTAACAGCAGAAGCTACCATTTACATATCTGTTCTCATCAAGCCAGCAAGGTGGGTATTAGCTCTTTTTTATAAGTAGGGAATTGGAGACTTGTAGAGGAACTTGCCCAAGGTCACAAGCCTGAAAATTATAGAGCCAGGATCCTACTCCAAGTTGATGCTCTCTCCAGCTTGACCTACACTGGGTACACACATACACCTAAGAACATGAGCAAAATTACATAAGGAAGAAAACTGGGGGCCGCAGTCACCCTGAAAATAACAGCAACTCCTAGGAAAAGCAACTTCAGAGCCCAGCCTCAAAGACCAGGAAGATTATGAAAGCTGGAAAAGGAGAGGAGTGCCTCTAATCCACGTGCTCTATCTGGAAGATAACTGCATTTTGTGTCTGGAGGCATGGCGACCAGCCCATGAACTCCGCACCAAAGCATTCTTTGAAAGAGGGACAAGCCTCGGCCAAGCCAGTGCAGCTTCTTGAGTCATGCCTCCTGCCTGCACAGACTTCTCCCTGCATCCACATCAGGCCATACTTTCACCAAGGAAGCATTTCTCAATGCGTCATTTAACCTGATTCCCCAGAAGAGTCCTGAGGGCTCCGTGGGCAGAAATGCATCCCATTTACAGAGAGGAAACCTAATGAAAGTGCCACAAGAACGGGAGCTTAGTCTGTCTTGCTCAGTGCCCCATCCCTAATACCTGGAACTGTGTCTGGCCCAGAATGAGTGCTCACAAAGTATTTGCTGAATGATCTAATAATAAAAGCTCAATGAAATGGAAAGACTTGCCCAAAGTCTCACAAATCGCCATGGCTGCACCAAAGCTAAAAAGAGGGCCTTCTGCCTTCTACCAGGTGACCTTTGTATCCCTTTACACTGTGTCCTCCTCTTCCCCTCCTCACACTCACTCCCTGCCTCCTCTGGAACCATCAGCCTCTGTCCACTTGTGGACTCTGGTCCCACACAAACCCTGCCTCCCAGTCAGTAGAAAGAGTGTCAAAAGCAACACGTTTACCTTAAGTCTTATCCCTCACCTGTAATACTACCTCCTTAATATCAACCTGCTGAGAACCAGGCAGGCCAGAAATTCTGCACACTAAGGCCCACGAAAGATAATCTAGAGAATTAACAGGAAACAAAAAAAATGTGGATCTGAATCTTCCGAGTCAGGCCCAGAGCTCCTTCTGTGTGGCCCCTTCATCAACCCCGCCCAAAGCACGTGTCCGCTCTCCTGGTTCCGAGATGCTCTGGCTCTGGCTGCCAGGCCCAGCTTTCCTGCCTCCCTTGCCAAGGAGGGAAAAGTGAGGGGAAGCTGCCAGTCCCAAATATGGCTGCACCCCAGTCCCACCAAACACCAGTCTGGACTTGGAGCTAGTTACTTCCCCTCTCTGGCCCTGGTTTCCTCATCTTTGTGAGTGCCTGGCACATATCAGCAAATGCCAGCTCTTGGCACTGTTGAGTTTGCCTCCAGGATAACCCAATTTCCCAGACCACCTCTTCCTACCTGGCTGCCCAAAGGCCTGGGGCACACCCACTGCCACCCAGGTCAGAGCCCTGGGAATCTATATTCTCCCCAACTGCATTTAATATATTCATTCATTCAGAAATATTAAATACTATGTTCAGGCCGGTGCTCAGTGTCTGTCCCCCAGGAACTTGGTCTCACAGTCCTTTTCCTGGGCAGTTCCTGGGGCCTAGTTCCTGGGCAGCTCTGTTACTCCTGCCCCTCCTAGGCCCAAAGCAGGTGCTCCCTAAGCAGGGATTTCTCTTTTGCTTCTAAACCCCAAGGAAGACCCCAATCCACCATCCTAACCTCACTTCTAATTTAAAATCCATTCGCAAGAAGGCTTCACCCTGAAATTATTAAAGAGCCTTCTGTGTGGTGCCCCATAGGGATCTCCAAATTACCCACTCACTTTTCAGTTCCACCCACAGCACCCATGGTCCCAGGAAATTAGCCAAGTGAGTGGGGGACTGTCTGCAGCTCCCCCAGTCCTCAGCTCTTACTAGGAAGATGACAGGAAGAGGGGGAGTTTAAGCAACTGGCACATTACAAAGAAGTCAGTTCGAAGTCAGGGGACCTTTCCATGTCCGATTAGATGACCGATGACCGATGTCGCTGTATAGGGCCCAGCCTTGCATAGGCCTTAGGCACCGTGGCCCAGGTCGTCCTGCTTTGAGGAATCCCATTGTGTGTGTTTTAGATTACCTCTGCCTGTCTGACGAAGTGAGTAAAAGGGCTCCGTTTCAGGGCCTGGGATTCCTGAGTGAGCTAATACAGGATGCCTTTGGCTGAAAAAAAAAAACTTCAGTCGGCTCTATAAACTACCCCCCTTTTAAGTTTAAAAAAGGGAATGAATGTTACCATTTTTGGACATGAGCGTTCTCCCTCAAGCCCAGCCCTAACCGCACTATCCAAAGGGACGCGCCATCCTGTCCCCCCCACCCCAAACCCCATTCCCAGATCAGCCGGGGGGGTGTAGGGGGGTGGGGGGGAGGGTATGAAACGGGGAGGGACCGGATGGAAGCGGGCAGCCGGGAGGAGGGGGAGGGAAAGGGGTATTCAGGGTACGTGGCCGCCTGGGGGCACGGGCTCACCGCGCAGGCAGGAAGCAGCGGCAGGGTTGAGGCGCCCTCCCCCAACCACCACGAGTGGTTTCTGACCTCTTCCTGCCACTGGCCACTGTGCCCGGGTCCCATCGCCAACTCGGAGCCCAGCTCCCATGGCGGGGCGCGCACCCGGCACACCGCGCCTGCCTGGGAAGCAGTTCCGTGGCTAAGTAGGGATCCCCAGTGACTGGCCCCAAATATCCCCTAAGACAGACCCTCGTTCTGGAGCCCCTCAACTCGAACCGAGCTGCCCACCTTTCCCGGGGGTCGGAGGGGCAGGACGTAGACGCAAGCCCATGTGGGTCTTACAGCTTCCAACCCACTGAGTTAAGCAATCAAACGGTCTGCAGTCCTGACTCCGCCTCCAACAGGCCCGCGGGGGAGCCAGCGTACGCCCCCCAGTTTTCTCGGCCCCAGACGCACTCCAGCTGGTCCTTCTCTAGACAGATCTGGAGGCGGCCGCAGATCTCTCCGGTGCTCTCCCCTCGGCCTGGGGGGCCGCAGGGTCCCGGGCGGCCCGCCGCTCAGGTTGAACCCAGGGCGGCCCAGGAAGCGGCGCGGCCACCGCACGCCATATGGAGAGGTGGCCGGGGGCGGAAGAAAAGGGAAAATCGATCCGGGGCAAGCAGCCCAGAGCCGGGGTCTCAGCCCCAGCCTGAGGAGCACCGCCCCCGCGCACAGCCCACGCGGGGATGGTTGCAGCAGCCGCAGGGTGGCCTGGACCACGGACCCCCAAGGAGACCTGCCCGCCGGCGGCGCCACCTCCCCGCGGTCCGGCCCAGCGTTCGCGGGCTCCGGGGCAGGGGCGCTCCCGCTTCCGCCAGGCGCCTGTAACCCAACACCCCACCTCGCAGCGGTCGCGCCGCCCCCGCCCCCTCCCGTGCGCGCCCGGAACCGGTTCAGAGCCCGGATCCTAGAGCCCGGCGGGCAGAGCTGGTCGGGGCTGGGGGCTGGGGGCTGGGGGCTGGGGGCTGGGGGCTGCGGTGGGCGGGGGCAGCTGCTAACCTTTCTCTGCTGCTTCTCCCAGGCCGGGTCCAGGAGCAGGTCCCGGTCCCAGTCCTCTTCTGGCTGCATGTAATCGTTGGTTTGCTGAGAATCATAATGGTCCATGATGGTGCGCGCGTGCTAGGGGCTGGATTTCTTCCTCCACCTTCTCTCTGAGCAACGGCGGCTGCCCTGGCGTGGGGAGGGAGTAGGGCTGGGCTGGGCTGGCGGGGCCGGGCTCGCTCCCCTGCGCCCGGTTCCGCCGCGGCGCTGCTGGCGAAGGCTGCTACTGGCGGCGAGAGCGGCGGCTGAGCTCGCGGACTGCCTGCCTCTGGGCGGGCGCTTGGACCTAACTAATCTCCACGCACACTGAGCTAGGCGGACACACTTGCGCTGCGGGAGGCGAGGCGGGCGGGGGCGGGGGGAAGGGGCAGAGCCCTCCCGAGGCTCTCCATTGGCCAGGCCGAGTTGCCCAAACTTCCCCCCATCGCCTCTCATTGGGAATTCCTGGCATCCGTCAGCCAGGCTGCGGCACATATAGGTGGACTGGGCGGCCCCCTCCCAGCGCGCACACCCCCGCCCACTCCCGTGGTGCCCATTCCCCCACGGTTCATGTGACGCCAGCTTAAGCTGAACGGGACCGAAGCCGGGAGACGCCTCCCCGAGCTGGGGGACTGAGTGGCAGGGCGCTCGGGAGCCCCAGGAGCCGCTGGGATTGGACCCGTTCCCCGCCACCGTTATTGCGCTCCCACGCGCGCTCCAAATCCCGGGGTGGGAGGGGGCTGGAGAAGGGACGCGAGAAAACCCGAAGAGCATGCATTTTTTATTTTCCAGGGAACCTTGGTCTGGACAGGTCGGCACCCTAGGAAAGGGGGCGGGGTGAGGCAATGGAAAGGAATTTCTTGGGAATTTCATGGCTCCACCGCCCTCCCCCGGCCCCGCCCCACCCCACCCCACCCTACAAGGCGCGACCCGGCTGATCCATGCCCTGCAGGAGCCCGGTTTCTCGCCAGCAAACTGCTCTCAGGGGCTACCGAGCATTCCCGCCTCGCCGCAGGAACCCTTTCAGCTCGCCCTCGGGCTCTGGGGACTGCTCCACAGAGGGGCCTCCCGGAATTCCCTGCCGGTCTCCGCGGGCACACTTGGCTGGCTGCTGCGGCCAAAACTACCTTCGCGTGGCGGGGTCCTCCCTCCCCCTCACAGACACCCCGACATTCCCCCAAAACTGGAAGGGACGGCCCCAAGTGATCTAGGTAGATCTACTCCGTGCCCCCCTCCCACATACACACACCTGACAGATGGAGAAACTGAGGCTCAAAGAGCCGAGCGCGGAAAGAGCTTCTGGACTCCACAGGCCAATCCTGTAACCTTATGCCTGACAAACAAAACCTTATTGTCATTGGAGGAGGACGGAGGGCGGGAGTGACTAAACAGCTCTAACTTCTGCTTGCCACCTGCCAGGACTCCTTTCCCTGCGCTTAGTAAGAGCAGAGTATAAAAGCGCTGATGCCCGGGAAGGAGCAGGCCTCGCGTTCTGGCAGCCTTCTCTATGGGCTCCCGGGTCGGAAGAACAGTAGCAAATAAATCTCTCCTACGTTATGCACTGTATTGTGAACAACAGCTGTGCCAGTCTTCCACCCCAGCACCCAGCACAGAGTCGAGCTTCATTTATGGATTTGAGGCTGGCGGCGGTGGCAGTGGCTCATGCCTGTAATCCCAGCACTTTGAAAGGCTGAGGCGGGCAGATCGCTTGAGCCCAGGAGTTTGAGACCAGCCTGGCCAACATGGCAAAACTCCATCCTTACTAAAAATACAAAAATTAGCCGGGCATAGTAGTACACGTCTGTAGTCCCAGCTACTTGGGAAGCTGACGCGGGAGAATCGCTTGAGCCTGGGAGGTCGAGGTTGCAGTGAGGTGCGTTTTCACCACTGCACTCCAGCCTGGGTGACAAAACAAGACTGTCTTAAAATATATACATACATATATGCATTTGGCCCTTTATATCTACAGGCTTCAGAACCTGCAGATACCCGGGCTGACTGTGAGGGACTGGAGCATCCTCAGATTTTGGTATCCACGGGGATACTGAAACCAATACCCTGCCAATACCAAGGGAGGACTGTATTTGTAGAATAAATGGCTGCATCAACTGCAAAATTTAAATCTAAATTTAAATTTAGAAATGCAAATATGTCAATTCAGAGGTGAATGAAGGAGCTAGATGAAGAAGTTCACGGACAGGAAGGGCCCTGAATTATGGGCTGGATTTTGTCCTCTACCTTCTCTCCAGGCTGATGGTGGATACCCTGAAAGGCCACCCATGGAAAAGGTGAAGAAAGTGCCCCCTGGTTCTCAGAAGCCGCTGCTGCTGTTGTAAGCAGATATCGGGTGGTGTCGCTGGCTGCATCATTCGTCAACCACACACATTCATATGAGTGTTACCCTTCAGCACTGTGCCTTCCAAAAGCCCCTGGCTAAGGAAACGCTGCTTCTGAGCCACAGAGACAGCTGATTTATGGACTATTTTATCACCACTTCTAAACTGTGGCTCTAAACTTAACACAGAGGGTAATGGTAGTGCTGTATCCATTCATTAACTCAATAAATATTTGCTGAGCACCATCTGCGTATCAGGGAATGTACTAGATGATATGTATATAGAGATGAAAAAGCCATAGTCCCTGTCACACACAGCCCAGCAGACAGACACAGAAACAAAAATATGATGTCATGAGCTAGATGCAAGGAGAGAGATATGACAAGGGTACTGTTGGAACAGAGGAGGGACACTGAACCCCGTGGGAAAGGAGGCTCCAGGCTTAACTTTTTGGAGGAGGTGAAACTTAACTGAACCTTAAAGAATGCGAATCAGCCAGATAAAGAGTGTGGGAAGTTATTCCACAAGGAAGGACGAGCACAAGCTAATGTACAGGGACAGGAAACTGCATGGTATACAAAGGAATGTCTAGCATCTCAACATGGCTGGGAAGGGCAAGAGATGGGGCTAGAGAGGTGCACAGCAGCCAGACCATGAAGGCCTCATGTGCCAGGTGGAGTGTGGATCTAAAGGGAGCAAGGCTGGCTGGAAGCTTTGACACCAGTTGCAAAGCTGTTGCAATAATCCAGGTCGAAATGGAAAAGTGTGGAAAGACCAGAAATACTTAAGAGATAATACTGAAAGACCTAGGATTGTGGAGAAAAGAGAAGTGTTTTTGTTGAGAGATCCCATGCACTTTACCTATATTACGTTCCTCCTATGAGGTAAGAGTTGTGTCTGTCTTATAGAGAAAACAAACTGAGGCTCAGAGAGGTAGTAACTCATCCAAAATGGCACCAATATATGTGACTCCCAGACCCATGCCTTTAACCCCAGTGGTTCTCAACCCTAGGATATTTTAACAGCTCTGTCTCACAAGGGATATTTGTTGATGTCTGGAGTCATTTTGGGTTATCACAGCTGGTGGGTTCCTACTGGTGTCCAGTGGATGCAGGTTGGGAATGCTGCTAAACATTCTACAATGTATAGGACAGCATCCCCACAACAAAGAATTCTCCAGGCCAGGCATGATGGTTCACGCCTGTAATCCCAACCCTTTGGGAAGCTGATGCGGGTAGATTGCTTGAGGTCAGGGGTTCGAGACCAGCCTGGGCAATGTGGCAAAAACCCATCTTTACCAAAAATACAAAAATTAGCTGGCCATGGTGGTGTGACTCTGTAGTCTCAGCTACATGGGGGGCTGAGGCAGGATGATTGCTTGAACCCAGGAGGTCAGGACTGCAGTGAGCCATGATTGCACCATTGCATTCCAGCCTGGGTGACAGAGCAACACCCTGTCCAGACAAAAAAAAGAAAGAAAGAAAGAAAAGAAAGAATGAAAGAAAGAAAGAAAGAAAGAAAGAAAGAAAGAAAGAAAGAAAGAAAGAAAGAAAGAAAGAGAAAGAAAGAATTAACCAGCCCAAAATATCAAGAGTGCTGAGGCTGAGCAATCCTGCTTTAATCATGAGTTTATAGTTTAGGTGATCTGGTGAATGGTGGCACTACGACCAATTGAGAATAGAACAGAAGAAGAAAATATTTGGGAACAGAATCATGGATTGAGTTTGAATACATTGAATTTGGAGTGCTCTTAGAATGTCCAGATTCCGTTGCCCAGAAAGCAGTTTGACTGCATAGCCCTGACCTCAGGCAGAACAGAGTTGAGAGTCATCTGCATATGGATGATATTAACACCAGGAGACTACCCATGAAGAATGCCCAGGTGGAGATGAGAAGAGGGCAGAACCCTGAAGAGCAACACTTAGCAACAGCAAAGAACAAAAACCCCTGAAGCAGACAAAGAAAATGGTCATCCAGGAATGAGGAGGGACTGGAGTATATGATGTTATGGAGGTCAAAGGAGTTAAAGTTTCAAAGTAAGAGGAATTGGCAATATCAGATATATTCAGAAAGTCTGGAAAGTAAGGCCTAAACAGTGTTCTTGGATATGACAGTTGAAAACTAATTGATGACCTTGGCCAGTGGAATTTTGGCACAGTGGCGAAAGCTGTAAGTTTAAAGAGACATTAGGAGTGAATAAATGGAGACAGTGAATACAGAGGGGAAAAAGAAGTAGCTAGAGGGGCAATAGCTAGAGGTGAGTACTGAGATCAAAGGAGGATTTCTTTTAAAACTGGAAAATGTGAGCTGTTTGAGAGGAAGAATTTGGTTAAAAGGAAAAAGTTGAAAATGTAAGCAAAAGAAAGCTGAGGGAGCCAGGTGGAGTGGCTCATGCCTGTAGTCCTAGAACTTTGGACAGCCAAGAGAGGTGGATCAATTGAACTCAGGAACATGGTAAAAACCCATCTCTACCAAAAATACTAAAAATTAGCTGGGTGTGGTGGAGTGCACCTGTGGTCCCAGCTACTTGGGAGGCTGAGGTGGGAGGATCGCTAGAGCCTGGAAAGTCGAGGCTGCAATGAGCCATGATTGGGCCACTGCACTCCAGCCTGGGTGACAGAGCCAGACTCTGTCTAGAAAAATAAAAAAAAAAAAAGGGAAAGGAAAGTTGAGGGACAGCACAAAGTTCTTGAGGAGATAGGACCGTATGGGTTCAAGGACACAGGCTAAGGGATGGACCATTGAACAAGAAGAAAGACCCTCATCTGGCTGGGTGAGGTGGCTCATGCCTGTAATTCAAGCACTTTGGACAGCCAAGGCAAGCGGATCACTTGAGCCCAGGAATTCAAAACCAGCCTGGCCAACATGGTGAAACCCTGTCTCTACTAAAAATACAAAAATTAGCCAGATATGGTGGTTTACACCTGTAGTCTCAGCTATTTGGGAGGTTGAGGTGGCAGATCGCTTGAGCTCAGGAGGCAGAGGTTGCAGTGAGCTGAGATCTCACCACTGCACCCCAGCAGTGCAGTGGGTGACAGAGCGAGAGCTGGTCTCAAAAAAAAAAAAGAAAAGAAAAGAAAAGAAAAGAAAGAAAGAAAGAAAGACCCTCATCTGAGTCTGAGAAAGAAGAGGGGGAGTTTTGATGGGTGAGGATGCTCACAGTGTGTGGGAAGACGGTCAGGAAGTAAGTTAAAACAATAACTGATGAACTTATCTTCTCAATAAGGGAGGTCCTGAGGTGGACCAAGGTAACACACTGACCCATCTTCTCACTCATGACCATCACGCTGTGAGATGACACTGGGGACTTTAGTCTCAGTATAACACAAGCTTTGCTAAATACGAAAAATTAGTCAGGTGTGGTGGTGCATGCCTGTAATCCCAGCTACTCGGGAGGCTGAAGCAAGAGAATCACTTGAACATGGAGGTGGAGGTTGTGGTGAGCTGAGATCACACCATTGCACTCCAGCCTGGGCAACAAGAGCAAAACTCCATCTCAAAAAAAAAAAAAAAAAAAAAAAAAAGAACTGGATTGACACATGAGGTGACATAAAGAAGGGAGAGTGCCAGCCCCATGCCTGACATGCAGCAGGCCACCTCAATGCTCATGAGTTTCTTTTCCACCCTGCTATGGGTGACTGACCATGCGAGGCCCTGTCTGGAAACATAGACAAGTAGGATCTGCAACATTCTGGAAACTAAAAGCACTATGAACCTCCCGCCCAGATATCTGGCCATTGCCTTCCTTGTATCCTAAGTTATTCTCTAACCTTACATCTAATGGTGATAGCCTCCTATGAGCTCTTCCTAAGAGCCCAGGGCATAGTAGTCATTAGAGTGTTTGTAGAATGCTAGAAGGAGGTAGGGAATAAATCACTGTAGTTTTTTGGGTTTCGGCCTTGGGAAATCAGAAATCTCAGTTTTGTCCTCAGTCCCAGTAGCAATATAGTTAATAGACTTCTCTTCCCCAAACGCTCATAGCATACCATTTGTAACTAAGAGAGTATATTTTGCTTTATTTTAGTCCTTTGTCCATTTTTTCTCTCACACTGTCTCTATGAAGCCTCAACACTCTTCTTTCCCCCACTCAGTGTAACACAGAGCCTAGGACACAATAGGTGTTCCAGTTCAATATTCACTAAATGAAAAATGGCATCAGCAAAATTCCATCTCAGTGCCTGTTTCTCCATCAATCCATGGGAGGCTCAGGGAGGCCAGCTCTTTGCCATAGTCCACACAAGCATTTCCTAAGTTATTGGGCCTCCTGAGAACCTCATGAAGCTCAGGGTGGTGAAATTGAGTTGGCTGTCCCCAGTCCCATGCCCCAGCCAGTAGCACTCAGCCGTCACCCACCAGGATGAATTCCTCCGCACCAGCTTCTGCTTCACTGGAACTGTTTGCCATAGGGCCAATTCCTCTCCGTCCTACCAGAGACCAGTGAGGCAGGGCAGGAGACACTCAGCAATTTACCTCATGCGGGATCTCTAATAAGAGGCTGGCAGAAAATTTCCTGTGCTTCCCATGCTCTGCCCAGCTCTAGGGTCTCAGGTGAGAGAATATCTGGCCTGTCTGGCACACATTTTTTGTTTTTTTTTTTTTGTTTGTTTGTTTGTTTTGACAGTTTCACTCTTGTTGCCCAAGCTCGAGTGCAATGGTGCGTTCTCGGCTCACTGCAACTTCCACCTCCCAGGTTCAAGCAATTCTTCTGCCTCAGCCTCCTCCCAGGTAGCTGGGATTACAGGCATGTGCCACCACACCTGGCTAATTTTTTTGTTTGTTTGCTTGTTTTTTTTTTTTTTTTAAGAGATGGGGTTTCACCATGTTTGTCAGGCTGGTCTTGAACTCCTGACCTTAGGTGATCCACCCTCCTCGGCCTCCCAAAGTGCTGAGATTGCAAGCAAGCACCATCGTACCAGGCCTGGTACATTCTTTTCCCTAATTATCAGGCATATGTATCTCCCCCAGACATCCAGGGTAAACCAACCTGGACCCTCAGAAATCTCTGCCTTAGATGGCTACCTTGAGGTCAGCTCTGGGAGCAGAGCTAGTCAGGCTCGAGAGCTGCCCAGCCTGGGCCCTCCAAGGAGGGCTGGGAGCTTTTCCCCAGCTGTCTCTTGTTCCCAGCAAAAATCAGAGCAATACACTCAAATCACAGCTGAGAATGTAAAGACCTAAATAAATGGAAAGATGATTTATTATGTTCATAGGTTGGAAGAATCAATAATCCCCACTTTGATGCCTAACCCTCCACCTCCCCCACAACACAGCCCTGGCCTTACAAGTTACAGCAGCCACTAGCTGAAAAGTCACTCTGTCCAGATCACTTCCATGGAAATGATGGGATAGCTTTTAGGGGCAGATATCCTTATGTGGGAAGCAGGATAAGGCCAGGAGACCTGAACTCGCTGGGCTTCAGTTTACTTATCTGCAAAATGACAGGGCTGGATTCACCAGACAGTCTTTAAGCTCTCAGTAATGAAGTTCTGAGCCCTGTTCTAAGAACATCTTTCTGCAACTCCTGCTTTTTATCTTCAGTGAGAAGAGGATTTGAAATCTTCTGAAACAATGTTTCTCTATCTTGAATACTAAGCAAGTTCCTTTTGAAAGGATACAAAACCTCACAAAGTTACTTAATTTTTATTTTAAAGTTCCTTAAATGTGTATGAACGTAAAACTAGGTACAAAACTTCCTAAGGTTTGGGGTTTACAATCAACTATAAAATGCAAACGAGCTTACAAATTCTATTTAAAAGAAACTATAAAACCAGTAAGATCCAAATTAGTCACACTAATTTAAATGTAACTGTTGCTATTTGCTGAAACAAAATTGCTACTCCCAGCATGATTTAGTTCTGACTGTGATCAAGCAGGTGGTTCTTTCTGCATTGGGGATGCCTGTATCACCACGTGCCAGGCAATGACTCAATTCTCCTACCACTTTCTCTATTTGAACTCCTGCATCAGGGCATCATTTAACGTTCACTTGATTGGAACACACTGTAATGAATCAAGTTCCCTCTGCTGTTTTCTCATTAGCACTGAACAGTTAAAGTTAAAAACAATTTTTTTAATCTTTGTACCAACAGGATCCTTCTCTCAAATTTCAATGTCCTTATCCATAACACAGAGAGAATCACCTCCATCCCACCTACCTCACAGGATGGCTGTGCACATTCATTCATTCAACTATTTTTTATTGAGTACCTACTATGTGCCAAACACTGTTTTGGCACAGATGATGTAGCAGTGACCAGAATGGACACAGGTCCATACCCCATGGAGCTTACATTTCAACTGGGAGAGCCTGATAAGAAAATAAAGAAGTAAAATAATATGATAGTGTTAAGCTATAAGGAAGAATATATATATATATCAGAGAAGGGGAATTGAGAATTTGGGGAGAAGTAGAGGGAGGTTACATATTTTAAATGCAGTGTTCAGGGAAGGTTTGTTGAGTAGGTAGCCTTTAAGACCTAAATGGGTGAGAAAACATGAGCATTCCAGGAACAGGCAATAGGTCACAGTAGCTACCAAGAAATAATGCACATGAGACACACACCGAAAAGTACAATGCAAATGTGGGTATAATAGATACCTGTTGTTTTGCTGTCCAGCAACCATTTCCCCCTCCTGGCAACCATACCTTGCTATTCCTCTGGGAGGGCACCTCCCCTGATCCAATCCCTGGGCTTCAAGTAGAGTTGACCCCACCCCTAGTCAACAGGGCTGGGCAAATGACAGGCCTAGCCAATCAGAGCACACGATTGGCTTAGGGCATGGGACCCAATCGGAATGAAGGACACACAATGAAACTTTTTTTTTTTTTCTTTGAGGCAGGGTCTCTGTCTTTTCTTTGAGGCTCTGTCACCCAAGCTGGAGTGCGTGGTGCCCTATCACGGCTCACTGCAGCCTTGACTCCCTGGGCTCAAACAATCCTACCACCTTAGACTCCCGAGTAGCTGGGATTGCAGGCATGCACCACCATGCCCAGCTTTTTATTTGTTTATTTAGAGACAGTCTCATTCCGACACTCAGGTTGGAGTGCAGTGGTGCCATCTCAGTTCACTGCCACCTCCACCTCCCGAGTTCAAGCGATTCTCCTTCCTCAGCCTTCTGAGTAGCTGGGATTACAGATATGTACCAACACGCCCAGCTAATTTTTTGTGTGTTTTTAGTAGAGATGGAGTTTCACCATGTTGGCCAGACTGGTCTTAAACTCTTAACTTCAAATGATCCACCTGCCTTGGCCTCCCAAAGTGCTGGGATTACAGGTGTGAGCCACCACGTCCAGCCCCCAATGACGTCTTTTGATGACCCGCATCTAGTTGTCCCTACCTCTAGTCTTCACAGTTATGTACACCAACAGGTTCCCTTTTTGCTTAAGCTGATGTATTAGCTATCTATTACTGCATAATAGATTACTGCAAAATTTAGGGGCTTCAAAAAACAAACATTTCTTATTGCACAGTGTGTGTAGATCAAGGATTTGGGAGCAGCTTAATGGTGTGGTGCTGGCTCGGCGTCTCTCATATGATTTCAGACTGAATGTTAGCAAGGAATCTGGAGGCTTGACCAGGCCTGAAGGATGTGAAATCACATGCTGGTCCACCCATGTGTCTTTTGACAGAGGTTTCAGTTCCTTGCCATGCGGGCTATCCTTAGGCTGATGAAGTGTTCTCAGAACATGGCAGCTGGCTTCCTCTGGAAGAGTCACCCAGGAGAGGGCCAGTGAGGGGGAAGCCTCTGTGCCTTTTATGACCTAGTCTCTGCAGTCTTGCGTTGTCACTTCCCACTTATTCTATTTGTGGGAAATGAATTATCAAGTCCAGTCTACGCTCAAAGGGGAATCAGCCTTTACCACTTGAAGGGAGGAGTATCAAAGAATTTGTGGACATCTTTTTCCTTCCTTCCTTCCTTCCTTCCTTCTTTCCTTCCTCCCTCCCTCCCTTCCTTCTTTCCTTTCTTTCTTTTTTTGACTGTGTCTCACGATGTCACCCAGGCTGGAGTGCAGTGGTACAATGATAGCTAACTGCAGCCTCAAACTCCCGGGCTCAAGCAATCCGCAGCCTCCTGAGTAGGTAGGACTGCAGTCATGCACCACTACACCTGGCTAACTTTTTTTATTTTTTGTAGAGATGGAGTTTCACTATGTTGTGCAGGCTGGTTTTGGACTCCTGGCCTCAAGTGATCCTCCCACCTCAGCCTCCCAAACTACAGGCATAAGCCACTACACTTGGCCCAGCAGACATATTTTCAAACCATCACACCTAACTTGAGTTTGGTTTCCTGTCACTTGCAATGAAGAGAGTTCTGATAGACATTCAGGAGTTTATCACTGTTGTGTTACTGTTGTTAGAATGCGACTCTCAGTGAAACAAGCAAAAACAAACAGCCAAGGAAATGCTAACAAAGCATATCTTATAAATGCTAATTTGACCGTGTCTTTTTTTTTTTTTTTTTTTTTTTTTTTGAGACGGAGTCTCGCTCTGTCGCCCGGCTGGACTGCAGTGGCCGGATCTCAGCTCAGCTCACTGCAAGCTCTGCCTCCCGGGTTTACGCCATTCTCCTGCCTCAGCCTCCCGAGTAGCTGGGACTACAGGCGCCAGCCACCTCGCCCGGCTAGCTTTTTGTATTTTTTAGTAGAGACGGGGTTTCACCGTGTTAGCCAGGATAGTCTCGAACTCCTGACCTCGTGATCCGCCCGTCTCGGCCTCCCAAAGTGCTGGGATTACAGGCTTGAGCCACCGCGCCCGGCCGACCATGTCTTGCCTAAGTTCAAAAACCCCTAACGGTCCTCATTGTTCATAGATCCAAATTTCTTTACATTGGGTACAAGGCCCATCACAGCCTGGTCCCAGTCTCTCTACCACTCTCCTGCACATGCCTTGCTCCAGAATCCCCAAGCTTCTTGTCCTTCTCTGAAGATGCCATATTTTCATGTCTTCATGCCTCTGTCCATGCTGTCCTGTCCATCTTCTCCTCATAAAGCTCTGCCTCTCTCTCAAAACCTAACACAAATGTTACCTCTTCTGTGAAGATTTGGCTTCAAGCAAAAAAAAGAAAAGAAAAAAATATATATATACTCTATTGATGCCTACTAACTGTCAAATGCTTTATATTTGTTATCTCTAATTCATAAATCCATAAGCTGGCATTTATGTGCTACTTACATCGTCCCATTTACCAATAAGGCAATTCAGGCTCCATTAGAGAGGGTGAGAAACTTGCTTCTGGTCATCCAGCCGCAAAGTGTCAGAGCAGATATTGGTACAGCCTAGCTAGAGTTAGTTATTCCTTCTTCTGCTCTTAAACAACTTTGTTTGTACACACTGAGTATCGCTGATGATGAACCTGGCTCCCCCGACAGACGCCAACTTCCTGAGAGCTGGCCTTCATCTTGTACCTTTAAGGGAACACTCACTATATGTGTTAGACACAGGGGTTGGTGTTGCACATTTTCCAGATGAGGAAGTCAAGGCTCAAAGGGATTAAATGAACAAGGTCTGATACTAAACTTCATGTCCCCATCCCCCATGTGTGACAGTGCACGATATGTAGCAAGTACTCAAAACACGTTTGTTGGAAGTGACTGGAGTGGAGTAAGGAGAACTGGGTGGCCCCTGGGCTTCCCATCTCCCACTATCTCCAGCTAGGGCCTGTGAGGCAGCTGTTTACCTGCCTCAGGTTGGATGGGAGGCCTGCAGATAAGGTGGAATGGAGGAGATACTCCAACTGGAAGACAAGGGCCCAGCTTCTGGTCCTGGCTCAACCTCCATCTAGCTGGGTGACCTTGGGCAGGTCTCTCCTCCAAGATCCGCCCTCTCTTCATGTAAGGTGAAGGGGTAGAATTGCTACAGTCCTACCAAGCAATACCCGGTGAGATGTGAGATGACTCTAGACAGGAAAGGGCAGTCCAAACCCCTGTGGGGCCTAGTAACTGTTCAGGAGCCCAGAGCCCATGGCCCCACTCCACCTGGCATGCTGTGTGCTTGGTGACCAAGGCAGGCCTCTGCCCTGAACTGAGTGAGTGCCCACTCTCTGTGTCTGGTCCAGCCTCTCAGGATTCCACCCTGAGAGTTCTACCCTCAAAAAGATGCTGAGATGAGCTTTCATACCGTGGGCCTTACCTTGCACATATTCAAGTTAAATTTCAGCTGCCATCCTTGCCTGAGGACCACAGAAGATCAGTTTCATCTGGGGTTTCTCATAGGCCCCCCATGCCTTGGCCTTGGCTGGCTGAAAAGTGTTTAGATCAACAGCAAGCCTCATCAACTCTTTTCCACCCCCAACTCTTACTAAGTGCATCAGACAACAGGAGCCCCAGGGCTGACCTTTGCAGCATCCATTGTCATAGCTGTTATTACAGACACAAATAATAGGCAGGATAATAATCTGTGGTTAAATGTCCTTTAACCAGAGGGCTCAGAGCACTCTGGGAGCATTACCTCATGGCCCTCCTGACACTCCTGCCCACATACCTTTTCTTCAAGACCCTCAAGTCCCTCTTCCAGGCTCCTGCCTTCTGGAAAGCCCTCCTCCACATTCCCTCTAACTCCATCTCAGCACAGCTTAACAGCACGGTTCCCAGGTCTTAGCCAGGAGCTGCCCTGAGTGACAGCCTCATGGAGGAAGTTGTTCAGGTCTCAAAGATCTTCTTATCTCCCACCATGGCTGGGAGCACGTCCCATCACTGACCTATTTCCTATATGCTCAGAAGCAAGAATTATTAACAGTGAATGTGTTGAAGTGTTTTCAACTACTAAAAATGGGGGAAATGAGATAAACATAATTTTGAAACTGGTAAGTGACTTGCTGCAGTTGTCGGTCCTCCCCATTTCTGGTTGGCCACAGGTGCAATTTGCAGACATTATCTGCAAATAAAAACTTTCTTACAAAATTCTTTCCCTTAAGGTACATGTAAACTTCGTTGTTGGATGCTGCTATTCGTTTCTTGCTTGCTTTCTTTCCTCTGCTTCTTTCTTCCTTTCTTTCCTTCCTTTTTCCCATCATCTAAAAATCAGAATTCCTTGGAGCTGGAGCTGAAAAAAAAGAATAAATAAATAAATAAATAAGAAAAAAGAAGAAAAATTATATTACATTTGCTGTCATACCAGAACTACCCAGTCTATGGCCAAGAAAAAGCTAACCTATTCCCCCGCCAGAAAACTCTAAAACATTTTAGGAGCCACAGAAGATCACAATGTGTAGATCCATCAAACAGGGGTCAAAGCAATTTTCTTGAATAACTTTGGAAATAAACCTGCAGGGAGAAGGCAATTATCTGGAGTGAGAAAGGAATGTATAAGCAGGTGGGGAGAGAAATGGAGATTCAAAAGACCTAGTCTTTTTCGTATCTAAAGGCACATGATTACAAAAAAAAAAAAAAAGACCTAGTCGTTTTCACATAGAGCCTTCTCTCTGAAACAATGGTTGTGGCTTGACAACAAAATGGAAATAATGTGGGTTCTGAAATATTTTCAACTCTTTAAAAAGGAAAGGACTGGCCAGGCGCAGTGGCTCACGCCTGTAATCCCAGCACTTCGGGAGGCCGAGGTGGGCAGATCACCTGAGGTCAGGAATTCGAGACCAGCCTGGCCAAAGTGATGAAACCCCATCTCTACTGAAAATACAAACATTAGCTGGGTTTGATGGCACGCGCCTGTAACCCCAGCTACTCAGGAGTCTGAGGTAGGAGAATCACTTGAACCGGGGAGGCGGAGAGGTTGCAGTGAGCCGAGATTGCGCCACTGCACTCCAGCCTGGGAGACAGAGTGAGAATCCATCTCAAATTAAAAAAAAAAGGAAAGGACTGTAGAACGGGGAAGGACAGTGCCTGTGTTTAACTTATCTGTGAATATCCATTTGCATAGCTCCCTGTGAAAGAATCAGAGATCATAGATCCAGGCATGTACTGGACAAGATGGGGAGGGGGCTGAAGTGGGAGCTCTACCTGGTCAAGGTGAGCTGCACAATGCACGAAACATGGGGAGAAAGGAGCGGGCAAGGAGAGCAGAGTGAGAGTGAGCAAAATCCAGGTGCTGCTGTTAGAGAGGTAAGGGCAGCGCACACCTGAGTGGGTGTCAGTGGCTGATCATCAGGAGAGCACACTTTAATCCAGAACTCAATTGGGAAGAACCTGGAGTCCAGAAAAGAAACACTCAGTTTTCTCAGGCCTCTCAGGGGCTGGAGACAGCTAATCCTAAGTCCAGGAGTAGCCCCTTAAGGGTTGGGTTCTCAAGGAGGGCCCTGTGCTTGAGAAAGAGAGTTCCCAGAAAGGCTATATAATTTAATAAATTAAACCCACCTTCAAGTCTTGCTCTACCGAGGACACTGACACTGACCTTGAACAAGTTACAGAACATTTTTCAGGGCTGGCCACATATGCAGTGGCTTTGACTCGAATATTTTCTCATCTGTAAAATGAGAAGATTAGCAATATCTGGGAGACAAGGTGTATTAGGGTGTTCCTGAGAAACAGAACCAATGGGATGTGTGAGGGAGAGATTTCTCTTTTTTTCTTTTTTTCTTTTTTTTCTTTTTTGAAACAGAGGCTCACTGTGTCTCCCAGGCTAGAGTGCAGTGGTAAGATCTCGGTTCACTGCAACCTCTGCCTCCTGGGTTCCAGCGATGCTCCTGCCTCAACCTCCCAAGTAGCTGGGATTACAGGTGCGTGCCACCATGCCTGGCTAATTTTCTGTATTTTTAGTAGACATGGGGTTTCACCCTGTTGGCCAGGCTGGTCTTGAACTCCTGACCTCAAGTGATCCTCCCGCCTCAGCCTCCCAAAGTGCTGAGATTACAGGTGTGAGCTGCCGCACCTGCCCGGAAGAGATTTCTTAAAGGAAACTGGTTCCTGTGATTATGCAGGCAGATGAGTCCCAAGATCTGCAGGGTGAGTCGGCAAGCTGAGACCCAGGAGAGCAAATGGTTTCATTCTAGTCCAAGTGCAAAGGCCCAAGAGCCAGGAGAGCCAATGTCTCATCAGAGGAAAAGGTCCAAAAGCAGGAAAAAAGCTGATGTCCCAGCTTGGAGGTCAACAGGCAGGAAGAATCCTCTCTTCTTCCTCAGGGGAGGGTCAGCCTTTGTTCTATTCAGGCCTTCAACTGATTGGATGAGGCCCACCCACAAACTCGGGAGGGAAGGTGCAGTCCACTGATTTCAATGTTCCTCTCAACCCAGCACCCTCACAGAAACACCTAGACTAATGTTTGACAAAATACCTGGGCACCCTGTTGCTCAGTCAGGTTGACACATAAAATTATCCTTTATACAAGGTTATTTTGAGGATGTACTAAATGAAATTGCATCTGTGGAAGCGTTTAAACTGTATAGATGGTAGGAAGCTGAGCTAATCACTCCACACCCGTGCCTTATTCTTGGCCTGAAATTCCAGTCTGCTCTCTCAAAGATAAAGTATGCCTTGTGCTGAGGGGTGAAGGATGTGGCAGCCATGGAAGGGAAAGGTAAGGGGTGTAGCAACTGACAAATGCATCTGTATGTGGAGCCAGGACCCGAGCACCTGGGGGAACTTTGCACTGATGAAAAAAGACAACTAGAGAGGCTGAAGTACAGAGCTGCCCAGGGAGACGGACCAGGCAGGGTCTGGCTCCTTGGTGGCCTCTCCAATGAGGAGTCACAGTGGAGACAGTCCCAATCCATCCTTTTCATGGTGTCTGTGGCTTGCTATTCCTATCAGTCTCATGCAGGAAAGTGCCAGGGCCGGAGGCCATCCCTCTCCTCATGTCCCCTCAAGCTAAAGGTTATGGGTATACAGACAGATGGACAGACACACATACAGACACACATGCATGCATGCATGCACGTGCGCGCGCACACACACACACACACACACACACACCCTGTAAAGCTAAATTAAATTAGACAAGGATTCAAAATCTTATCAGAAGCAAGGCAGGGCCAGGTGTAGCAGCTCATACCTGTAATCCCAGCACTTTGGGAGGCCAAGGTGGGCAGATCACTTGAGGTCAGAAGTTCAAGACCAGCCTGGCCAACATGGCGAAACCCTGTCTCTACTAAAGATACAAAACTTAGCCAGGTGTGATGGTGTACACCTGTAGTTCCAGCTACTTGGGAGGCTGAGGCAGGAGAATCACTTGAGCCCAGAAGGTGGAGGTTCCAGTGAGCTGAGATCGTGCTGCTGCTCTGCAGCCTGGGTGACAGAGGGAGGCGCTGTCTCAAATAAAATAAGGAAGAAGAAGCAGCAAGGCAGGAACACAGGCAGTACCGCCCCGGGCCTCCTTTGGCTTTCGGGAATGGAAGAGGCAGGGAGCAGGCACCTGCCTCAATCCCTGGCAAATAGGATCTCACTGGAAAGCTGGATTTACTTTCATGGTGCCACCCCTGAACAGTAGGGTTGACATCATATTTACTGAGCACTTGCTTAGTCTGAAGGGTCAGGTGGGCTGTGGCTTAAAGCCCAGCTCTGGTGCTCGCTTCCTGTGACACCTTGAGCTAGTCTAAATTCTCTCTTCCTAACACTGCAATTCCCAACCCTGGCTAAAATTACTTGAGGAACTTCAAAAATAACAACCACGGCTGGGCTCAGTGGCTCACGCCTTCCTAACAAGCCTGGTTATCTGGTTATCAAACTGGGCAGACTAGAAGCAGCAAATTGGAAAACACAGAGATGAGGTTGGGCGTGGTGGCTCATGTCTGTTATCCCAGCACTTTAGGAGGCTGAAGTGGGTGGATTGCCTGAGCTCAGGAGTCCAAGACCAGCCTGGGCAACATGGCAAAACCCCGTCTCTACTAAAAATACAAAAGTTAGCCAGGCGTGGTGGCATGCTTCTGCAATCCCAGCTACTCGGGAGGCTGAGATAGGAGAATCGCTTGAACCTGGGAGGCAGAGGTTGCAGTGAGCAGAAATCGTGCCACTGCCCTCCAGCCTGGGCAACAAGAGCAAAACTCCATCTCAAAAAAATAACAAAAACCAAAAATAAATAAATAAACACACACACACACACACACACACACACACACAAAACCATACCTGGGCCCCAAAGCTGACCAATAAAAGTAGACTCTCTGGGAGGGGAACCCAGACTTCAGTAGGTTAGAAACTTCCCAGGTGATCTGAATAATGCATCTCTATGTTTTCTTTTCTTTCCTTTTTTTTTTTTTTTTTTTTTTTTTTTGAGACAGTCTGGCTCTGTTGCCCTGGCTGGAGTGTAATGGCATGATCCTGGCACGATCCTGGCTCACTGCAACCTCTGCCTCCTGGGTTCAAGCAACCTCATGCCTCAGCCTTCTGAGTGACTGGGATTACAGGTGCACACAACCACACCTGGCTAATTTTTTGTGTTTTGTTTTGTTTTGAGACAGAGTCTTGCTCTGTCACCCAGGCTGGAGTGCAGTGGCACAATCTCAGCTCACTGCAGCCGCTGCTCCCCGGGTTCCAGTGATTCTCATGCCTCAGCCTTTTGGGTAGCTGGGATTACAGGCGCACACTACCACGCCTTGCTAATTTTTGTATTTTTAGTAGAGATGGGATTTCGCCATGTTGCCCAGGCTGGTCTGGAACTCCTGAGCTCAGGCAATCCACCCACCTTGGCTTCCCAAAGTGCTGGGATAACAGGTGTGAACCACCGCGCCTGGCCACATCTCTGTGTTTTCTAATTTGCTGCTTCTAGTCTGCCCAGTTTGGTAATCAGATAACCAGGCTTGTTAGGAAGGAGTGGAAGAGGGGTAGGGGTATTAAATCGATCAATTCAATGCACCTCCAAATTCAATTTGGAGCCCCAGAGGCAAATTACAAGGAGGCAGATTTTGGCTCAGGCTGCTAAGAACCGAGGCCATGTCTTCATGACCAGCCTATGTACCACACACGATGAGCAGTTTGTGTCAATTTTTATTGAGTATGCCTAATTTTGCCCACCTTGAGGACTTACCCAGTTTAGTTGACTTTGCTACAAATAGTTTTTGGCTGTTTCCAGAAGTCAAATCATTCCCAAGAGTTATCTCAGTGCCACTTCTTCTAATAGCCAGTTCCATAACCTCTCTGAGTTACCCAGCTTCCTGCCTATGAAGGTCGTGGTGATCACCCACGTGTCACCCTGTGGAGAGATTTCAATGAAATAATGAGAGTGTGACGGCTCTGGATTGCACTGGCTGAACCTGATAAAGGCAGGCCCTTATGCCAGCAGTGAGATCTTAAAGGACTGCCTTCACTCCTGACTCTGAAAGTCATTCTAACCCTGGTTTTGAAGTCAGATGACCTGAGTTCAGCCTTATTACCCAGTAGTGATGTGACTCTCTGAACCTCAGTTTTCTCATCTGTTATTGAGGCTGTGAGGGTCAAATGGGCTAATACCCATAGGCCCCTTAGCACAGAGCCTAACATTTGGCAGATGTTCCATAAATGTTGATAGTTTTGTTAATTACCCTTGAAGTAAACCTATAGCCTACCTAGGTGATGATTTTGAAGGGAATGCTTATTTGGATACGTAAGTCTAGAGCACTTGTTATGAAATGAGCCCACCAGTCTGTGGTCATAGCTCACCCATAGGTTCTTTGACTTCCATTCAAGTCCAGGTCCCTGGCTCTGGGAGTTCCGCTCCTGCAGAACTTGTCTGGACGTGAGAACAGAAGCCAAGGGAAGTATTTGCTTTGGAACAAAATAAAAAAGGGGACAAGGATGGATTTCTGGAGGCGCTCAGCATTTCTCAGAAAGGAGTCATCTGTTTCTCATAAGGTGGAGTGTGGGAAGTGGAATCTATTTTCCTGGCCTGTCTGGAGTAGCTCCTTACTAGTCTGGCCACAGCTCCTGCAGGTCAGGACCAGGCCCCACCATAGCCAGGGCTACACTTTGAAAATGGACTTGAATTTCTTTTGAGTCTTCAAAGATTAGGCTGGAAGCTTCTCCAGTTGCTCCCATCCTCTCCTCCATAACTGAACGGGTATGTGTCTGCCTGGATGTGTGAGATCACGGAAGAGTGGGAGGACATTGTGGGGGAAGGTGTCCAGGTGAGGCTTCAGTTCCTGGCTCTGGAAAAGACTACAATCACCCTGAGTTAACTTCCTAAAGGCTTTTTAGGCTCTCCAGTTCCTCTCTGTGGGATTCAAGAAATCACTTTCCTGATTCAGCTAAAAGGACCAGCCTGGTTGCAGAAGCATCTGCACAGAACCACATCTTGGACCGTTATTAAAAAGGAAAAGGTGGCTGGGCATGGTGGCTCACAGCTGTAATCTCAGCACTTTTAGGGGCCGAGACAGGCATACTGCTTGAGCCCAGGAGCTCATGACCAGTCTGGGCGACATAGCAAAACCTCATTTCTAAAAAAATTAGCTGGGCATGGTGGTGCACACCCGTAGTCCCAGCTACTCAGGAGGCTGAGGTAGGAGAATCGCCTGAGCCCAGGAAACAGAGGTTGTAGTGAGCCGAGATCACACCATTGCACCCAAGACTGGGTGACAGAATAAGCCTTGCCTCAAAAAAGGAAAAGGTGGGGGGTGGAAAGGTGCTTTTCCGTGGAAGTTTTGTTTCTACCTTTTGAGGCTTCGAGTTTATGGTTTGTTCCCAGCATATCACCATTTCATTCAACTTCACTTCAAAAAACAAAAAAGGCACCCACAGCGTAGAGTTTTTATTTTCTTTCTTTATTTATTATTTTGCAATTATTTGGTTTTTTATTGAGTCAAGGCACATACTAAGCGAGGTTCAGAAGCCCTACTGAATGCTGATCTTCCCAAATGCTTCCCTTAGGCTGAGGGGGACAGATCATGGTAAATGAGGAAGGAATGCCCCTCCCCACCCACCACCGACTCCCCAGCCATTCAGTCCCCACCCCTATCCCCAGCAGAAGAGAAGTCAGTTGGTGGAGGTGGGGTGGGGAAAGTGGAGTTGCCACAGCTTGTTGCAAATGGAAGATGGATGTCAGCAGCTGTCAGTGCCACATCTCTCAGCAGCCTCAAATTACTGCCCCAGGATTTCTATGAAAAGAGATGGGAAGTGTGGAGAGACAGAACTCATAATACTTGCAGGTTAATAAGGATTGTGCATCTGCTTCCATGAGGAACTCCTGACCTCATTGTTATGCCTGAGAGGGCCAAGGGAAGGTCTGGTCAGGTAGGCTTATCTGCCTTTGTCAAGAATGCACTACCTTGCCAGAAGAGGACAGGAATCTAACATTTCATGAGCTCGTCCCATGAGCCAACATTGAGCTAAGAGCTTCACACGTTCTCTCATTAAATCTTCACCACAAACATGTGCAATACGTGTTATTATCCCAGAAGAGGGGCACCTGAGACTCAGGCTGTACATTGGACAGGATAGGTTAGGTTGTGCTGCAGTAACAAACAGTTCTAAGAATCTCAGCAGTTTTACACAACTGGTGTATATTTCTCCTTCACACAGCCACCTTCCAAGCAGGGACTCAGTGATCCTGGCTGCTGTGATCTTTGGGTCCCCCAATGTCAACACAAGGCCTCCTCTACAATTGCCATGAGAGGGGAAGAGAGAGAATGGAGAATCACGCATGAGTGTTTCACTAGCCTGGAAGAGAACTTCCTCTATTGTTTCATTGGTCAGAACCAGTCCCCATGGCTCTACCCAACAGCAAGGGAGCTGAGAGGTACAGTCTCCCATGTGCTGGGAAGGGGAGGAGGTCTATTGGTGAACCAAGTTCTGCCTAAAGCCAAAGCCCAAGCTCTGTGCATGACACTCAGGGTCAATGACAGGAATCCCTTCCCTCCAGCCTCGGCCAGCAAGCATTGTGTGAGCGTGTCCCTTGAATGACTTTGCGGGGCACACTTGAAGTCATCACATTACAGCACTAGGCCCTTGTTGTTCCACAAAACCCCACCATCTTCAAAGCTTTTTAACTGTACATTGGTTCACCAAATCCCCAAAACACCATAAGGAAGTGGGTAGGGCAGTTATTCATAGGCCCCCTTTTCTAGCTCAAGAAACTGAAATCAGGAAGGTTACAAGACTTGCTCAGGGCTAGCAATTGAAACACCCAGACTATAACCTATGTCTTTGAAAGTTTAATTTGAAGCTCCTCCCAATACATCCAACTTTCTGTAATTTTAGAATCTGAAAAGACCACTCTTTCCCCCCAAAAATATCTCTTTGACCTGCTCGCTAATGCCTAAAATTCCACCATTGAAATGCCATGCCTTCTGTGGACCCTCCTCTAGAGGAAATGAAAGTAAGAGGGACATCATCTTTAATGTACATTAAACAATTAAAGTATAAAGTCAAACAACCTTAAGTTCAAAAACATTTGAGTTAGAATTTAGAGAATGTGCTATTTTATGATAATCTCAAAGAGAAAAAAAGAAAGAATTTAGAGGCTGGGCACAGTGGCTCGTGCCTATAATCCCTGCACTTTGGGAGCCCGAGGCGGGTGGATCACGAAGTTGAGAGATCGAGACCATCTTAGCTAACATGGTGAAACCCCGTCTCCATTAAAAATACAAAAATGAGCTTGGAGTGGTGGCGGGCGCCTGTAATCCCAGCTACTCAGGAGGCTGAGGCAGGAGAATTGCTTGAACCTGGGAGGTGGAGGTTGCAGTGAGCCAAGATCGTGGCACTGCACTCCAGCCTGACAACAGAGCAACACTCCATCAAGAAAGAAAGAAAGAAAAGAAAGAAAGAAAGAAAGAAAGAAAGAAAGAGAGAGAGAGAGAGAGGGAGGGAGGGAGGGAGGGAGGGAGAAGAAAAGAAGGAAGGAAGGAAGGAAGGAAGGGAGGAAGGAAGGGAGGAAGGAAGGAAGGAAGGAAGGAAGGAAGGAAGGAAGGAAGGAAGGAAGGAAGGAAGGAGGGAAAAAGAAGGAAGAAAAGAGAGAGAGAAAGAAAGAAAGAAAGAAAGAAAGAAAGAAAGAAAGAAAGAAAGAGAAAGAAAGAAAGAAAAAGAAAGAAAAGAATTTAGAGAACAGAGAGATCAGAGTGAAAGGTAGAGTCAAGGAAGGCTCTATGGAGAAGCTGCTGCCTCCAGTGAGATGTGGATGGAAGATGGAAACTCTAAAGTCCCTTTTCTCATCCTTTTGACCCCTGCATCCCACTCCTCAGGGATAGTGACTGCTAACAGTTGGTCACATTATATATATTCATTTTGGAAAGGGAAACTCCATTCCAGATGACAATTCCCTCCCAATTCTCTTTCCTCTATTCTATCCTATTGCATTCAAAAATCTGCAGAGTGCCTTTCCATTTACTATTTTGTTTAATTCTGTGAGCAATTCTGTTAGAAAATTGAGAGGTTGGAAGGATCTTTCTTCCTGTTTGACAAAAAACTGAATCCTACCGAGGCTGAAGTGACTTATCTAATATCAGAGCAAACCAGTGACAGAACTTGAATAAAGAAGCAAAAATGTCAAAGAGTAATAATTATCAATCCTCATAAGTATGTGGCGAAGGTGTCACATTTATAGCTACCTGATGGTGTAAAAATTAGTACATTTTGTAAAACCCGAAGCTGGCCAAGTGTGATGGCTCATGCCTGTAACCCTAGCAATTTGGGAGGCTGAAACAAGAGGATCACTTGAGCCCAGGAGTTCCAGACCAGCCTGGGCAATGTGACAAGACCTCATCTCTACAAAAAATATAAAAATTAGTCAAGCGAGGTGGCACGCATCTGTGGTCCCAGCTACTTAGGGGGCCAAGGTGGGAGAATCACCTGAGCCTGGGAGGTCAAGGCTGCAGGGATCTGTGATCACGCCACTGCACTCCAGCCTGGGCGACAGAGTCACACATACACACAAATACACACACACACACACACACACACACACACACACACACACACACAGAGAGAGACAAAATAAACATAAAAAACCCAAGGCTTTATTATAAAATATTTAATATATATAACATAATTTATGTAATGCATATATGGTATTTAGAATAATAAAACATATTTACCACCCTGCTTATTACCAACGTCCTAAAACATTATGTCTCTTTAAGTTATAAAAATAATATGTGGCCAGGTGTGGTGGCTCATGCCTGTAATCCTAGCACTTTGGGAGGCCAGGGGGAGGCAGGGAGTGCAGATCACTTGAGATCAGGAGGTTAAGACCAGCCTGACCAACATGGCAAAATCCCATCTCTACTAAAAATACAAAAATTAGCTGGAAATGGTGGTGCACGTCCATAATCCCAACTACTTGGGAGGCTGAGGTGGGAGAATCGCTTGAACCCAGGAGGCAGAGGTTGCAGTGAGCCAAGTTCTATCCATTGCACTCCAGCCTGGGCAACAGAGCAATACTCCATCTCAAAAAAAAAAAAAAAAAAAAAAAAATGTTATGCCCTTGGTTAAAAAAAAAAAAATCAAGTCATACAAAAGACGGAAAATTTTAAAAAATTATTTATTAATTTATTACTTACTTAATGTATTTATTTTAGAAACCGGGTCTCACTCTGTCACCCAGGCTGGTGTGCTGTGGCGCAATCATACCTCACTGCAGCCTCGACCTCCTGGGCTCAAGCAATGTTCCCTCCCACCTCAGCCTCCCAAGTAGCTGGGATTGCAGGTGTGAGCCACCCTACCTGGCTCAGAAGATGGAAACTTTAAAGTCCCTCTACTCATGCTGTTGACCCCTGCATTCCACACCCCAAGGATAATGACTGCTAACAATTAGCTACACGATATGTGTTGATTTTGGAAAGCAATCCACCAATATATATTCAAAGTTTGGTCCTATTACCCCCCTGGGAATTTATTCCAAGAAAAGACCTCCCAGTCTTCCCTCCTTTCCTATAAAAATGGCCAAGTTCATTCCACAAGTCTTTCCCTTTGCTGTTTTCTATCTGAAAACCTGTTCCCCTGGATTTGCTCATGATCTGATGACCGGTGAGGTCCAGCTCAAATGCCACCACCTCTGAGAGGCCACCCACGGTCACCTGTCTATACTTTTTCCCTCCCCCCACATCACTGCCTTTTACTTTGCCCTGCACTATTTTTTCCTTGCATCTACCATTCTCTGAGGTCACCTTGTTTAATTGCCAGTTCACTAATTTGTTCTATCTCCTCTCCTACCCCATCATAAGTCCCTTGAGAGAGGGCCTTTGTTGCCTGCCTTGCTGTCTGCTGCGCCCCCAGTACCTGGCACACAGTAAGAATGCAGGTCTTAGCTGAAAGGATACGTCTGTTTGTGAAGCTACTCAAGTAAGGGATGCTATTTGACTCACCTCGAAACCCTGGCAGCTGCTTCTGCAGAGAAATAGTTCTTGCCGTCTTCCAAGACCCTAAGGAATCACTGTGTGGGATGTCAGACAGGCCTAATGGCCATGCCGTCATTTCTCCCAGCAGAATGGGTGCCTTTCAGATGTAGACACAGCAAAGCCAACAGTCTGTCCTCTCTCTAAACCCTTTTTATTCTTGGCTTCTAAAACAAAGAAGAGGTAAAGAAAATCCACTGGGCCAGGGCTCTGTCAAAGAACACCCAGGCTGCACTTAATTAAGATGAATAATTTAAAGACTCTCAAGTCAGACAATGGAAACATTAAGAGTTTCCACCAAAACATAAACTTGGCCAAGTGGGCCAGGTCTCCAGAAGCCTCCAAGGACATTCTCAGCAATGGAGGGATGGTGTCTTGCTTAGCCTGGTGGTGGGGAGTGGAGTTTTGGGTGGAGAGAAGGTAGGAGAAAAGGAAACCTGAATTCTCATCTGGGCTCCACAAACATATGCTAGGTTGTTTAGGCTGCCTGACTCTCCCTAACTTGTTTCCTTATAATGAAATAAAACATGTTGGCAGGGCTTGGCGGCTCACGCCTGTAATCCCAGCACTTTGGGAGCCGAGGTGGGCAGATCACAAGGTCAGCAGTTTGAGACCATCCTGCCTAACACAGTGAAACCCCGTCTCTACTAAAAATACAAAAAAACTAGCCAGGTGTGGTGGCGGGCACCTGTAGTACCAGCTACTCGGGAGGCTGAGGCAGGAGAATGGCGTGAACCCGGGAGGCGGAGCTTGCAGTGAGCCAAGATCACGCCCCTGTACTCCAGCCTGGGCAACAGAGTGAGACTCTGTCTCAAAAAAAAAAAAAAAAAAAAAAAGTTATGTAGATTAATCAAAAGAAAAAAAGCAAAACCTTACATAATCCTACCGTCCAGAAAGGCAATATTTTTGTCATGTCTCCTTGTAGTGGTTTTTTCCTAGCATAAATATACTTTATCACAATAAAAATGTGATTTACTATATATTGCCTTACATATTGTTTTTTCCACCTAAAAATATATTGTGAACATTTTCTTATGCCATTAAATATTATTTGACATGTTTTTTCTTTTTTTGAGACTAGGTCTCGCTCTGTGGCCCAGGCTGGAGTGCAGTGGTGCGATTTTGGCTCACTGTAACCTCTGCCTCCCAGGTTCAAACAATTCTCATGCCTCAGCCTACGGAGTAGCTGGGATTACAGGTGTGCACCATCATCCCCAGCTAATTTTGTATTTTTAGTAGAGGCAGGGTTTCACCTCGTTGGTCAGTCTGGTCTTGAACTCCTGACCTCAAGTGATCCACCCATCTTGGACTCCCCAAGTGCTGGGATTACAGGTATGAGCCACTGCTCCTGGCCTCAACATTGTTGTTTTTATGGTTGTGCAGTATTCCATTGTATGTGGCTGGATCATCCAACCAATCCCCTGTCATGGGAGTTTCCAATTTTTATAAGCAGCATGGCAATGACCATTTGTTGTTGTTTATAGACAGGGTCTCACTCTGCCACCCAGGCCAGAGTGCAGTGGCACAATCTTGGCTTACTACAATCTCCACTTCCCCAGTCCCAGCAATCCTCTCACTCAGCCTCCTGCTTAGCTTGTACTATAGGCATGTGCCACCACGCCCAGCTATTTTGCAGGTGTGTGTGTTTTTTTTTTTTTTTTGTAGACACAGGGTGTCACCATGTTGCCCAGGGTGGTCTAGAACTCCTGGACTCAAAGTGATCTGCCCACCTCGGCCTCGCCAGAGAGCTGGGATTACATGTGTGAACCACCAATGCCTGACCAGCAATGACTATTTCTGAAATGGATACATGATTATTTCCTTTGAACTAATTCCCAGAAGTTGAATTTCTATGTTAAACAGATACAAAATCCTAAGGGTTTTTAGATACAGCTGTTTTAGACAGCACATTTATTAGTTTGTAGAGCATGAATGAATATGGTCTGCTATCTCATTTTTTTGGACTCTTCACCTCTGTTTTTACTGAGTGTTGTGACATTGAGCTAGGAACAATATACAACATTTACATTCAGATGGGAACACCTGCCTTCAAAGGTGCTTATATTTTATTTTCTTTTATTAATTTTTTTTAATTTTTTGAAAGGGAGTCTCACTGTCACCCAGGCTGGAGAGCAGTGGCATGATCTTGGCTCACTGCAACCTCCACCTCCTGGGTTCAAGTGATTCTTCTGCCTTAGTCTCCCGAGTAGCTGGACTACAGGTGCCCACCACCACGCCCAGCTAATTTTTATATTTTTAGTAGAGACAGGGTTTCCCCATGTTGGCCACATTGGTCTTGAACCCCTGACCTCTGGCGATCCGCCCACCTTGGCCTCCCGAAGTGCTGGGATTACAGGCATGAGCCATCACACCTGGCCCTTGTATTTTAAAGAAAACTTTTTGACTTTTTGATCTGAACAAACATAAAACAAATCAATTAAACAGAAAAAAAGATCAATTGATCAAATCAGTTAACAACAGAAAATTAATAGAAGACCCCATCTTTTCTGTTTCTTCCATTGAAAACCTAGCCAACTAATTACTTAATAATTTAATTTATCAAGTTTGCCACATGAGCATTTATATCTCATATGCATTTTACGGTGCATACTGATGACTGGCTAACAGTCCTTTCTAACCCCATTCTCCATTTTCTGCTTCCTACTATAGAAAGTGAAAAAGCTAAAAATGTGCTTTTTCAGACTCCCTTGCAGCTAAGGGTTACCTCTCTTTGCTCAATGAAAATAAAGGGGATATCTGTTGCAGGAATTCTGGGAAATATTTTTCTTTTTCTATTGATTGATTGATTGACAGGGTCTCAGGCTGGAGTGCAGGCTGGTGCAAACTCATCTCACTGCAACATTGACCCCCCTGGACTCAGGTGATCCTCCCACCACAGCATCTCAAGTAGCTGGGACTGCAGGTCCAGCTAACTTCTGTTTTTTTGTAGAGATGGGGTTTTGCTATTTTGCCCAGGCTGGTCTGGAACTCCTGGGCTCAAGCAATCCTCCCACCTCAGCCTCCCAATGTGCTAGGATTACAGATGTGAGCCATCACACCTGGCCTTGTTTGTTTGTCTTGTAGACAGAGTCTTGCTATGTTGCCCAGGCTGGTCTTAAACTCCTTGCCTCATGTGATCCTCTCGCCTTGGCCTTCCGAAGTGCTGGGATCTGGGAAAAGTTTTTCCCTGCCTGACAAAATGAGAGAAGTCACAAAACAAGCTCTCTTCCCTCCTCGCACTTGTGCTCTCTTCCCAACCTTTGAACCTCAGGTAAGTGCAGTATTCTAGGAGACATGGCAACCATCTTTAATCACAAGGCAACAAACTTAAGGATACAAAACAAGTTCTGATAGTGGTGAGTCCTCTGCTATATCCTGGGGCTGCTGAGTCTACCTAGAGTTACTCTGGAATCTAACTCCCAGATAAACATCTTTATGGCTTCAGGTAGTGGTTCTCAAAATTAGTGGTTAAGTCAGCACATTATGATCCTGTGAAAAGCTTTTAAATTCCTGGTACCAAGGCCATGCCCCGTAGTAGTAAAATCAGTATTTCTGGGAGTGTTGGGGAACTGCAGGGTGGTTGGTACCCAGGCATCAGTATCTTTTAAGATTCACTAGGTAATTCCAAAGTGCAGCAAGTCTGAGGATCAGGCTTAAGCCAGTGCTTCTCAAACTTTAATGTGCGTAGAAGTCACTTATGAATTTTGGTAAAATACACACAGCTTCAGTAGGACTAGGGTGGGGCCTGAGGTTCTGTATTTTTAGCAAGATCCCAGCTGATGGCAATACTGCCAGTCCAAGGACCACACTTTGAGTAGCAAGGGTCACTGTTACTCTAAATGGATGCAACCCAGCTGGTACATCCTTTTTCTGGATGCAAAAGTCACCCTCATATTTCCCAGGTGGGGCAGGACTATCCTTCTGAGAACGCCGGGACAGCAAGAAGGGCTCCTCCCCGACCAGAGGTCCATGAGTCCTTCAGCATCACCAGTCCTCCGCTGTAGCCAGTAGGTTCCTAAGTCAATGCACCACCCAGTGGTAAGGAAAGTCCCAGGTCATGAGGCTGTGAACTGCTGACCTCCTGTCCATCCTGTCCTGTGCTTGCTATGTCAGCCAGGCCAGCTTTTCTGACCAGACCCACCCAGCCAGATTCAGCCTTCGGCTCTACCTAGAGCTCATTCTTTCTTTTGGATCCTTCTACCACCAACCTCTATCCCAGCTACACTCTTAGCTAGTAATCAGGGGTAGCATTTCAGTTGGCATATTTTTCTTTAGTTGCTATTTTCCATGATTCTAAAAAACAGCTTCCCGGTCAGGCACAGTGGCTCACGCCTGTAATCCCAGCACATTGGGAGGCCGAGGTGGGTGGATCGCCCGAGGTCAGGAGTTCGAGACCAGACTAGCCAACATAGTGAAACCTCATCTCTACTAAAAATACAAAAATTAGCAGGGTGTGGTGGTGCATACCTGTAATCACAGATATTTGGGAGGCTGGGACAGGAGAATCGCTTGAACCTAGAAGGTGGAGGTGGCAGTGAGCCGAGACTGTGCTATTGCACCCCAGCCTGGGCAACAAGAGCAAGACTCTGTCTCAAAAAAAATAAATAAATGAAATAAAAAACAACTTGTGAAACACAAAGATGGCGAAGTCTCAGGCTAGGGAGAAAGAACACAGGCAGGCCTCTATCTCCTAGACCACCTTCCCCTGACCCACCTCTTTCCTGCCACCCTCAGGGAGGTCAAGCCTGCCTAGCGACTGACATGGTGTCCCTGACCACCCGTTCTGCAGCTCTAAAACCTCCTCCTGAGGCCATTGGGGCCACACCCTGTGTTCTCTCCTCCCTCCTCCTGCATGGCCAACCAGCTTGACTGTTTCGTTTCTTTGATCCTTTCTAGCAAAATCCCCCCAACTAATTTGCCTGTCTTGCATCTCCAGCTCCTTCCATCCCGTTCTCTCGTGCACTCTCATCAGGCCTAAGTCCCCAGCCCTGCTCTGCAGCTGCTCCGGTCAAAGCTGTCGTAACCTTTGACTTGCCCATCTGGATGGTCTGGGGTGGTCCTTGTCTTTTGGGCAAGTTCACAGCTTTTGGCACAGGTCAGCGTCCCCTCTTTTTTTTGCCTCTGCATGCACTGTCATCAGGACACCGTTTGCCTGGTGCCGCTCATACTTCACTGGCTCTTCTTCAGTCTCCTGAGCTGGTTCAGCCTCCTCTTCCTGACCTCCTCAAGCTAGAGGCCAGGGCTCATTCCTCACTCTTCCTGCTCTCCCATCTGTTTCTCCAGGGGACCCCGCCTCTCCCTAGCAGTCAGTTCCATCTGGAAGCGAATGACAGGTAGGTCTCTAACCCCTAAGCATCACCTCCTCTCCCTGACCTGCAGTGGCTTCCTGTTGGGTCTCTCAGCTCCCCACCTGACCTTCCACCGTCTGTTCTCCACATAGCATCAAGCCAACCTCGTAAACCTAAGTCATGCCACTCCTTTGCCCAAAATCTCCATGGCCTCCCATCAGACAGAAACAGATGGATCCCACTCGTCCCAGTGACCTGGCTCTGCCTGCCCCTCACTCCATTCACCACGGCACTCTCTTGTCCCTCCACTCAACCCATTTGGCCTCCTTGCCATACCTCACCTGTGCCAAGGTCCTTCTGGCCTCAGAACCTCTGTACTTCCTGTCCCTTCTGCCTGAAATGCCCTTCCCCACAGATCTGCAGGTTCCCCGTCTTACACCATCAGGCTTCTCTCTACTTGATGTTGTCTTCTCAGGGGACTGTGTGGAACCTTCCACCCCAGTCACCCCCTCTCCGAGCCTTGCTTCATGCTTCTTCCTCACGCTCGTGAGCCGACTTGATCACATCAGATATTGAATTGTTTCTTGTCCTGTCTGCTGCCTGTCTCATATATAAGCTCCGTGAGAGCATGGCCTTGTCTGTTTCATGCACAGCTGAGCTGCAGAGCCCAGCACAGTGCCTGCTACATAGCAAGTGTTGAATGAATAAATGAATGAATGAATGAATGAACAGATACGTGTTGCCTGTGACACTCCAGACACATGCTGTGGGGAAGGCAGTTGGGCTCAGGCTGATCTGCCTAAGAGGCTGCAGTGCCCCTCGGAGCTGCTTCCCGGGAAGCTCCTAGTCACCTGGGCCACGGCTGCTGTCCTTGTGTCTGGCTCCCAGGGATCCCCGAGGCCAGCCCTGTGTGCTATTTGGATCCCGAACTCCTTTATTCCTATATATGGGTCTCCAGAGGCCTAAGCACAGGCAAGGCTTCCTCCACCCCCAACCCCTAGGTCAGTCTTTGAACTAGGAGCACGAGGTGGACTCAATGGCCACCCACACCCTTTCCCACTTTGGTCCAGTCTCCCTGGAGGATGCTGTGAGTTCCAGCATGGTCCTTTGTGCAAGCTGAGAAGTTAAAGAAGCCACTGCCACAGACTGAATTGTGTCCCCCAAAGTTCCTACCTCGAAGCCTTAATGCTCCATGTGGCTGTATTTGGAGACAGGTCCTTTAGGGAGGTAATTACGGCTAAATGAAGTTATAAGGGCGGGGCTCTGAGCCAACAGGATTAGTAAGAGGCACAAGAGAGAGTAAGCACGCTCTGTCT
The DNA here is from genome assembly GCF_007565055.1 of Rhinopithecus roxellana. Lineage (NCBI taxonomy): Eukaryota > Metazoa > Chordata > Mammalia > Primates > Cercopithecidae > Rhinopithecus > Rhinopithecus roxellana. Next base: position 83,879,387 of record NC_044553.1, on the reverse strand, counting down.
GTGACTCTGTCTCCCTCCCTCCCCTCCCCTTCCCTTCCCTCTTCCCTCTTTCCCCAGCGCTCCCTGCCCTCTCCCCATCTTCTCCTCCCTCACCCCCCTCTCCCTCACAGAAGAGCTCATGTGAGCACATAGCAAGACGGTGGCCACTACGAGCCAAGAGGAGAGGCCTCAGGGTGAAAGCTGCCTTGCTGGCATCCTAAACTTCCAGTCTCCAGAACTATGAGAAATCGATTTCTGGTGTGCAAGTCATCCAGTCTCTGGTATCTTGTTATGGAAACCCGAGCAGTCTAACACACCCACCTCCAACACACCCAGCTCCTCCTGCTGCTGCAGGGTGAGCTGGTTAACCCTGGGAGGGGATTGGGGGGAGAGGATAGATAGATAGATAGATAGATAGATAGATAGATAGATAGATAGATAGATGATGGATGATAGAAAAATAGATGATAGATATATAGATGATAGATAGATGATAGATGATAGATAAATAGATGATAGCTAGATAGAAAACAGATAGATGATAAATAGATGATAGATAGATGATAGATAGATAAATACTGCTCCTTCCCTTTCCATTTGCCCCCTTGAAACTCTACCCTCAGAAATTCACCTTTAAGGAATGAGAGGAATATAGCTGCCTCCTCCAAGAGGCCTCCCAACCTCACCTTCCCTAGCCCAGACTGGTCTCTCCCTCAGCTGAGGTTCCTTTTCATCCTCCTGGCCCTCAGCCCTCACCTTCTCCAGCTCCTGGCTATCCTCTCATCTCAAGGGTACGTCCTTGCGCAGCTGGGCTCATTTATTCCTCACACTGGCTTCTTCTAAGTAGTTTCTAAACCTTCCTATGAAAAAAGAAAGAAATCCTGCAGAGAGAGGGGTTCAAACAGGTTGTACAACCCATCCCCAGAGTCTGATTCACCTGGTGTGGGCGTGTGCCTGAACTCTGTATTTTAAGCAAACACCCTGGTCTTCTTACACTGAAGACCCTCTGCTGACCTATGAAAGAGGCTGTGTAAGAAATGTGGATGCCTGGGCCTCACTCCAGAGATCCTGATTCCACTGCCTCTTCCTTGCCTCGTGGCTTCACCCACTTCCAAACCCTCTAATTCCGGTGTGCAGCCAGGGATGGGAGTCACGGGCTTACCGGGTGCTGAGGGAACAAGCGTTGACCTGAATGAAGCTGCTGGGTTGACATGGGCATCCTTCCGGGAGGGGTGAGTCATTCGGCCATGCTGCCAGCTGTGAACAATTCAGTCTGGGGAAATACAAAGAGACATGGTCTCTCTCAGAGTTTCCATTCCCGCATGGAAAGCTGGTGCTGGGAAGTGGCTGGGCAGCCAGGCTGGGTGCTGGGAGGAGTGCAGGGTGAGGATGAGAGAAGGACTGTACCCACACTATGCCAGGCCGACTCCAGGCACTGGTTGTGTCTGGCTGGTTCAATCTTTCTAGCAAACCTGGGAGGAGGGATGTCATAGGTGAGGAAGCCAGGTCTGCAGAGTTGAGGTGTCTGGTCTTGAACCGACATGTGTCCTAACCATGACATGGTCCTCCTCCAGAAACTGTGCGGGGGCAGAGAGAGGGCTCAGGGCTCCAGCCTCAGGCGTTGGCCTCAAGGGATGCGGTGGCAGGGGGTGTCTTAGAAGCCTGCTCATCAACTGGTGGCTGAGGGTGAATCTCACCACCTTCGCCCCCTACCCATCCTCTGTGTCTCATTCCACCTGCTCTGGCCTTATCGCCCCTGCCAGACTGTGAGATCCAGTGGAGGGGGACAGGCCAGGCCCCTTATCCACATTTATTGCTCACCCCCACCTCCCCAGTTCGAGGCAGGCCCTCAGCAAATCAAGCACTAGGGCTGTGAGTAGCGGGAGAGTTCTGAGGGGACCCAGGGACTGCCAAGTTGGAGGCAGCCTGGGATTGGAAAGGCGGCACAGAAAAGCCAGTGGTCCAGAACACAACCCGCCCAGCCTTGCTGAGTGGCCCTGGACTGGCCACTTCACCTGCCTATGCCTCAGTGTTCTCATCTGTAAAATGGAGAGATTCATTGCACCTCCCTCATAGCATCGCTGTGAGAAACAAATGAGGTAAAGTATGCAAGGTGCCTGCTACATCACGATAAGTAAATTACTGCAACACTACTTGAACCCTTGTTTTATTACTGCCACCCATTATGTTGTTACCATTATTGGTGCCTATTTCCCAGTTTGGCTCTGGGTAAGCAGTTACAGGCACCAGTTACGGACCTTGGACTTTGAGTTGGGCTCCTGTCCTGGACTTCTCTGGCCTTCCTTCCAGTCCTGGGGATGGTCAGGCCAGGTGACATTTACAGCCAAAGACCTTGGTGGATGTGGGATTTGGAACCCACTAAGCCAGTGGCGCTCAGCCTTGGATGCCTGTTAAAATCACCTAGGGAACTTAAAAAAATCCTGATTTCCCATTCAATAAAAATCTCTGGGGGTAGGACTCAAGCATCAGGATTTTGTAAAGCTTCCCAAGAGAGGCCAACAAGTAGTCAAAGTTGGGAACCAGGGCTCCGAGCGAATTTCTCATTCACAGGAAAGAAAATCCTTTGGTAGCAGGAGACTGGGCTTGGGAGTCAGAGGAGTTTAGCTCTTGCCCTATCAGCTACAGGACCTTGGGTAAACTACTTATGATCACTCAGACTCAGTTTCCTCATTTGTAAAGTGGGGGATGGTACCCACCTAGCAGTTAATGAATAGCATTAAACTAAAGAGAATGTCTGACACAATAGGAATTTAATACATATTATTATTATAGTCCTTAATGGGTTATCCTTCCAATATGTCCAAGGAAATATTACAACACACACACACACACACACACACATCAATGTTCAAATTCTGTTTCTAGGCCGGACGCAGTGGCTCACACCTATAATTCCAGCACTTTGGGAGGCAGCCAAAGCGGGAGGATCACCTGAGGTCAGGAGTTCGAGGCCAGCCTGGCCAACATGGAGAAATCTTGTCTCTACTAACAATACAAAAATTAGCCAGGCGTGATTACAGATGCCTGTAATCCCAGCTACTCTGAAGGCTGAGGCAGGAGAATCACCTGAACCTAGGAGGCAGAGGTTGCAGTGAGCCGAGATTGAGCCACTGCACTCCAGCCTGGGTGTCAGAGCGAGACTCCATCTCAAAAAAATAAAAACAAAACCACAGTGCTGTGGCTGTTCTGGTGGAAGGGCTGACCTTGTACCCTGGGAAGTGGCAAGAGGCCACACCCACAGAACCTGCCTGCCATCCTGGGCCAGGACTACTGTCTGAGATGAGGGTAGGAGCTGAATTGCAGGGAAACCATCATTCAAGCTTTTGCCTTAACAGACAAGATTATGGTGATGGCTACCTTTCCTGAGTTGCCACCATATACCAAGCATATTACATATTCTCTTGTTAAATTTTCCCAGCAGCCCTAAGATTTAGGTATTAATGCCCCTAGAGAGAGTATCTGTGTTCATTCATTCAAAAATATTTATTGAGGGGCCAGGTGCAGGGGCTCACACCTATAATCCCAGCACTTTGGAAGACCAAGGCAAGAGGATCACTTGAGCCCAGCAGTTCGAGACCAGCTTGGGCAACATAGTGAGACACTGTCTTTAAATATATATATATGTATGTATTGAGCCCTTGCCATGTGGTTGGTCCTTTTTGGAAGCTGGGCATTCAGCAAAGTCAACATAGCCCCTGCCTCATGGGGTTTACGGTCTAGTGGAGAGGACTATATTCCTTGAATAATCACAGGTCAATGCAGCAGAAGGCTTTTAGCAACATGACAGATTGCACTGTTTCAGACAGCCCCTCTCTCATTACTATAAAAATGCTGCACAAAATACAAGAAAAACACTTGAAAATACAAAGCTGAGCTCAAAAGAAAGGAAAACCCCAGATTCCAGAAACAGTTCCAAGAACTCAAAACCAAAAAATGGAGTGAGGGCTAAGCCTCTGGTTTGTGAGGTTTTGACTAGATACAGGCCCTAAGGCCTAGAGCCCAGAGTTCTAAAGCCCCTTCAAAAACAGGAGGCAGCCCCAGGCTGTTTGAGGCAGGAGAGTTGGAACTGATCCATCTGAATACAGCTTGGAGCCTTGAGGAATATCCCAGTCACAGAAAAGAAAGGCTGGAAAAACTACCAACTGGGTCTGCAGAAGGAGCAACAGTTTTCTCTATAGAAAGTCTTGGATGGGAGAAAAGTTCATGTGAAAGATAGAAAGGCCAGACCTCCCCCACTTGGAGGAGAGAGATGGACTGCTCCCTGCCTCATCCCCCGCTTTGACATGCCACTGGTCCCAGGATTCCTATGCCAAAAAGTTAATCTAAAAGTCAGTCCAGAGGCCGGGTGTGGTGGCTCACACCTGTAATCCCAGCACTTTGGGTAGCTGAGGCAGGCGGATCATTTAAGGCCAGAAGTTTGAGATCAGCCTGACCAACATGGTGAAACCCCTTCTCTACTAAAAGTACAAAAATTAGCTGAAGGTGGTGGTGTGCACCTGTAATCCCAGTTACTCGGGAGGCTGAGGCAAGGAGAATCAACCGCACCCAGGAGGTGGAGGTTGCAGTGAACCAAGATCATGCCACTGTACTCCAGCCTGGGTGACTGGAGACTCTGTCTCAAAAAAAAAAAAAAAAAAAAAAAAAAAAAAAAAAAGTTAGTCAGTCCAGAACCTAGGGCCCTGACAGAAGCAAAACCCAAGGTACTCTGTACAAGTTCTAGAAATGAAAAATACAGCTTTAAGAATTATTTAGGGCCGGGTGCAGTGGCTCATGGCTGTAATTTTACATAGCACTTTGAAAGGCCAACTTGGGTGGATCACTTGAGGTCAGGAATTCGAAACTAGCCTAGCCAACATGGTGAAACAGCATCTCTACTAAAAAAATACAAAAAAAATTAGCCAGGCATGGTAATCCCAGCTACTTGGGAGGCTGAGGCAGGAGAATCACTTGAACTCGGGAGGCAGAGGTTGCAGTGAGCTGAGATTGCACCATTGCATTCCAGCCTGGGTGACAAGAGCAAGACTCCATCTCAAAAAAAAAAAAAAAAGGATTATTTATTAAAATTAATGGATTAAACAGCAGAACAAGATGGAGCTAAAGAGACACTTAGCAAACTGGATGATGCCTCTGAAAAAAATCACCCTCTCAGCAGCACAAGAACAGTATGGAAGCAATTGTGGCTAAGAGACATAGAGGGAAAAATGAGATCAAAGAGGAAATGACGAAGGAGCAATATTTAAAGAGAAAATGGCTGGGAATTGATCAAAACTAAAGAAACACCTAAATCTTCAGATTAAATAAGCATCTGAAGACTTGAGAATAAATAATACAAATTCACACCTCAGGAATGTTAAAAGGTAAACTGAAGCACATTAAAATGTTAAAGAGGTTATTCAAGCAAACAGCAACTCATGAATTGGGCATCTCTAAAACAGGATTTTATAGGGCGATTTTAAAATAGACCTTTTTTTTTTTTTTTGAGATGAAGTCTCCCTCTGTTGCCCAGGCTGGAGTGCAGTGGAGCGATCTCAGCTTACTACAACCTCCACCTCCCAAGTTCAAGTGATTGTCGTGTCTCAGCCTCCCAAGTAGCTGGGATACAGGCACCAGCCACCGCAGCTGGCTAATTTTTGTATTTTTGGTAGAGACGGGATTTTGGCATGTTGGCCAAGCTGGTTTCAAACTCCTGACCTCAGGTGATCCGCCCGCTTTAGCCTCCCAAAGTGCTAGGATTATAGGAGTGATCCACTGTACCCAACCCTAAAACACAGACTTTAAAGCAGGCTTGGGGCTCTGCCAATGGGGTAAGAGGGGAAGGCTTTTATAGGGCAAATGCAGAAGAGAGCAAAAAAATTGACTGGTTAATGTTTGAGCAATTCCCTTATTCGGACTATCCTATGGGAAGTTTGAGATAATATAATATACACCCAGTTGGCCACCTATGATTGGTTGAACTTAAGTTCCATTTTCTTGTTCTTGTTCTTTTCTTTTCTTTTTTGTTTTTGTTTTTTGTTTTTTGTTTGTTTGTTTGTTTTTGAGAGAGGATCTCACTCTGTTACCCAGGCTGGAGTGCAGTGGCATGATCACGGCTCACGGCAACCTTCACCACTTGGGCTCAAGTGATCCGCTCACCTCAGCCTCCTGAGTAGCTGGGACTTCAGGTGCACACAACCATGCCTGGGTAATTTTTTTCATTTTTTTGTAGATCCAGGGTTTTGCCATGTTACCCAGGATGATCTTTTTTTTTTTTTTTTTTTTTTTTTTTTTTTTTTTTCTTTGAGACGGAGTCTCGTTCTGTTGCCCGGGCTGCAGTCTCCCGGGTTTATGCCATTCTCCTGCCTCAGCCTCCCAAGTAGCTGGGACTACAGGCGCCCGCCACCTCGCCCAGCTAGTTTTTTGTATTTCTTAGTAGAGACGGGGTTTCACCGTGTTAGCCAGGATGGTCTCGATCTCATGACCTCGTGATCCGCCCGTCTCGGCCTCCCAAAGTGCTGGGATTACAGGCTTGAGCCACCGCGCCCGGCCACCCAGGATGATCTTGAACTGCTGGGCTCAACCATCTGCCTGCCTCAGACTCCCACAGTGCTGGAATTATAGGTGTGAACCACCACACCTGGACGGCTTTATTTTCTTTTATTTTTAATTTTTTAAATCTTTTTCAACATTTTTATTATTTTATTTTTTGAGAAAGGGTCTCACTCTGTTACCCAGGCTAGAGTGCAGTGGTGAGATCATGGCTCACTGTAGCCTTGACTTCCTGGGCTCTGGCAACCCTCCTGCCTCAGCCTCCCAAATAGCTGGAACCACAGGCATGCACCACCATGCCCAGCTAATTTTTGTATTTTTAGTAGAGACAGGGTTTCACTATGTTGGTCAGGCTGGTCTCGAACTCTTGACCTCAAGTGATCTGCCCGCCTCAGCCTCCCAAAGTGCTAGGATTACAAGTGTGAGCCACCGTGCCTGGCCTCTATGCTTTCAGTAAAGCAGATTACCCTCCATCATGTGGGTGGGCCTCATTCAATCATTTGAAGGGCTTAAGAACAAAGGCTGAAGTTTCAGAAGAAATTCTGCCTCAAGATTGCAACATCAAACCCTTGAATGGGTTTCCAACCTGCTGCCCTGTGGGTTTTGAGCTCAAGATTGCAACTTCAACTCTTAGCTGAGTTTCCAGTCTGCCGGCCTGCCTGATAGATTTGGGACTTGCCAGCCCCCACAATCACAGGAGCCAATTCCTTAAAATCAAAATCTCAATCTCTCTCTCATATATATATATTTAGGCAACCAGGCCGATGAGGCTGTGAGTGAGGCCTGAAGGCTGAGGAGGTGTTAACTATACACAGAGGAAGGGAAGAGGGAAAGCTCTGTAGAGAAAAGTAATGGCTCACGTCCAGGCGATGAGTCTGGAGGTAGAGCATGCAGAGGCTTGAAAGAACTGGAGGCTTTCTCCCAGGAGCAAGTGGAAGCTTGGTGGGTTTTAAGTGGCGGATGTCCACAGTGCCAGCCGTGCCAGGGCTGGGGTCCTAACCCAGGTCTCCTTGGCCCCAAGTCCATGCCCTGTCCCAGCACCACCCACCTCACTCCTAAACCAGTGGAATATTTGCTGTTATTTGTTGGTCCAGCTTATATTCTGCCCTTCGTTTGAAAGCAGGGCCCAGCTTTGATTTTTAGGGGGACTCCTTCTCTCCTTGTGCACAGTCTTGCTGGGGCTGTCATTCCAGCTTCCTCCCCTGGGACTCTGAGTTCTGAACAGAAAGATCCAAAGATGGAATAAGCAAGTGTAGGGGGCAGCAGCTGCTATGAGAGTGGTGTGAAACTCCTAGTTGACAGGCTTGTCGTTTGTCTCCTTTACATACACACACACACACACACACACATACACACACACGTTTTATATATACATATATATTTTTTTTTTTTTTTTTTTGAGATGGGGTCTTACTCACTCTGTCACCCAGGCTGGAGTACAGTGGCACGATCTCGGCTCACCGTATCCTCCACCTCCTGGGTTCAAGTGATTCTCCTGCCTCAGCCTCCCAGGTAGCTGGAATCACAGGCACCTGCCACCACACCCAGCTAATTTTTGTATTTTTAGTAGAGATGGGGTTCCATCACGTTGGCCAGGCTGGTCTTGAACTCCTGACCTCAAGTAATCCACCTGCTTTGCCCTCCCAAACTGCTGGGATTACAGGCATGAGCCACCGTGCTGGGCTTCCATTGCATATTAAAATAAATCTCTAACCATGACCCCCCTAGAGTGATTTTGTGTTCACTAACATTTGGAACGGCTACACGAGATGAAGGCAGGTCCTTATGCAGGAGTATGGGGCCTCCCAAATAACACTCTGGTTGGATCTGGCGATGGTGCTGCAGGATGTATCCCGCTCTCTCTAACGTGAAGCCTCTTTAGCCTTATTAGTTCCTATGTATATTTTTCACTGTAAGGCCCAAAACAGGACTGTGGGGGGCCTGCATGCAGGACTAGGTCTGGCTTCTCTGTGTGCCCTTTGACCAGCACTAACCAACCTGGCCCCTTGACAGCCTAGCACTGGGGCCAGATCATTGAGAGGGCATCTCCTGGGAACCAGGCCTGAGCTCCTTGGGGGCAGGCAGGGCTCTGGATTTTATTATCTTCTTATCTTCAGTATTGTGCCTGGCACTACGGGGCCCAGTTCACATAAAGCAAAAGAGGGAGGGACAGATAAAGGAACTTCCTCATCTTCTGCCTCTGAGAAGAGTGAACATACAGGAGACCTCTTGAGCAAGGCTGGCATGCAGCCACAGTGTGCGGGTGTGCCAATATGGATTATTTACATATGCAAATGCTTCCTTCCTGGTTGTCAGTAGTCAGTCCTGAGGCCCCACAAGTGTCCCCGGTGCACTGGCTGCTGTGACGCCTCCTCAGGAACCACCCCCCGCCACCTTCAGGACCCTGCCCCCATTCCTCAAGCTGCAGTTAGTTCTGTTCAGTCAGTGCCCTGCAGGCCAGGTGCTCTGTGGAATATCACCCCTGCTCATGGGTCTTCTGTGCACGGGAGGCCAGTCGTTTCTGGCTGTGGAATTTGTCATGGAGATGGGTGCAAGAACCACTCAGCTGAGACCACTAAGGCAGACCTATGTAAGAAAAGCCAATGAAATTAGGTGGCACTTAGCATGCTTTCCTGGGTTCTCACACCTGGGCAGCAGGTGGCACAGTGCTTTTGGGAGGTGCCGTACTACCTTGCTATATTGGAAAAGCCTTTGACCTTAGAACCGGAAGGCCTGGGTCCTCCTCCAACTCCGAATGTCGTAGCTGCGGGACCTTGAGGAACTTTCCTGGCTTCTCTGTGCTCCTATGAAAACACCCCTTGCACAAGGCTGCCAGGGGGAAGAACATATTGAAAACTTTGGATCTCAGTCCCTCGCCTAAGGTCCTGTGCTAAATTCAGACCTGTAAATATAGCAATGAAGGATCTGCCCCCGCCTGCTGTTCCCAGAAGTACTCCCAGTCCCTGGTGATGGTTACCAGGCTGCCAGGCCGTAACCAGGTGCTCCCTTGGCCACTGACAGAGCCTTCTCTCCTCTGAGGGCCTGTGGGCAATGAGCAGAAAAGGGGGTGGGGATCTCTGCCTCACACGCCTTTCCTCTGCCCTGCCTGGTTCCTGGTGAGTGTGGCTCATTGCCAGGAAGTGTGGGTCACCCAGACTAGGACTCATCATTATGTAGTCAGCCTAGACTTCCTCCAGCCCCATCCCACACTACACTCACACACCACACACTCAGGCACACACACTTGCACATTCACAGACACATACATGCTCACCACTCACACCTCCACACCCACACTCACCCCCACACCCACACTCACCCCCACACAGACAGGCTCACACACATTCCTACACAAGAACATAGAAAAACCCTAAGTGCAGTACATGAAAACATTTTAGGTTGTTCACACATTTTAAACATTTACCAGTTACCGTTTATTCCAATACGTAATGGAGAAAAATGACAAACCTATCAAACTAGGAATTTCACAGCAGTGATTATTTAGGATAGGGCTAAAATAGATAGGACAAGATGTAAGGGAAAAGGAGATGCTTTACACTTTGGGAGGCCGAGGCAGGTGGATCACGAGGTCAGGAGTTTGAGACCAGCATGACCAACATGGTGAAACCCTGTCTCTACTAAAAATACAAAAATTAGCTGGGTGTGGTGGCGTGTGCCTGTAATCTCAGCTACTTCAGAGGCTGAGGCAGGAGAATTGCTTGAACCCAGGAGGTAGAGGTTGCAGTGAGCCGAGATCCTACTATTGCACTCCAGACTGGGCAACAAGCGTGAAACTCTGTCTCAAAAATAAATAAATAGGCCAGGCACAGTGGCTCATGCCTGTAATCCCAGCACTTTGGGAGGCTGAGGTGGTTGGATCACAAGGTCAAGAGATCGAGACCATCCTGGCCAATATGGTGAAACCCTGTCTCTACTAAAAATACAAAAATTAGCTGGGCGTGGTGGCACGCGCCTGTAGTCCCACATACTTGGGAGGCAGAGGCAGGAGAATCGCTTGAACCTGGGAGGTGGAGATTGCAGTGAGCCAAGACCGTGCCACTGCATTCCAGCCTGGGCGACAGAGGGAGACTCTGTCTCAAAAAATAAATACATAAATTAATAATAATAATAATAATAATAAAGGAGATGCTTTAAAGGGAAATGTTGAATAAATTGTGGCAAAAATTGTGTAAATGCTACCCAAAGACCCTCAGCTTTCAGAAGCCCATGGTGATGGGAGTGCAGGGCTGGGGGCTTTGCATGGAGCATCAGGGGCAAGTATTAGCACCCAGAGGTGCAGGAGGGGCTGCCAGCCCAGAGGGAGATTCTGGGAATAGAGGAAGTTTTCCTTCATGCTTATTTAGCTTTCTGTCCCTACCTTAACAATCTTTGCCTACTCCAAGTTTGTGAAGATAGTCTCTAATGTTTTCTTTTAGAGGCTTTAGAGTTTTAGCTTTCATGTGTAGGTGTATAAAAAAATTGAATTAATTTTTGGGTATGGTATGAGATGAAAGTCAAGATTCATTGCTTCTATATGAATAACTACTTGTTCCAGCACAATTTATTGATGTAACTGCCCTTTACCCATTGAATTGCCTTGATGCCCTCGTCAAAATCAGCGGATTGTATTTTGTGTGGCTGTTTTTGAACTCTCCTGTCCCATTGATGTCATTGTCTATCCTTTCCCAATACCACATTGTCTTCATTATCATAGTTTTATTGTCTTCAAATCAGGTAGTATAAGTCCTAACATTTTTTTCTTCTTTTCCAAGATTATTTTGGCTACCCCGATCCTTTTTTTTTTTTTTTTTTTTTTGAGACAGGATCTAACTCTGTTGCCCAGGCTGGAGTGGAGTGGAGTGTGAGGTTAGGCTCACAGCAGCCTAACCTCCCAGCCTCAAACTGTCTTCCCTTCTCAGCCTACCAAGTAACTAAGTAAGTAGCTCAGATCACAGGCACATGCCATCATGCTTGGCTACTTTTTTTTATTTTTTATTTTTTGTGTTTTTTATAGAGACAGGGTTTTGCCCTGTGGCCCAGGCTGTTCTTGAACTCCTGGGCTTAAGAGATCCACTCACCTTGGCCTCCCAAAGTGTTGGGATTATAGACATGAACCACCGTACCCGGCCCCTTTGCATTTCTTTATGCATTTTAGAATTAGCTTGTTTTGGCCGGGCATGGTGGCTTGCACCTGTAATCCCAGCACTTTGAGAGGCCGAGACAGGTGGATCACCTGAGGTCAGTAGTTTGAGACCAGCCTGACCAACATGGAGAAACCCCGTCTCTACTAAAAATACAAAATTAACTGAACGTGGTGGCACATGCCTGTAATCCCAGCTACTAGGGATGCTGAGGCAGGAGAATCGCTTGAACCTGGGAGGCAGAGGTTGTGGTGAGCCAAGATCGCGCCATTGCACTCCAGCCTGGGCAACAAGAGCGAAACTCTGTCTCAAATAAAAATAAATAAATAAAATAAAAAAATAACTAAACAAATAAATGAATGAATACATAGAATTAGCTTGTTTTGATGGGATTTTGATTAGAAATTGCATTGAATTTAAGGAACATTAACATATTTATAATATTGAGTCTTTCAATCTATTGAAAATAACATAAAGTGCCTAGGAGTGATTTAAATGAAAGACGAGCAAGACCTGTATGCACATTGCCAAGAGAAATTAAAGACCTAAGTAAATGGAAGGATGATACAGCATGTTCATAGAACGAAAGAATCAATAATCCCCACTTTGGTGCCTAACCCTCCCATGCCTCTCCATCCCACCCCCCCACCCTCCCCTGCCTCTCCACTCCACCCCCCAACCCTCCCCTTCCTTTCCACTCTACCTCACCCCCCCAACCCTCCCGTCTCTCCACCCCACCCGCTAACCCTCCCTTGCCTCTCTATTCCACTCCCAACCCTCCCCTGCCTCTCCACTCCACCCCCTAACTCTCCCATGTCTCTCCACTCCACCCCAACCCCCTGCCCTCCCCTGCCTCTCCACCCCACCCCCTGACCCTTCCCTGCCTCTCCACCCCACCCCCCCCACCCTCCCCTGCCTCTCCACCCCACCCCCCCACCCTCCCCTGCCTCTCCACCCCACCCCCTAGCCCTCCCATGCCTCTCCACTCCACCTCACCCCCTCAGCCCTCCCCTGCCTCTCCACCCCACCCCTCAACCCTCCCCTTCCTCTCAGCTCCACCCCCCCTGCCCTCCCCTGCCTCTCCACCCCACCCCCCACCCTCCCATGCCTCTCCACTCCACTCCCTAACCCTCCCATGCCTCTCCACTCCACCCCACCCACCCTGCCGTCCCCTGCCTCTCCACCCCACCCCCCAACCTTCCCCTGCCTCTCCACCCCACCCCCCACCCTCCTCTGCCTCTCCACTCCACTCCCTAACCCTCCTATGCCTCTCCACTCCACCCCACCCCCCTGCCCTCCCCTGCCTCTCCACCCCACCCCCCCACCTTCCTATGCCTCTCCACTCCACCCTCCAACCCTCCCTTGCCTCTCCACCCCAACCTTCCCCTGCCTCTCCACCCCACTCCCCTAGCCCTCCCCTGCCTCTCCACCCCACACGCCCACCCTCCTATGCTTTTCCACTCCACCTCCACAACCCTCCCCTGCCTCTCCACCCCACCCCCTAACCCACCTCTGCCTCTCCACCCTACCCTCCTAACCTTCCCCCACCTCTCCACCCCACCCCCACACCACCCACAGCATTGACCTTGCAACTGAAAAATCAGGCAGTCTCAAACATACAGCATTTTTTGTCTATAAAATGGAATTTGGCACATTTGCCTTGACTAGTTCATATATTCATTTAAATAAGTTGGATACTAGGCAGGCCTCTGGTTATGAATACATGCCCTTCTTTTGAGACGCTCAGAGAAAAGTATCATCCAGTGAGGTTCTTTCTACAAAGGCAGTTTGGGCTAGATGTGGTGAGGACATAGAAGTCACTGGGAAATGAAATATGTGCAATCATTTTGAAGAATAAATGGAGTTCTAGCAATAAATGGAGTTAAGCACTTAGAATGTTCCAGGCACCATGCCAACTGCTTTGCATACATTATTTTATCTAATTCTCACAATAACTCTATAGGCAGTGAGTGATTCTTGAAGTATAGATTGCTGACCCCGATGGTCCCTAAGATCCTTTTGGGGATCCACAAGGCTCAAACTAGTTTCATTATAATACTGTAACTTATTTACCTTTTTCACTGTACTGACATTTGCACTGATGGTGAAAGAGCAATGGTGGGTGTTATGGTTTGAAGGTGTCCTCCAAAACTCATGTTGGAATTTAATTGCCATTGTGACAGTATTAAGAGTTGGGATCCTTAAGAGGTTATGGCAAGGGTGGGTTAGTTACGGTGCAAGCGGGCTCCTCATAAAGGGATGAGTCCAGCACCCTTCCTCTCTCTGTCTCATGTGCTTTCTTGCCCTTCCACCTTCTGCCATGGGATGACACAGCAAGAAGGTCCTCAGCAGATTCAGGCCTCTCAACCTTGACTTCCCAGCCTCCAGAACTGTAAGAAATGAATTCTTTTCTTTATACGTTACTCAGTCTTTTTTTTTTTTTTTTTTTTTTTTTTTTTTTGAGGCGGAGTCTCGCTCTGTCGCCCGGGCTGGAGTGCAGTGGCCGGATCTCAGCTCACTGCAAGCTCCGCCTCCCGGGTTTACGCCATTCTCCTGCCTCAGCCTCCCGAGTAGCTGGGACTACAGGCGCCCGCCACCTCGCCCGGCTAGATTTTTTGTATTTTTAGTAGAGACGGGGTTTCACCGTGTTAGCCAGGATGGTCTCGATCTCCTGACCTCGTGATCCGCCCGTCTCGGCCTCCCAAAGTGCTGGGATTACAGGCTTGAGCCACCGCGCCCGGCCGACGTTACTCAGTCTTAAGTACTCTTTGATAGCAACAAAAAATGGACTAAGCCAGTGGGTGGACTGCTGGTGACTGAGCAGAAATCAAGGCAGTGGCACCAAACTGTACTAATGATCACTGCATTCTTCACCACACTTGCAGGAAAAATATTCATTTCACTAAAAATGTCATTAGGAAAGCAATAAAAATTATTAATCTTATTAAATCTCCACCTGAGTTCATGTCTTTTTACCATTCTATGCAAAAAAGTGAGAAATACACAGAAAGTACTTCTAGTAAATTCTAAAGTACAATAGTTGTCTCAAGAAAAAGTACTTGTGAGCTGGATGCAATGGCTCACGCCTGAGACCACAGCACTTTGGGAGGCCGAGTTGGGCAGATTGCTTGAGTCCAGGAGTTGGAGACTGGCCTGGGCAACATACAAAAAAATACAAAAAGTAGCCAGGCATGGTGGTGCATGGCTGTTGTCCCAGCTACTCCAGAGGCTGAGGTGGGAGGACTGCTTGAGCCGGGGAGGCAGAGGTTGCAATGAGCCAAAATCCCATCACTGTACCCCAGCTTGGGTGACAGAGTGAGACCCAGTCTCAAAAAAAAAGAAAGAAGAAAGAAAGAAAGAAAGAAAGAAAGAAAGAAAGAAAGAAAGAAAGAAAGAAAGAAAGAAAGAAAGAAAGAAAGAAAGAAAGAAAGAAAGAAAGAAAGAAAGAAAGAGAAAAGAAAGAAAGAAAAGAAGGAAAGAAAAGAAAGAACAGAAAGGAAGGAGGCAGGAAGGGAGGGAGGCAGAAGGAAGGGAAAAAGGAAGGAAGGAAGGAAGGAAGAAGGAGGAAGGAAGGAAGGAAGGAAAAGAGAAAGGAAAAAGGAAGGAAGGAAAGGAAAGAAGGAAAGGAAGGAAAGGAAGGAAAGGAAGGAAAGGAAGGAAAAAGGAAAAAGGAAGGAAAGGAAAAAGGAAAGGAAAAAAAGGAAGGGCCGGGCGCGGTGGCTCAAGCCTGTAATCCAGCACTTTGGAGGCCGAACGGGCGGATCACGAGGTCAGGAGATCGAGACCATCCTGGCTAACACGGTGAAACCCCGTCTCTACTAAAAAAAATACAAAAAAAACCTAGCCGGGCGTGGTGGCGGGCTGTAGTCCCAGCTACTCGGGAGGCTGAGGCAGGAGAATGGTGTAAACGCGGGAGGCGGAGCTTGCAGTGAGCTGAGATCCGGCCACTGCACTCCAGCCTGAGCGACAGAGCGAGACTCCGTCTCAAAAAAAAAAAAAAAAGAAAGAAAGAAAGAGAGAGAGAGAGAGAGAAGGAAGGAAGGGAGGGAGGGAGGGAGGGAGGGAGGGAGGGAGGGAACTTGTGCTTTTGTATGATGTATGATTGTTTGAGTTGCAAGCTAAATTAGTCACTTTTCTCATGGAACATCATTTTTGCTTGAAAGAATGCCTGCAGACAAACTGTGGTTAATCAGATTTGAAGCCTGGATACACATTTTCTCAAAAATAAACAAATGAGCCTGCCACTTCAAGAAAAATGACTGACAGTATTTATTGCCAATAATAAAAGACGAATTTTCTTTTTTTCTGTTTTTGTATCCAGCTGAAAATTTTGAGTTTTAAGTGAAAATTAGAATTTGGGGAAAATTGTGTCTGCCGTGTTGGGCCTGACAGCTTCCTGGTACTGACAGACTTTTCTGATGAGATTGGTGGCAATATTAGCCATATGATTTTTCTGTGTTGAGAATAAAATGTATCAACTTTTGGAAGACTGGCATATTCAGTAAATCAATACTTCTCAAATGCCTAATGTAAAAAGTTACAAAATCATGCGTAGGTAAAAGATCCACTTAAAGTGGATTTTATTTTTATTTTTATGTTTTTATCTTTTTTTGAGATGGAGTTTCATTCTTGTTGCCCAGGCTGGAGTGCAATGCTGCGATCTCGGCTCACTACAACCTCTGCCTCCCGGGTTCAAGCAATTCTCCTGCCTCAGCCGCCCAAGCAATTGGGATCACAAGCGTGCACCACCACGCTCAGCTAATTTTTATTTTATTTTATTTTATTTTTGTATTTTTAGTAGAGACAGGGTTTCACCATGTTAGTCAGGCTGGTCTCGAGCCCCTGACCTCAAATGATCCACCCGCCTCAGCCTCCCAAAGTGGTGGGATTACAAGTGTGAGCCACCGTGCCTGGCCAGACCCATGGAATTTAATGTAACAGAGTATGGAAAATTTATTGACATAGGTGCAGATTTCGCATGGCAACTGACTCTGAAACACTGCCACTTACTGACTTTTGGTGCAGGGCCAAAGAATATCTATAACAATTTGAGAAGACTACTAAAATACTCTTCCCAACTATAAATTTACATGGGGTTGGGTTTTTTCATATACTTCAATTAAAAGTACATATCTCAACAGATTGAATGTAGAACAAATGTGAGAATCCAGCTATCTCCTATTAAGGCAATTTGCAAAAATGTAAAGGAATATTCTTCTTGGTAAGTATTTTTGTTTGGGAAAATATAAATAACATTTGATTTATTTATTTATTTATGGAGACGGAGTCTCGCTCTGTCACCCAGGCTGGAGTGCAGTGACTGCAACCTCCGCCTCCTGGGTTCAAGCAATACTCCTGCCTCAGCCTCCTGAGTAGCTGGGACTACAGGCACCTGCCAGCATGCCCAGCTACTTTTTTGTATTATTTTCTTTTTTCAGTAGAAACGGCGTTTCACCATGTTGTCCAGGCTGATCTCAAACTCCTGAGCTCAGGCAATTTGCCTGCCTCAGCCTCCCAAAGTACTAGGATTAAAGGCGTGAGCACCATGCCTGGCTAAATAACACTTTAAAAAAAAAAAAAAAAATAGGCCAGGTGTGGTGGCTCACGCCTGTAATCCTAGCACTTTGGGGGACTAAGGTGGGAGGATTGTTTGAGGCCAGAAGTTCAAAACCAGCCTGGACAACATAGTGAAACCCCATCTCTAAAAAAAGTAAAGAAAAGAAACAAATTAAAAATAACTATGTTGCTGGGCACAGTGGCTCATGCCTGTAATCCCAGCACATTGGGAGGCTGAGGCGGGTGGATCACTTGAGCTCAGGAGTTCAAGACCCGCCTCGGCAACATGGTGAAACCCTGTCTCTACAAAAAATACAAAAATTAGCCAGGTGTGATGGTGTGTGCCTGTAGTCCCAGCTACTTGGGAGGCTGAGGTGGGAGGATGATGTGATCCCAGGAAGCAGAGGTTACAGTGAGCTGAGATCATGCCTCTGCATTCCAGCCTGAGCGACAGAGTGAGACCCTGTCTCAGACAACTATGTCAACATGTAATGGGTTTCCTATTGTTATTTATTTATTTTTTTTTAAAGTCAATAAATTTTTATTCAAGGAATTCCATGTTGTGATTTCTTCCACTGTCCATCAAGGTCACTTTAGATCCCCTAAAAAGCTGGAGTCAAAAGATCTTCAAGTTTGCCCTTTTTAATGAAACTGATCCAGCTGTCCTGTCAGCCCTACATAACAATATAAAAGTAAATTTTACATTTCCAGAGATGATTGTACAGTTAGTGAACATGAATGAGTCCTAGAACCAGCCTGAGTTAACTCTACTACAAACTGCTTGGTTATTAGCATCCCACAAGGGTTACAATACAAAGGCAAAGCACATTTGCATGATTCAAGAGATCTAGCAGAATTTTAAAATCTCATTGATTACTGATGAAAGTTATTAGAAAAAAAAGAAAAATCACATGTGGTTCACATTGTATTTGTATTGCATTTCTATTACAGTTTATCAACTGTTCCCAATAAGCTGATTGCTAGCAAAGTAGCAGATAGAAAACCTACTGGGAAATTTTTTTATGGTCATGTCCACAGCAAATGAGAAACTGCATTCTAAAAGCCTTGGTAATGACCATTCCTACTGTTATTTTTAAATAAATAAATAAATATGTTTTAATTTCTCAGCTATGTTTCTAATATAGTAAACATATGGATAATACATGGATATAACCAGCATAAACAAAAACTCTTGGTGGTCTTTAATTGTTCAGAATATAAAGGAGTCCTAAGAGGTGGAAGTTTAAGAACTGTTGCCTGAGGGATAAACGTTATTAACCAAAATCTGTGGATTAGAAAACTGAGGTTTAGAGATGTTTAATGACTTGTGCAGGTCACATAGCCAGTGGATGGGGAAGTCACAATCCAAGACTTGCTCACTCTACCACAGGAGGCCACCTTGCAACAGGTCAGCAAGCAAGGGAAAGCCCTCCTGAAGCACAGAGATGTCTAAGCAGGGGATGCTGGAGGCCCTGAAGAGGCAAAGAGCACATCTGGGGTGGGGTGGGGGATCTGCACAGGGAAAGGAACCAGGGAAAGCCTCTCAGAACAGGTGACACCCACGCTGGGATAGGAAAGAGAGGTAGGATTTTGACTGTTCAGAAATCATGAGAGACTCCACAAATCAGTATGCTTTATCTCAACCACATCCAGACCTGGGACTAGTGAGGACACTCTGATTGACTCTGTTTTGTTTTGAGACAGAGTTTCAGCCTTGTCGCCCAGGCTGGAGTGCAATGGCGTGATCTCGGCTCACCACAACCTCCGCCTTCTGGGTTCAAGCGATTCTCCTGCCTCAGCCTCCCAAGTAGCCGGGATTACAGGCATGCATCACCACGCCCGGCTATTTTTTGTATTTTTACAAAAACCCTTCAAAAAACAAAAATTGATCCTTTCAGTTAATTCTGGTGTGGGGACTGATGACTTATGAGACAGGGATGAGAAGATAATTATTTTTACTGTGTATCCTTTTGTCCCTTTTGGATTTTATATGTGCACATGGATTAACTATTTACACAAACATATTAAATGATGTTTGTAAATGAGGTCAAAACCCTGTCTCAAGTAGAGACAGGGTTTCACCATGTTGGCCAGGCTGGTCTCAAACTCCTGACCTCATGTGATCTGCCTGCCTCGGCTTCCCAAAGTGCTGGAATTCCAGGTGTAAGCCACTGCGCCTGGCCCACCCTGATTGACTCTAGTTATGTAAAGGTGTGATGTGCTTCAGTCAGTCTGAAAGTTCCAGGCTCCTGTCCCTTGTTTGTGTAGGCTATCTTTCCATTAGTATGGGCTCCACAATTCACTAATTTAATTTGAACTTTATAAAAGCCTTGGATGGGAGGATGAGTGAGTGTCATTGTTCTTATTCTACAGAAGAGAAATTTTAGGGGGAAAGCGTGTGTGTGTGTTTTTTTTTTTTTTTTTTTGAATATACAAAGAGATAGATAGCATGGTTTTCTTTCACTGAGTGGATGTCTTGGATAATCTATTCAAGCCAGATCACATAGCCTGGCTTAATGAAACCTATATCCTTTGCAGACTGACAAAAACACTGGCGGCACACATTGAGGCTGTTATTTCCAAATCAGGCCAGTCTAGTTTGAGCCAACACAAGAGTGAGAACCCTGACCCAGTTTTCGAGGCTGGCCCCAGTAGAGCTGCTGGTGCCCCATCTTGAGGTGTACTTTCAGGAGTGCAACAAGGCAAAAGGAAAGAGCTCCAGAAGAGAAAATGAGACTCTAAAAGGTTAAGTAAGAAACTGATCATTGCAGGCTGGGTGCAGTGGCTCATTCCTGTAATCCCAGCACTTTGGAAGGCTGAGGTGGGTAGATCACCTGAGTTCAGGAGTTGGAGACCAGCCTGGCTAACATGGTGAAACCCCATCTCTACTAAAAATACAAAAACTAGCCGGGCATGGTAGTGGGTGCCTGTAATTCCAGCTACTTGGGACGCTGAGGCAGCAGAACTGCTTGAACCTGGAAGGCAGAGGTTGCAGTGAATGGAGATCACACCATTGCACTCCAGCCTGGGCAACGAGAGCGAAACTCTGTCTCAAAAAAAAAAAGATAAAGAAACTGATCATTTCAGTTAATTCTGATGTGGGGACTGATGACTTATGAAACAGGGATGGAAAGATAATTATTTTTACTGTGTATCCTTTTGGATTTTATATGTGTGCATGGATTAACCATTTATACAGACGTATTAAATGATGTTTGTAAATGAGGTCAAGGTATTTTCCCATGTGGTAGAACTGGGGTTCTAGTTCCAATCATTGAGTTCCAGAACCACATCCTAACCGTAATGCTTTCCAGCCTCCTAGAATATACTATTTTCCATCTTTAAAAGCTGTGGAGCCTGGATGTCAATGTAAAACATTTTTATCATAATTAATAATGCCACTAGATAGAGGGCCTTTCTTTTCTTTTTTTTTTTTTTTTTTTTTTTTGGTGATGGAGTCTCGCTCTGTCATCCAGGCTGGAGTGCAGTGGCCAGATCTCAGCTCACTGCAAGCTCCGCTTCCCAGGCTCACGCCATTCTCCTGCCTCAGCCTCCCGAGTAGCTGGGACTACAGGCGCCTGCCACCTCGCCCGGCTAGTTTTTTGTAGTTTTTAGTAGAGACAGGGTTTCACCGTGTTAGCCAGGATGGTCTTGATCTCCTGACCTTGTGATCCGCCCGTCTCGGCCTCCCAAAGTGCTGGGATTACAGGCTTGAGCCACCGCGCCCGGCCGATAGAGGGCCTTTCAAGAGGCCATGATTTGGGCCTGGTAGGAGCTGCTTTTATCTAATCAGTGATGGTACATCAGGCCAGACCAAAACAGAGGGCACAGCATTGCAGGACACTGGAGAGGGCAGCTCCTTTCTACCCCAGCTTCTTTTCAGCCTGGGGTGGGGTGAGGGATCTGCACAGGGAAAGGAACCAGGGAGAGCCTCTCAGAACAGGTGACACCCATGCTGGAATTGGAGAGACAGGTAGGATTTTGACTTTGCAGAAATCATGGGAAACTCCACAAATCAGCATGCTTCATCTCAACCACATCCACACTGGGACAAATGAGGACACCCTGATTGACTCTGGTTACTTAAAGGTGTGACGTGCTTGATTCAGGCAAATATAGCCAGCCCACAGAGACAGCAGGTGAGAAATGATTGACGGCTGAAACCTATGGAAGGGGAGTTTTACCAACTGAATTGCCAGGTCCCAAATCCAAATTCCCTTCTGTCCTATTAACTACCACCTAGACCCGACTTTTTTGTTTGTTTGTTTGTTTGTTTGTTTGTTTTGAGACAGAGTCTTGATCTGTCGCCCAGGCTGGAGTACAGTGGCACAATCTCAGGGCTCACTGCAACCTCTGCCTCCTGAGTTCAAGACATTCTCCTATCTCAGCCTCCTGAGTAGCTGGGATTACAGGCGCGTGGCACCACACTCAGATAATTTTTGTATTTTTAGCAGAGACGGAGTTTTGCCGTGTTGGCCAGGCTGGTCTTGAACTCCTGACCTCAGGTGATCCACCTGCCTCGGCCTCCCAAAGTGCTGGGATTACAGGCGTGAACCAATCTGCCTGGCCGGGTTCATGCTTTCTGCTTCTGGAAATGCAGCCAGCCCTGACAGAATCCATGCATTAGGCACCTTCTGGGCAGTGCACTTGCTCTTGCACTGGATGTGCATCTCTGTGTGGCTGGGAAGACTGCAACAGCCCCCAGCTGGTCTCCCTATGCCAGACCTTTGCTCCCCACTTGTTTACTCTCCACATAACAGCCAGGGGATTCGGCTAAAATGTCAGACAGAACCTGTCATTCCTTTACACAAAGTGCTCCTGTGGCCCCAGCTCACTCAGAGCAAAACCCCAAGTCCTTCCCACAGCCTGCAAGACCCTGAATAATTCAGGTCTTGACTCCTCTTATCTCAACTCCCACCACTCTTTTTCCCTCAGCTACAGCCCTGTGGGCCTCTTTATTCCTTGAACAACATCGATTGCCCCCTTGCTTCAAGACCTTTGCATTTGCTGTTCTCTTATCCCAGAGACCTGTGTGCCTCGCTCCCTCACCTCCCTCCATCTTGACTAAAGGATCGCCTTCTCACTGAGGCCTTCTATTCATATACTATTTGAAAACTGAACCCTGTTTTAGTCTGTTTAGGCTGCTACAACAAAATACCATAGACTGGTTGGCTTATTAACAACAGACACTTGTTTCTCACCATTCTAGGGGCTGGGAAGCCCAGGATCAAGGTGCTGGCAGATTTGGCATCGGGGGAGGGCCCACTTCCTGGTTCCTAGGTGGCCATCTCCTTACTATGACTATGTCCTCGCATGGTAGGAGGGGCAAGAAAGCTCTCTGGGGCCTCTTTTTTGAGGATGCTAATCCTGTTCGTGATGCTCTGTTCTCATGACCTAATCATGTCTTGAAGTCTCCACCTCCTAATATTATTACCTTGGGGGGTAGGATTTCAACAGAGAAATTTTAGGGGAACACAAACATTCAGTATACAGCATCCCCCAACATTCTGTCTCCTTATTTGCTTTATTCTTAATTTTAATTTAATTTTATTTTTAAACAGGGCCTCATCTCACTCTGCTGCCCAGGGTGGAACACAGTAGTGTGATCTTGGCTCACTGCAACCTCCGCCTCCCGGGCTAAAGTGATGCCCCCACCTCAGCCTCCCAAGTAGCTGGAACTACAGGCATGCACCACCACACCTGGCTAATTTTTGTATTTTTTGTAGAGACAGGGTTGTGCCATCTTGCTGGTCTCAAACTCATGGGGTCAAACTCCTGGGCTTAAACTCTGGGGCTTAAATGATCCACCTGCCTTGGCCTCCCAAAGGGCTGGGATACAGGTGTGAGCCACAGTGCCTGGCCTGCTTTATTATATTTTTTAATGTAGCACATAACATCATGTAATATACCATATATTTCCCTTAGGTATCATGTATTCTTTGCCTTCCTCTACTAGCATATAAACTCTATGAAGTTGGAATATTTTGTCTGTTTTGTTCTTTGTTGTGCTCTAGGTACCTAGAACAGTGGCTAGTACAGAGTGCATGATCAATAAGTATGTGTTGCATGAATGCACTAACTCTTTCATCTTTACGACAACCTGGAGAGATTGGTCCTGTCACTTCCAACAACCCACGATTAAGTCTGTGTCACGGTTGAATTTGACCAAACAATTTGATTTACCAGTTTTACCCCTTCCCTACTGATCACCTCAGGAAGGGGTGAAAATATGTCTCAAACGCAAATGTGTTACTTGGACACGTCATCATCAACATATCATCAGTCATCCGCATCTTGGCAAGTATAGGCTTATGAAATGTAATCCTCCTATTGGAACTTTTTTCTACTTCTCCCATATGGATGAGCTAAGAGCTGTGGGAAGCCACAAAAATGAGCAGGATGTGGGCCCTGCCTGCAAGCATCTTACAGTCTTTGCAAATTAGCCAAATCCAGCTTGCCCCTAGAGATTACACACCTAGTCTCTCTGAGCCCAGAGCCTATGCACTTTACTAGTACCCTGCTGTCTCCATGATAGTGTGGAGAATGGGATATTGCCAAAGATCAAGGATGGTAGCACAGTTCCTTAAGTATTTTGATCCTGTGTCTCAGAAGATAAGATCTTGAACTTCCTTCTTCCCTGGGTTTGGGCTGGTTAGTCCCTCTAGATATGTTCATTTTTTCCCGCAAAAAACATTCCCAGAGTTTCATTTCTATTAATTTTTAGAGTTAATGGAGGTGTGTTTTATTGTATTGTATCTCTTATGTTGTATGAAGTTAACATACATGGAAAAATAGAATGAATGCACATCTACATGGCAAAAATAGTAAGTGAGGTAAGTATAGAACATTCTTAAATACAATAAAGTTGGGTTTTTTCCTGTAGTAAAATTAATAGGAAGTTTTGCTTCTGTCTATGAAGGATTAACAGTTATGGGAATTGCCCTTCAACCATAAACTGGACAAAATATATGAAATGCCTATTTCCAGACATTGAATAGCCGGCAGCCTGTGATCCCTGGGAGCAGAGAAGCAGAGGAGGAGAGCTGTGTGATTGCCTCTGCCTGCTTCCTAGAGGCAGTTTCCAGGCTGCCTCACAGATGGGGGAGTCTGGGGAAAGCTTAGTCTTACTGAGTTAAGGAGAGCTTCAGGCAGCTACAATTGCAGGGCAGTGTTCAAGAGACAGGGAGCTACACAGAGGAAGAGTCCCACAGACCCAAACAAGGTCCCCTAAAGTCTTTGAGTGAACACCAATCTGCACACACTTAGGACAAAGCCTATGAGGTGGAGCAAAAGCAAATTCTGGGGGAAAAAAAACTATTACTGGGTAGCTGTGAATAGAACAATTCTGAGAGCCTATACAAAGCCTGGAATGGCTAAACATCCCTCTAACCAGAGTGGAGAAGCTGTGTCAAACACACAGGCATTCAGTGGGGACTCCAGAAGAGCTGTGTCTTTGAAGTGGAGCTAAATTAGCCCTGGGATAAAGGCTACCCTAGTCCATCTCTAAAAGAGCTCTATTTATTTATTATTTATTTATTTGAGGCAGGGTCTTGTTCTGTTACCCAGGCTAGAGTGCAGCAGTGTAAACTTAGCTCACTGCAGCCTTGAACTCCTGGGCTCAAGAGATCCTCCCATCTCAGTCTCTGGAGTAGCTGGGACTATAGGCATGAACCATCACACCTAGCTAATTTAAAATATATTTTTTTGTTTTGTGTAGAAACAAGCTGTTGTCTAGGCTAGTCTCAAACTCTGGGCCTCAAGCAATCCTCCCGCCTTGGTCTCCCAGGTATTGGGATTTAAAACAAGCTTTGACATGCCCATGGTTATTGCAGCACTATTTACAATAGACAAAACATGGAATCAACCCAAGTGCCCGTCAATGGATAAATGGATGTATACAGAAAATATGGTGGCCGGGCGCGGTGGCTCATGCCTGTAATCCCAGCATTTTGGGAGGCCAAGGCGGGTGGATCACAACGTCAGGAGATCGAGACCACCCTGGCTAACATCTCTACTAAATCCCATCTCTACTAAAAATACAAAAAAAATTAGCCAGGCGTGGTGGCGGGCATCTGTAGTCCCAGCTACTCAGGAGGCTGAGGCAGGAGAATGGCGTGAACCCAGAAGGCAGAGTTGGCAGTGAGCCAAGAATGCAGCACTGCACTCCAGCCTGGGCAGCAGAGCAAGACTCCTTCTCAAAAAACAAAAAACAAAAAACAAAAAAAAAAAAAAAAAAAAAAGAGAGAGAGAAAAAGAAAAAAGAAAGAAAGAAAATATGGTATATATATGCAATGGAATACTAGTCAGTCATAAAAAAGAATGGAATCCTGTCATTTGCAGCAACATGAATGGAACTGAAGGTCATTATGTTAAGTGAAATAAGCCAAGCACAGAAAGACAAATATCACTTGTTCTCACTCATATGTGGGAGCTAAAAAAGTAGATCTCATAAAGATAGAAAACAGACTGACAGTTACCAGAAGCTGGGAATGGTACAGGGAGAGAGGGATGAGAAGAAGTTGATTAATGGGTATAAATATATGGTTTGATGGAAGAAATAAAACATAGTGTTTAATAGATCAGTAGGGTGGCTATAGTTTACATAATCTATCATACATTTCAAAATAGCTAGAAGAGAATAATTTTCCCTTGCTCTGTCATCCAGGCTGGAGTACACTGGCATGATCTTGGCTCACTGCAAACTCCATCACCAAGGTTCAAGTGATTCTCCTGCCTCAGTCTCCCAAGTAGCTGGGATTACTGGCATCCACCACCACGCCCAGCTAATTTTTGTATTTTTAGTAGGATTTCACTCTTTTGCCAGGCTGGTGTCGAGCTCCTGACCTCAAGTGATACGCCCACCTCAGCCTCCCAAAGTGCTGGGATTACAGGTGTGATCCACCATGCCCGGCTTGAATCAAGCCTTGAAAAGATTGAACTAATCTGCATATAACTCAACTATTTGCCAGAAAGAGTTAATCACTCTTTAGAGGAATAAAATGAAATCCAGCACTCAGCAATGTAAAATTCACAATATGTGCATTCTAATTTAAATATTGACCTATAGGGGTCAGGCATAGTGGCTCACACCTGTAATCCCAACCCTTTGGGAGTCCAAGATGGGAGGATCGCTTGAGGCTAGAAGTTCAAGACCAGCCTGGGCAACATAGTGAAACCCCATCTCCACAGAAAATTTAAAACTCAGCTGAGCATGGTGGTGTGCACCTGTAGTACCAGCTACTCCAGAGGCTGAGGTATGAGGATCATGTGAGTTCATGAGTTCAAGGTTACAGCCAGCTGAGATCACACCACTGCACTCTAGTCTGGGTGATAGAGCAAGAGTCTGTCTCAAAAAATGAATTAATTAATTAATTAACATATATACCTAGAAGCAAGCAAAAGTGACCCATAATTAGGAGAAGCTATAAAAACATATCCAGAAATGACAGAAATGATGGAATTGTCAGGCAAAGACATTCAAACAGCTTTTATAAATATGCTCAATATGCTCAAGAACATAAAGGAAAACGTGAACTCCATGAAGTGAGGAATGAAAAGTGCATATTTCAAAAGACACAAATCAGGCTTCAAGAGATAAAAATACAATATTGAAAATAAACATTACATTGGATGGGATTAACAGCCATTTAGACTCTGTAGAAAAGGTTGCAACAATAAACTATCCAAAATGAGGTACAGCAAGAACAAAAAAGACTAAAAATTGATGGAAGCTCAGTGACCTAGGGGGTCATATCCAGAGGTCTAGCACGCATGTAATTGGAGCCCCAGACAGAGGAGAGGGAGACAGAAAAATATCTGAAAAACCAAAAACTAGTGACAATAAAACAAACTTTTTTATTTCTATTTTTTAGTGACATGGTCTCACTCCGTTACCCAGGCTGGAGTGCAGTGGTGCAGTCATAGCTTACTGTAGCCTTGAACTCCTGGGCTCAAGTGATCCTCCCACCTCAGTCTCACGAGTAGCTAAAATTACAGGTGCACACCACCGTGTCTAGCTAATTAAAAATTTTATTTTGTAGAGACAAGGTTTCGCTCCGTTGCCTAGGCTGTTCTCAAACTACTGGCCTCAAATGATCCTCCCACCTTGGCCCCCAAAGCACTGGGATTACAGACATGAGACACCACTCCTGGTTAAAAAGAAAATCTTTTTTTTTTTTTTTTTTTTTTTGAGACGGAGTCTCGCTCTGTCTCCCTGGCTGGAGGGCAGTGGCGCGAACTCGGCTCACTACAAGCTCCGCCTCCCGGGTTCAGGCCATTCTCCTGCCTCAGCCTCCCGAGTAGCTGGGACTACAGGCGCCCGCAACCGCGCCCAGCTAATTTTTTGTATTTTTAGTAGAGACGTGGTTTCACCATGGTCTGGATCTCCTGACCTTGTGATCCGCCCGCCTTGGCCTCGCAAAGTGCTGGGATTACAGGCGTGAGCCACCGCACCCGGCCGGTTAAAAAGAAAATCTTAAAAGTCACTGTTAGGGCCAGGCGCCGTAGCGCATGCCTGTAATCGCAGCACTTTGGGAGGCTGAGGCGGGTGGATCACCTGAGGTCAGGAGTTCAAGACCAGCCTGACTACCATGGTGAAACCCCGTCTCTACTAAATACAAAAAATTAGCCAGGCGTGGTGGCACACGCCTGTAATCCCAGAGGCAGGAGAATCGCTTGAACCCGGGAGGCGGAGGTTGCAGTGAGCCGACATCATGCCACTGCACCGCAGCCTCAAAACGCCATCTCAAAAAAAAAAAAAAAAAAAAAAAAAAAAAGTCACTGTTAGTAGGTAGCCAGAGATTTTTTTTTTTTAAATAGAAAAAATATATGAATTAGAGCAGCATATTAGCACGTTCTCATGCAGATATGAACACCTGAGACTGGGTAATTTATAAAGAAAGAGGACTCACAGTTTCACATGGCTGGGGAGGCCTCAGGAAACTTACAATCATGGTGGAAGGTATCTCTTCACAGAGCAGCAGGAGAGAGAATGAGTGCAAGCAGGGGAAAGACCAGATGCTTATAAAGCCATCAGATCTTGTGAGATCTCACTCACTATCACGAGAGCAGCATGGGGTAAACCACCCCCATGATTCTATCACTTCCCACCAGGTGCCTCCCATGACACGTGGGGATTATGTGAATTACAGTTCAAGATGAGATTTGGGTGGGAACACAGCCAAACCATATCAAGCAGATTTCTTATGCAAATTAGGCAAGCCAGAAGACAATGGAATGTTATTTTTCAGTGTGCTGAAAAACAATGACAACTCAAAAGTCTATGCTCATTGAAAACACCTTTTAAAAATGAAGGTGAAATAAAGACTTTTTGGACAAACAAAAACTGAAGGAATTCATTGCCAGCAAACCTGCACTGTAAAAACTGTTAAAGGAAATTCTTCAGGCAGAAGGAAAATGATACCAGATGGATATTTGGATTTATACAAAGGAATAAAAACATGTACAATGTTTAAAATACGGGTAAATGCAACCTACATTTTTCTTTTTTTCTATCTATTTAAAAGAAAATTGATCATTAAAAGAAAAAACAGTAGCAGTATATCATGGAGTTCACGTCCTTCGTAGACTGGGGATCAGGAGAAAATGGAAGTATACTATCTTAAAGTTCTTATATTATATATGAAGTGATAGAGAATTACTTGAAGGTAGATGGTGGTAAATCAAAGCTGTATATTCTAAAATCTAGAACAACTATTTAAAAAATTATGCATGCCAGAAAACAATGAAATAATATTTTTCAGAGTGCTGAGGGAAAAACAATGACAATATAAAAAGTCTATGGTCAGTGAAAATGCCTTTTAAAAATGAAACTGAAGGCCGGGCACGGTAGCTCACACCTGTAATCCTAGCACTTTGAGAGGCTGAGGCGGGCAGATTACTTGAGTTCAGGAGTTTGGACCAGTCTGGCCAACATGGTGAAACCCCGTCTCTACCAAAAAATACAAAAATTATCTGAGCATGGTGGGTGCACACCTGTAGTCCCAGCTACTCAGGAGGTTGAGGTGGGAGAATCGCTTGAACCTGGGAGGCAGAGGTTGCAGTGAGCCAAGATCGCACCACTATACTCCAACCTGGGTGACAGAGTGACACCCTGTCTCAAAAATAAATAAAATAAATAAAATCGAAAATATAAATGTTGACAAGGCTGTGGAGAAATTGAAACCTTCATTCATTGCTAATGGGAATGTAAAATAGTCCAGCCACATTGGAAAACAGTTTGGCAGTTTCTCACATATTAAAATAGAATTACATTATAACCTAGCTACTCCACTCCTAGGTATGTACTCAAGAGATCTGAAAATATATATTTACATGGAAACTTGTACATGAATGTTCATAGCAATATTATTTATAATAGCCAAAAAATGGAAACAACCTGAACCGAATAAACAACATGTGGTATATCCACACAAGGAAAATTAGTCAGCAATAAAGGGAATGAAGTACTGACCCACGGCACACATGGATGAACCCTGAAAATATTATGCCAAGTGAAAGAAAGAAACCCAAAGGCCACATCTTGTGTTATTTCATTTCTTTGAAAATGTCCAGAATAGGCTAATCTATACAGACAGAGGTACGTCAGTGGTTAACAGGGGAGGGGAGAAAAGGGAAATTGAGGGTTATGAAATTTCTTTTTTGGCTGATAAAAATATTCTGGGGCCAGGCATGGTGGCTCATGTCTGTAATCCCAACACTTTGTGAGGCCGAGGCGGGTGGATCACCTGAGATCAGGAGTTCAAGGCCAACGTGGCCAACATGGTGAAACTCCATCTCTACTAAAAAATACAAAAATTAGCCAGGCATGGTGGTGAGTGCCTGTAGTCCCAGCTACTTGGGAGGCTGAGGCAGGAGAATCACTTGACCCCGGGAGGCAGAGATCACACCACTGCACTCCAGCCTGGGTGACAGAGCAAGACTCCATCTCAAAAAAGAAAAAAAAAAGGTTCTGGAATAAGTGATGATGATTGCACAATATTGTGAGTACAGGAAAAAACACACACACACACACACACTGAATTGTACACGTTAAAATGGTGACTTTTGTTTCATGTTGAATTTATCTCAATAAAAATAATATTTTAAGTTAATCAGATTAAAAAATCTTCCCATAGAGAAAACACCAGGTCCTGATGGCTTCAATGGTAGATTCTACCTAACAGTTAAGAAGAAGTAAGATCAATTCTTTAGAAGATGAGAGAAAAAGGGACACCTTTCAGCTCTTTTTTTAGGCCAGCACTACCCTGACACCCAAATCAGAAAAAAGATTTGATTATAAGATTACAAGAAAAGAAATGAATCCTTAATGAGCGTAGACACATAGATGCTTAACAAAATTTTTGCAAATCAAATCTAGCAATAGCTAGAAAGGGAAATGAGGCATGACCAAATCAGGTTTATCCTAGGAGTAAAAGGTTTGTTTACCATTAGAAAATCAGTCAATGTAATTCACCATACTAACACAATTTTTTAAAAAATTATGAATATCTCATTAAAGATATAAAAAAAAATTTGGCAAAATTTAAAAGCCTTTCAGCAAACTAGAAATAGAAGGAAACTTTCTTAACTTAGTGAAGGATACCTATGAAAAATCTTCAGTTAACATAATACCTAGTAGCGAGAGACTGAATACTTTACCCCAAAGATAGGGAAAAGGGCAGAAACATCTGTCATTTCTTTTCAGCATTTTACTGAAGGCCCTAGACAGTGCAGTAAGACAAGTAATATGAATAAAAGGCATCCAGATTGGAAAGAGAACTATCCTTATTAAAGTCAATATGGGCTGGGCGCGGTGGCTCATGCCTTAATCCCAGCACTTTGGGAGGCTGAGGTGGGCAGATCATTTGAGGTCAGGAGTTCCAGACCAGCCTGGCCAACATGTGAAACCCTGTTTCTACTAAAAATACAAAAATTAGCCGGGCGTGGTGGTGGGCTAGTGTAATCCCAGCTACCTGGGGAGGCTGAGGTGGGAGAATCACTTGAACCTGGGGCGGGGAGGTTGCAGTGAGCAGAGATCATGCCACTGCACTCTAGCCTGGGCGACAGAGACTCCATCTCAATTAAAAAAAAAAATTGTTATGAAAATTTCAGGCCAGGCATGGTGGCTCACACCTGTAATCCCAGCACTCGGGAGGCTGAAGCAGGTGGATCCCTTGAGCCCAGGAATTCAAGATCAGCCTGGATAACACAGTGAAACCACGTCTCTACAAAAAATGCAAGGATTTATATCCAGAATATATAAAGAACTTTTGTATCACAAAAACATGAAAGCAAACTACTTATTTTAAATAGGTAAAGGTTTCAGGCATCATCAAGAAGATGCACAGCAAAGAAGCATATGACAAGATGTTCAGCATCATTGGTCATTAGGAAGGCAGAAGTTATAGCCACAATGAGATACCACTGTCCACCCACTAGAATGGCTAAAATTGAAAATACTGACAATTACAGAGACTGTCCTGGGTTTGGAAAGAAAAAATAATAATATAATAAAAATACAATACTTAAGTGTTGTCAAGGATATGAAGCTGGTAGGCATGTTAAGTGGTACAACCCCTTTAGAAAACAATTTGGTGGTTTCTTACAAAGTTAAACAAACACTTATATGATTCAGTAATTCCACTCAGGTATTTGCCTAAGAGAAATGAAAACATATATCCACACAAAAACCTGTACACAAGTTTTTAGCTTTATTCATAATAGCCCATCAACTCAGCTGCCCATCAACAGATGAACTGATAAATACATCTGGTATATCCATATAAGGGAGTACTATTCAGCAATAAAAAGGAATGAACACAACAGTATGGATGAATCTGAACAACATGCTGAGAGAAAGAACACGGGTACAAGAGCATGCATACTACATGATTCCAATGATTTAAAACCATGGAAAAAACAAATCTGAGGGCCGGGCGCGGTGGCTCAAGCCTGTAATCCCAGCACTTTGGGAGGCCGAGACGGGCGGATCACGAGGTCAGGAGATCCTGGCTAACCCGGTGAAACCCTGTCTCTACTAAAAATACAAAAAACTAGCCGGGCGAGGTGGCGGGCGCCTGTAGTCCCAGCTACTTGGGAGGCTGAGGCAGGAGAATGGCGTGAACCCAGGAGGCGGAGCTTGCAGTGAGCTGAGATCTGGCCACTGCACTCCAGCCCGGGTGACAGAGCAAGACTCCGTCTCAAAAAAAAAAAAAAAAAAAACAAATCTGACCTAAAGGGAAGGAAAGTGGTCAGTGGTTGCTTGGACAGAAGGAGATTAACTGAGATGGGGTACAAGGGAACATTTTGGGGGTATGGAAATGTTCTATATTTAGATTGCATTGGTGATTACACAGGTGTATAAATGTATAAAAACTCATTATACATTTAAAACTGGTATAATATATTTGATTAAAATTCTGTTGAATCCCCCCAAATATAGTACAGTATTATTATACAGAATGTGACATTGTAGAAAGGTAGAAGAAAGAAAAAAATAAAAGCATCTTATAGTACCTCCCAAATGCATTGGGTATTATAAATTATTCTGTATAAATTTAAATTACAACCACTATGCTTTCATTTACTTCTCTTGGCATTTATTATTATTATTATTATTTATTATTATTATTATTTGAGACAGAGTCTTGCTCCATCACCCAGGCTGGAGTGCAGTGGTGGGAACATGGCTCACTGCAGCCTCGACCTCCTGGGCTCAAGCACTCCTGCCACAGCCTTCTGAGGAGCTGAGACTATAGGTGCACACCACCATACTCAGCTAATTTTAATTAATTAATTAATTAATTAGTTTGTAGAGACAGGGGTCTCACTTTGTTGCCCAAGCTTGTCTTGAACTCCTGGGCTCAAGTGAGCCTTCTGCCTCACCCTCCCGAAGTGATGAGATTACAGGTGTGAGCCACCATGTGAAGCCTGGCAAATCTTTGATAATGCTATATGGTTCATTATCATCAGCAGTACGTGAAAGACATTGTAGATATTAGTAAATATCGACCCCTGTGAATGGATCCAATGCACACATGATGTGAAAGGAAACTAACATTTATTGATTATGTACCACAGAATATGCCAAGTCTTTCTCATGTATTATTTTTCTTTCATGATAAGAAATTTAAGTATTGGCCAGGCGTGGTAGCTCACGCCTGTAATCCCAGCACTTTGGGAGGCTGAGGCAGGCGGATCACGAGGTCAGGCGTTCGAGACCAGCCTGGCCAATATGGTGAAACCCTGACTCTAATAAAAAAAAAAATACAAAAATTAGTTGGGTGTGGTGGCGCACGCCTGTAGTCCCAGCTACTTGGGAGGCTGAGGCAGGAGAATCGCTTGAATCCAGGAGGCAGAGGTTGCAGTGAGCTGAGATTGTGCCACTGCACTCCAGCCTGGGTGACAGAGTAAGACTTCATCTCAAAAAAAAGAAACCCACCAAACCAACAACAACAAAAAAAAAAAAACAAAGGAAGAAAGAAATGTAAGTATTGCAGAGGTTAAGGCACTCTGAGAAAGTTAGGTAAGAAAGCAGTTTCTAGAATCATAATTTCTGTTTCAAATTCCAGCTCTCTCATTGGCTACATGACTTTGGTATTTCCCTTAAACTCCTGGAGCCTCAGTTTCTTCATCTGTATAATTGAACAAAGTCAGTATCTACACAAAGATTTGCTGAGAGAAATTAATGAGAGCACGTTCATAAAATTCCTAGCACCGAACTAAGTGCACAATAAACAACAACAAAAAGTTGTAATTAAACTGCTGGAGAGGATAGGCCAAAGCCTTCCAGACGTTCCTATCTGACTTCAAGTTCCCGTCTTGAAGAGGGACCTGGGATGCCAGAGGATCTGTGCCCAGAAAGGACATCCGTAACCTGCATAGGTTAGCAGTGCCTTTGGGATCGAGGATGTGCTATCATAACAGCAAGGTTTCCTTATTTATTTATTTATTTATTTATTTATCTATCTATCTATCTATCTATCTATTTTGAGATGGAGTCTCGCTCTGTCGCCAGGCTGGAGCGCAGTGGCATGATCTCAACTTACTGCAACCTCCACCTCCCGAGTTCAAGTGATTCTCCTGCTTCAGCCTCCCAAGTAGCTGGGACTACAGGTGCACACCACCATGCCCAGCTAATTTTTTTGTATTTTTAGTAGAGATGGGATTTCACCATGTTGGCCACAATGATCTTGATCACTTGACCTCGTGATCAGACCACCTCAACCTTCCAAAGTGCTGGGATTACAGGTGTGAGCCACCGCGCCCAGCCTGGCACTTGATAGTTTATATCCATTATCTTGTGAAGAAGGTATCATTACAACATCCATTTTACAGGCAAAGAAACTGGGACGGTTACACAGTTAAAGAAGAAGGACTAAAACCCAGGGTGTTGGACTCCAGTTCCACATGACTTTGAGCCTTCCTGGCAGAGGTAAGTTTGTCCTGCCCCATCACACTTGCTCTTCTCCTGAGTGCCTGGTGGTCAGCAACCACCTGACTGAGAGCAGGAAGGGTGGGGACAGGCCCTGGTCTCACTGGGTTGTGTCTTCATCAAGCCAGCTGCACAACTGGTCTACCTGGGGTCAACCAGTGTAGAGACCAGGGAAAGTCAGAGCCAAGTCCCCCAGCAGGTTACATCCATATTGAAAAGTTAAAGAGTAGCCAAAAGAAATCTGTGATGATAGGAGTCAGAAGAGTGGTTTCCTGGCAGGCTAGGGGTGAAGGGGATGGTGGTTAGGACAGGAAAGGGTACAGGGAGTGGGGTGGCAGGAGTGCCCCACATCTTGATTTGGGGTATGGTATGGTTACATGGGTGTATGAATATGTAAAAATTCATTGACATTTTCACTGGAATTCATCACTGAAGATTAGTGCATTTTGTATATAAGTTATGACTCAGTTTTTTTCATTATGCAATGTCCATGTAATATAACTCCATTTTTAAAGTTTTCAAAATGAAAAAAAAAAAAAATTAACATTATTACCAAAAAAAGAAAAAAAGACCAACCCTTCCAAAAAAAGCATTCCCTTATCCCTTAACCCTGAAGTAAGAAATTTAACTAACACTGAAGTTGAGAATTTAAATGTGAAAGAGGGTGACAGCCCCAAGGGTCTGGAAGCCTCCAGGACATGTGTCTCTAGCCCTCACCCTTGGCCCATGGGCCGCAAAGCCTCAAGAACCATGCCTTTTGAGGGAGCTCTGTGGATCCTGAAAGCTGTGGGGAACCTTTCCCGGTGAAGTTAGCTTCCTCTGACATAGTTTAATTGTTGTCAGTCCATGGAATCCGGATGGAGGGTTTTGGCATTTAATTCTTTTCAGTGAGGGCTGAAATAGCATTTCCATTCTCCACTCTCATTTTCAAGGTCTGGTAATTTTCTGAGACCATCACCAATTGGGCTGAGATGTTCTCATTCTAGATGCAAATAGGATGAGGAACTTTTCATCAGCAGGCCTGAGAGCAGAATGGGTCTCTCTTTAGACCCATTTTTAACCTAAGTGCTCAATAAATACCAGCCTGTGAATAGCTATAAACCTGCGTGCACCAAACAAATAGCTGCTAATTATAGATGGCAAAACAATTAGAAATACAAGAAGTTTATAAAAATTAAAGTGAGATGTTTTAGTATACTTCTTCCATAATTAGCCAGAACTACTCATTAAAAAGAAATAGGCCGAAGTGGGAGAGGGTGTGGGCTGTCTATCTGAGTGAATAGAGCATGGGAGTCACTCATCACTTTCCTGACCCTAGCCGGGGGTCCAGCAGCCTCCCTTACAGCTACTGGGACAGAGCATGTGTCACTATGGGGCACTTTACACATTTACTCCTTTGTTTGTTGCCTGTTTGAATCTGTGTCATGAGAGCATGGGAGTTCCGTGTTCTATGGGGTAGATTATATGATGCCCACTTTCCAGATGAGGAAGCTCCAGCTCTGAGTTTAGGTAACTCGCCCAAGGTCCTAGAGCCAATGGGGGCAGAGCTTTCTCGCTGCCCTGGTGCACGCCCTCCAGGATGCCTGGCAGACTGCACTTTAGAATGGGGTCTACAGAAGTCAGTTGTCATGGCAATGGGGCGGGATGGTCGAGGTGAGCTCCAGCGGTTGGAGTGGCTATTGGCCCCTGTTAGACATCAGGAGTCCTTCGGTGGGAGAGATTTGGGTCAGATCCTACTTCACACTCACACTTCACACTTCACACACGGCAGGAATCTTCCCCTGGAAACAAGGCTGCTCTTGAGGATCACACAAGAACTAGTCAAAGTCCTCCTGTGCAAGGGCAAGTCCATTCCAATAGAGGGAGAGTTGCATGACAAAGGCGATGAGTAGCCAAGGGTTGACAGTCCCAGGCCTCACTGGCAGCACCTGTGGACTTCCAAGAGTGACATCATACCTAATGAGTCATCAGATCCACAGCACCCAACACTGACACATAGTAGGTGCTTAATCACTGGTTGCTGTTATGATAATGAAGCCTTAACTTCCTTATGCAGAAATTGAATTGGAAGCTGAATTTCCTTTTGGACTGAGACCAGGAGAGCTCTCTAGGGCCAGGGCTTGGTAACCAGATGAAATTGGTTCCTAATGGGGGCTCTGTGGAAGCTCAGCAAGTGGCTCTATCAAATTAGCAGGCTCGATGGACACGAGGGAGCAGAACTCTTCCTGAGCCTGGACCCTGCCATCCCTCGTCCCTCTGAAATCAGATTATGGAGAGGGCAGGGCCAGGGAGGAAACTGAGCTAACACAATTACCAGCCCAGGCCGGTGCATCTCAGCCTGGGAACAGGGCAGGGAAGAGGAGAGGGCAGAGGGGAAGCTAGAGCTTCCCTCAGGAAATTACAAATCCAAGAAGCTGAACAGGATAAGCCTATCCCTGCCTTGCTGTGGGACCCCATGCTGGGATTAGTGAGCTAATCTCCTTGCTCAATTCCTCCTTCCTTGGAGATCAGGGTGGTCATTCTTTTCATGGCTATGACATCATCAGCCCTGGCTTGAACCTCCCTGGTGAGGGGTGTTTGTTACCCACCGAGACCTTCTCTTTCATGACTGATTCAAAAGCAACTGTCTGGACTGAAGCCAAGACTGCCACTATCTGGTCTTGGATCTGTCATCAACTAGATGTTGAACCTTGGGAGGTCTTCAGCCCACTTCCCCATCTGTAAATGAGATTTATGATCCCATGGTAGGCATGTGCTTGTGTTCTCAGCATCCATCCACCCCTTTCCCATTGCGACGCAATCTGCGATCTTCCAGGTGGGTTCTGATTTTAAAACCCGTCATCCCCACACCATGCCTCTCGCCCTCTTGGCCTCAGGAGTTTGAGCATTGCCCTGGCTGTGGTGGTCCAGGCACAGCCACTCTTCAGACTTTCCTTTCTGCAGGAAGATTTGCTTGCCCTGTCTCCAGATGAGAACGAGGCAGTGTGTTGCCCTGGCTGACAATGTTGGCTGCCTTAACTCCTCGGAGGAAGCCAGTCTGAGACAAGGCAGATACACATGGAGGGCAGAGCCAAGAGAACTGCGGAGAAAGAGACAGAACCCTGATACATTTTAAGGCCATTCTATCATGGAATGTTTCAGTTATGTTTATAGCAAAAAATCACCATTCTTCCATGTATTTTGAGCTGCATTTTCTGACACTTGCCATCACCCATCTTCTAATAGACAGAGACTTCTTTTAGGGTTCAAAGTGCTGGGATTCCTGATCAGAGATTGATTTCTTTGTCATTTCTGCTCAGTGACTACAGTCCCACCCTGTGTGACTTACCACTGGATGCACCCACTGGGTTTCCACAGGAAGGGAGACTAGGAATGTGTTTGAAGAGTCCCCTCATTTCCCACCTATGTCTGTAAGCTAAGAGGAGTAGGAATAGGCTATACAGCAGAAGCCTATCCACAGAAAATGGTGCAAAAGAAGAGAAGATCTGGCCGGGCACGGTGGCTCAAGCCTGTAATCCCAGCACTTTGGGAGGCCGAGACGGGCGGATCACGAGGTCAGAAGATCGAGACCATCCTGGCTAACACAGTGAAACCCCGTCTCTACTAAAAATACAAAAACTAGCTGGGCGAAGTGGCGGGCGCCTGTAGTCCCAGCTACTCGGGAGGCTGAGGCAGGAGAATGGCGTAAACCCGGGAGGCAGAGCTTGCAGTGAGCTGAGATCCGGCCACTGCACTCCAGCCCCGGCGACAGAGTGAGACTCTGCCTCAAAAAAAAAAAAAAAAAAAAAAAAAAACAAGAAGAAGAGAAGATCTAGTTCCAACAACTCAGCTCAGGGAGACATACACTCCCTTTCCAGCTGCTGCCAGTTTACGTTGGGTTTCTGTCACTTGTACCCAAGATAGGTGACTCAGAAAATCATTGTATTCATCTTCGTTTCCCCAGCACCCAACACTGACTGGCACATAGGAGAATTCCAGTTAAGATGAAAACTTTACTTCCCATTATCTGGATCCTTCTACCAATTTCCCAAAACTCAAGATTACATTGGTATTTTTAGTTGTCTGTTTGGAGGAGCAGATTAGGTTTTGGAAAGGTAGCTTCAGCAAACACCTACCAGGTGCCATCTATGAGTTAGGTACACTGCTAGGTGCGTTCATGTGTATTACTTCATTTACTATCCCAAACTGCTCTAGTTAAATTTTTTTTTTTTCTGCTCTAGTTAATTTTATGCCCACTTTCCAGAGAGAGGAACTGAGGCTGTGAGAAGTTGGGTGGAATTTTAAAGTCACACAGCTAGCCAGGTTCAGTGGTATATACCTATAGTCTCAGAAACTTGGGAGGCTGGAGCAGGAGGATCACTTTAGCCCAGGAGTTCAAGGCCATAGTGAGCCATGATCACATCGGTTAATAGCCACTGCACTCCAGCCTGGGCAACATAGCAAGACTCTTATCTCAAAAATAAAGTCACAGCTGGTACTGCAAAGTCAGAAAGGAAACAAATACCTTCTTACATTCACGCTGTTGATAACAAACTTATGTTCAGTTAACAGAATACCAAAAGCCCTGAATGTCCCTTCCAACTTCCATTGTGAGAAAAGCCTCCACCACAGTCTGCCCATGAGTGTCTTTACGGAGAGGAGGAAGTTGTCTGTTAGCTGGCAGCTATGGAGGTAGCCAGTCAGTCCTCCCCTGGAGTCAGCTTTGATTCCGTTTCAGGGAGCCCTTGGCCAGTGCTGAGTGTTCAAGCCTGAAGGGCCGGAGGCAAGTGTGCATCATTTGAGGGCAATGGCCATGGGCAGGGTTAAGGTAGGTGAAACTTACCCAGTTCCCATATGAAACCAGAAGCACAAAAAGGAACTAGCCAAGGGCAACTCATGTGAGCATCCTATCTCATTCTTCTCGGTTTTTCTTTTTAGACATCTTAATTTATTTTTTTTAAATAGAGAAGGGATCTCACTCTGTTGCTCAGGTTGGTTTCAAACTCAGGCCCAAGAGGCACAATTCTCCCACCTTAGCCTCCTGAGTGACTGGGGTAACAGGCACACACCACTGCAGCCAGCTTAAACATCTTTACTGAAATATAATTTATAATTTATATACCATAACATTTACTAAAGTGTACAATTCAATGGTTTTTAATTTATTTACTAGGTAGTTGTTACAATGATGCTACAATCTAAGTTAACATTTTCATCACCCCAAAAAGAGAACCCCATGTATTAGCAGTCACTCCCAAGTTCCCCCTAAACTCCTCCTCTTACCCTTGGCAAAGCTAATCTACTTTCTGTTCTCTATAGATTTGTCTATTCTGGACATTTCATATGAATGGAATCACAATATGTGTCCTTTTGTGACTGGCTTCTTTGCC
The DNA here is from genome assembly GCF_007565055.1 of Rhinopithecus roxellana. Classification (NCBI taxonomy): domain Eukaryota; kingdom Metazoa; phylum Chordata; class Mammalia; order Primates; family Cercopithecidae; genus Rhinopithecus; species Rhinopithecus roxellana. Next base: position 83,839,362 of record NC_044553.1, on the reverse strand, counting down.
TTGGCATAAAGTTTTCTTTTTCTTCCGTTTTTTTTTTTTTTTTTTTTGAGACAGAGTCTCGCTCTGTCGCCAGGCTGGAGTGCAGTGGCATGATCTCCGCTCACTGCAACCTCCACCTCCCAGGTTCAAGCGATTCTCCTGTCTCAGCCTCCCAAGTAGCTAGGATTACAGGTGCCCACCACCATACCTGGCTAACTTTTTTGTATTAGTAGTAGAGACAGGGTTTCACCATGTTGGCCAGGTTGTTTCAAACTCCTGACCTCAAGTGATCCATGTGTCTCAGCCTCCCAAAGTGCTAGGATTACAGACATGAACCACCGTGCCTGGCTGGCATAATGTTTTCAAATGCTCATGTGAGCATTCATCCACGTTGTAACATCAATCAGTACTTCATTCCTTTTTATGGCAAAAAATAATATCTCCTTGTATAGATAGACCACCTTTTGCTTATCCCTTCATCAGTTGATGGACAGTTGGTTTTTTTCCACTTTCTGGGTATTATGAATAATTCTGCTATGAACAGAGTGTACAGGGTTGTGGGTGGTCACTTCTTCTCTTGATTTATTTATGTATAATAAATAACTCCCCACTCCCCACCCTCATTTTCCTCCCCACATAGGTCACAGTTCCAGTGTGTGTAGTGGATATCCTTCATTTTAAGGCATTTTATGAAAAATGCGTATTCCTCTTTTGCCTGCGTGCATTTGTACATTTCACATACATGTTATTGTGTTTTAGCTATTATTCTGTCTTACTCTCTTCACTCAACACCGTGTTTTTAGGATCCACCCATGTTGCCAGGAGTATTTCCTGATCCACTACTTTCAGCTGCTGCGTGGCCCCGGGGGGTGGGCTGAGAGCACATGTGCACGTCCAATCCCACAGGGATGAATGCCTTCTTTCCCCCAGCTCCCTGTCATCATACACAAACCCACATGTGTCCCCTTCAGGACCTGGAGGAGAATGTCTAGAATTTATGTTCAGGAGTGGATTGCTGGGTCATAGAAACGTGCATGCTTACTTTGTGAGTTGTGCTGGATTATGAATAGTCTTTCCCCTGCCAGCAGGCAACAAGATTAGGGACACATGGAGGAGATGGAATTGTTGTTTTCCTGCATTTTACCAAGCAGGAACAATAGCTGAAATGCACTCACTATCCAGGTTGGCAAAGCTTCAGTACATCAGTGCCAAGGTACACCGTGCCTACCGAAGGATAGAGGTAGACTCTTTTTATTTGTCTCACGTCACTTTGCTGTTGCTAGAGCACTGATTCCCTTTAAACATTCTGGTCTCATTCATTGAGGTTGTTCTTTACCCCTTATGGAAAAAGATTATGAAGGGAAACTACTTCCCAAGAACTTTCCTTTGTCTTGGGGTGCAAAATCCTTTGACCTGGAATGACCATTTCTGTGTTTTACGACTGGGGAGGAGATTCTGGGAAATAATTGGTTCCTAAAACCCTTCCCAGCACCCAGGATCACCAAGGAGAGGAAAGGAAAGGAGAATTCAAATGATTGGTGAGGAATTTTTACCTCTGACTTCTGGTTGTTTCCCAGAGAAAATAAAATCCTCATGAGCAGAAAAGGCTGAGACATTTCTTTCCTGTGGAAACTTCCTATATTTGGGAACAGTCAATCATTCCAGCAAACCTTGGGGTTATCACATCACTGTGAGTCTACTGAAGAGAAGTTGTCTCTTTTTAAAGGACTCAGAGTTTACCCTAGATCCCTACACCCAAGGGTGCCTCTTTTTACACAACAGATGGGCATCAGCAGAAGTCTTTTGCAAAGAACCCATTTGTATGTCATGTGAATCCCTTTGTCCTCATTTTGGTTTCCTAAGTTTGGATTTCTCATAATTGGCTTTTCTTAAAGTGAAAGCCATGCTTGTGCTCAACAGGCTAGAGGTGAGAGTGAATTGGGCAGTGCTGGGACAGTCTGGGCAGGTCACTGTGAGCGCCTGGCTGGCGGCTGGGAGGGGAAGCAGGGCTGGGAGCGCCTCGGGCTCCCTCCAGCTGCTGCCACTCCGTTCCCCTCACCAGCTTCTGGTTTTCGAATCCCAGCTCTGTGGAGCAGCTCCTGTGGCTGGCTTTACTCGGAAGTATTTAGGGCAAAAAAGGAACCCTGAATTTCACAACGCTGAGCTTCATTTCTATTTATGTTCTCATAAATGCAGAGAGGGAGGAAGAGATGACATTTTTGGAGAAGTCACCAGTACCTTCTACCTCTATTTGTTCCCAATATTTTGCTTAAGAGCAGTATCATGGCAGTGGAGCCAAAGTCAACAGGTTATTGGACCTGAAAAAACACAGGATTATGATGACAATAACAGCTGCTCTTTCTACCCAGTTCCTACTGGGCGTTGTGCTAGGTGCTTTGTATATGTTTTCACTAATCCACAGGACAGCATTGCAAGGTAAGCCTCGTTGCAGCTTTGTGTATGAAGAAATTCAAGGTCGGAAGAGGAAAAGTGACTTGGCCCATGTCACAAAGCAGAGTTTATCCTAAGTCTCTGGCTTTAAACATCACATTCTTCCTACCACACCATGCTATCTGGGACCCCCACTTTCCACCTCACTGAGGCCCTCATATTTCCCTGACTTCCTCCTTCTGCTCTTCTAAGAAAACTGAGCTGTGACCCAGAGCATGAGGGGAGGAGGTTTCTTGGAAAGAAACCAGGAAAGAATTCAGGGCTCAGGGAGACAGCTTAGAGCCAGAATAAGCTCATTAGGTCACGAGAAAGCAGGGATGATGGGAAGACACTTCTTATTCTTGCCCTCTGATCCCACTGCCCCTGGGAGAGTGTGGCATCCTCACCCCGGCAATGCTTCCTCAGGGGAGTAAGTTTGAAGCAGTCTGGAAAACTGGGCAGCTGAACCCCTCTTGACCCCTAAAGTCACAGTGGGGGCTGAGAAGAAGAAAGACCCTGTACTGTGGGCTCGGCAAGGGTCCAGGGATGTGCGCTGGGCTCAGATTTTCCCTCCACTCCAACTTTGCAACAACCTGGGCTCCCGCACCTGCTGTTTGGGGCTAGCTGGCCTGAGGCGAAGAGGGGAAAGAGGGCGGCTGGGCAGGGGAGGATGCAAGCCTGCCAGGAGAGCCCGCAGTGTCCTCAGCATGGGCAGCAGGGAGTGAATGAAGGGAAGCAGAACTGCAGGACTCAAGAACCTCCCTTTCCTGGACTGGCTGCTCCATTGGATGGAGCTTGCAGGATGGTGGCACACAGGTGAGGAGGCACCATTCCTGTGGGCCACAGTGTGACAGCAACAGGCCTCTATGGACTGCAGACACACACAGAGCAGTTTTGCCCTTGGTTACCCATAGATTATCTTAGAGCTTCTTGTTATTCTAAACATTGAAGGTGGGAACCCTGGAGCTTGAGGAAAGTGGAGACCTGGCATCAGGAATTCCAGGAATCCAAGAGGCTGTCACCTGCCATGAGGCCAGGTGCTCATGGTAAGGGCCTGGCCAACAGATCTTCCTTCTGCCTGTCAAGGACTTGTCCCTGGCCCTGTAGGCACCCACGGCTGAAGTGCAGAGTCCTTGATCCATTCCTGGATTAGTAATCACAAGAGTCAATTCCAATTAGAATAGAGAGCCTAAATTATCTGATTTGACACAAATGAGTTAATCCTCTTGAATGAAGACCTAGCTTGGCCTCTTAGACCTGCTGTCCTGGCAATTCCAGTTTATCCAGTAAGTTTTACTTCTTTTCCAAGCAGACCCTAGAGGCACGTTCGACTTTGGTCCTCCACCTTTTCAGGGCCCCCAGCCTTCTTCCTGGCTCCCCTTCTCCCTAGTGCACCAGCGTTAGAATCAGTCCACCCAACTCTTTCCTTCCAAGTGAAATCCAAGAACTCACCTTTTCCTGAATTCAAGCCACCCATATTGACCCAAGGGATGAAGCGGCAGAAACAGTGTTGTGTGTAACAGACAGAGGGTCCACACTCCAACCCCTCAGTGATCCCTCAAGCATGTCTGCTGGTCTTAGTAGGGAGTGAGGTTGCCTACTGGATCCCAAGTCAGGAGAGGAGAGGGAGGGTCAGTAGATCAACTGTAACTGCTGACTCAGCCAGCCTCATGAGAAGTTACGCCACACACCCTGGTTCAGCGGGGCCCCAAGCCTGGGACATCTCTGCAGGTCTCTCCAAAGGACAAGTTGGGGGAGTTGCAGGATTTGGACACCAGCCTGAGCAGAAGGAAAAATTCATCTTTGTGCCAACTCTCGCCCCCACAGTCAGCAAGACCTGGAATGAGACAGTCTGGGACTGTGGGGTGGAACAGCTGGGTGGAATGGCCAGCTGTTCCACCTATTGGCGCTGACCAGCCTTCCCCACTGAGGCTAAACTTGGCAGCTCCGGCCCATAGAATTCCAACCTAGGCAGCTGCTTGAGAAACAAAGTGCTTGAGTTTGCTTTGAGCAGGGATGTTTAAAACTAGGATAAAGATAACAGGATATGAGCTATAAGCTGCTTATCACAGCCAGTTTAGGAAAAAGACCATGCCAGGACCCAACAGGCAAGAAGAGAACAGCAATTTGAGCAGTCTTCTTGGGCCTGCAACTGGGCATATTCCATTTAAAACTTGTCCTTTCCTCTTCTGGCCCTTGGGTGCTTACAACCTGAAAGGTCTTCCCCCATTCTAAAGCCTCTGCATACCTACAACCTAATGATTCAGCTCCCACCCTCTGGTCCCTTTTGCTTTTCTTCCAGTACCCCAACATGTTTATTGCTCTTCTCTAAAAGTCATCCAAAGGATTCATTTACATCTCCAGGGGGCTGAAACACCAGGACAGCATTCAGCAACCTGGAAGTGGTTAGAGTTGCTAAGCAAGGTGCAGAGACAAGTCACGTTAGTCTGAGTGATGATTTTCTAGCGGTGAGGGTGATCCAAGCACAGCTGACCCTGTGTTTTCCTTTTGCCAAAGGCTCCATCCTCACCCTGCCTCCTCACAGACCATATTCAGTTCCTTGCTACTGCTGCATGTTGTCATCAGAGTCCCCACTGGAGTCGTGCTGGGTGAGGGTGGGGAGGTCAAGGTAAGCACTTCCCCAACCAAGACCCACATCTTAGTGAAGGAAGCAGCAAGACGCGTGGAGAGCATAGCCTCAAAAGTCAAGCCCAGCCTCTCACTGGCTTTGCCTCTCAACCTCTAAAATGAGGGAGCTGAACTGGGTGATGCAGCTAACCACTCCCTTTCCTTCAGGATAAGCTCAGAAATGCTTATTTCGGCCTGGACTCTTCTCCGCCCTCCCCATATCCCCACCCTTGCTCTGGTTTCTCTTCTGGCAGATGTGTCTTATTTGAAAAGCTTTTTTCCCTAAGTATAATTCCATTGCCTCTTTTCCACCAGCAATTCAAAACCTTCCTCTCTCACTCCACTGCCTCTCCAAGTGCCACGCATGTGCTCCTGGGATCCAGGTTCCATCTAGATCTGTCCTGAGGGTTTAGTGGGCCAGGACTGCACTCTGACCCTCCTTCCCCTTGGACTAGTCAGACTTCTCTTTTGTTTTTATGGTTTGGCTTCTTCTTGAATCAGATGTTACCGAATGCATACGTGTGCACGCACACCCACACACCAATCCTGCATGGAAAACTCTGGTCAAAACTTTTCTTTGGCAGAGACGCAGAGCATTTCCATGGCTTGCCACTTTCCCGATTCTCTTAGGGCTGGCCCAATGCCAGATAGGAAACTTTCAGCTCTGAAGGCCGGAGAGAAGTTTGCCGTCCCACTTCCTGAGGCCTGTCATCTTCAGCACCACCATATTAAGACTATAGTTTAATAAAATCTGCCACTACTCACCCCAACCCCTGCAGACTTGCAGAAAGTGGAGAGCTGGCACCAAATCCCAGGAATCAATGAGGCTGTCAGGAGGTCCGGCACTCATGGTAAGGGTCGTCATAAGCAAGGAGCTGAGAGGTCTCTGTCAGCCAGGCCTCGCTTTGTTTTAAGCTCCCAGATTTCAGGTGGAGCCTCTAGACAGTTGGCTTCCCAAGTTGGAGGTGGTGTCCAAGGCCCCAAACTCTGCTTTAGTCAGGTCCACTGTAATGGGAATAGTTTACTCTTTTTTGTGTGTTTTCAGGTTAAGACTTACTGAGGTACAGTACATTCTTTCTCGGAAGGAGAGGTTACTTTCTCACCAGACTCCATCCAAAAAAGTCTTCCACATGGTGTGCACACTGGTATCAACAAGCAATGAAAGCAAAAAAGAGAGAATGTACTAATGATAGCAAACATTTCATTGCTTTCTAAACAGACATTGTTCCAAGCTATGTATAGCTTATATTATATAATTATATAATTAATCATTGTATATTATTCTATTAGTTTGTATATTATATAACATATAGTATATATATATATATACATATCTGCTCATTTGATCTCTTGACAGTGTGCTGAACCCATTTTACAGAGGTAAAGCTTGAGGCTCTGAGCAGCTGTACACTTGCCAAAGATCTTGGCTCACTGGTTCTGGTGGGCACTACAGAGATGTTTTAAAAATGGGAGCTTATCAGAGTGAGAGCTAGAGAGCCTTCTGATCCCTAGGAGGGACACACAGAGGAGCTGGAACAGAAGGAATCGGATTTAAGTAGAGACTCCATAAGCCCAAAGGAGTCATTTCCCAACTTCAGTACTTTGAAACATTAGATATCCTATTTCCTTACAACATAACTGTCTTGCAGATAAGCACTGCTAGATCCTCTGCACATTCGAGTAAATCCTGTTGTGAACTGAACAGAGTAACTGCTCTTGCTTATCCGGGCCATGTTAGTGTAGGGCACAGGGAAGTTTAAGTTTTGTCTCTAAGCCTCCATTCTGAGAAGCATCTTACCACCATTGTTCTAACAACGGAATGCAGTTAGGATTCAGACAGGTTTTCGATCCACGTGCACTATTGCATGTGAGAAGCATCATTAAGAAATTCAAAATTACTTTTAACTATTTGAATTCATGTAATTTCATTCCAGTATGAGTGCTCAAGGACAAATGAGCACTCAGATCCGAATATCCCACCTGAGAACCATTGGTTCAAAACCACTATCCTGCTGCTGCTGCAAGGCTGGGACTCACTGAGCCTTACTTCACCTTGGTGTTTCAATTGTGGCATGCTGTCTTGCTTAGGTCATGGGGGAAGGACAGTCTTCCTTTGGAAGCATCTGTTTTCCTGACAAGCCTTGGTTGACAAGAATTTTTCAGTAAACTATAGCAGGCAGCTTTACAGGCAGGAGATATGAGCTTCGCGCTTTTTTTTTTTTTTTTTTTTTTTTTTTTTAAAGTTTGCAGTGCATGCCTGGGGCAAGGCAGGAAATGCAATTTGGTATTCGGAAACATCAGAAAATATTTCTTTTCTTTTTTTTTTTTTTGAGACGGAGTCTCGCTCTGTCACCCAGGCTGGAGTGCAGTGGCCAGACCTCAGCTCACTGCAAGCTCTGCCTCCCGGGTTCACGCCATTCTCCTGCCTCAGCCTCCCGAGTAGCTGGGACTACAGGCGCCGCCACCTCGCCCGGCTAGTTTTTTTTTTTTTTTTTGTATTTTTAGTAGAGACGGGGTTTCACCGTGTTAGCCAGGATGGTCTCGATCTCCTGACCTCGTGATCCGCCCGTCTCGGCCTCCCAAAGTGCTGGGATTACAGGCTTGAGCCACCGCGCCCGGTCCAGAAAATATTTCTTTGGGAGCCGTTTGTAATGTCACTTCACTGCATTGTTCCCTCTGTTCCAACTAATAAAATTATCAGTTCCAGGGTCTCCCTATCTTACATCCCTTTAAACACGGTAAAGGAGACCAAATAAATACCTCCTCCTACCCTGCATTTTGTTGTCCAGATGTGACCTTTGTCCCAACACTTAAAAGTGACAATGACCATTGTCATGGATGTGGAACACTGCAGTTTTTCTTCTAGTTTTCAGCATAGCTTTCAATCAAGTTTCCAACTAGATAAGAATTAAAACAGAAAAGAAATAAAGGAGAGGTGTCTAAGCAACCAAGTCTTCCCTGGAAGAGAAGAGGAAGACGTGAGAAGTGAATAATAGGTTTATTTGCATATACACAAGAGGAGTTAACTGTTGCTGGGTGAGAAGGAGGTAAGGCTTCAGCAGAGGAAGGCACCTTGACAGACAAACAAGAGACTCTCAGCTTATTAAATCAACCATAGTCACAAACTTCACTTGCCCCAAGCCAACAACTTATTTAACTCATTTACCTGCTGTCCTAGAGAATCACTAACACAACCAGCTGGAAAACAGAGAGAAATGATTTTTACATATCTGGACCTGCCACTTACAACTTTATGTACAGGATGCAGGAAAAAAACTTAAGAGGCACTTCCAAATAGTTCTTGATCTAATCAGTGCCATCTGTTCTGCTATTAAAAATATCTATTATGGAAGAAATTGGGTATTAAATGCGCTGTCAAAGTTGGGGCCTCAATTCTAAACGAGTTTAGGCAAAGGTACTCTAAAAGTGGTTCCTGCCAGGTATCCAGACCCACAACCACAGACACAAAAATCTCTGGAGATGAGGGTGGAGCAGCTATAAAGCAAGCATTTCTCACCCTGCTCATGTGTGTGTCTTATGGGGCCTATCACCTGGTGAGCTGAGCCTAGGATGCTGGGAAGCCTCTGCCAAGGATGGAAGGCATACTTACTAAAAATGATCTTTCTTGGCTTCTCAAGTTAACCAGAATAAACTCTGACTTCTCTTTTGAGTACCCAAATGAGATTAAGGCTTTTAACATGAAAAGACCATATTCTGCATTTGGGAATTGTAACTACCAAGCAGCTAGTTCCTAAGGGAACTTTAACTACTTCTCTTCAGGAAGATTCGTGGATTGTCCTTTGAGAAGTCAGAAGAGGCTATGTGCTGATGAAAATAAAATAGAATAGAATAAAATGAAGGACTGGGTGTGCTGACTAAGAAGGGGAAGAGAAACACACACTGAGTGATCATATTTTTTTTTTTTTTTTGTATATAAAGGATTAAAAAATTCAAATTTAATACATTTTGGAAAAGCAAATGTAAAATGACTTGGGCTTATAAAACCAGCATTTACAATTATCTGTGAATAGTCAAAGACAAATCATAGAACCAATTTGATTACAAATCCAAAGTAATTCTAATATTGGTTACAGAATCACTTTCCCACTCCCCCAGTAAAAGTCCAGGTGTTAAGTTGTACACACCCCCATGCTACGCACACTCCTTCATCTCCTTCTCAGTGTTTTCATACCCCAGCCACATCACACACACCAGGCACATCTTCTCTTTCACAGAGCTTATCAGGATGGTATCTCCTTTTGGCTTAAATCAACCACCTTGTGTTTATAAATAACCCCCCCCACCCCCCAGTGCCTGAATTCATCCACGTCTTCTGCCTTCATAGGCAGCCTCCCCTTGGCCCCAGTTCCAGCAGGACAGGCCTTCCTCTAAAAGGAAGGCTGGGGCAGTGAGGCCACACTAGTCAGTGTTCGGCCCTCCCTGCACCAATCCCAGCTGGGCTCCTAGTTGTCTAGCACCTTTGCACTCAAGAAAGTTATACTGTTTCTCTCTCTCTCTCTTCCTCATTTCTTGCCAGTATTCTGCCTTTTCATAACATTTATGCCAACAAGATATGTGGTCATTCCTAGACCTTCCTGTTTTGCACAACCCTTCACAGATAACCAAGTGACTGCAACGCTGAAAATCTGTTGCTCTTTTCTCTTCTAAACCTGTATCTACCTCAATAAAACTGAGTCTTTTATGGGAACCAGAAGACTTAAGACTCATGGGAACCAGCAGTCATAAGCCGGAGACTCCTCTCCCTTACCCTCTGACTCTTAATAGACCTACTCAATAAGAATCTGTTACCTTGAGACGCCTACTGCTCTGCAAAGTCTAGTGAGAACACCACAGCCTCTATCAACTGCAAGTCTGAGGGAAGATGACAGTCCCATCAAGTCTGACCAATGGTTCTGGGTTGAGTTAAATGAATATAGTACCACATTCTGCTCCTCACTAAGCGTCTTCATTAACACACCTATAACAACTACTTTAGTAGTCTGAGCACAAAGCTCTGGAAAGCTGTCTTTGCCCTTCTTTCACTATGCCTCGATCCATCACAGGAGCCAAGGAAGCACCTGCTGGCCTTGTGAGTGCCTCTTAGGATCTAGCACCTAACTGGTTAAAGTCTGTTATCCATGACTAGCTCTATTTTATGGCCTTCATACAGTACATGTTGCAGCACTGCTCAATTTGCAAACAGTGAAATTTATCAGGAATCTATATTCTCTTGAATCTGAAGTGCTAAACCTCTCATTAGCATTAAAATTTCTCCTTTTTTATAGTATGTCCACATTAAATGCTCAATAAAGAAGTGTTACTTAGAGAAAACATGGAAGATTTCTTTAAGAAAGGAACCATGCTTTCCTCTCCAGTGCAGCCAATGGGCTGAAGGCCTGTTTCCATTCTCCATTCTTCCAGCATAAATCTACAACTCACTGGCAGCACAACCTGATTTAACAGGCACCCATCATCCAGACCAGAACACCTATGGCATGTAAACAAGGTGAGATGGCAAAAAGTACAAATTCATAGGTCCTTTCTGATGGAGAACTGAAAGAAAGGTCTTATGAGACAATGAGCGCACACGTGCCAGTGTGCGTACACAAGAACAAGTCGAACGTCTCAACAAAGATTTACTTCCACAGAGCCTTGCGCGGCACACTACGCTCACGCCTCACTAGAAAGGAGTCACTTGGGTTGTTTTTTTTTTTCCCTTTCTTAACACAGCACAAGCCAATGGCCAGCTAGACATTCAGACCCGTTGTTGAATGTTGGATAGAAGGGAGCAGCATCAGACACAAAATTTCAGGCCCTGGTTTCATGTGCCTTTAATACTTTGTTTCCTTTCCTCTGTATTCACTAAACAGATTTTTTTTTTTTTTTTTTTTTTTTTTTTTTTTTTGGTAAGGCTACTTTTGTAGCTTTTTGTTTTCCCTTTGTATTTATCATGTTTTTAATTTCTTCTCTGAGGAGGAATTCTCTGAATCTGTATCTTCCAATTCAATTCGGTGCCTTTTGAGGCCACTGTGGCCATGAACAGCCCTGCTGCTATCTATGGCTGGGGTGTCAGTGGGGTCCTCTCTTGTTCCAGCATTGGGGGTCTCACAGGCCATTTCAGACCCACAACAATCTTTGTGTAGGAGTGTCCCTGTCAGGGACAAGTTATCACGGTCAGTGTCTGTGTGTCCTGGGGAAGAGTAGGCTACCGCCTCCAGCTCCCCCAAGTTCTGCCCGTTATTGTGAGGGTGAATGGGACGAGGGTGTAAGCGTCCATTGTTGTGGTTGGCACAGATGGTTTCGAGGCTCCTCTCCTCACTGTCATCAGACTGGGTCCTGGGACAGTTGCCAGACCCGCTGTTGAGAGTGGAGCCAGATGCCTTGGGGACAGAAGAAGAAGGCGGCTCCTCAGCCCGACTACTCAGGGCCTTTCCATTGAGCTTCTTGGTTTCAAAAGGGTGCTCTACAGAGCCGCTATTGCCAGTGTCCTGAGAGGTACCTTCTGGCACCTCTGCCCAAGCATGGCTGCTGTGCTCATGGCCTGGGCCATTGCTGGGATTTCTAGGAGTCTCTTCTTTAAAAGCGTCCTTGCTGCAGCCTTCAGGGGGCAGGTCCTGTTTCCTCTGGGCCATTGCTATGTTTAGACAGGCTTCCTTACTGGAAGAAGGGGCTGGGTTGTCTTTGTGGCTGGTTCCTGCTCTCCCTTCATCTGCCTCCCCGGTCACCAAGGAGGTCTCTCCATCTTTGTTATTTGAGTAGGAGATATAAGAGTAGCGGAGCCACTTGTAAGCTTTATAAATTTTCCGCTCAACTGATTCTATGTCAGAAGTCGGTGAGGCCCGGCTTGGCTGAATCTCTAGTGTGGAAGTGCTCCGCTCAGGAGATGAGGTGGGGGAGGAGGAGAGGTCATCCACTTTGATCTGGGGGTAATCATAGTTGTCTTCTCCAATGTAAGTGTTGGTGGGCTTTATTGGGGCACTGGGCCTGTCTTCTCGGGTTGTCTTCTGTCGGCGCCGCATGGCATTCCGCTGCCAGGTAGAGGCTCGGCGTTCATTCAGCTCCTCCTCATCCTCGGAGCTGCTAGAGCTGCTGGAACTGCTGGATTCATCTTCGGGGCTGGGTGACCGTGGCCGGGGAAAGAGATCTGTGTCTAGTTCTACCTCACAGACATTCTCCTCAGAATCGGACTCATTGGAAAGGGCCAGGAGGCGTTTGTCTTGGTAGCGCCGCAGAGCAGACAGACGCTGCTGGCGAGAGGCTGCGTCCTCACACGTGGGTGTTGGTGGAGTTGAGGCTACTGCGTTTGTGGTGGTGACCCGCAGGGGCCCCAGGTGGAAGGCGTTGTCAGCAGACTCATCTACTGTGGGAGGCGGGGAGTGAGGCAGTGAGGCCGAAGACTCTGAGTCAGTGTAGCCTGAGCGCTCGCTGACCCCTGCGTGCAGTTGCAGGATAGTACTCTCACTGAGGTCACTGTCTGAGTCAGAGCTCCAGCCCTCGATCTCTCGGCGTACCAGGGAGTCAAAGAAGGCCATCATCCGCGGGTCTTCCTGGACCGACTGGTTGGCGTAGTCATGTGACAGGCCACTCCCACTGTTCAGCACAAGGCTGATGTACTCTTCATGGGTATAGAGGCAGCGGGAATCGTCCTCAATCCGACCGTCGAGGTCTCCAGTACATCCTGGCTGCTTGTATGGGCTCCAGATCTGCACAGAAAATGAAAACCAAAGCAACAAGGAGTAACTGGAAAGTATTCTTTCACTGGTGGTAATAAAGAACACCAAGGCAGAACTTCCCCAGACCCTCCCTGTAATTTAGCTAGGACTTGCTAACCAACTTAAAAATATGTTCTTTACTAGACTGGATCATGTGGGCTGTGTATGAAAACTGAGGCTTTTAGAATCAGATGTGGGGAAATGCATGGTTTAGAACACAGTATTAGTCTAGTGTCAAAAGACCTACCTAAGTCCTGTCTCTAGGCCCAGGGTAATCACATACTTTCTCCACCAGAATCTTCCTCCCTTTTAGTTTCATCTATTAGTAGTTGGACATTATAATAATAATCCTGGAGGATAGAGAATGACTTGAAGACTGGCCAAGGTGTTAAAGGCTTTCAGAAGACTGAAGCTGTGCACAGAGCTACCACTTTTCTGAAATGTAAACAGACCCAGCACTCAGCCCTCTATGGTAGTTAATATCTGAGCCTATGGCTCCACTTCTGCCCAACTGCAACATTCCTATTTTTAACTAATGGGAATTGCTCACTGGAGCTTGATAAGAATAGCCAACTGCCTACACTGCAGTTCCCTCTTGGATATACAGGCACCAGTTACCCAGGAAACTGGGTTCTCTTAACCAGGGAGCTGCTGGCTTGCTCCCCAACAAGTCTGTTAGCTATAGGAGTAGGTAGGACACATGCCCCAAGGACAGGTAACTGCAGCCCCACTCATAATACCCCTCTACTCCATGGTCAGGGACATGGACTCATAGATAAAAGGCAGCAGAGCTAGGACTCAAACTCAGGTCTGCCTGACTTAAAGGCTCAACTTTACTGTTATGCAAAATTCAAGTGCAAGGTAATTAAGCTGTCACTGCAAATGAGAACGATTAGCTCCACCTGACTGCCAGACTGGTTCACAGCAGCACAAAGCAGCCCAGTTACATCAGCCTGTAGTCATGGCAACTCAGATGAAATCCTAGGCAATCTTCTTGCCTGACAGGCTGGTGTCTATCTTTAGATGACATCCAACCCAAAAAACAGTGGCCCCTCATTCCCCATCCTTCATCTAGACCAAGACTTCGTTTCCCCAACTGCTATCTAAGGACAAATGCACCTCCCTGTGGGAATTCTCCTGAGTCCCATTTCTGCCATGCTTTACTTGGCAATTCCTGAGAGATGGTGTCTCTGCAGAGGACCCCCCAGTTCCAAAGAGGCTGAAGAAACCTTCTAGATTAGCATCTCTCCACCAGTTCCCAACTCAGATTCATTCCTCCTTCAACTTTTTTCCCTACCCATAACTCTAGATGTTGCTCAGATGTTCTCTCCTCTTCAGCTTCATAATCTCACCCTAGAGAATTTTAAGGGATTGGTTTTCACTTTGGAGTACACAAGAATCACCAGAAGAGCAATTATAATGTTGATTCCTGAGTCCTACTCTTAGAGGTTCTGATTCAGTAAGTCATGAACAGGTATCAGGACCATGCATTTTTAACCACTCAAGGGATGAATAAGTAGGGAGACCAACTTTTGAGAAACACTAGACTACAGTTAACATAAAATAAGTAGAATAAAACAAAGGGTTTATCTGAAGGTTTACACACGGTCTCCAGCATGTGGCTTAAGCTATTATTACTATCTCTGCAAACAGATGTCTAAGGGAATAAAAGAGATTGGTGGCTTAGAAAGGAAGCTGAGAGGTCCAAAAGGGAAAGCTCTTAGGATTTTTTTTTTTTTTTTTGCATCTTATTCGTAATTCTGAGCCAAATCTCTCACCTCTCCAGTTTAAAAGTGGTAAAATGTCATTAACCATGTTCTCTAATATAAAGATAAATCTATTTGTACCTCACAGAAACTCAGAATTTAACAAAAGTACAAAATAACAACAGTGAGATGCTGGCTTAACTCCTCACCAAGCCCATTTTTATTTTTATTTATTTATTTATTTATTTATTTATTTATTTATTTTTGAGACAGAGTCTCGCTCTGTCGCCCAGGCTGGAGTGCAGTGGCGCGATCTCGGCTCACTGCAAACTCTGTCTCCCGGGTTTATGCCATTCTCCTGCCTCAGCCTCCCGAATAGCTGGGACTATAGGCACCCGCCACCTTGCCCGGCTAGTTTTTTGTATTTTTTTAGTAGAGACGGGGTTTCACCGTGTTCGCCAGGATGGTCTCCATCTTCTGACCTCGTGATCCGCCCGTCTTGGCCTTCCAAAGTGCTGGGATTACAGGCTTGAGCCACCGCGCCCGGCCTACCAAGCCCATTTTTAAGTTCCAATGTATTACTACCCCAGCTCCACATTTTCCCTTCAGGAATGAAAGTCGTAACACCGAAAGTTAGTTTGTGTTTGGGCTCTGGAATGTATTAAGCTGAGGTAGACTGTTCATTCCTGAAGCCTGGAGTAATGGAGTGAAATGCAGGATTAAGAGGCAGGAGTCTTGAGTGTGGATTCCCACTCACTCCTAGTTAGTGGGTGACACTCAGCTCCTTCCTCTAAACAGTAGATTAGATGGGTCTCATGCAATCCTAAGATTCAGAGCAAAACAAAACCTTCACTCCAGACTGCCAGTCTTCAATCCTCAAGGGACTTACAGCACTTCAGGAGTAAGGGGAGCAGGTAGGAACCCCAGCCCTGTCATTTCCTGTGGCCCTGAGCAAATGACCTCACACTTGAAAGCCTGTTTCTCATATGTGTAAATGAGAATGATACCAAAGCCTATACCCAACACCAATAAATGTGATGTCTTCTCTTTCATTTGGCAATTGAATGCCTCAACCAGAATGTTAAAACCCACCCTCAGAGAGACTTCTGAACATTATAAGTACTGACCGTCCCTATTTTCTTGGTCCTAATATTAATATATCAATTCCAACCATTTGTGAAATTGGTAATTTCTTTACACTGGAAAGTTAACAACTCAGAAGGGAATCAATGAAAAAACCAACTTCCCGTTACATGTTAAATGTGGCAGTCAGACGCAGTGGCTCAAGCTTGTAATCCCAGCACTTTGGGAGGCTGAGGTGGGTGGATCACTTGAGGTCAGGAGTTCAAGACCAGCCTGGCCAACATGGTAAAACCCTGTTTCTACCAAAAACACAAAAATTAGCTAAGACTACAGGTATACACTATTAATACTACTACTGGGGTAGTAATACATTGGAACTTAAAAATGGGCTTGGTAGGCCGGGCGCGGTGGCTCAAGCCTGTAATCCCAGCACTTTGGAAGGCCAAGACGGGCGGATCACGAGGTCAGAAGATGGAGACCATCCTGGCGAACACGGTGAAACCCCGTCTCTACTAAAAAAATACAAAAAACTAGCCGGGCAAGGTGGCGGGTGCCTGTAGTTCCAGCTACACAGGAGGCTGAGGCAGGAGAATTGCTTGAACCCGGGAGGAGGAGGTTGCAGTGAGCCGAGATCGCGCCACTGTACTCCAGCCTGGGCGACAAGAGCAAAACCCTGTCTAAAAAAAAAAAAAAATATATATATATATATATATATATTTATATATTTATATATATATATATTTATATATATATATATATTTATATATATATTTATATATATATATATTTATATATATATATATATATATATATATTTATATATATATATATATATATATATATATATATATATATGGCTAGACATGTCTCATCATGGGGCAAAGTTCATGAGAAAGAGCCAGACGTTGGCCAGGCGCAGTGGCTCACGCCTGTAATCCCAGCACTTTGGGAGGCCGAGGCACACGGATCACAAGGTCAGGAGATCGAGACCATCCTGGCTAACTTGGTGAAACCCCGCCTCTACTAAAAATACAAAAAATTAGCCGGGCGTGGTGGTGGGCACCTGTAGTCCCAGCTACTCCAGAGGCTGAGGCAGGAGAATGACGTGAACCCGGCGGAGCTTGCAGTGAGCCGAGATCGCACCACTGCACTCCAGCCTGGGCGACAGAGAGAGACTCCGTCTCAAAAAAAAAAAAAAAAAGAGCCAGGCGTGGTGGCTCACACCTGTAATCCCAGCACTTTGGGAAGCCAAAGCAGGAGGATCGCTTGAGCCCAGGAATTTGAGACCAACCTGCACAACATGGCAAAACCCCGTCTCTACACAAGAATACAAAAATTAGCCAGGAGTGGTGGTGTGCATCTGAAGTCCCAGCTACTCAGGAGCCTGAGGTAGGAGGATCACCTAAGCCTGGGGAGGTTGAGGCTACAGTGAACCATGACTGTGCCACTGTACTCCAGCCTGCTGGGTGACACAGTAAGATCCTGTCTCAATTTAAAAAAAAAAAAAAAGAAAAGAAAAGAAGGAAAAGAAAGAAAGACGTGAAGAGGCAAGACGAGAGATGAAACAAGTATTTTCCTCTCCATGCACAGTGAAGTTTAGCTTAAGGGGCTCCTGAGAAAAAGGATGCAGTTCAATTCTTATTCAAACATCATAAACACGGAAAACAATTAAGTGACAAGTGTTTGAGTTACACAAGTGATCACGACACACTTTTATTTTTGGGAAAGGGTCTCGCTATGTCACCCACGCTGGAGTGCAGTGCATGAACACGGCTCACTGCAGCTTCAATCCTGGGCCCAAGTGATCCTCCCACCTCAGCCTCCCGAGTAACTGGGACCATAGTAGGCACCACCACACCTGGCTAAGTTTTAAATTTTTTGTAGAGATGGGGTTTCCCTGTGTCGTTCCTGACAATGGGACTCTTCTCCTAGCCAGGAAGGTGGCAGTAAAGGACAAGGACAGAGAGAAGGGTGAGTAGAGAGAGAAAAGCAGGTCTCAGGCTGTACCAGAAAGTGTTGGCTAATGCTCTGTGAGCCACTGATCCTCTCAGAAATAGCAGGCAGGAAAGTGACATTTATTAAAATAGGAGTTAGGCACAGGTAATTCATAAGGCATTCCTGGGTGGCAAGTCACTGTCAGCACCCTCATTTTCCAGATGGGAGACAGAACCAAGGGTCGAGACTCAGTGGCCTTTCAGGATAATGTAAGTGCAGGGTGAGGCAGTAATTCCAATTGAGATGAGGCCAGCATGGCTGTTGGTCTCATCCTTCTCCTTACCACCTCCCTTCCTGCAATGCTTAGTGCTATGTCATTCCCAGCCAGACTGTGAATGGGGATGACACCTATGAGACAGCAAAGCTGAGGACTCCAGAGCTTTCTGCTTTCCTTCTCACTATGATCATCTGTACATACTTAATGTTTCAAAGGGCTAAATGTGCCTCCTGGTGGAACAGGGTTCAGATCCCATGCAAACCAGGGAGCGGTGAGCTCCATAGTTCAGTCTGGATAACCTCACAGAGAAAACACTTTTTTCTTTTTCCTCTGAGAACCTGGCTAGTTTGCAACATACGACATTTAGGGTAAGGACTTCAGTTGACTAAACAATAAATAGGGAGACTTATCATAGAAGCATCCCAGAGTGCACACTCAAACAGGAATTCCTCTGGTAAAGGAGATGGCCAAGCAGAAAGTTCTCTGAGAAAGAGAATCACATCAACAGGCCTGGAGAGGACACATTACAACCCATCAGTCATCAGCCAAAGGAAAGGGGAAAGCAATGCAAGGAACTGGACCATTTCAATGACTGCCCTGTTGAAAAGATCGAATCCAGCAGGGGAATTGGGCTGCTTGCTGCCTTCCCACCAGCATGGCAAATGTGGTGGTATACTGGGAAGAACAAAGGGCAGGGGGCTCTATCCTAGCTTTGCCACCAATTAGCTGTGTGACCTTGGACAGTTAATTTATAATTTAAGTCTCATCATCTGTAAAAAGAAAAAGTCAGTAAAAATGATTTCCTCATTCTAGCCCCACAGGGAAATGTGTGCTGCCATGAAAGTCAGCTCTGATCCATAGGACCAGCAAAGCCTAAATCAAGGAAGTTGGACTAAGGGCGAATAAAAATACTGACCTACATGCCAATATTATATATACATATATATATATATATATATATTTTTTTTTTTTTTGGAGATAGAGTCTCGCTTTGTCACTCAGGCTGGAGTGCAGTGTCACACTCTTGGCTCACTACAACCTCCGCCTCCTGGGTTCAAGCAATCCTCCTGCCTCAGCCTCCTGAGTACCTGAGACTACAGGCACACACCACCACACCCGACTAATTTTTGTATTTTTAGTAGAGACAGGGTTTCACTGTTTGGGCCAGGCTGGTCTCGAACTCCTGGCCTCAGATGATCCACCTGCCTCGGCCTCCTAAAGTGTTGGGATTACAGGCATGAGCCACCACACCTGGCCTCAATATTTTATTTCTGACAGCTGCCCCCTGCCATCAAGTACAACTTGATTTAGCTCTGGATAGTTATTATTTTTTAAGAACAAAAGAAAATGAAAATTATGAAATAAAATAATCACAAGTCAATTTTTATGTTTTTCTCTGAAAACTCTCAGGTTTTCAAAGTCATTTTAATTAAAAAATTGAGGAATTTTTTTTTTTTTTTGAAATAGGGTGTCACTCTGTTGCCTAGGCTGGAGTGCAGTGGTGGGAATATGGTTCACTGTAGCACGACCTCCTAGGTTCAAGCAATCCCTTAGCCTCAGCCTCCCGAGTAGCTAAGACTACAGGTATACACTAATTTTTAAATTTTTTTTAGAGACTGGGTCCCACTATATTGCCCAGGCTCGTCTCAAACTCCCGGGCTCAAGTGATCCTCCTGCCTCAGCCTCCCAAAGTACTGGGATTACAGGTGTGATGCACTACACCCAGCCAAAATCAAAGTATTTTAGCTTTTGGCAGGAACATCACCTATCCTTACTTAAAAGTCATTATCTCAGGGACGTCCAGAATTAATCATTTACCCTGAATTCTCATTTTCTCAGATGTGGAAAAAATGGTACTAGCAACTTGAATACAAGTGATGGGCAGTGGGTCATCCTTCTGTGGACACAGGCCAGGCTAGGACCCACTTTTGCAGCTATAAAAACATTTCTTAGCAGAGGTGAGTTCATTCAGCCAATGTGCAAATGATGCAAGTATTCAGTATTCAGAGCTACCCAAGTAGCCTCAATTACAACCACATGCAGTAGTTTTTTTGATATCTTCTGAGACAATTTAATTATGATTCTGGCAATCATTAGTTTTATCCATGCCGTATTAGGACGGCAATTAATGCAAAGTACATACAAAGTAACTGAGGGGATAGTGGCTCTCCTAACCTCCAGATGAGGTCTGGAAAACAGAATTCATTATACTCAAGGCCAAACGCCTTTGAAAATGTTGCAGCACACAAGGTAGTGTCTAGAAGACAATGTCTGTTTCAAAGCCTAGTGATTAGTTTAAAAAAAAAAATGGTTCCAAGCCAGGTACAGTGGTGTATGCCTGTAGTTCCAGCTACTTTGGGGGGCTCAGGCAGAAGGACTGGTTGAGCCCAGAAGTTTAGGTACAGCCTGGGCAACATAGCAACACCCTGTCTCTAAAAAAACTTTTTAAAATGAAAAACTAAATGGTTCTGAAAAGAGCATTTTAAATCACCTTTCTTTCTTTCTCTCTTCTTTTTTTATTTTTTATTTTTTAAGATGGTGTCTTGCTATGTTTCCCAGGCTGGTCTCAAACTCTTAGGTCGAAGTGATCCTCCTGCCTCAGCCTCCCAAGTAGCTGGGACTACAGGTACTGTCAGTATGCCTGGCATCACTTTTTTAATATCAGCTTTCTAATATTTTATAATATGTCAAAATCTGAGAATTCTGATAGACCTTTAGTATGTTTAGATATGAGGTCCTACATATATTGTTCTAGTTTCTTCTAATTATAAATTGCGAGAATTTCTCTAAAAGGACAGAAGGGGAAGGTGCCTCACCTTGATAATCTTTTCTACACCAGAAGAACAGATCATGTAGGTGTGGGGATTAAATCGGACTTGGTTAACAATAGATCGATGCCCTTTCAGCACCATGAAGGCTCCGTTGACCACCCTACCAATGCCACCTGGGAAAACAGAAGGAAACAAAAATCAGATGATGAAATGAACGAACGTAAATAGGTTCCAGTAACGGCAGATAAACAGCTCTGAATGGGAGCTAAGATTTTTTGATTATACCACCAGCAGAATGCTTAATCTTACAGATAAGTTGCTATGGAAAGAGAGAAGAAGAAACACCTCTCAGCATATGTGCTCTTATGAAGAGCCTTTATTTAGCCTTTAAGCATTGCCCACACCCACCCACTGTAATTCCATTGTCAATGAAACCAAAGCCACTTAAAAATTTCTCAAATTTTTGATCCCCAAGATAGAATCCAAGTGCTACCTTAGAAAAGGCCAATCATGAGCAAAATGAGACTGAACTGCTTGGGAATAGTTAGGCAGCTGAACCAGGGACATGCAGAATCAGAAGCATATAATGACTTAAACGTACAAAAAACATGGCTAATCCATTTGCCCTCAGTTTCTATGATGAAGACAGCAAACAAAACAAAACAAAAAACCCCATAAAAACCAAAACCACTGGGGGAAATAATAGAGAGAATACTTCCTCACCCCTCCCCCCAATAGCAGGGAGAACTAAGGATACAGAAAGAAAGAAGATTTGGATTACTTTCATAATAAGCAGGGTCCAAGTACTGAAAATAAGAATTAGAGAGTGGGACTTAAAGATACCATGTATAGATTAAAGTCAAGAGGACATCGATAGAAGCTGCATTTTAAGGACCATCCTGTAGGCTTCCTTCTTCAGTGAATGAGAAAAGTGCCAGAGGCCTGGAACTTATAACACAGATAAACATGTTATCATTTATGAACTTGGGATAAATTCAAAGGTTCCACTGCACTGGTAATGATATCATACCCTTCCAGAACACATGCACATAAATTCTGATCAAGTTCCTTCTGAGCAATGAGACAACTCAGTACACACAGAAAAACATGTGCCCTTGGCTAACTGGCAAAATGTGATGCATCCAGACACAAACAAATGAGTGTTCATTTATCTACTCAAGAAATCACCTCTTAGTCCCTACCAGGAGCATGGCTCCACCAGGCCGCAAAGTATCATTAGACAATCTGTGCTCCAAGTGCCTCCCTCCACTCCCAACTCCACCTTGTACAAATACTCATTCCAAATATTTCTCAATGTCTGTGTTTAGAGAGAAAAAGACTACAACAATGTCCCTTCCCCCAAAATAGTATGGCTCTAGGGCTACCTTCTGCTTTTGGTCCCCTAACACAACTCTCCTTTGTCTCATGGAAGAGATACCTCCTTATTGCCATGTACATATCTTTTTTATGACAGCAAAAGGTTCCAGACTGCACCCATCTGCTCACTCAGCCAGCTTTAGGTGCTCAGTCTATTTGGTGGGTGACAAAACTTTTCTCCATATTTGACATTAATAATATTTGAATTGTCCAGAATGGAAAACATATTTATCATATTCATATCTCAGCCCAACATCAAGTTTGCTAATAAACCATAAAAAAAGAAAGGGACTAGGACACAGGATTAGTGTATTTTTCATGGAGAAAGAGGATGAGGAAAAGTTAGGCACTGACGTACACTGCCATTGTGGGAACCTCTAGGCGGTCTGAGTGCACCGGGTTCCTAAGGTGGGATGAAAGGGAAGCTGGGCCTAGTCAAAATGAAAATAAACTAGAGAGAATTAGGGAAGAGGGATAAATAGGAATCTAAAGAACCCCAAGATAGTTGTCTTGACAGAGAGATCCTACCATCCCCCAAAAGTTCCTTTGGGTCTATTTCTTCTAGATAAGGTTAATTATGACAAGTAGCATTTCTGCTCATGGGTCTCCTCTGAATTTTACTTTTTTAACATCCTACTTCTACCTCTTGTCCCAGTAGGGTGGTTAGCAAAGAAACTTTGATTTAAATCTAGCAACAGTCTCTTGTTTAATCCTACTGCCTCATAAAAAGGGGGGATGGGCCGGGCACGGTGGCTCACGTCTGTAATCCCAGCACTTTGGGAGGCTGAGACGGGCGGGTCACGAGGTCAGGAGATCGAGACCATCCTGGCTAACACGGTGAAACCCCATCTCTACTAAAAAATACAAAAAAACTAGCTGGGCGAGGTGGCGGGTGCCTGTAGTCCCAGCTACTCGGGAGGCTGAGGCAGGAGAATGGCGTAAACCCGGGAGGCAGAGCTTGCAGTGAGCTGAGATCCAGCCACTGTACTCCAGCCTGGGCGACAGAGCGAGACTCCATCTCAAAAAAAAAAAAAAAAAAAAAAGGCGGGGCGGGGGGGGATGTAGGGGAATTTAAGTGACTTATCCCAAGTCACAAAGCTAGAAAATGGCAGAGCCAAGATTTCAACCAAAGTCTGGCTACAGTGCCTAATATGCTTTCCACGATATCAGCTGCCTTTGGAAGATGGAAAAGTTTGAACAGGAATGGAGTCAGAAGCTTACATTCAGAAGATTTAGATTTCTAAATCTTTCTGGCAGTTATTAGATAGGTGGTTTTCTTCTGAAGTCCTAAATTAAAAGAAGGGGCACTGTATTCAATGGTATCCCAAGCACAAGCTCTATAGCATTACCATAAGCCATTTCATCACATCACTGACACTAGTATACAATGAGAGTAGAACTGGATCTGTCTTACTCTTGCGTACCTAGAACCTGGGGTGCAATGTCCAAAGTCCACCAGGTGCATAAATACTTGCTGAATGAATAGTGTTTGAAAAGAGAGCAATTTTAGAATAAGTATGTCAAAAGAGGACAGATGGAAGGTCTCACAAAGAATCAGCTATCATAGAACTAAAGTGCATCAACCAAACCAATCTTTCTGACTTGGAACACAATTAAAGTAACTTTCAGATCTAAAGAATAGTCGAAGGGTATCAATGTCTGAAAATTCAGATCATGGAAAAACTGTTTCTATTGCACTTTCAGGCAATATGATCTCTCTTTTTTTTTTTTTTTTTTTGAGATGGAGTCTTGATCTGTTGCCCGGGCTGGAGCGCAGTGGCTCGATCAGGGCTCACTGCAACTTCCACCTCCCAGGTTCAAGCAATTCTCTGCCTCAGCCTCCTGAGTAGCTGGGATTACAGGCGCCCACCACCACGCCTGGCTAATTTTTGTATTTTCAGTAGAGACGGGGTTTCACCATCTTGGCCAGGCTGGCCTTGAACTCCTGACCTCGTGATCCACCCGCCTCGGCCTCCCAAAGTGCTGGGATTACAGGCGTGAGCCACCGCGCCCAGCCCTGATTTCTCTTCTTGGTAGCAATTTTAACACGAGGTCTTTTTTTTCCTTCTTTCCACCCACACTGGTACCTAGGAAATCTGAAAAAGAAGAGGAAATCAATAAACTCAGAGACTGATGGTGAAAACAGGTACAGGCAGAATTATAGTGGCCATTTGTTTAAGGTAACCAAGACTGTGTACAATCATAGCAATAAATGACTTCAGAGAGGTTTTTCATAGTTTCTTTCCTGGTTCCCAGGTTTGAGATGATTGAATACAACTGCTACTGAACAGTTTACATACAATATTTTTTTGAGATTCATCCTAGGTATCTGTATAAGCCAGATAGCTTCTCCTTTAATCTGAAATAGCTAAAGTCAAAATGCCAATATCAGAAAGAGTCTAGGGTCTCCTTTCCTCTGTCATCTAACCAGACTGTGCTGGTCGATAGTAGGATTAAATTGGAAGGAGTTAGGAAGGGCATATTTTTATCCAAGAACTATATAACCCACATAATCTCCCTTCAGGGTCATCTCTTAAGACTGTGGGTAAGGGCCCAGGTAAGGATCAACCTCACCCCCTTGGTTGTTGAACTGTCCTGACCGAATTGCTAATAATGGGTACCAATAAATAAAATACCACATACCCAGGAAAAAGGATCTGACTCATTCCTGAGCTGCCATTTGTTTATAAAATTCTGTATAAACCAACAGTCATTTCCCTGGGCCATCTGCTTTGGTAGGCTTAGCCAAATGTGCTGACACTTTTTTTTTTTTTTTTTTTGAGATGGACTCTTGCTCTGTTGCCCAGGCTGGAGTGCAGTGGCACAATCTTGGCTCTCTGCAACCTCCACCTCCTGGGTTCAAGCAATTCTCCTGCCTCAGCCTCCTGAATAGCTAGGATTACAGGCGCATGCCACTACACTCAGCTAATTTTTTTGTATTTTTGGTAGAGATGCGGTTTCACTATGTTGGTCAGGCTGGTCTCCAACTCCTGACCTCATAATCTGTCTGCCTTGGCCTCCCAAAATGCTGGGATTACAGGCATGAGCCACCGCGCCCAACCAGCTGATACCCTCTTTTTAAGTTTAGTTCCTAAGTTGAGGCCAAAGTCTCCATATATTAATCTTTATTTGATTTAGAAGAGATGGTAGGGGGGTGGGAAAGACTATAACCATATCTATTGCAAGATTTCAGAAAAGAAAATTAGAACAAGGTATCTCAAAGAATTTCAGTATCAGTGATCCACTTACTACCTTAGGACACCCCAGGATCCCAAGGGAAAACAACTTGCTCAAAATTCAGATAAAGATCTTTCTAAATGCCAAGGCCAAATGTCTCCTTAGAGAACACCAAGGGAAATGTGTATGTCCTAATTTCCCTCCCTTCTCTACTTATGGCCCACTTCCATCACATTCAGCCAGGGGTTTACTGCCTCAGGCCTTTGAAGAGTCAGAATACTATTCCCATTTCTAGCCAATTTCAGTTGCTTTTGTTTAGTGTCAAGTTCATTTGCTTCATGAAGTCCTCCAAGAATGAGTATGTTTTTCACTCAAATGCTGAAAGCAATGTGGTCAAGATTTCTTGATGTCTTGGTCTAATAGCAACTTAGCAATCATGGCACTTTGGGCTATAAAAGAGACCACTTAAGTACTCTGTACTGAAATCAATCCCAAATGCAACCTGGACAAAACACCAGGATTAATTTTCTTGCCAGAATCTTTGGACTTTTTGCCCTTTCCTTGCAACCCCATTATGGTCATGTGCTGCATAATGATGTTTCAGTCAATGACAGTGGTCCCATAAGATTATAATACTGTATATTGGCCAGGAGCAGTGGCTCACGCCTGTAATCCCAGCACTTTCGGAGGCCAAAGTGGGCGTATCACATGAGGCCAGGAGTTTTGAGACCAGCCTGGTCAACATGGCAAAACCCTGTCTTTATTAAACATACAAAAATTAGCCGGCTGTGGTGGTGCACATCTGTAATCTCAGCTACTCGGGAGGCTGAAGCATGAGAATTGCTTGAATCCGGAAGTTGGAGGTTGCAGTGAGCTCAGATCACACCACTGTACTCCAGCCTAGGTGACAGAGCAAGACTGTCTCAAACACACACACAGGGCAAGACTGTCTCAAACACACACACACACACACACACACACACACACAACCACAGAAACAACAACAAAAATCTAAAAAACAATCCTGTATCTTCACTGTGTCTTTTCTATGTTTAGTTATGTTTAGATACACAAACACTTACCATTGTGTCCAACTGCCTACAGTATTCAGTATAGTCACATGCTATACAGGTTTGTAGACTAGAAGCAATAGGCTATACCACACAGCCTAGGTGTGTATATGCTTTATCATCTAGATTTGTGTAAATATACCCTATGAATTTTGCACAACAAATCACCTAATGACACATTTCTCAGAATGCATCCTCATTATTAAGTGGCTCATGACTATAATAGGTGGAACAAATACCTTTGTAAGAGTGGGAAGAAATTAAGTGTGAAGGCAATAGTGAGGAACTTAGAACAGGGGCCAAAAGACTGGAAGGGGCTGACAGAAGACAAAAACTTATGACAGCAGGAGATAAACCTTGCATTTGTAAACAATAGAGCAATGACCTTCATGAAGAAGAACCTTGGTCTTCTGAGATTTAGATGTTGACATATACAAGATAGTAAGAATAGAGCAAGGTATGTAAGAAGGAGACGTGATAAATGATTGCTAAATGGAAATTAGTGAAGAACACTGTTAAGAGTGCTATTTAAAAAACTCTATCATCCAGTGGCTCATGACTCTAATCCCAATACTTTGGGAGGCCAAGGCAGGTGGATCATGAGGTCAAGAGATCAAGACCATCCTGGCCAACATGGTGAAACCCCATCTCTACGTTAATAACAATACAAAAATTAGTGGGGCGTGGTGGCGCATGCCTGTAGTTCCAGCTATGTGGGAGGCTGAGGCAGAAGAATCACTTGAACCTGGGAGGCAGAGGTTGCAGTGAGCCGAGATTGTGTCACTGCACTCCAGCCTGGCAACAGACGGAGACGCCGTCTCAAAAAGCAAACAAACAAACAAACAACAACTCCATCATCAGGCTAAAAAGACAGATTATGGTATAGGAAATGCTTTCAGTACTTCATGAAGAACCTTATCTGGCAGCTCTAGGCTGGGGTATCAAACCATCCCGAACAACGTACTGATAAGGCAAGACTGTGAACAGATACCTAAAAGGGTAGTAGTACTTTGTAGGGGAGAAGTTGAAAACCAGATAACAGTAGTTATTCAAATGATAAAATGGACATCAAATCTCTGTTAATTACCTAGTCCTTCCCTGAGCAATATGAATGATTTGGACTTGGGAAAATTTAGTATATGACAGCATATGCTATTCACCAAAAAATCCAATGGTTAATTCAGTCTTCATCTGAACTCTTCTTATTTGATTTATCAGCAACATTCAACATAGTTAGTTGCTTCTTCACTTGATTTCCTAGGATCACCCTCTCTTGGTTTTCCTTCTGCCTCAATTGGTCACTCCTTCTTGATCTCCTTTTTGGATACTCTCCTTGATTCCTTTTTGTTTTCTTGCTATGCTGCCCAGGCTGGAGTGCAGTGGCTACTCACAGTTGGAATCACAGCACATTACAACCCTGAACTAATAGGTTCAAGTGATCCTCCCACCTCAGTCTCTCAAGTAGCTGGACTACAGGTGCATGCCACCATACCCAGCTTCCTCCCCTTGACTTCTAAAGATTGGAATACCTTAAGGGCTCAATCCTGACTAAATATACACACTTATTTGGTAAGCTCACCCAGTCTTATGGCTTTATACTATCTACATGTTATCCAAACTTAAAATTGTTATTTCTAGTCCAGACCTTTCTCTTGAACTCTAGACCTTCAAACCATTCAACATTTCTACCTGGATGTTTAAGAAACATCTTGAACTACCTGCACTGCCCTCTTCCTCGATCTTTGAGGAAATCCTGATGGTTTTACCTTCAAAATGTATCTAGAATCCAACCTCTATTACCCTGGTTCAAGCCATCATCACCATTCACCTGTATCAAATGAGACCCCTACTAGTTCTCATTTCTATTCTTGGCAGCCCCATTCCTACCATCAATCCTCAACTCAGCAGCCAGAGTGATCCTTTTAAAACAAGTCAGATCATGCCATTCCTCTGCTCGAAATCCTCTAATGTCACCCCATTTCCTCAGTAAGAGCTTACATGAATTGCACACCCGCCTTGCTTCACTCATCACTGACTTCATCTCCCACTATTATCCCCATCCCCTACTCTGCCTTAACACCTTGACTTCCTTGCTGTTTATCAAATACACCAGGTATACTCTTACTTCAGGACCTTCATGCTGGCTCTCCCTGAAATGCTCTTCTACCAAATTTCTGCATGGCCAGCTCCTTAAGCACTTTGAGGCTTTTACTCAGATATGAACTTCTCAATAAGGCCTATACTAAATATTCTGTATACAACTGCAACACCCCAGGCCCCCAATACCACCCCAGGCCGCCCAATACCACTTTCTATCTTCCTTACTCTGTTCTACTTTTTCTATAGCACTTCTAACCTTTTAAACATACTACGTACTTTACTATGTTTATTGTTCATTGTTTCCCCTGCTAGAACATAAGCTCCATGATAGCAGGGCTTCTATCTCCACTGTATCCCTAGTCTCTAGAACTGTGCCTAGCACAGAGTAAGGTTTTTAATAAATATATGATGAAATGAAAAGATGTGAGTGTATTAGATGGTGGAACACAAGCATGCAGGAAAAAAAAATCTCCACATATGTGTTCCATCACCCAATAAGTGTTTCTTTTTCTCCAATCTTCCTGCAGCCAATTTCATATCTTTTTTTTTTTTTTTTTTTTTTTTTTTGAGACAGGGTCTCATTCTGTTCCCCAGGCTGGAGTGCAGTGGCATGATTTTGGCTCACAGTAATCCCACCTCCCAGGCTCAAGCAATCTTCCTACCTCAGCCTCCCTAGTAGCTGGGACTATAGGGACATGGCGCCACGCCTGGCTAATTTTTTGTATTTTTTGTAGAGATAGGGTTTCGCCATGTTGCTCAGGCTGGTCTCAAACTCTTGGGCTCAAACAATCCTCCTGCCTTGGCCCTCCGAAGTGCTGGGATTACAGGTGTGAGCCACCTAATCCAGCCCAGATATTCTTTTTTTTTTTTTTTTTTAAGATGGAATCTCACCAGGCTGGAGTGCAGTGGTGTGATCTCACTGCAACCTCCGCCTACTGGGGGTTCAAGTGATTCTCCTGCCTCAGCTTCCCAAGTAGCTGGGACTACTGGCATGCACCACCATGCCCAGCTAATTTTTGTATTTTTAGTAGAGATGGGATTTCGCCATGTTGGCCAGCATGGTCTCAATCTCTCAACCTCGGGATCTGCCCGCCTTGGCCTCCCAAAGTGCTGGGATTACAGGCATGGAGCCACTGCGCCTGGCCTAGATATTCTTTTACAGCATTTTTACTATAATGTAGTAAGTAGGAGCAAAGAAATAAAGGGGCTGAAATCCTACCTATCCTTCAGGGTCCTCTGAAATGCTAACTGCATGAAAATTTTACCAGTCTCCCCAAGTCTCTTCAAGACCTCCTTCATTATCTTTTTTATAGGCCTCAGAAGCCACTTTTACAT
This sequence comes from Rhinopithecus roxellana, assembly GCF_007565055.1. Taxonomy (NCBI): domain Eukaryota; kingdom Metazoa; phylum Chordata; class Mammalia; order Primates; family Cercopithecidae; genus Rhinopithecus; species Rhinopithecus roxellana. Next base: position 83,809,782 of record NC_044553.1, on the reverse strand, counting down.
TGAGTGTATGTGTCTGTGTGTGTGCTCACGCACATCCTTTTTGTTGTCTCTGTTATACTGGAAGCTCTCTGAAGGCAAAAAAATGTTCATTTTTCAGTGGCCCATAGAGCTTTACATGATGTCTTATCTAAGGATACTCAATAAGTGAACAAATTGAAATTAAAGCCCTCATCATCCTCTTTGGGATAAAGCTTGAAGCTTAAAGCTGTCTGCTAAAATGAGGTTTGGTAAGCAGATTTAAGACAATCTGTTTCATTCTTGACTCCACTGGTAGAATTAAGAGTTTACTGCAAGGGCCGGACGTGGTAGCTCATGCCTGTAATCCCAGCACTTTGGGAGGCCAAGACAGGCGGATCACCTGAGGTCGGGAGTTCGAGATCAGCCTGACCAACATGGAGAAACCCCGTCTCTATTAAAAATACAAAATTAGCTAGGTGTGGTGGCACATGCCTGTAAACCCAGCTACTCAGGAGGCTAAGGCAGGAGAATCGCTTGAACCCGGGAGGCAGAGGTTCCAGTGAGCCGAGATCGTGCCATTGCACTCCAGCCTGGGCAACAAGAACGAAACTCCATCTCAAAAAAAAAAAAAAAAAAAAAGTTTACGGCAAGACAAGAGACTACTTCTTTTCCTGGTACATCTAGAAAAGGTAACCAAGCCTCTTAGCATTTCAAAAAGGCCCAAGTTAACAGCTGCAGGGTCTTCTAGTCTCAAACCATAAAGAGAAGGACAATCAAGGATACTGACAATACAGACAGAGCAGTGACTGCCTCCTGGAGACCACATAACCACTTAAGAGATGAGAAAAGCCAGATGGGGATAGCCAATGCTGTCAGTACAGCTCAAAGACCTCCACAGGCATCAATGCTTAGTTGCACAAAAAAGTCAGTTATGCTGAGTTCTTTCATCATATGTGCCTCACATGTGTTTATAACCAACTACTTGCAACCAATTAAAAACAGCTGTTTTTTCCAATTACATGGGAGGAAAAAGCAGATACCTAGGCCTAAGTCACTGAGAGTAAATACATGTCTAGAAAAAGAAGACAGAGCACACAAACATATGCAGGCCCATAAAAACGCATTTACAGCTGTTTCCAGCCTACTTCATCAGCCTACTGCCAGTGGGGGCGGTTGCAGTGACTTGGCAGTAAAAATACATGTTTTTCCCTTCCATTCAGGGAAAAATTTGTCACATAAGAGAACTCTCTTGAACTACTGATGAGTCAAGGGCAGCCTTCATGCAAGAACAACTCAATCAGCCATTCCAGGAGGGTAGCAAGGAAGGACAATGTCTTGATCTCTAAGGAGTTATTAAAAGGTGAGAGTGTAGACATGGAGTCTCATTCTTTCATTCTGTTGTTGAAGTGTGCAGTCTCAAACTCCTGGGCTCAAGCAATACTCCTGCCTCAGCCTCCTGAGCAACTGGGACTACAGGCATATGCCACCATGCCCAGTTTTCTTTCTTTCTTTTTATTATTAGAGACACAGTCTTGCTGTGTTGCTCAGGCTGGTCTCAAACTCATGGGCTCAACTGATCTTCCTGCCTCAGCCTCCCAAAGTGCCAGGATTACAGGTACGAGCCATTGTGCCCAGTAGCAGTTAGTTTAAAAAAATTTTTTGTGAAGACAGGATTCCACTATGTTGCTCAGGATGGTCTCAAACTCCTGAGGCATCAAGTGATCCTCCCACCTCAGCCTCCCAAAGTGCTGGGATTACAGGCATGTGCCACTGTGCCCAGCCGAGAAGGTTTTCTTAGTGAGGAATAACAGTCATTCAGTAGCTACTAAGTACTCTCACAATAATCCTAAGAAAGTACTATTATTGGTGGTGGTGTTAAAATCCTTATTTCACAGGAGTTTGGTAAGATTAGGAAATTTTTCCAAAGCCCCCAGTTGGAAGATAAATGGATCAGGAATTTAAAGCCAGTCCTAACAACTCTATCACGTTATGCTTCTTTCCATAAATAAGAAGGTCTTAGAGTAAGAGGTAGCTCAAGAAAAGCAACTTGACCTGTGAAAACCCTAAAGCCCTTTCTAACAAGAATTCAGGGAAAGAGAAGGGAAAGGCAAAATAAATATTTTCAAGAGACACCTACCAACCTTCCCCGCACATTGCCAAATCCATTACTTCCATACCTAACTTATTAGGGAAAAAATGCTTTGGAAATGATGGATCTACACTGATCTTACTATATATAGCAGTAACAATGTCTCATATTTGAATATGCATTGTTTTCAGAAAGCTTCCAAGATTATTAAATCATCACACAATATAAGGCAGGGGAGGGAGACATTTTATATAAGAAACTGAGGCTCAGACAAATACTATTATGTAACTTGCTAAAAATCAGTCATGTAGTTAGTGGTAGTTAAGTTCAAGTTAGAGGACTTGAATCCAGGTATGATTTTAAGTCTAATGCTCCTTTCAACATGTAACTCTGGCTCTATATGTAACTGCTAGTCTATTTATTTTATTTTCAGAATTGCCACATAAAAACAGATGCCCTTCCTACCTACTTTAGAGGTCATAGACATATTCCAATGGACTTTTTCTTTGCCACAGCAAAGTTCCCAGTTCTAGTTCTATTCCTTCCTCTAATTCTTATTTTTATTTTTATTTTTTTGTTTTTATTTTTTGAGCTGGAGTCTCCTCTGTCACTCAAGCTGGAGTGCAGTGGTGCGATCTCGGCTCATTGCAACCTCTCCCTCCCGGGTTCAAGCAATTCTCCTGCCACAGCCTCCCAAGTAGCTGGGATGATGGGTGTGCACCACTATGCCCGGCTAATTTTTGAATTTTTAGTAAAGACAGTGTTTCACTATGTCGGCCAGGTTGGTCTCAAACTCCTGACCTCAAGTGATCCGCCTCCCTCAGTCTCCCAAAGTGCCAGGATTACAGGCATGAGCCACTGCGCCCGGCCCCTTCCTCTAATTTTTAAAGGGATTTTTAGAATGAGTTATTTAAAATCAACTAAAAAATTGGACCTGATCTTCCCTGGTAGCAAGTTTTATAGTAGATATAGGTCTTATATATTGAAATGATCTCCTCAGCCCACTAGGAAGTCCTGTTGGAAAGACCTATATAGTACTGTTTATACCGCAAATAAATTTCATCTCTTTGGAGTTTGTATAGCAAAAAAACAAAGACTGATTAACAGTCTTCCTGAGCAGGAGTATGCAGAAGAAAAAGATGGCCTTGACTTTGGCTAACACTCAGGACTGCTCTCCATCTCATTCTCTCAGCACTCAGCACGCACATGAAACACACAGCAGGCATCAAATAAATGCTGACTGCTTGTCATCTAGAGTCTAGTTCTGATTATGTCATTAGGTATACAAATGGCAAGTCAGCTTTCCCTTACTAGCCTGCCTTAGAATCATATATCCAATAGGTGAGAGAAAGAGGGAAAGACAGAGAGAGAAAATGAATGATTGAATGAATGTGTACACACTTATCCTTGGCCCATGATTATTTAAGTCAAAAATACATTAGATTGGATTAAGAGTTTCCTGACAAGATTTTCCTCATCTAAGCATTCAAAGTTAGAACTCAAGGGATGCATCCAGCCCACAGATATCTTGTTAGGCTTACTGAACTTTGCTAAATATTTTTTATAGCTATGCATTAATTGCCAACATTTTAAAATTGAGGTATTACATATAAAAATGAGAGGTACCAAGTATTCCTGAAGCCAGGTTGAAGAGTAGGGCTGAAAACAGGAGGAGTTAAAACCATGTATAAAGCATGGTTAAAACTCTTCCCTTGAGTCCACATGGCCAGGAAACCATCCATTCCCCACATAAGCAGAAGTCTGGGGGTTGCCAACTGACACTGACCCAAAGAGGTTTTAGACTGGGGATACAAGGCACAGTTGGGGGGTAGGATTCAACAAAAATCTTCATATAGATCTGTAAGACCCACAGCCTCATTTCCCTATTTGGCTCTTAGAGCCATAGTTTAATTACCAGGCAAATACTCTCTACGTAGGAGAATGAAGATTCCTGTCTTGGGAAACTGATTGATTTCAATAGTAGAAAGTCAACACAGAATGTCTAATATTGAAAATCCAAAAATATTATAAGCATGTTATAGGCAAAGGTAGAGAAAGGGACTGCTGTGCTTTTAAAAAATAAGCTTTATAATATTATTTGATTTAAAAATTATATAGCTCTATTACTTTGATTAAAAAAGTATTTAATTACAAAAATAGTGGAGGTAATAAAAAAGAACAAGAAGGAAGAATAGAAAGAAAAAGAGAAGTTCTACGAATATGAAAAAATAAAAGAGACCAGGCACAGTGACGCGCACCTGTAGTCCCAGATACTTGGGAGGCTTAGGCAGGAAGATTGCTTCAGCCCAGGAGCTCAAGGCTGTATGTAGTATGCTCTGATTGTGCCTGTGAATAGCCACTGCACTCCAGCCTGGGCATCATAGCGAGACCCTGACTTTTTTTTTTTTTTTTAAAGAGAGAGAAGAGAAAAAAAAAAAATGTGGGTGGGATCTGTCAGAATAGTGGCAGAAGGGCTGAATCCCCAAATGAGTCAAGACATGCAAAAAATAATCTTAAAAGATACTTTAGACACATACAGAGCAAGATGATGATCAAAGGGACAGACTTGCTGTGACTGATGATGTGAGCTGAAGAGCGATACAGATAAAACAAACCCTCAATTACAGTTAGTGAATCCAACAACAGGGATAGTCATAAGGTCTTGTCCTTGTGAACAAAGAAGCCCAAGTACCAAGTAAAGGATGGGGATGCAGAACCAACCACAGCCTATGTGGAAAGTATTAATAGATCATGGGTTCTGTGGCCTTTAAAAAAGCTTATGTGACATTGGGTGTACTTTCTGAAACACTGCATAGTGCACTTTAGAATAAAGCAGCCAAAGATTCTTATCTGGCCTGATCAGACTAAATCTGCTAGATGTATTCCGTTAATCCATAAACAGGGGTAGAACAAATTCAGGAGAGAAAATCAGTACAGCAGAGGAATTGACATAATTATTTTTTAAGGAACTACTAACTAAACTTAGGGGTACTATCTCTGGAGAACATCTAGAAGGTGACATGAGAACTTCCTTATAAGAAGGGCAAGGGACACTAGGGATGCATGTGCACAGAGAAAAGTGAGAACATAGTGAGAAGGTGGCCAAGGAGAGAGACACTGAGAGAAATCAAACTGGCCAGCACCTTGATCGTGGACTTCTAGCCTGCAGAACTGTGAGAAAATAAATTTCTGTTAAGCCACCCAGTCTGTGATACTTTGTTACTGCAGCTCTGGCAGACTAGATGGTCCATATCCTAAATCAGTAAAGAAAGCAGCAGGGGGCCAGCCACAGTGGCTCATGCCATATACTTCCAGCACTTTGGGAGGCCAAGGTGGGACGATCACTTAAGCCCAGAGTTTGAGGCTACAGTGAACCAAGGTCATGCCACTCCACTCCAGCCTGGGCTCGAGAGTGAGACCCTATCTCTTACAAAAAAAAAAAAGAAAGAAAGAAAGCAGCAGGGAGAAGAAGAAAACCTATGATACTATTGCTAATTCTTTCCTATTGTCTCTATTCAAACTTGAAAAAGATTCCAGAGAATAGTCCTGGGGAGAAGAAGGATTATCCTCATTCTATTTTTAAAGTCATACTAACTTAATAATTAAAAGCTTTCCAAGATCAGGTAAAAGATACAATTAAACCCAAAGATTACTTCTCAACCAATCAAGCTAGGATTTACAGGGGTGAGAGACTTGTATCTACAACTACCTCAAGTGCTAGAACTTCACTTTTTGTTCAGGTAGACTACTGCTGTTCCATTTGCTTGTGCTTCAAAGGTAAGCTGTTTCACTCATGCTTTCTAAATTCTAGAAAGGGAAAAGCCCTTTTGTAACTTGTTTAGTAACTAGACCACAGCAAATGTTGAGTTATGCCAAAAGTGGGCCTCAACAGGTTTTGAAAGGCAGATATTTGGTAAGAATATTGTTAATTCAGCAATAGCCAAGAACTTCCCTAAACTCTGAGCACTACTATAGACATGTTTTGTGTAATATACTGGGCATAGTACTCTAATTTTCCTAAAGGCCATTTTTCAGCTTAATGTCATATATCACCTGGAACAGATGGCTATATTGAGCTGTTTGAGTATTAAAAACAGACATTTTTCTACCATTAGGTAACACTCATTGAGCACACGAAGACACTATTATCAAGAATGAAGATTAAGAAACAAACCATCCTAAGAAAAAAAAGGTAAAACAAACAAACAAACAAAAAACAGCAAGTAAAAAGAACAAAGAGGTATGATCCACACTTTTGAAAGCTCAGATTGCTTAAATACAAATTTACGGAAAGCTGTAGGCTTTTTTCAGAATACAACTACAGCAAATGCAGAAATATTTCTTCCTAATTTCTCTGACATCCTGGGTCAACAAAGCCCCAGGGAACATACCTGTCCATCAACAGAGAAAGCCTCCCTTTAGTTAACATGACCAGGGAGGACAAAGGAAAGAAAGAGCCCTACCAACTGTTTGTAGAGTAATAAGCAAGAATATGAAGATGGATAATAAAAGCAAAGCATGTAAAAGCAAGACAAAAACATTCCAGGTGTGGGCTGGGCGTGGTGGCTCATGCCTGTAATTCCAACACTTTGGGAGGCTGAGGAGGGGAGATCATCTGAGGTCAGGAGTTCGAGATCAGCCTGGCCAACATGGTGAAACCCTGTTTCTACTAAAAATACAAAAAATTAGCCGGTGTGGTGGCGTGTGCCTGTAATCCCAGCTGCTCAGGAGGCTGAGGCAGGAGAATCACTTGAACCTGGGAGGCAGAGGTTGCAGTGAGCCGAGATACCACCAATGCACTCCGGCCTGAGCAACAAGAGAGAAACTCCATCTCAAAAAAAAAAAAAAAAAAAAAAAAAAAATCCAGGTGTGAAATAGGAGGAGATTGGAAATAAAGGACATAAAGGAGTTCTATGAAGTCTGAAGAAAGGTTCTTAGGAGGAAAAAAATATAAGCATCATTTATGTCAGATAAAGCTATGTTTGAGGGATATAGTTTAATCTGGTTTATAATTTTTATTTTTAAATTTCCTTTGGTCACAGCTTATGTAAGAAGAGAATTATTATCCTCTACTGCTAAAGATCTGTCCCCTCAGGGCACAGCATACCAAAGGTCAACAGGGCCAGCAATAGCAGTATGTTCATGTGAAGGATATACTCACCTGCTTCTGGATCTGCCGGAATTCTCCACATGTACAGGTTGAAGTCATCAGAGCCTGAAAGGATATACTGTTGGAACAAAAAAAATATAGATAACATCATATATTATAACATAGAATACAATATATAATATAATAATAAACATATTAATTTTTTTTGAGATGGAGTCTTGCTCTGTTGTCCAGACTGGAATGCAGTGGTGCGATCTCAGCTCACTGCAACATCCGGCTCCTGGGCTCAAGTGATTCTCCTGCCTCAACCTCCTGAGTAGCTGGGACTACAGGTGCGTGCCACCACGCCCAGCTAATTTTTTGTATTTTTCAGTAAAGATGGGGTTTCACCATGTTGGCCAGGCTGGTCTCAAACTCCTGACCTCAGGTGATCCGCCCACCTTGGCCTCCCAAAGTGCTGGGATTACAGGTGTGAGTCACCACAATTGGCCTAAACATATTCATTTTTAATATATCTATCTGTACAGAGATTTCCTTTAAATAAACAACATAAATGGGCATATATTTATAAGGCACCACACAGCAAACACCCTCTTAAAAATACCTGCAAATCAAAAGGCGTGTTAGCTAAACTCAGCAACAAGAAAAAAATGACCTAATTCAAAAAGGGGCAAATTAGATAGTTCTCCAAAGAAATATACAAATGGCTAGTAAGTATATGAAAAGATGCTCAACATCACTAATAATTAGAAAAATGCAAATCAAAACCACAATGAAATACTATTTCACACCCATTAGGATGACTATTACCAAAAAAAAAAAAAAAAAAAAAAAAAAAGACAAGTATTGGCAAGGATGTGGAGAAAGTGGGAACTCTTGTGCATTGCTGGTAGGAATGAGTAACAGTGCAGCTACTGTGGAAAACAATATGGCAATTCCTCAACAAGTTAAATATAGAACTACCATATGATGCAGCAATTACAATCCTAGGTATATATCCAAGAATTGAAAGCGGGGACTCTAAGAGATATCTGTATACCCATTTTCATAGCAGCATTATTCATAATAGCCAAAAGGTGGAAACAACCCAAGGGTCTACTGACAGACGAATGGATAAACAAAATGTGGTAATACATACAATGGAATATTATTCAGCCTTTAAAAGGAAGGAAATTCTGACACATGCTACAACAGGGATAAACCGTGACATTATACTAAATGAAATAAGGCAGAAACAAAAAGACAGATACTGTATGACTCCACTTATATGAGGCACTGGGAGTAGTAAAATTCACAGAAAGAGCAAGTGGTTGCCAGGGGCTGGGAGGAGGGAGAATGAAGAGTTATTGTTTGTTGGGGAGTTTCAGTCTGGGATGATGAAGAAGTTCTGAAGGTGGATAGTGGTGATGGCTGCACAGCAATGTGATTGTACTTAATGCCACTGAACTGTGGATTTCTAAATGGTTACAATGGTAAATCTCATGTTATGTATATTTTACCACAATTTAAAAAAATTTTAATGCAGAATGTAAAAACTAGGAGCTTCCCAGAGATCTTTTACATAAGGCCAAGTATCCTGAACTTCTCTACTGCCAGCTGATACCTTTGACCAGGAAGCCATCACCAACATAGCCATGAATTAGTGCCTGGGCATAAGCAGTGGTCTTTTATGTGCTTGATCTCAAAAAGGACACTGTACCAGATCAACTCTAATGTGTACTCATAAAAGCATTGTCTAACATTGTCTAATAGAAACTAGAGAGTAATTCTGAGAGTTCATTTATTTCCAAAGATTAACATAAGTGTTTTACTTTAAGTTGAGGTCAGCATTACTTCTTCCTGTCTTTTGCCCCCATCTGCTCATTTCCCTGAAAAAGAAAGGCCTACTGTTTTCCTTTTGTGTGTGTGTGTATGTGACAGCATCTTGCTGTGTTGCCCATGCTAGAGGGCAGTGGCATGATCATGGCTCACTGCAGTCTCGACTCCCTGGGCTCAAGTGATCCTCCCGCCTCAGCCTCCGCAGTAGATGGATAACAGGCACGCACCACGACACGTAGCCTATTCATTCATTTATTTATTTATGAGACAGGGTCTCGCTCTGTCACCCAGGCTGGAGTGCAGTGGCACAATCATTGCTCATTGCAGCCTTGACTCCTAGGCTCAAATGATTGTCCTGCCTTAGCCTCCTGAGTAGCTGGGACTACAGGCAGGCACCACCACACCCAGCTAATATTTTGTGGAGACAGGGGTCTCACTTTCATTGCCCAGGCTGGTCTCAAACTTCTGGGCTCAAGTGATCCTCCTGCCTCAGCCTCCCAATGTGTCGGGATTATAGGCATAGGCTACAGTGCCTGGCCAGGTCTACAGTTTTCTAAAGAAAATGTCATACTTGAAAATGACATCGAACAATCCCCAAAAAGTATAAGTCCAACATATACACAACCTCCTGCCTAACATAAATTACTAAATACTGTGCAATCATTTAAAATCAATTTCCTAGCCTTCAAAACACTCGTAGGAACATGAGAAAAAAGGCAAAGACAGGTAGATCTAAAGATGAAGAAAATGCTGTCTATAGGGATTAGGTAATAAGGGCACAGTGGAAAAAGCAGTAGGCTCAGTTTCTTTATCTGCAACATGAGAGAACTGGACTGGTGGCTCTGTGAGGCTCATTTAATTCTAAGATTCTATGATTACTCTGTGAAGGAATGTTGGAAGCTGGATTAGACCCAAAAAGTCCCTAAGCTGCCAGCCCAAGTGATTTGATAAGTCACTCCACAAACATGCTCAAGACAAGGAAACTCATAAGGCTAATCTTGTTAAACTTCAATTTAAAAGTTTCCTAAACAACAACAACAATGAAAAAACATGATTTAAAAAATGGGCCAAGGACTTGAATAGACATTTCTCCAAAGAAGTAGAACATGGCCATATACAAATGGCCAATAAGCACATGAAAAGATGTTCAACATCACCGATCATTAGGGAAATGCAAATCAAAACAATGAGATACCACCTCATACCCATTAGAATGGTTACTATCAAAAACAAAACAAAGACCCACAAAATAGTTCCCCCCAAAATTAAAGATAGAATTATCATATGATCCAGCAATTCCAATTCTGGGTACACATCCAAAAGTACTGAAAACAAGATTAGAGATACTTGCAACCTATGTTCATAGCAGCACTGTTTACAATGGCCAAGAGGTGGAATCATCCCCTATGTGTCCATCAACATCATTCAGCCTTAACAAGGAAGGAAATTCTGACACATGCTACAACATGGATCAACTCTGAGGACATCACATCATGCTAACTGAAATAAGCCAGTCACAAAAAGACAAATACTCTATGATCCTACTACAGTAGTCATGAAAATTCAGACACAAAGTAGAATGGTGGTTGCCAGGGCCTAGTGGGAGGGGAAATGGGGAGTTGATGTCTAGTGGGCACAGAGTTTCAGTTTGAGATGAAGAAGTTCTAGAGATGGATGGTGGTGATGGTTACACAACAATGTAAATGTATATATTTAATTACACTTTTTTTTTTTTTTGAGACAGAGTTTTTGCTGCCCAGGCTGGAGTACAGTGCTGCAACCTCGGCTCACTGCAACCTTCACCTCCCGGATTCAAGCGATTCTCATGCCTCAGCCTCCCCAGCAGCTGGGACTACAGGCGGGCGCCACCATTTCCTGTTACTTGTTACATGTTTAAAAAAGGCTATGAACTTCACGTGGAATTCCTGCTACCCTGCCCCCCATACCACTGCAAACTAAACAAACAAAAAATAATATTTAAAAAGACTGAGCCCAGTGGGCTTATCAGGGGTTTTACTATTTCATTGTGAAGCATCAGTGCTTTCCTATTTGTTCAGCTATTCACCAGGACAAAGCCATGAGAAGGGAAAATTGGATTCCCAGACAGAATGCTGACTCAGAAGACTGCCTTAGAAGGAAGAAAACTCTCCCAGAGTTAAGGCCTGTTGGGTTTAATATGACAGCTCCTAAAATATGCAGAAAATGCATAAAATGTACAGGCTTCCTCTTAGGGATAAAGGCAACTCCTGACCTCTCTTCCTCTTGGAATTGTTCTTCCATCCACCACAAGAGAACAGCTCGGGATGATTTTTAAGGGGGCGCGTCTTGCCTCACTGCCATCTAGTGAGGGCATTTGAGCGTTCACACACTCTGGAATCACAAAACTGTCCTGTGGAATTCATTATGGCATTTTACGGTTGTCTGCTGGATGCCTCCTAGCATTAAAAATTGGCTGCCTGGGTACTGCTGACTATAAGGACAGAAATAAAAGTGAGGTCATTCCTTCATTCATTAAACAAATATTTATTGAATGTCTAATACATGTTAGGGATTGTTCCAGGGAAGGGAAGGCAGAGTTGATCAAAAGAGACCCTGTTCCTGTCTCATGAAGCTTACATTCTATTGATGGGAGGGGGAAAATATTATAGACATATATAATATGGGGAGAGCAAAAAAAGTTAAACAAAAAAAAAACATATATAATGTGTCCAGTGGTGACAAGTATTCTAGAGAAAAATTAAACAGCAGGTTAGCGCATATAGGGGGTGCTGGGGGTTGGCGTGTTAGTTTCCGTTTTACAGAGGGTGGTCACAGAAGGCCTCTTTGATAAAATGGTATTTTGAATAGAGCCCTGAAGGAAATGAGGGAGCAAGTTATGTGGATATCTGGGAGAAGAGTATTCCAGGAGAGCAGACAGAGTTCTGGCTATTTTAAAATATAAGGCAGTCATTAAGAGCTCTTTTGTCTTTTTTTTTTTTTTAAGTTTTGTGGAAATAAAGATTATTTCAAGTGAGCTGAGTACAGAGATACATTTACTATCATAAGAGCAGCTAGAAACATTCCTGTCTTCTAAAGCTATGCTGAAAGGGTCATCCCCTCCCGGACTCAGGCTGGCTAGGGCCACCGAGTGGGGCCTTGCTGATGGTTAGTGCTTAAAAGGACCACCAGGACACTGCAGGTCTAGGTGGGCCATCTTACAAATATTTGCTGAAGGATATAAGGAAATATAAGCAAGAAAACAAAGATCAAACAGTGCCGATGGCACTGTGTCACTACCAAAAGAAACAAACCCAAAGTACTTCATTATATTAAAACTTAAGAAACACAGTAATTATTTCAATTAACCAGAAAACTGGACTTCACCTCAAGAGGTGAAATTGGAGGCATAGGTTTTTCTCTCTGTCTTTTCTTTATCTTGATGATCTAATTTCAAACAGTACCTGCTCATTCTCACCCAGGAAATCTGGTGTTTGGGGTCTGAAGCTGACCTGGAGTAAAGTGCTTCTGGCCTAGATAACAGAAAGGCTCAGCAGCAGATACTTCTATATAAATAGGCAAGCTATAGAAACTTAATAGAAAAATTGGTTGCTCCAAATTCCTGTTTCATATTTTTTATGACTTGAAAACCAACGTTCATATTTCATACACTACTGTGAAAAAAACTAAAAATTACTATTCAACTTTGGAAAGGCAGAAACTAAATAAGGTGATAAGAAGTTTGTGGCCAAATGGGGACATGAATATGAAGAATTCATTACCTTCTCTAAGCTATTTTTTTAACATCATTCTAAACATTGAGGGGGAAACCACAAATTAAAAACTCACTTCATGTTCTGCTTCTGTGCTAAAAAAAAAAAAAAAAAAAAAAAAAAAAAAAAAAAAGGCAATAACAAATGTAAGAGGAAAAAATAAATAATAAGATTTAAAAGAATATAAGAGAAAAGAAAAAACAAAAAAACGAAACTCACTTCACAGAGCCTTTTATCTTCTATTCTATTGAGAAGAACAGGGCGGGGCTCCAAGAGGAAGAAAGAATGTTTTAGATACTTCACTATCTAGGCAATAAAGTCTCCATTTCCCAAAACACTCTGAGTTGAGGGGGAGGTAGGAGATCCATAGACTACAATTAGATCAGAGTGGAAGATATATTTAATTTTTGTTTGGTTTTGTGGGTAAGGCGGGAAATATCAATGCTAAAATGAACGTGAGTTGTTGTGTGGACACACATTATCCCTAATCCTTCCCAGCTGGCCACAAAGGTTGAAAGTTGGCCACATTCTGATTCACCTCACTTTTCATTCCTTCTGTGGTCCAAGGGGGCAAGCTATTTACTGATCTGAATGTTTACTGATCTAGACATTTTAAGTAGGGTTAACCTGAGGCCAGTGCATGGTGGGGTTTCATCCAATCCACTGTCAGTATGGAGATACTAACTTGCTCAAGCATAGGAACAGATCAACAATTCCCTCTCAATAGATTTCAGGAAGGAACCACCATCATGACCACCACCAAGAACAACATTGAAAAATATTACTGATTGGTATCTGTCACTGTCTCACTGACCCAAATGTCCTCTGTCAATCCATTGACCTTTATAGAAAATGTGTGTGTGTGTGTATTTGTGTGTATGTGTGTGTTTGTGGTGCATGCTTACACAGGATTTGATCTTCTCCAACATCTGTTGATGACGAAGGAAACATATCAATCAGTTACTATTCATTGAGTACTGATCAATTTACCCAGTTCTCTCCAAAGGCTCCTTCCATAGTAATTGATTAATTATTCTTCAGTAAATGGCATGCCTGTCTAATTAGCTGTATTGACTAGGACAGAAAAACCAGATGGCTTGCTAGCCTAGATCAGTAACATCACAGAGACTGCTATTTAAATTTAAATCAAACATAGTTCTTATTTTCCCCTGACCTTCTGTCAGAAGGGGAAAAACAATGTGATTGAAAACTCTGTGATATGCTCTCTAGATGACTATTTCCAGAAAAAGGTTTGCTAACTGGCATATAATATACCTTTGATCATACCATTTATAACCAGTGCTTGCCACAAATACAAAGCAATCAGAGCAAATTTTCTTTGGAAACGGGCAAAGCCATAGATTTATTTTATTTGTGGTAAGAGAAATTTCATTGCCTCCCAATAAAAGCATACAAATATGCATACCCATAAGATTAACACTATTTTTGCATGTGAAGTTACATTCTTCTTGCTTCTTTGAGCCATTTGCCATTTCAGCTCCATTAGGCTTCTGAAATCTTTCAGTTTATTAAAATACCCAACCTTTATGGGTTCTGCATAGAAAAAATTCTATTAATAAAGGAATATTCCATAAAGGCAGCCAATAACAGTTAAATAATCAGCAGAAAAGGAAAAAAATGCTGTAAATTACCAACAGGTGGTTATAACAAAGTGGCCAGAAACATGAATCTTTATTTGGCCAACCATTTTGGAAACCTGAGCAAGATGAGGGGCCATTAACCATTGGCCCCCTTCCATGGGTTTCAGTTTTTGTATGTGAGGACTGGGGAGTGAGGAGATGGTAGCACTCACTTCAGTCCATATATGAGTATTTATACTCTTCATTCAAGAAAAGGTGTCCCAGCATTCTGAGGAAGTAACATTATTTTCTTTTTTCTCCAAAGCTTGAAGATACCTCAAAAAGAGGCAAAGCTCTTCTACCAAAAGTAAAATCTCTAAGGAGGATGAGACAGGTTATACTCTGTTCCTCTTCATTAACATTTACCAAGGATTTCCTAGTGGGGCCCAGACTCTTAGCCAGGAGCCATGCATTAAAGAACTGCCATGTCCTGTCACCAGATCACATCAATTCCACTTGTTCCTAAGAAGAATCCAGGTCACCTTGTGTTCCTGAACGATTATAAATCAGACCATACCTAGCAGGCCTCATATACTCCAAAACCTTTTAAGCTTCTAAGTTCTAAAGTTGTATCAGTAAACGGACTAAAAGACAACATAACCCAAAGATAAAATCTTAACCCAGGATTGATAATACCTGAGCCTCTAGGTTTCAAGAGTTCCATAAACACTTTATTATTATATGGAAAACAATGTAGATGTGTACATTTTTCTGAGATGACTGTTTATAGTTTTTAGAGTTTCAAAAAGGTACAGGATTCAAAAAGAGTTACAAATGGCTGATTTAATAAAGTTGTATTCTGGAACTGAGTAGCTGTACTGTGTAGCACCACGGTCTAGACACTACTTGGACAGCATATCTCACCTGCCAATGAAACTCCTACGAAAGAAGATCGAGAAGCAGAAATTCAAATTGCGGCAGCGGAACCTAAAGTTTCAGGGGGCCTCAAATCTGACCCTGTCAGAAACTCAAAATAGAGATGTGTCTGAAGAAACAATGGGAGGTGGAAAGGTTAAAAAATCAAAACATTCTATGAACGTGGGCTTATCAGATACTCAAAATGGAGACGTGTCTCAAGAAGCAGTGGAAAATATAAAAGTTAAAACACCTCCCCTGAAATCCACTGTATTAACCAATGGAGAAGCAACAATGCAGTCTCCTAACTCAGAATCAAAAAAGAAAAAGAGAAAAATGGTGAATGATGCTGGACCTGATACAAAAAAAGCAAAAACTGAAAACAAAGAGGAATCTGAAGAAGAAAGTGCCAAGACTCCTAAAGAAACAGAAAATAATGTGGAGAAGCCAGATAATGATGAAGATGACAGTGAGGTGCCCAGTCTGCCCCTGGGACTGACAGGAGCTTTTGAGGACACTTCATTTGCTTCTCTATGTAATCTTGTCAATGAAAATACTCTGAAGGCAATAAAAGAAATGGGTTTTACAAACATGACGAAATTCAGCATAAAAGTATCAGACCACTTCTGGAAGGCATGGATCTTCTTGCAGCTACAAAAACTGTCAGTGGTAAACCCCCGGCTTTTCTCATCCCTGCAGCTGAACTCATTGTTAAATTTAAGTTCATGCCCAGGAATGGAACGGAGGTCCTTATTCTCTCACCTACTAGAGAACTAGTCATGCAAACTTTTGGTGTTCTTAAGGAGCTAATGACTTACCATGTGCATACCTATGGGTTGATAATGGGTAGCAGTAACAGACCTACTGAAGCATAGAAACTTGCTAATGGGATCAACATCATTGTGGTCACACCAGGCCATCTGCTGGACCATATGCAGAATATCCCAGGGTTTACGTATAAAAATCTGAAGTGTCTGGTCATCGATGAAACTGATCGTATCTTGGATGTTGAGTTTGAAGAGGAATTAAAGCAAATTATTAAACTTTTGCCAACACGTAGACAGACGATGCTCTTTTCTGCCACCCAAACTCAAAAAGTTGAATGCCTGGCAAGGATTTCTCTGAAAAAGGAGCCATTGTATGTTGGTGTTGATAATACAGCTAATGCAACAGTGGATGGTCTTGAGCAGGGATATGTTGTTTGTCCTTCTGAAAAGAGATTCCTTCTGCTCTTTACATTCCTTAAGAAGAACCAAAAAAAAAAAAAAAAATAAGCTGATGGCCTTCTTTTCATCTTGTATGTCCATGAAATACCACTATGAGTTGCTGAACTACAATGATTTGCCCATCTTGGCCATTCATGGAAAGCAAAAGCAAAATAAGCATACAACCACATTCTTCCAGTTCTGCAATGCAGATTCGGGAACACTATTGTGTACAGATGTGGCAGCAAGAGGACTGGACATTACTGAAGTCGACTGGATTGTTCAGTATGACCCTCCGGATGACCCTAAGGAATAATATTCACCATGTGGGCAGAACAGCCAGAGGCCTAAATGGGAGACGGCATGCCTTGCTCATTCTGCAACCAGAAGAATTGGGTTCTCTTCACTACTTGAAACAATCCAAGGTTCCGTCAAGTGAATTTGACTTTTCCTGGTCTAAAATTTCTGACATTCAGTCTTGGCTTGAAAAGAACTACTTTCTTCATAAGTCAGCCCAGGAAACATATAAATCATACATACAAGCCTACGATTCCCATTCTCTGAAACAGATCTTCAATGTTAATAACTTCAATTTGCCTCAAGTTACTCTATCATTTGGTTTCAAGATGCCTCCCTTTGCTGATCTGAATGTCAACAGCAATGAAGGCGAGCAGAAAAAGCGAGTAGGCAGTGGTGGATTTGGCTACCAGAAAACCAAGAAAGTTGAGAAGTCCAAAATCTTTAAACACATTAGCAGGAAAGTATCCAACAGTAGGCAGTTCTCTCACTGAAGACATGCCTTTCTTTCATCTTGAATAACTTTGTCCTAAAATGATTCTTTTTCCCCCTTGATTTAATAGGATTTTTGTAGCCTTTAGAATTTGGACTTACCTAACAAGAGTATAAATTGACTTTGGTTGCAAGCACTGAGCACTGTTACTTCTATCAAGTTTCTCTTTTATTTTTGGTATATAAAACAGGCTTTAATTTTCATGGTTGCCCAACGGCAGAGTAAGGAATATCTGGTCTTTCTTGTGACAATATAATATTTTAATTTTAAATATCCCTCCCTCATACACACAAATGTATGTTACTGTTTTAATTATTTTTGTACCTTTAAAAAAAAAGTTATATTCCCTCTACCTTCTCTTTACAAAACAGAAAGTCTGCCCTCTTCCTCAAAAAAAGTTTCCTAAAACATTCACTCTCTAAACAAGACATACAAGGAATTCTTCTGCCACATTCTGTGTTCAGTTCTTCCTCACCAGATCATATCATTGCTTGATCTCTATAACACAGCGGGCAGCATGCCTGTGAGCAAGAGGGTACAGTCAAAAACAAGAAACTGAGTCTAGTCCTGGTTTTGCTAACAATTCGATTTGCCGTTTCACACTACTGTCGGCCTCAGTTTCATGTGAGGATAAAACCTGTCCAATTGCACCCAAAGGTTGCTGGGAGCATTCAAATATAATAGTGGGCCGCATGTTGTGGTTCATGCCTGTAGTCCCAGCACTTTGGGAGGCTGAGGCGGGTGGATCACTTGAGGTCAGGAGTTCGAGACCAGCCTGGCCAACATGGCGAAACCCTGTCTCTACTAAAAACACAAAAAATTAGCCAGGCATGGTGGCGCGTGCCTGTAATTCCATTTACTCCGGAGGCTGAGGCACGAGAATTGCTTGAACCTGGGAAGTGGAGGTTGCGGTGAGCCTAGATGGAGCCACTGCACTCCAGCCTGGGTGACAGAGCAAGATTCCGTCTAAAAACAAACAAACGACAACAACAAAAAATGTAACAGTGGATGTGAACATACTTTACAAGGTAAAGAGCTAAAAATATGTAAGATATAAACAGCAAGGAGATGGAAAAAAAAAAGAGTAGCCTAAAATCACAACAAATCAAAGGATAGAAACCAAGGGTTGAATTTCCCTCATTAAAAGTATATCTTTATCTCAGATAAAGGAGAACATATGGCATGCCAGGCCCAAAAATGGGCTTAATCAGGGGTGCATGGAGTTATTAAAAAAAAACAAAAAAAAAGGCAAAGCTATAACTTTAGAGGGCCTCTCTGGCCTACAGAGTACTTACTGGTGCATTCCACACCTCGGCTATACCCATATAATATCAACACAGAGAGGTTGAGTGGTGATGTAATGTCTGAGGGAGGCCATTTATCCAAGGCCGTTTTGTTGGACTCATAGGGTACAAGTCAGCTCTTTCCTCCAGGGGATGGGACAAGATGATTTCATGATCACGATTTTTGGGGCCTTGCCATCCATCAAGTTCAAAAGACCAGTATAAGAGATCCTAGTGCTCAGGTACTCCAGTGCTCAGTCGTTTCAAGAAAATCTTACTATACTTTCTCCTTTCGTGTACATCCTACTTTCAGCAAGATGTAGGGACTATTAGACCAGGCATCATATGAGACTAAAGCAAGAAATATTTTAAATGATCAAACTGTCCATTTCCAGGCAAACAAGCCTGCTAGCCTGAAAGACTTGCTTACCAGAAGCCTCAGCCATTCTACTGGACTCACAATCTAGGACAAGAGCCATTTAAGGAATTGTGAAAGAGAAGGAACAGGAGCCAAGTGCTGTCTTATACGTGCATGCCAGAAAAGCCAGCAGGTAGAACACTGGCATTCTTTTTTAACCCTATTAAGAGACTGGCTCACTGAGCATGTAGAGAAGTGTGTGAAGCTTAGAAGACAGAATGTACCCAGTCAGGCTTTCAGGAGAAAACAAAACAAAAATCCAAGTAGGAAGTGAAAGCAAGAAGAACCTTTGGGCTCAGGCAGCCTCCAAGGAAAGGAATGTTGTTTTACTGCAAGATTCCCCACTATATTGCAAGACTAGAAGGTAGGCTTGCTTTAAAAAAATAAAATAAAATAAAATAATGTAAGCCTTTAGTTAAGGCTAATTGCTTCTGTTGATACCCAGCCAACCTGATGTCACTATGGTCACCTGATCTGATGCTAGAAGTTATCAAACTTGAATAATTATAATACACTAGAAAGAAACAAACTATGTATTTATAGCCAAAAGGGGGGGAAGACAGATTGTATACAGGGCTTTGAGTGCAAATCTCAAAGAGGGTACCATCTGGCAATGTTATGTGAATGTATCTATCAGAGCATCAGGCACACAGTAAATGCTCAGTAAATATATGCTCTCATAATTTAAAAGATGGAGCGAGAAAAAAGACATGAAGTTAGGAAGCCTTCGGTAGGAAGCAGGAAAAAGGAACTTGTCTCGGTGAGTTAGTGACAGTCCATGGCACTAAACATGAGAAAAAACATCTTGCTGAATGAAGCACAAAGGTTTCAAACTGGTGGATCTACAGCAGAATAGGTATTACAGATTTGTTTCATCTATACAATAAAGTATGAATTTGTTGTAATATTTTAAAACCAAGAGACCTCACATAAAAATCCTTATTTCTGTCTTCTCTTGAAAAAAATCAGAGACCCTGGCAACAATGGGCTAAAGCTATATAGAAGTTGACCCATTTAGATGGGATGTGGGCTCTCCATAGTCCCCGCCACTCTTTAATGTTTACTCCCAGCCCAATCCACTTATTTTTTGCTGCCTCTCTTGCTCCTGTCCGCAATAAGTTGTGATCATTTGTACAGTGAAAAGGGGTCTCTACTGAGAGCCCAAAAATCTGGGTTCTAGCCCTGGTTTGCCTACAAACTTGCATGTGTTGTGACTTGTGACCTCTCTGAGACTCAGTTTACTCATCTGTAAAAGAAAAGGTTTATATAAAATGATCTCTAATAGCTCTATAATTAGAATTCATCTACAGGGGTGGCAGTGAGCATTAGGGAGACACAAAGGAGGACCAGATATTTCACACTTTATTCCACAAGTCTAATTTCTTGAAACAATTTTATTTTGAGACTAATGATAGTTTAAAAAGAAGTACACGTACTCTGAACAATATCTGGGTCCATCTGTATGGACTGAATAATCTCATAATTAAAAGCCAGATGACTGTCTCAGATAAATAGGATCTCTTACTGCTTTTCTTATCCACAGTCATTCCTATTATGGAAATTCTCAGATTCCTGTCTGGGATGGTTACCCAGCCTATGACTAAATGAAGAGTTCCAGAACACAGAGCCTCAGGCTGTGGGTGTTCTCAGAGCATACAGGAATGAGGTCAAATATAAAACCCAATATAAGGAAAAGGCAGGCTTTGGAAATTGAAAGCAGAAAACAAGATTCTGTCTAGACTCATCAAACAATATACATGTCAGTCCTGCAGGTCATACTGTAACTGTGACAACTGCTGCCTTATCCCTGAGTGTGGAAAGTCAGAGTCTAAAAATCACCTTTGAGACATATTCTAGGACTGGGACAGTAAGACTGACCTCTTGTTCAACACTTGAAAAAACTGTAAGTTCAGCAGATTAGTTTCACTATAAATCCATTATTTAATTCATCTTCCTAATTGGATGAATTATTTAATTCATCCATCCTTCCAGGCCCCTGGAAGTTGAACAGGAAAAATCATACTTATCAATCCTGATTTACAGTTAGAGAAGACTTAGGCCCACAAAGCTAAATACCACACATTGACAAAAGTATTCAAGATTTACTTCAACAAATTTTTATTGTGTTCTCACTGTGTGCCAGGATTTGGAGACAAGACAATGATGAATTAGCCATATTTCTTAGTCCCTAAGGAGTCAACAAAAAAGCCAAGCATAAATCTCTGTATTTTATATACCTCTAACTATTTCAGGAATATGAACAGACTTTTAAGACTAACTCTGTTAACTGATCCAAAGTTAGATTCAATGACTTTGCATCTTCTTTCAAGAAAAACCACTTACCCCAGACAAAAAGAAGTCTTGTTTGTCAGAGAGAATAAAATACCCATAAACTCTTCCCACAGGACATAAGTCACAAATAATAAATTAGTCAAATCTAAATAGAGAAAAATCAAAAGCTATTCAATATTTTTATAATTATATACAAACTGAAAGGCAGAAACAATGATATATTTGATGTATATACTTAGGACTATCACAAAATACCTTCTGTGGCTCTGCCTATGACAATACCTGCCCCAATGCCTCTGAGCAAAATGGGTAATTATAACCCAGATCACAGGTTCTCAACCAGGGGCAATTTTCCCCCCAGGGGACAATGTCCGGAGACATTTTTGGTTGCCTGGAGGATAACTTAGGATGATATTACTGGCATCTAGTAGAGACAGGCTAGGGATACTGCTAACCATCTCATAATGCATAGGACAGCCCCACACAACAAAGAACTATCTAGCCAAAATGTTAACAATGATAAAGATGGGAAACCATGGTCTAGGTGCTTACATGTTGGCTAGAGGTCTTTGTTCTGGCTCTTCTAAGGTCCATGAAGACAGGCTTTGGCTGCTAAATACAACCTGAAGAAAATCACCTTTCCCTCAGCCTCTGGTTTCTGGAAATAAAGCCTAATAAACTATGAATATCATCTTCATTGCATGCTCTATTATTAAACAAAACAAGAATTACATGCATAAGAAGTTGATAAAATATGGAAAATCAACAAAAGCAAAGAAGAAGGAAGGAAAAAAGAAAAAGAGGGAGAGATGTGATTGTCATTTCCACAGCCAGACAAAGCTAAATCAACCATTCTGCATATCTGTTCTATCGTGAGTCTGATCGTCTCTAGAAACTGTTTCTTCCCACCCAAGAAACAAATTCCCTGCAGTGCCATACAGACACATACAAATTAAGTCATTCAGGTACTGTGGCCTCCCCAAGGAGACATCACTGAGGCCACCTAGTGGTCTCCAGTATGGATCTCAGCTAAGTAGGCCCTAAGACTCCAACATGCGTATAAATTCTTAATTTGGATATATGGTCTCTATTTATATAAAGAGGGGAAATCTCTAGTTCAGAAAACTTAAAAGAACATTCTCATCTATCTACACACAAGACAATTCAACAGGCATTTATTCGGTTCCTACTCCATCTACTAATCCTTAAACTATGACATTAGGAAGTCTCCAGCAACCCCTGTCTAGGGAGAAAAATGCTAGCTTTTACTTCAAAAAGCAAGGTCTTGCCAGTTCCTCAAAGAAATTTTTCTTTTATGCCTCTTTTATATTTATTTTATGCCAAAAATAGCTCTAAAGAGGTGGGGTACAACATATAAGAATTGTTAACTCAAAATTTGACATAGTTCATTGACCCAAAGATAAGAACACTAAGCATTAGCAAGAGACTAAGGTTTTTCTTTTTCCCAATCTATACGTGAAGTAGCAATAAGATTTGCTGTGCTTGAGAATAAAAAATCCTGTTTGTTTATTTGATCAACCTTTCCTTAGATTTGTCCTTCTTCGCATTTGTCTTTCCTTGGCTTGTTACCCAGACCAGCCCAACTGGTCACTGACAATTCAGAACTTCTATGGCCAAGACAGAAAGGTGCAAGAATGCCAAGTGTATTCTTAAACTGCCAGCTTTAAGTCAACATCAGCATCTCCATTCCTAGTGAGACTGAGAAAAGGCTGGAAACTCACAGCTTGGGCTCTCCATTTCCAGTTGTGATGCTGGCAGTAAAAAGAAAAAGAGTCAGCATCTGGCTCCCTCTCAAACAAAGCTGCTTACCCCATTTCATCCAAGAAAAAGATGCCATCCCAAGAGGCCATTCAAGATACATGTCTTTCGGATGGTACTTAGGGTGTTTCATTCATCATTGTGTTTTATTGATTTCTTTTTTTTAATGTCTCTCTCCCCAGCAGGCTAATTTTCCATGGATTCCCTCCTTTCTTCTGAAATGGCACATTCTTAGAATCTTAAAATCTGTTCACAAACTTGGCAGAGCTAGGTGGCTCAGAACCATATCGTGGCCAGCCTTGGTTTATGGTGTGTGCCTTGTATATACCCAGTAGCAGCCTTGATGAAGAAACTCACTATTATTAAGTCAGAACATCTCCAGGCACTCACTATTTCCCCTTAATTGTTTCTACCTGACATAATGCTAATGAGAAATAAAGACTAGTATAGAAAGAACAATCAGAGAGAAAAGCATGAGTGTGAGATGCAGGAGGCAGACAGCACTTACCTGGTCACGATCTCCTGCAAAACAGCAGCTTTTCATGGTGCATGAATTGAAGTAACCCTGATTGTCAAACTGAAACACAGGCAGGCGGGAATGGATGTCATAGAGCACAGGGGGCAGGCGCCGCCTCAGGGCCAAGAGCTGGGTCCCGTTGCTGTTGAATCGTACACTCATGGCACTTTGGAGGGACAGGTTTCCACCATAGCGCAGGAGAGAACTGGAAGGCACAAGGCACAGAAATCAGGCATGAGATAGACCAGACAAAAGTCTGAAAAACACATTGCCTAGGACCTCCTGTCAAGCTTGTACAGCTGAATTTCAGCAAAAGGATATTTCTATGCAGTGGCTAGAATAATGAGGGTAGCAACGCTTCCTTGGTTACTTTAAAACAATTTACTTCAATTGTCAGTTCTCTTTCTCAGTCTCCAAAAGATGAATCACCAGTAAATTTACAAGAAAAGGATAACAAAAACATCTTGAAAGAAGAGACATATTAAAATAATGATTTTGTTTACCCAAGCTAACTGCACAACTGAAAACATACTCGTCAAGACCCTGAGAAGTGGGTTGCATCCACTCTAACTGGGTAGTCATGGACGGTGTTTAAGCAATATATTCATCCTTCATATTAGAGATACAAGAACCATCAGCAAAAACAATAGGCTGGGTGCAGTGGTTCGTGCCTATAATCCCAGCACTTTGGGAGTCTGAGGCAGGAGGATCACTTGAGCCCAAGAGTTTGAGACCAGCCCTGGCAACATAATGAGACTTTGTCTCTACAAAAAAATAAAAAAATTAGCCAGGCATGGTGGCATGTGCCTGTAGTCCCAGCTGCTCAGGAGGCTGAGGAGGGAGTGTCACTTGAGCCTAGGGGGTTGAAGCTGCAGTGAGCCATGGTCACGCCACTGCACTCCAGCCTGGGTGAGAGAACAAGACCCTGTCTAAAAAAAATGAACAATAGAAACTTTATTGTTTATAATGGATAATTTTTCAATCATAATCATCTTATTACTTTATTTTGAATTTTTAATCTGTTCACGGAGAATTTTTACATTCTATATAGCATGATTAGAGAATAAGTATTAAAGACAATTCTTAAATTTAAATGCAGAGCAAGGAGTGCAACAATTAGAAAAGGAAAATGACTTGTTTTCCTTACAATTCCCCACAAATTGATATGTAGCGTTAAAACATACTTTGGTTAATACATAGAACTTCATTTATCTAGCTTCACTAAAGAGTACTATGTTCTGGTTCACCTAATATTCTTCCATAGTTTCATAAGATTCACATTTTTAAAAAAGTTTCACACAGTATGGTTCTAAATAATTTCTTTTGATGACTCTGAACGTACTTTCAATATTACAGTTAACCAGGATGGCCATGAATATTAACAAGTATATACAGTACTAACTTTTAAAGGTTGTGGGGAGTGGTAAGTGTGATCTTTCAGGCAGTCAGGATCACTATTTTATTACAGAGGGATGAATGCTCATAGTCCATGTCAAAACCAAGTTTTCTTTTGTATTTTGGGTTAATTTTTGGAGCACTGAATTACTGGCAGGAAAGTGAAGTTAAGTATATATGTTGGGGACACTGTAGAACAAGTGCCACATTAGAACTCACTCTGTCTCATGCAGACATTACTGTCATGGATAGGTAGTGATCCCAGTAGATTTAGAGAAAAAAGTTTATAAATTCTAGAGAATCACAGACCTGAAAAGGGCCTCAAGACAACTAAATTAGAGCCTAACAGATTTATTTGAAACATTTTAAAGAAGTTTTAATCGCATTGTACCAAATGAAAAAAGAGCTATATATTACCAGAAGAAAGTTAATACTGAATGAAGATAACACATTTTCTTTTTTTGCCAAGAGAATGGTGGGGAAAATTAAGTGGACAAGAAAAGAGCTATCCTATCCTATGGGAAGGGAAGCCCTGAAACCACAGTACAGAGGCAGCTGCCAACCTAGCTTGGTCACAAAAACATCCTGTACCAACACCAGCCCCAGTCAGTCCTGTGTCCCCCAAAGCAGTCTTCTCACCAAAGGAAGGAATGCTCTGGTACTGCAGCTATGTGTGGAAATGAGCCTTGGGCAAAACAACCTGTAATCCTTTTAGGAGGGAAGACTTAGAAAACCACCCCTAGAATTCCAGACATCAAGGAGGGGCCTGGTATCCCTGCAGGCCCCAAGTAGTAATCCCTGCAGAGAAATGCTCTTATAATGGTCCGAAACACAGACCACACTCACTCGCATACATAAAATGAATGACAGGACTGTTAGAGACCAGGCATTTCCTTTACAGGGTGCCCTGGCTGCGATAGGCATGTGGTGTTATCTAAACACTGAACTCAAAAACAATGAGAGGCTTTCAATCCAAAATCAGCGTGCAGTGTGCAAATAAACCAGCATTTGTAGGACTGACTAGGGGGTGGAAACAAGAGTCAACAGAAAGAGACTTGGCCAGCCTCACCAGCCATAGCAGCAGGGGTTTGCAGCAGCACAGGCATCCTTGAGAGGAAAGCTAGAGCCTCTGGCAAACATACTTTCCATCTGTTACCAGGAACTTCCTCTGCCCAGTCTAGTCAGGCCTGTAGAGGAGTCTGCCCAGGATGGCATATGGACCATCCCAACCCCACCCAAGCTCCCTGACCCACCATCTGCAGTCTGATTACACTACAGGAATTAGGTTGTGGGCTCCAGGATGGTAACTAACTTTTCTCTTGCCTATGCTTCTGGGCAGGGAACTCTAACCTCTCACACAAAGAAAGTACAGAGGAATCTTGCTCCTAGAATGTTCAGGGGTGCTATTTAAAGAGCAGCAGCCACCAACACTGAAAACTTCATGTTTTGTCACAAAATTCCATTCCTTCCAGAGGGATGGAATGACACCTGAAATCCAGAAAGTAAGTTACATTATCATTATATTATCATACATTACCTGCTGTAATTTATCAGCAGGGGTCTGCAGCTGGCCACTCCTGGTGAGAATGATAAGGATGATCTGGTTTGCTACAAAGGCAGAGCTTGGAAGCAGTTTGCCCTCATAGTCAAGATACAAAGATGATGTCAAAGATTCTGGCTTCAAGTGTGAGATGCATGAAAAATCATCAAGGACTTTAAAAAACGTAGATTCTCAGGATTCCCAACCCCTGCCCCCCAACAATATTCTAATTCAATCTGGAAAGTGGGCCCAGGTATCTGAATTTTACCAGCAACACCAGTTAATTGTAATACAGGTGACTTTCAAACCACACTGTGAGAAACATGATTCCATTTTGGAATTTGTGGGGTTGGGGGTGGAGAGAAAACAAGGTGGACAAAAGATAAATTATCAAAGTCAATGAAAAGCTAACCATACCATAAGGCACTTTTTACGGTCTCATGTCTGTTTGCAGAATGATCTCCAATTCCTTTTCAGATCGGAGTTCTATTCCTGTCCTCAACACATTCCCTGAAGAATTAATTTCTCTTTTTCTCTTAAAGAAATAGGGATGCCTCTATACAAACAAGAATGCCTCAATCCTGACTTGCTTTCTGGACACTTATCTTGATAATGAAAACGCCACTGTCTCTACTCCTTCAGAGAAGTGGCTACCAATACATTCAAATGAGATGAGCAATATACTGCAAGAACTAGCAAAACATGTTAACAATGAGTTCAAATAAAAATATCTTTATAAGAAAAATTAATGAAATACATCTATCCCAACCTATCTTCATCCAAGTATTTGCTATAAAACACAAAAGAACAGGGTAGAAGGTGATCCAAGGTGATCCAAAAGACCCAGGGCAAAAAGCAAGAACACCTCAGAACATCAGGAAAACGTTCCTCACAAGCCCTCTCCTGTGGGGTTTTTTTTTTTTTAAGTCCACTCAATTGGACTTCTTTATTGCTCTGGTGGGGTAAAAAGAACATTTAAAAAAGTACTTGACCAAGGCAAGACTTGGAGCACAAGAGAAACAGGCCAAGGCTGTTTCCAGGGAAAGTGATTGAGAGTATCACTTCTAGCACAACACAGGGAATTGAAAAAGCTTCCAAGATCAGGCTCTGTGGACCTAGATTACTATAAATCCATGATTAATCCATATGGTACACCTGGTGATGCCAACAAGATTTTCCAAAGGCCACTGGCATGAATTTCTTCATTGTTCGCATGTAAAAGTTTTATAAGACCGGTGGAATGCTTGGAGTCAAGGCACTACTGTCCTAACTCACAGACATCAGAGCTGGTGTCATACCACAAGCAGAAAGGGAAAAGCAAGGTCCTTTCTATGGGAGAAAGTCTCTCCCCACCACAGTTTCTGATTTAAGACAGGATGACCTATAAGGAATATGGGATGTTTTGTATTTCCTATAACACAACCCATAGAATATGATAAATCCTAGAAGATACTAGAACTAGGTAAAAAGTGAGCAAGTTCAGGGAGTCACAGTCCACACTGGTCGCATTCAAGTATGTTTAGAGTCCCAATAATCCCTTAACCATTTATTTTATGTCAGTTGGAAGGGGGATGAAAAACCTGGGCTTTCTCTTTTGTTTTCCTAATGCACTCCTCAGTCCCAAGACTGAAACTTCTCTAGAGAGACCCAGAACTGTCAGACAACCAGCCTAAGAAAGACACATTGCGATCTGTGAATAAACACATTTATTTTCCCCAGAACGTGATTCACTGCTAGGCTTCTCTGTCTTGATATATAGATGAATTCAGTATACTTTTTGAATCTCCAGAAATTTGACTGAAGTTGGCAGAAAAGCTTGACTAAATTTCTATAAAGAAATCTTTATATAATCAAATGGCGTATCCAGCCCTTTCATGAAGCACATAAGGATGGCGGGCATTGCAGTGTTTCTAACCATCATCTTCCAGAACAGGAACGTGCCCAGAGAGGAAGCGTTCTAGAGCCCAGAACGCTTCAACTTTTTTGGCCCACAGGTTCCAAAAGCCCCACAGAACCAACCAAGATCTCAAAGTGAATTAAGAAACAGTATAATAACAGATTTATTATCATGACTTTCCACAAAATAAGGGACTCAACCTTTAGTCATTTATCAGATGGCCTGGTTTATTCAAAACCCCTCTCTACCCAAAAGCTGGTGAAATAACGATTTTCATAAACAGCCATTTAATCTTCATCTAACGTAGCATCAGCCCTGACCTCACAGTGCATAAAACTGGGAAGAGTTCAATGAACAGTGGTTGGCAAGAAGGAGAAAAGCAAGGGGAAGGAGGGACACTGAGATGGCAGTTGCTACAACAACAGTAACAGTGCAGAAGGAGGGAGTGGGAAGATATGCAGGTAAACGGACAGTCTGTGATGGCAAGACAAGAAGTTGGGGGTGGGTGCACTGAGTATTAGATGACAAGGCCACAAAGCTACAGGAATGCTGAAGAGGAGAGAAGAAAAGTGTGGAAAAAATTCCTAAGCAGAAGAGGGTCTGAAAACAAAAATTATGATTTGGTACTTTCTAAAAAGAACTCTTATAAAAACAATTGAAAACAAGAGAAGAGAGAAAGGTCAAGGAAAGAATCCTTTCCTCCACCTGCTGACTGATGAGACACAATTAAAGGAAAACAGCTTGTTTCATACAGGAGCCACTCATTGAGAACATGTCCAAAAACCAAAATCACCTCTAGTTGGCAATAATATGAATGCCTCAGAACAATAGCTTTAAAAATTTTTTATAGTAACCTTTCATAATAAGTACATTTTATACTGCATTCTCCTATACCCACATTAATTTAGCATAAATTCATTAAACAATACTTAGCAGCTACTATATGCAATGCACTTTCTTTTTTTTTTGAGACAGAGTCTTGCTCTGTCGCCCAGGCTGGAGTGCAGTGGTGTGATCTCGGCTCACTGCAAGCTCCACCTCCTGGGTTCACGCCATTCTCCTGCCTCAACCTCCCGAGTAACTGGGACTACAGGTGCCCACCACCAGGCCCGGCTAATTTTTTTGTATTTTTATTAGAGAGGGGGTTTCACCGTGTTAGTCAGGATGGTCTCGATCTCCTGACCTCGTGATCCGCCTGCCTCGGTCTCCCAAAGTGCTGGGATTACAGGTGTGAGCCACCACGCCTGGCCTCCATTGTGTACTTTTTATTGAAGAAGTACTTGTGACCATCTAAATTGATTTCATCACCCACTGGATTATTATCATTATTATTTTTTGAGACAGGGTCTCACTTTGTCGCCCAGGCTGGAGTGCAATGGTGCAATCTTGGCTCACTGCAAGTTCTGTCTCCCGGGTTCAAGCGACTCTCCTGCCTCAGCCTCTCGAGTAGCTGGGATTACAGGCAGCACCACCATGCCTAGCTAATTTTTGTATTTTTAGTAAAGACAGCATTTTGCCATGTTGACCAAGCTGGTCTTGAACTCTACTGACCTCAAGTGATCTGCCCACCTCAGCCTCCCAAAGTGCTGGGATTTCAGGCATGAGCCACCATGCCTGGCCACCCACTGGATTATTGAAAAAGCTTCCTAGTTTGTCTCTGCTTTCATTTTGGCCCATGCTTCAGTTTATCCTTAACAAAGCAGGCAGAGGAGATGCTGAACCATGAATCTAATCCTATCATTCCTTTGCTGAAAACCCTCCAGTGGCTCCCCATTTCAACCTAGAGTAAAAACCAAATTCCTTACAATGCCAGCAAGGCCCTAGACAATACCCCCTACCCTCATCCTTTATGTCTCTGACCCCACCTCCTAGGACCTTATTCAACTTCAACCACATGGTGTCTCTTAACTGCTCCTAGAACATGCCAGGCATGCTTCTGCTGCAGAGCTATAGTACTTACAGACCCTGCAGCCTAGAATGTTCCTCCCTAGGTCTGAGCATGGTTCATTAACTAGCTCTTTATTCAAGTATCCTCAGTTAGGCCTTTCCTGACACCTTATGCAGAAATACAACTTCTCCAATGCTTCCTCCCTGGCCCACTTCATTTTCCTCTACTGCATCAATCACCATCTTATATACCATGTATTTTTACATATTTATTTTGTTTCCTGTTTGTCTTTTCCCACTAAATGATTAGCTTTTATATCTTTTCTTTGTGTATCTCATGCTTAAACACTGCCAGACAATAGGCATTTGATAATCAGCTGTTGAATGAACAATCTAATAGATCATAAGCAGCAGTTTGAAAAACACTGACTTAAAACATTTTTAAAACGAAACTAACAGGCCTGGTGCAGTGGCTCATGCCTGTAATCCCAGCACTTTGGGAGGCCGAGGCGCGCAGATCATGAGGTTAAGAGATAGAGATCATCCTGGCCAACATGGTGAAATCCAGTTTCTAGTAAAAATTTAAAAAATTACCTGGGCGTGGTGGTGCACACCTGTAGTATCAGCTACTTAGGAGGCTGAGGCAGAAGAATCGGTTGAACCCGGGAGGTGGAGGTTGCAGTGAGTAGAGATTGCACCATGGCACTCCAGCCTGGTGACAGAGTGAGATTCTGTCTCAAAACACACACACACACACACACACACACACACACACACACACACACAAAGTAAAAACAGGCTCCATTGAGTTCACATGGCTTTTGACATTTGTCTACCCATGAAACCTGATCTTGAGAGGCAAGCAGCAGAGCAGCATAAAATCAGATAAATAGCAGGAGGCTTGGAGAGCATCTGAGGTAAGTCCTCCTACATAGGTGCATAGGTGCAGATCTGTGGTCCACAGTGATTTGTCAATGACCATCCAGGTCTCTACATCTCACATGAAGCCATGATGCCACCATACATCCTTTAAGTGAGTTAAATTCATCCATGTGCTAATCATGTAAGGATCCAACAAGATAATTTAACAGGTAAACAAGTATATTAATTATATCTTAGACTTTAAAGCAAGTTCCTGGCTGGGCATGGTGGCTCATGCCTGTAATCCCAACACTTTTGGAGGCCCAAGCAAGATAACTGCTTGAGCTCAGGGGTTCGAGGCCAGCCTGGGCAACAAAGTGAAACCATGTCTCTACAAAAAAACCATACAAAAATTAGCCGAGCATGCTGGCACATGCCTGTAGTCCTAGTTACTCAGGAGGCTGAGGTGGGAGGATCAACTGAGCCACTGCACTGCAGCCTGAGTAACAGAATAAGACACTGTCTCAAAGAATAAAATAACATTAAAAAAACAAAACAAAATCAAGTTTCTGATATTTGCAGAAAAGAAGTTCAAAAAGAAAATTAATAATTAAGCTTTAAAAGGAAGTCAATTACAAGTTAAAAGAAAGTAGATTCATGTTTCAGAAAGTGACCAGTGAATTCAGCAGGTATTAAATATATGTCCTACACAATTACGTTCAAAAATAGGTAGTGATATACTGTACATGTTGATGGATATACAGATATTAATAAGAAGATATATTAACTAGACTATAGAACTTGGGTCATTTTTATTTTCCTTATAGCTTTCATTTTATTTTCCAAGTTTTTCTACAATGAATATAAACTTCTTCTATAATCGGAAGGAAATGTCTTCTCACATATACTCCCTCTTTTAAAAAGGGTCCATGGAAGAAAGCTTTGAGAAAAGTATGAGAATAGGGAATTTAGAGAGCCTCTTAATGGAAACTTCACATAATAAACTGACCCATAGGATTCTGGTACAAATGCTAAACTTGAAATTCAGTCGTTATTTTAAATCCATATAATACTAATTAAATATTAATTAAATCAAACGAAAATTTTCGAAGGATTCTGAAAATCTTAGTGTCCCTTACCACCTTCTCAATGAGGGCAAATAATATCCCTCCTTTGGTAGGTTTCTAGATACTAAACAAGCTTCCCTTGGTTAGCATTGGACATAGTCACCAAGTCAGGTCTGAAACTACACTGTTTTATTTCTTTCTACCGATCCACCATCCCACTTCCAAAGTATCCATAAATAAATGGCAAAGTTAAGTGATCAGAATAGAAAACAGATTCAAAACAAACAAGTATTTTATGCATAATCCAGAAACATTAGCAGTGTTCTTGGAAAGTCTTCTATATATGGGCAAATTCATGGGTAAAAGAAGCCAAGATTATTATTGAGAGTATACTAAGAAGTCCCTATCTAAAATATGTGACTCCCAACACATAAGACGTAAGGTCAAACCTGGAATCACAAAATAGAAAGTTCAAACGACAAAGAATTCACTGAAGGGATTATATCAAGATAGATACCCCTGAAGAAGCAACAAGTTCTTCATTAAATTTAATTTCCAAAATGTTTTCATGTATATCATATCATCTAATCCTTAAAATAAACCTATAAAATAGTGTGGGTAACATCAACCTATGTTACACTGGAGGAGACCAAGGTCCTGAGTAATTATATGACTTGGCCCTGACCACACAATCAAGCAGCCAAAATAGGAGAAGCAAGTTTTTTCTGCTTCTTGGTTCAACAAGATTTCACAGAATACACTGTGGAGATGGATTATTCCACCCATTAAAAAGAACAGCATCAGACTGCAATGCATGAGGGCCAGAGGGATTCATCTAAGTCATTCACCTTACACCCTTCCCTACAATTCAGTAATTCATTTATTCATGCATACATTCATTTAAATATTTATTGAATGCCTGCTGACTATCTTAGGCACTGCGCCAGGCTCATGGATTCAAAGATGTTACAGTTTCCACGAACTGCTGTAATAAGGAGAAGATGTGCCATGAGAGGACAGAGGCAGAATAACTGCCCTCTACTGGGGAGACAGGAGTGGCAGTAGTCACAAAAGACTTCCTGGAAGAGAAACCTGAGCTGACGCAACAGAGAGTCAAAGGATTGACTCAAATTCTTAACTGCCAAAAGAAGATAAATCTGGATATGTTAATACAGTCATGCATCAGCTTAATAACAGGAATATGTTCTACGAAATGTGTTGTTGGGCAATTTTGTTGTATAAACATTATAGAGAGTATTTACACAAACCTAGATGGTATAGCCTACTACACACCCCAGCTATGTGATATAACCTAGGCTACAAACCTGTACAGCATGTTAATATATGTTATTATACAGAACACCGAATGCCATAGGCAACTGTAACACAATGGGTAAGTATTTGTGTATCTAAACATATCTAAACATTTAAAAGGCATAGTAAAAATACAGTATAAAAGATTTAAAAAAATGCTACACCTGTATAGGGTTTCCACCATGAATAGAGCTTACAGGACTGGAAGTTGCTCTGGGTGAGTCTGTGAGTGAGTGATGAGTGAATGTGAAGGCCTAGGACATTACTGTACACTACCACCACAGACTATATGAATATTATACACTTAGGCTACACTACATTTATTTTAAAATATTTTTCTTTCTGCAATAATTAACCTTAGTTTACTATAACTTTTTTTTTTTTTTTTTTGAGACAAAGTCTCACTCTGTCACCCGGACTGGAGTACAGTGGTGTGATTTCAGCTCACTGCAACCTCTGCCTCCTGAGTTCAAGTGATTCTTCTGCTTCAGCCTCCTTAGTAGCTGGGATTACAGGCAATGTCACCATGCCCAGCTAATCTTTGTATTTTTAGTAGAGACAGGGTTTCACCATGTTGGCCAGGCTGGTCTCAAACTCTCGACCTCAAGTGATCCCTGCCTCAGCCTCCCAAAATGCTGGGATTACGGGAGTGAGCCACCACGCCCGGCCATTAGTTTACTATAACTTTTCTACTTTATAATACTTTTTTACTGTTTTAACTTTTTGACTCTTGTTATAATACTCAGCTTAAAACAGGCATATTGTACAGCTGTACAAAAACATTTTCCTTCTTTATATCCTTATTCTATAAGCTTTTTCCTTTTTTTTTTTTTTTTTTTACTTTTTAAACTTTTTTTTGTTAAAAACTAAGACACACACACACACACACACACACACACACAATTAGCCTAGAACTACACAGGGTCAGGATCATCAATATCGCTATCTTCTACCTTCACATCTGTCCTACTAATGTCTTCAGGGTTGATAATACACATGGAGCTGTCATCTCTTATGATAATACTTCCTTCTGGAATACCTCCTGAAGGACCTGCCTGAGGCTACTTTAGAGTTAACTTTTTTAAATAAGTAGGAATATACACTAAAATAACTGTAAGAAACACAGTAAATAGGTAAACCAGTAACATAGCTGTTTATTATCAAGTGTTATGTACTGTACATCAAATTGTATGTACTGCACTTTTATATGACTGGCAGCACAGTATGTTTGTTTACATCAGCATCACCACAAACACATGAATAATGTGTTGTGCTACAATGTTATGACAGCTACATCACCAGGCGACAGGAAGTTTTCAGCTCCATTATAATCTTATGGGACTTCTGTCATATACGTGGGTCCATTACTGACTGAAAATCGTTATGCAGAACGCACAAGTATATGGATAAATTCTCAACACATACCAATGAGCTGCAAAAGTCCAGTTGTAGAATGATTATATAGCAGCATATTATTTGTGTGAAAAACATACAAGCATATGGAAATAATGCCATATATTTTTCTACAGGTACATGTATAAGCATATAAAAACCAAGAAAAAGTTCTGGAAGCATATGTTATAAAC
This sequence comes from Rhinopithecus roxellana, assembly GCF_007565055.1. NCBI lineage: Eukaryota > Metazoa > Chordata > Mammalia > Primates > Cercopithecidae > Rhinopithecus > Rhinopithecus roxellana. The sequence goes on along the minus strand of NC_044553.1, from coordinate 83,774,732 downwards.
TCATAATACTCACTACCCCCAGGAGAAAACATGAAGGACCAGGACTAGAAGAGGTAGTCAGAGGGGGCTTTAGCCTGTGGACAGTTTTAAAAGGAGAACATTATTACCTGTTGCTGGTTTTTTCTTTTCCTTTTGAAATAATTATAGATTCAGAGCAAGACACAAGAAATGTACAAGAATGTCCTATGCATCCTTTACCCTAGCCTCTTCCAATGTTATCATCATCTTGCATAGCCATAGTACAGTATCGCAAACAGGAAAATTACACTGGTACAATCCACAGACTTTATTCAGATTTTACCAGTTACACATGCATTCATTTGTATTAGGTGAATGTGATAACCACTATGCTATGGAAACTCACTTGTATAGCTTGTATATGTACATCATGCATAGCTTCATGTAACAATCACTGCAATTAAGATATTTATCGGTACCATCATAAGACTCCCTCATGCAATTGTCTTCTACTCTCATCCCTAACTCCTGGCAATCAATAATCTGTACTTATCTTGAGAATTATATCATTAATGAGGATTACATAAATGGAATTACGCAGCATGTATTCTTTTGAGATTGGCTTTTTTCAGTCAACAAAATTTCCTTAAAGTTCATCCAAGTTGTATCAACACAGTTAGTTCCTTTTCATCACTGAGTAGTAGTCTGTGGTTCGAATGTACCACATTCACCTAATGAAGGATATGTGGGTAGTTTCCAGCTTTTGGTTATAAGGAGTAAAGCTGCTATGAACATTCATGTACAAGTTTCTGTGTAGAAATAAATTTCATCTCTTCTAGATACAGATCCAAGAATGAAATTGCTGGGTTATAAGCTCATCTTTAATTTATAAAGTAACTACAAACTGTTTTCCAGAGAGGATGTACCATCATATATTCCCACCAGCAATATATGAGTGACTGAGTTTCTCCACATCTTCACCAGCATTGCTTGTATTTTAGCTTTTTTTTTTTTTTTTTTTTTTTGAGACAGAGTTTCGCTCTGTCGCCCAGGCTAGAGTGCGGTGGCGCGATCTCGGCTCACTGCAAACTCTGCCTCTCGGGTTCACGCCGTTCTACTGCCTCAGCCTCCCGAGTAGCTGGTACTATAGGTGCCCACCACTGCGCCTGGCTAATTTTTAGTATTTTTAGTAGAGACTAGGTTTCACCGTGTTAGCCAGGATGGTCTCGATCTGCCGACCTCATGATCCGCCCGTCTCAGCCTCCCAAAGTGCTGGGATTACAAGCGTGAGCCACCACGCCCGGCATTGCTTGTATTTTTAAAAAGCTAAACTAAGAAGTCTGTCAAAGTATTTCAAAACAAAAGGAGAGATAACTAGGTATTTTTAACTTCTTTATGGACATACACATCATCAATGAAATATTTTTGTACCCATTTAAAAAAAATCAAATCTGAATTTGTTCAAGCTTCTAGATCTAATATCAAATTATGGGAAAAACCAGAGTCAGAGGAACATGCGAAATTGCAGTATAAGAATGCAATCGGCCGGGCGCGGTGGCTCAAGCCTGTAATCCCAGCACTTTGGGAGGCCGAGACGGGCGGATCACGAGGTCAGGAGATCGAGACCATCCTGGCTAACACAGTGAAACCCCGTCTCTACTAAAAACTACAAAAAACTAGCCGGGCGACGTGGCGGCGCCTGTAGTCCCAGCTACTCGGGAGGCTGAGGCAGGAGAATGGCGTAAACCCGGAAGGCGGAGCTTGCAGTGAGCTGAGATCCGGCCACTGACCGCACTCCAGCCCGGGCGACAGAGTGAGACTCCGTCTCAAAAAAAAAAAAAAAAAAAAAGAATGCAATCAGCATAAGCTAGAATATAAGAAATTCCTAAGACAAATAATCCAGTTTCTTCAACACATAAGTTGCAAGCAAAGGAAGTGAGAGATGGCCGGGTGGGGTGGCTCATGCCTATAATCCCAGCACTTTGGGAGGCCGAAGTGGGTGGATCACCTGAGGCCAGCAGTTCAAGACCAGCCTGGCCAACATGGTGAAACCCCATCTCTACTAAAAATACCAAAAATTAGCTGAGTGTAGTGGCGGACGCCTGTAATCCCAGCTACTCAGGAGGCTGAGGCAGGAGAATCGCTTGAACCCAGGAGGTGGAGGTTGCAGAGCCAAGATTGCGCCATTGCACTCCAGCCTGGGTAATAAAAATGAAACTCTGTCTTAAAAAAAAAAGAAAGAAAGAAGTGAAAGACAGGGGTACCTACAAACAAAAAAAGACTTATAAGTCAAATCATCCAACTGCTTTGTAACGAGTTTGAGTCCTGCTTCATAAAAACCATTGTAACAACTAGATATGAGATGGTATTAAGGAATCACTGTTATTTTTTAGGTAGAATAATATTGTGGTTATGTTTCTTTTTTAATTATCTTTTTATGGAAAGCAGTTTGGTAGTTTCTCAAAAAGTTTAATATAGATCACCATATGATCCAGTAATTCTACTCCTAGATGTAATATACCCAAAATAATTGAAAACAGGTTCTCAAAAAAATTTTTTTCATGAATGTTAATGATAGTATCATTCACAATAGCCAGGAGATGGGACAATCCAAATGGCCATCATTAGGTGAAATAAAACGTGTATATCCATATCTGTGTAATGTATACATAATAGAATATTATTTAAGCCATAAAAAGGAATGAGACAGTAATACATGTGGATGAATCTCAAAAACATGATACTAAGTGAAAGAAGCCAGACAGAAAGTCACAAATTGTGATGGTCAATATTAGGTGTCAACTTGACTGGATTCAGGCATGCCTACATGGCTGCTGAAGCATTGTTGCTGTGTGTGTCTATGAGGCTGTTTCCAGAGCAGACTGAGATGTCAGTTAGTGGGCAGGGAGAAGATGACCCGCCTTTAATGTGGGCAGGCATTGTTCCAGTGTGACTAGAAGAAAGCTAGCAGAAAAAGGGGGATATTCAGCTTGTTGACATTCCTTGTTCTCTTTCCAAGCCTGATGCTTTGCTTCCTCTCCTCCTGCCCTTGGACATAAGACTCCAAGTTCTTCTGCCTTTGGACTCTGAGACTTGCACCAGTGGCCTCCTGGGGGCTTTTGGGCCTTTGGTATCAGACTGAAGCCTGTACTGTCGGCTTCCCTGCTTTTGAGGCTTTCACACTTGAACTGACCACTCTACTGGCTTTTCCCATTCTTCAGCTTGCAGACAGCCTATCATTTACCTTTGTAACGGTATGAGCCAATTCTCCCTAATGAACTCCCTTTTATATATACAGATATCCTATTGGTTCTGTTCCTCTGGAGAACCCCGAATAATTACACATAGTGTGAAATACCCAGAATAGGTAAATCTTATTTTTACTATTCTACTTTTACCTGCTTGTTTTGTTTTGTTTTGCTTTTTTTGAGATGGAGTTTCGTTCTTTTTGCCCAGGATGGAGTGCAATGGCATGATCTCAGCTCACTGCAACCTCTGCCTCCCAGGTTCAAGTGATTCTCCTGCCTCAGCCTCCCAAGTAGCTGGAATTACAGGCGCCCACCACCATGCCCGGCTAATTTTGTATTTCTAGTAGAGACAGGGTTTCACCATTTTGGCCAGGCTGGTCTCGAACTCCTGACCTCAGGTGATCCACCCGCCTTGGCCTCCCAAAGTGCTGGGATTACAGGTGTGAGCCATCGCGCCTAGCCCTATCTGTTTAAAAAAATTTTTTTTTTAATTTTTAGTGATAGGGTCTCATTCTGTCACATAGGATGGAGCGCATTGGTGCAGTCATGGCTCACTGCAGCCTCAACCTCCTGGGCTCAAGCGATCCCCCTGCCTCAGCCTCCCCAGTATCTAGGACTGCAGGTTCTGCCACTACCCCACCTGACTAATTAAAAAAAAACATTTTTGTAGAGATAGGGTGTATGTTACCCAGGCTTGTCTTGAACTCCTAGCCTCAAGCAATCCTCTTGCCTGGGGCTCCCAAATTGCTGGGATTACAGGCGTGAGTCACCACACTCAGCCTACTTTTACATATATTTGAAAAAAAGCCCTACTATAAAAATTTTTAAGAAGAAAGAGTCAACATATGATTTTAAAATAACAAAGTTGGCCAGGCGCAGTGGCTCATGCCTGTAATCCCAGCACATTGGGAGGCTGAGATGGGTGGATCACTTGAAGTCAGGAGTTCAAGACCAACCTGGCCAGCATGGTGAAACCCCATCTCTACTAAAAGTACAAAAAAATTAGCCAGGCATGGCGGCACATGCCTGCAGTCCCAGCTACTCGGGAGGCTGAGGCAGAGGAATTGCCTGAACCCAAGAGGTGGAAGCTGCAGTGAGCCGAGATCACACCACTGCATTCCAGCCTGGGTAACAAAGCAAGACTTTGTCTCAAAAAAAATAAATAAATAAATAATAAAAAATAAAATAAGAAAGTCCATTTAATTTAGGTTTTGATATCATCTACTTCTGAATAACTGGACTTGTGGAATACGAAAGGAAGAATATGAAATGATACGTGTTTGCAGAGCTCCCCTCCATTTATCAGGCATTCCCCCAGATGCTCTGGTTTGAAGTGAAGTCTCTTGTCATGAAAGACATTTGTGTTTGGTGAGAAGGAATGGACACAAGGAATCTCTGGCCTAAACCCCAAAGACCTGGGGTCTGAGTGAACTTGAGGAAATTCAACATGGACCTCTCTGATTAACCACAGCTTCCATCTTGTAAGATCAGCAAAACTGCAAAATCACCTTGGGTATATGTTAAATAATGGCAGAATCAAAGATCCCACCCCGGACCAACAATTCAGTCTGTAGGTATGGGGTCTGGGAAGGAGTGCTTCAACAAGCTCCTCAGGTGATTCTGATGCCCCTTAAAGTTTGAGAATCACTGGGTTAGGAAACCAGCGACCTGGTGTCCTCCAGTGGGCAAAACTGATTCTACAACTCCACCCTGTGGCCTAAAAGCTACAAAGCAACTTCACCAGACTACCTGGCTCTCTGCCACATAACTGATGGTGACATTCAAAGCCCAGCAAGAAATCTTACAATCTCCTCTAAGGATTCATTCCTGAAATACAACATTTGGATTCATATCATTATACTCAGGGATTAACAGGTCCATAAACATTATAGAAATTCTGAATGGAGAGATCCTTTCCTCTAGAAGTTAGAGACAGCTACATTCATTCAACATACACTCTGTGCCAAAATAGTGCCAGGTGCTGGGGGACATGGTGAGTAAAATCATTTTTAAGATTATGTAACAGGGAGATCTAGCAAGGAAGTTTTCCCTGATGGATCACCATTTGATCTTGGTAACTATGACATGAATACGTAAAGAAAAATCAAGAAAAAAGGAGAAAGTATCCTCTATGTGTATGTGTTTTGGGGGGTGGTGCAAACGGAGAAGAGATGCAAGCTAAGGAGCCAGTGAAGTCAGAACCTTATGGAGACAGTGAAATGGGTCTGAAGTAGGGTAGGGATTTAAGGAATGAAAGGAGTGGCCAAGCACTAACACAGAGCAAAGATGTTTATGGCAGAGGGAGGGAGAGACAGAAGAGGCAAATAGACTTTGAGATTTCAGCCAGGATGATTATAAGAGAGACGATGACATTAATAAAAAACAAAGAAGTTTAAGAAAGGAATACAGTTCTCAGGAGAAAGTAAGCTTTTTATTAAGGAGTTCAGAGGACGGAACACTAGCATGAGTATTGTAAACCTACGTATGGTAAAGATGGGTGAGTAGAAGACAGAAAGAAGGGAGTAGCTTAATAACCAGAAGGCATCCCCCCGGCTAAAGCTAATCATTGTGACAAGCAAATCCCAGTGATCTCCAGCTTTTCTGTTGCAGTTTTCTATAATACCACCAAAATTTCTAGGTCCCCCGACCTTCTCTCTCTCTCTTTTGTCCCTTTAAGGCAGCTCTGTAAAGAGCCAGTGTTATTGCCACAGCCACTGGAATCATAAGGAAGAAGATAAATACCCATTTGAAGACAATAGTGGCCTTGGATTCTTTTTTTAAATTTTAAGATACAACATAATACAGGCCAGGAGTGGTGGCTCACGCCTGTAATCCCAGCACTTTGGGAGGCCAAGGCGGGTGGATCACGAGGTCAGGAGATCGAGACCATCCTGGCTAACACGGTGAAACCCTGTCTCTACTAAAAATATAAAAACTAGCCAGGTGTGGTGGTGGGCGCCTGTAGTCCCAGCTACTTGGGAGGCTGAGGCAGGAGAATGGTGTGAACCCGGAAGGCGGAGTTTGCAATGAGTTGAGATTGCGCCACTGCACTCCAGTCTGGGCGACAGAGCGAGACTCCGTCTCAAAAAAAAAAAAAAGAAATAAATTAAAAGATACAACATAATACAGTAACGTGCACTAATTCTAAGGGCATTGCTCAGTAAAAATGTATATAGGTATACAACCACGAAATTGCCACCCAGATCAAGATATAGAACCCCAGAAGTTTCCTTCATGCCTTCCTTAGTCAATACCTTACCCAAAGGTAACCACTATTCTGCCTTCCATAACTTGCCTGTTCTTGAGCATCATGCAAATGGAATCACACAGTAGAGATTCTTTTGTATTTGAACTCTTTTATTCAACACTATGACTGTGAGATTCATCCATGTCAATGTGTATATTTATAGTTTGTTGGTTATTTATGTTTGTTTAATATTCTATTGTATGGCTATTCCACAGTTTATTTACCCACTTTCCATTTTCTTTTGATGGATATTTAGGTTGTTCCTAGCTTTTGGCTATTATAAATAAAGCAGCTGTAAATGTTCTTGCACATGTCTTTGGTGGAAATAGGTATTCATTTCTCTTAGATATACTTAAGAGTGAGATTGCCGTGTCATGGAGTTACGGTGTTTAGTTTTAGTAGATACTGACAAATAGGTTTCCCTAATGGTTGTACACTGGCTCTTTACAAAGCTGCCTTAAAGGGACAAAAGAGAGGGAGAGAAGAGTCAGGGGGACCTAGAAATTTTGGTGGTATTATAGAAAACTGCAACAGAAAAGCTGGAGATCACTGGGATTTGCTTGTCACAATGATTAGCTTTACCCGGGGGCATGCCTTCTGGTTATTAAGCTACTCCCTTCTTTCTGTCTTCTACTCACCCATCTTTACCATACGTAGGTTTACAATACTCATGCTAGTGTTCTGTCCTCCGAACTCCTTAATAAAAAGCTTGCTTTCTCCTGAACACTCACCTAAAATGTATGAGTGTTTCAGTTGGTCCATACCCTTGTTAACACCTGATACTATAAGTCTTTTTAATTTTAAACACTCTAGGTGTATACTGACACTCACTGTAGTTTTAATTTGCATTGCTCTCATGAGTGACAAAGTTCAGTACTTTTCAAATGCTTATTGGGTATTTGGATATTTTCTTGGTAAAGTACCTGTTCAACATTTCTGCTCATTTTTTAAATTGATTTTTTTTTTGTTTTTTATTTACTGATTTGTACTTCTTCATAAATTCTGGATATTCTTACTCAATATATGTATTATGCTTTTTTTTTTTTTTTTCAGATCTGTTCTTGACTCACGCTTTCACTTATTTATTTTTTTTTTTTTGAGACAGACTGTCACCAGGCTGGAGTGCAGCGGTGTGATCTTGGCTCACTGCAACCTCCACCTTCTGGGTTCAAGCTATTCTCCTGCCTCAGCCTCCCGAGTAGCTGGGATTACAGGTGCACGACACCACACCCCACTAATTTTCGTATACATTTTTTTAGTAGAGACAGGGTTTCACCATGTTGGCCATGCTGGTCTCGAACTCCCGACCTCGTGATCCACCTGCCTTGGCCTCCCAAAGTACTGGGATTACAGGCGTGAGCCACTGCGCCCAGCCCTTTTTACTTACTTAATGGTGTCTTTAGCCAGGTGTGGTGGCTCACACCTGTAATGCTAGCACTTTGGTAGGATGAGACAGGAGGATTGCTTGCACACAGGAGATCGAGACCAGCCTGGGTAACACAAAGAGACCCTGTCTCTACCAAAAACATTTTAAAATTAGCCAGGCATGATAGCATGAGCCTGTGGTCTCAGCTACTTGGGAGGCTGAAGCAGGAGGACTGCTTGAACCTTGGAGGTCAAGGCTGCTGTAGCCATGATCATGCCACTGCACTCCAACCTAGGCAACAGACCAAGACTCTGTCTCAAAAAAAAAAAAAAGTGGTGTCTGCTGAGCAAAAGTTCTTAATTTTAATGAAATCCAATGTGTCAATTTTTTCTTTGATGTATAGTGCTTCAGAGGTTTTAAGAAATTTAAGAAATCTTTGTCTACCCTGATTGCCTTGCATTCTGAAAGGAAGGAGGCTAAATTCAGGGCAGTCTCATTCATTGAAGTTTCAACATACATCAGCACATGAGTGCCTTTTCCAGCTTTTGACATTAAGCCCCTGGGCTTTATTTTCCTATAATGGTATGAGCAATCTTCAAATGCAATGTGGCAGAGATTGTCTGGCTTGTTCAGAAGGCAGAGTTTCATTTAATGTGGTCTCTATAGAAGTAGGATTGGCACAGGCCCCAAAAAACAGACGTTTAACTGAGAGGTCCCCAAACCCAGAGAGGAACTAAGAGCAATCCCCTCTGATAGTAGGAACTTGCACTCATTGCCCATATTCAGATGCGTCATTTACACAAGTGAAAACACCATCTTATAAGGTAAGTCTTTATAGGGATTCTTGGCTTGCTCCAGTTTATTATTGAGTGGGAAAAAAAAAAAAAAAACACTCTCTTTATTATCCTTGTCAAAGCAAGACACTGTTATCTATCATAGAACTAACAGTTCCTGGTAGAAACTAAAGAGATTAGAAGGGAGAGAGGTGGTGAGTAAGCAGACAGCTAAAACAGGCAATGAAAAGGATGACAGAGTGAGAGCAAGGGAAACTTTTGCTTTTCCTGAATTCTCTAGACATTAGAGGATCTCAGTTCTGAAAACTGTTCAGAGGCACTGCAACAGCCCAAGATAGATATAACTGCAACACTGGCAGTAAGAAAGGAGGTTGGTTGTGAAAAAAACAGCAGAAATCATCTAAATGAAATAAATGAAACCTTGTCAGAACATGCAATGTATACTTGCAAGTGTGAAATGTTCTCTTATCCAGTCACTTACATTCAAGCCTCTCCTCCCCAGTGCCCACTCATCACCACTAAAATCCCTAAAGCAGAACTTTCCAACTCCAATGTCTACAGGGCCAGGCAAGTGATGTAAATGAGGGACACACCGGTATTAAGACAATAAGAAGTGGTGGGACCCTGAACGAACATCATAGAGGCTTTGGCTGACTCTTGCTGTATGAGAATAAAGGCCCAACGAGAGCAGATCTTTCGTCTTTTTCAAGAGATGTAAGAAACTGCAATTTTACTTTATAATTTTTCAAATTCGAGCATATCAGGTAGACCAAAATATCTCTGTGGGTTGAATTTGGCCTACAGGCAGCTAGTTTACAACCTCTGATCTAAAGTGTTGCAGCAAAATAACTAGTATATGCAGATTTCCAGGGTTATACAAGGTAAGAAGTTTGAACAGGTTCTGGGCCATGAGACAGTGAAAAAGGGTTTAACTTTCAGGGACAGAAAGTCTAAAGGACTCAGACTTCAGAATATGACAGGTTGGTATTGGAAAAATTTGAGAGGAATTCTGAAAAAGTTCTATTGTAAGGAGGCATAGATGAAAGAAAACTAGAATGTACAGGGACCCTATCTGATTTAGTAAGACAGGGAACTGGGTGTGGTGGCTCATGCCTATAATCCCAGCTACTCGGGAGGCTGAGGCCTGGGCAACACAGTGAGATCCTGTCTCTTAAAATAAAAACTAAAAAAAGAAAAAGAAAAACAGGGGAAAGTGGAAGGATGATATATATGTACACACACACACACACATACACACACAAATATAACATACAAGTTATTTCACCTCTCTGTGCCTTGATTTTCTTATCATAAAATAATAGAAGCTACCTCATAGGGTTATCGTAAGGATTAAATAAGGTAATTATTCATATGATGGTCAATACCCAGAGGGCAAGTAATGCTTAATAAATGTTAGTTATTAGTTATTATTATGAGACACTGAGAGGTAAAGTAACTTATTCAAGATCACATGCCTATTAAGGTGTACTACCTGGATTTGTACCCAGGAAGTATGGCTTCAGAGCCTATTCTTCCTATACTAAAGGCAGCTCTTCTGCCTCCCCTTACCTCACTGGGCTAGTTTCTTATTCTTAATCTGTACAATGAAGAAGTCAGATCATATTATAATTAAAGTCTTCTTCAGAGCTGACTTTTTTTTTTTTTCTGCCAGCCAGCCCTCTAATCAGCTTATTTCAGGGCAGCAGTGGGACAAAAGTGACTCTGCTCCTATACCTTCAGGCTACCAACTGGAGAGGTATAGTGTAGGCTTGGGGTAAGCCAGGGAAATCATTCAAGCGTTGACTAATACATAGGTTAAGCCAGGAAGGAGAAGGTGTTCAGGGTGAGACCCTCATCACTGCTCTAAGGAGATTATCTGTTTCTAGGACAGCAGGCCCTGATTCACCCACATGCCCATGTAATTACAAGCTAGAAGTCATTTAAAATCCTGATAAGGAACCACAACAGGTTTAAAATCTAGGGTAATCAGAACACCAAGCAATCTTATCCTTTTGGAGTCAAGGGTCTCTATGAGAACTTGGCAGAAGCTTTCTACCATCCCTAGAGAAAATATGATGTGTGTTCACTCAGATACATAAGCCACACAATTTTACCTGCAGTTGTAAGAGATTCACAAATTCCTTAAAATCTCTCCCTACACTTGAAGTATCCCTGAAAAAGTTCTATTGTGTTCCAGGCTTGTCCTCCCAACAGATATAGAGTTGCCCCAAAATCTAGGTTGGGGTTTCTAGGCAGCGGTGCTCAAGAGACAAATCATCTATTGCAACTCAGCATAACTAATCCTACATGGAAAAGAAAAAGGGCGCTCTCTTTCCCCAAACCAACTTGTACTGAAGGAATTCTAACAGAAAAGATCTGTAATTTCATCCCCAAACTCCAGTGGATGCAAAGTTAAGAAGAGTTCCAAAGATATTTCATGCCCCTTTTCTGCCTGACACCCATAAAACCTTGTAGAACCTTAGAAGAGTTGAAATAAATGCAATAACATCCTAGTCCCCATGGCACTATGCTCCTTCTTTTATTCCAAAAAGAAATTAGTCACGACTGCCAATTAGCCTTACTAGGCAACTTTTCTCCCACATGGACTCTGAAAACTGTAGGTTATCAAAGAAACTATAAAATCTTACCCATAATTGAAGAACTCAAAACAAGGTATCATTTCCCCCCATAATACTACCAATAGTTCAAGTGTTGGTGAAGGTCTGGAGACACATGCAATCTCATACACAGTTGGTAGATTTGTAAGTCAGTGCAGCCTTTGGTGGTGGGGCTACAATTTGACAGTTTTTACCAAAAATTTAAAAACATGCATCCTTTGATGTAGCAAGTCTGTACAGATATTTTTGCAAAAGTAGGCCAAGATAGACATACAACCAGGTCAAATGTAACATTGTTTATAATGACCAAAAACTGGAAACAAGAAGTCCTCCTGGTTGTTGGGTACATCATATAAACTGAATGCCATATAGGCATTAAAAGAAGGGGCTAGATCTGTTAGTATTGGTATGAAAAAAGGCTCCAAAACATATTGTTAATTTAAAAGAGAAATCGAGAACAGTATTACTACATGCTTCCTTCTGTCTCAATTTTTTTAAAGGATGCATATGCATAGTAGTATACATATTATATTAAGTTCTGGAAAGATAAACTGTTGTTCACTGTAGTTACCTCTGGAGTGACTACAGACACTAGAAAGGAGTAGAACTGTACTGACAGACAAACATTTTAAAAACATACAAGTATCAGGGATAATCTGGAGATGATTTTGTTTTTATTTTTTTCTGCATAAAAACCCAAAACCAATAAATGTCACTGTAAAAATAAAATAATCGTCATCACTTACAATTCTTTTAACAAGAAAGAAACTATATTTATTAGTGAGGAGACAAGTGGAAAGCGGAGGAGGGCCCATATAATGCACAGTAAGAAACTGGTGGAAGAGAATTGGGAGAATTAAAATATCCACACACTCCTCCTCTCTCAAGACACTGCAGACACCATGAATTACTCAAGCTTTCCACTGGAGATGAATAGCTCAGTGCCCTACTCCAGTTGCCAGCTATTCACTGCAATTTTAAGTAGGGGAGATAGTAGGTTGGGAGAAGGCTGGCGCAGTTCGTCCAAATCCTGCCTTTCGTAATATGGATGAGGTACAACAGTTGTTCCTAAAGAGCCTGAAGTAGTAGAGAACACTGCAGCTGAATGCAATTGTCTTCTTGGCAGACAGCAAGCCTCCTAAAGTACACAGTGCAAAAGCACATTAGGGGTCCTGCCACTACACACATTTCAATAGACTGTAAAAGCAAGAGCCAGGTGCCTATGCAACAGAGGGGGCAGGAGAAATCTCTGCTGCCCTCAGGAAGCTTAGGGAGCCCTGCTCATTGCCAGGGACAACCCTCCAGGCTACACGTATCTGCTACAATAGTTCCAACCATCTCTTACTGCCCCATGGAGAGAATCAGCTAGGAGTAAAAATCATCAAGGAAGATAATCTTCTGTACTTAACTATTCCTTTCATCTGAGGCCCATGAAATAAATTATAACATCACTTAGTTTCCATGATATTCTTTTGCAACACTGCTTTACGAAGTGGGAAATTACATCTATGCAGAATTTCCAGAGGAGCTAGCTAGCAATGCATGGAAGTTTTTAAATAAAGCATGGCTAGCTTTATGTACAGGTGCCATAAAAAGTAGTCCCTCCCCCATGGGACTTAAGGAACATAAAAGAGCCTGCTACTCACTCCCATTCCCACATCCTTTAATGATACCTGAGATTCCCCTATTAGTGATTCATGCCATCACTCAGGATTGTCTTAAGTATGCTCTTTTCATAGCGCCATGTGGAGAAACACATGAGGTTGTGAACACCACAGTGCAATGGCTCTTAACCTTTTGTTGTTGTCACTATAAAGGTCATTAGTCCTTGTGATAAGCAGAAAATGCACTTATTTGAAAATACAATATATACTTTTCATATAATTTTGGCAGTTCAGTATTTTTTAAGCCCTCTTAGGGATCCCCTCCAACCTAGGCTTAAGAACCTCTGGCTCAGCAGCAACAAGTTTGGCAAATCTCCACCTCCACCTCCTCCCCTCCACCCACCCCACACCAAGAGCTCCTATGCATCTGGGGAACACTGGGCCTGAAGAGAGAAGGCAATATTAAAGGGATGCTCTGACTACTTCAGATAATTGCCTAAAACTGACCCTGTCTACAGTCCAGATTACTGTTTATGATTCCTCCTCAGCAAGGAGTATGGATTTTTCACTGTCTATTCCTTGGAAACAGGCTCTCCTGGCTTGAGACACACTATGTATCTTAAGAAACGCCCAGCAGAGATAACTGCCAAAGAAGTCCTTACAACACTTACTGGCTGGTCACATTACCTGAGAAATGAGGCAGGGGAAAGTTTTAACACCTTATGAATAAAGGGGACTCACCTCTGAGGTTTTCGAATGTCCCAGAGTCCCACTCCTTCCTTTGAATTGGCTGTGGCCAACAACCTGGGCTCCACAGGGTTAAACATGACACTATGAAAGGCTGATGGATAGTTTGCCAGGCAGAAGGGCTCTGTGGAAAGAAAAATTACAATCAGTTCATTCCAGGTACCTTTGGGCCACTGGCAGGCAGACAAGCAGAAATGTGAATGTAGGTCGGAGCACTCTTTAATAACCACTCCAATGGCCTGGTGCCCCAAAACAGCACATAATCCCACCAGTCACCCCTACTCACGAGGTCCCCATGAGTCCTATACATAGCAAGGTAAACACATTTAACGACATTTTAAGCTATAACACCCAGAAATATATATAGTAGCTATCAGATCTTGAGACAAAACAGAAATGGTCACTAAAAATGGGAAAATAAACCATTTTACAGTAAGTAAAACTGAATTCCGCAGGAGCTGAAAAAATTCACAACCAATTACTGGTAGGATTCTTATGCTTTTAATCCAATTGTATTAGTTTTAGAAATTAAAAGTTTTTAAACTGCACACAGATTTGATGAAGATAAAACAAAACACGACAAAATTAAGACATGGTGAAATAATGGTGTGGTTTTTCTCTTCTGCTTCACAATGCTCCCTAACATCTAGCCAGTCTGTAATCAACTTCACCTAGAAACCCTGCATCATTTTACAAAAATTAGCAGGTTCCAAGTGAGGAAGAAACCACTTAGTTACCTAGCAGGATATACTCCTATGGGACCTGTTAGAGTAATACAAAGAAAGTACTTCTCAGTCTATGACCTCCATATGTAGTACTTCACAGGTCTTTGAGCAGGTAAAGCACTCAGTCATCTCCGCCATCAGGCAGTTCAGACTAAGGAGAATTTCACCTACCAAGCCCACAGTGACTTGACCACAGCTGCTACTTCCTGCTACCTTACCTACCTAACCCTAAAAACAAGCTTCTCTTATAGCCTGAACCTAAGTAATGAGCACGGCCCAGAATGTAAAATGTTTAGAATATAAAAAAATTAAAAGACCCAGATCCTGCCAGACAAAGCAGGCAGGATAGTGAATTTAGGTACACAGCTGTGATCATTACAATCTGCACTAAAGGACAGGGTGAGTATGGCAGTGGCACCAAGGCTGGTACTAGAGGAAGGGGTCTTTTGAAGACAGGTAGAATTACAGAAATCTCTCTGTAGGAAATGAGCTGAGAAGATGCATTTCCTGAAGAACTTCAGAGAAAGTCAACAAAGCAACTTCTTCATTTTACACATCAGAGTCAAAGGGCACATTCAGAGGAGGCACTCACACAGACAATCCCCTTTAAATAGAGTTTACCTGCCATCATTTTAAGATCCTATACACAGGTAATTTGAGATTCTGTGGTTCAACAAAATAACAAGCCTGAAACTAGGATGCAGGAAAGCACGTAATACCCCCATTCTCTGTAAATAATCAAGCATAGTTACATGTCAGCACCACAACTTCTGCTCCTCGAGGCACTAAACAGCAAGGTACAAGGGTTTGTGGAGAGCCACAGGAGGGCAGAGAAGGACTGGCAAAGGTGTCTCACTCCTGAGTACTTAGGTGGAGGATAAGGCCTCCAAAGACCTCTTATGCCCCCATGTGAGTGTTTCACATTTCCTTTCCCTTGACATCACTTGCACATAGATACTGAGGTCATAAATTGGATCTTCAATGAATCTGACACCAAACTGTTCAACACAGTCCAACAGTCTTTTGCACAGTGACCCTACCTCCATGGGGAGATTCCCGGATGTCCCAAATGAGAACCCGGCCATCATCTGAGGAACTGGCAAAAATGTTGTCATTCACTGGGCTCACAGACAAGCCATATACCGCATCTTCATGAGCAAACACGTCCAACGTCTCACTGCTGGGAGATAGAGAGCAAGACAGAGGCACACACATACACACAAGCATAGTGCAGAGTCCCAGCACTTCAGTACCGAGGGTGCCATCTTCTCCATTTCTAGGAGAAAGTCAACCCAGCTAAACCCAAAAAATATTATATTTCCTGAAAGGTAGGTAGTCAACTTTCAGGTTTAAGAAAAGGTACTATTAAGTAGTCTTTTTAGAGATTTTATAATTTTTGTGCTAAATAAGCATATTTAAAAGTGACTCAATAGCTGAGTTTAGTATTTTCATTTATTACAGAATTCTTCTGCTTGTGTACAGATTTGGAGGTCGTACTTGATTTTCCTTTTTTTTTTTTTTTGAGACGGAGTCTTGCTCTGTCACCCAGCGTGGAGTGCAGTGGCGCAATCTGAGCTTACTCAAGCTCCGCCTCCCAGGTTCATGCCATTCTCTGCCTCAGCCTCCCAAGTAACAGGGACTATAGGCGCCCACCACCAGGCCCGGCTAATTTTTTTTTTTTTTTTGTATTTTTAGTAGAGACGGGGTTTCACCATGTTAGCCAGGATTGTCTCGATCTCCTGATCTTGTGATCCGCCTGCCTCAGCCTCCCAAAGTGCTGGGATTACAGGCGTGAGCCATAGCGCCGGCCTGTACTTGATTTTCAAAGAGCAAGGGAAAGCTTTAGAGCAGCCAAGTCTGATGCCAACAGGGTGGAAGAGGGGTCTCCTAGCAATCTGGCATGGTGATGAAGAGCATGGCTCTGACGCCAGATGGCCCAAGTTCAGGTTCTCGTACCACTTGACCTTCTGTTATCTAACATGTCTGTGCCTCTGTTTCCTCATCTAGAATGGAGATCACAATAGTATCTCCTTAGAAAATAAGTGTGAGGATTAAATAAATTAATATGTATGAAGCATTTACAATGGTGTCTGGCACATAGTAAGAACTCAATCAATATTAGCTATTACTGTTCTTAAATATTATGGTTCCTACTCTTCTAAACTCTTGTTTTAAATTTTCATCTAAAACGTATACTTTCATACCAACTTTCAAATCCCTTTTTCCTTTTTAAATCAAAACTTTATTTCAAACTATTGTAGGAATATTTTTTAGAAAAGAACAGCTGGTTTCACGCTGTTTTCTTCAAAAAACAAAAACCATTTTAGTCTAAAGAAATATTTGCCTCTTCATATATGAAAAACAAAGTCAATCACCTTCACATACCACCAATCTATTTACCTTTCAACATCATGGAGGATAACTTGCTCATCATTTCCTGCAAAAGAAAAAAGCAGACATTTGATCATTCCTGCAAGGTGGTCCCTGTCCAGATTACAATTTAGTATTATTAAGTTTTCAGGGAAAAAATATGAACAAAGCCAATGCTAATACAAATTAGAAGTGTTAGCTAGAAAAAAGATTTATAGAAATCATTTAAGAAGGATAGGATGCTCTTACAGAGAATTTTTTAAAAATAATAGCAGCCAAGTATAACATAGTAACAGTTCCCAACATGTATTATCCAGTGGATGATGTAAAAAAACAACTGTGGCTACAGCCTGGGCAACATAGCTAGACCCCATCGCTATGAAAATAAAAATAAAAAAATTAGCCAGGTAGTGGCACACCCTTGAAGTCCCAGCTACTAGGGAGGCTGAGGTGGGGGAAATCGCTTGAGGCCAGGAGTTCAAGGCTGCAGTGAGCTATGATTGCACTCCAGCCTGGGCAAGAGAGAGAGACTGTCTCAAAAAAAAAAAAAAAAAAAAAAGTTGGGGAAACAACACAAAACAAAACTGTGGCCATCAAGGAAAACACTAAATGAACATTGGCAAATTAATTCACTGGCTTTGTTTTTTTTTTTTTTTCAGCAGAACACTCACTAATTATGAGACCCACAATAAAATCTTTAACATTTCTATGACCCAGCTTTGTAACCTACAGAATAGTGATAATAACATCACAGAGTAATTGTTAGCATAAGAGTACAACTGTAAAAGCATTCAGAATAGGGCTGAGCACTTAATAAGCCCCCAATAAATGTTTGCTAATATTTCTATCCTCATGCTCTTTTAAAAAATTTTTTCTTTCTTTTGAGACAGGATCTAGCTTGCTCTGTTGCCCAGGCTGGAGTGCAGTGGTACAATCATGGTTCACTGCAGTCTTGACCTCCTGTGCTCAAGCAATCTTCCCACCTCAGTCTCCCTAGTAGCTGGAACTACAGGCATGTGTCACTATGCTTGGCTAATTAAAAAAAAAAAAAAATTTTTTTTTGTAGAGATCTAAAATGTTTGGGTCTAACTATGTTGCCCAGGCTGGTCTCAAACTCCTGGATTCAAGCAGTCCTCCTGCCTTGACCTTTCGAAGTGCTGGGATTATTACAAGTGTGAGCCACAATACCCAGCCACATCATCTTTCACAGCATTAAAACTTGATGACCGTGATTCCAAATGATGTGAAAGTTTTAATCTTATATTTCTCCTTATTCTATCAAAGGATATAAATTACATTCATGATATGTGTAGTCCTGCCTTCAAATGGTTTGTATAGCAAAAAAATTAAAACCTGAATATAAAAAGACAAAACATAAAAAAAAGTCCCACTCTATGCTAAAATGCACAACCAACAGTCATTTAAATAGAAAGCAAAAGTAGCAGTAAAGATATGGCCCAGGGCATCTTAAACAAAAGCCTGGCTGTAAACTCTATTGTGGGTGCAAACCAATGAAATCAGTAAACCCATACTAATGCCTTCTAGGTATCAGGCACAGTGCTAGGTCCTGGGTATATAAAAAGAATAAGATTCTACTCTGTCCTTGAGAATTCACAGTCCAATTGGACAAACAATTAATAGCAACAAGAGGGTTTGCTTTGTAGCAATCTGATCTAGCTATGGGGTCAATTATTTCCTTCATAAGCAGGGTGAAAGTACATGGAGAAGGAGACATTTGAAACTCAAATAACTCAAAACTCCTACAAATGAAAGGCTTAGGGGAATTGGTGGGGACTGGACAATTAAGGTGGAAGAACACCATGAACAAAAGGCACAGAACAAAATAGTACCATGCAGTGCATTCTTCAAATGACAAATAGTTTGGTGGGCTAGAGTGTATAACTCAAAGAAGGGAGGTCAGGCCAGACAGATGGGGGTTTAGACTTTATTCTTCAGGCACTGTAGGCTCAATGGTTCACATGGTCCAGTCTTTATTTTTAAAAGTAAACTTGTGTATGAAATGAATTCAAAGGAGGATGGACAGTGGTTACAGAAATCACAGAAAGTCATTGCAAAAATCCAGGCCAAACTAAAGGATGAATATGAGAGGCTTTCAAGATAGACCTGACAGGACTTGGTGACAGACTAGATGTGGAAATGTAAGAAAGGCAGGTTTGAAGATGACTCCAAGATCATAGTAGAATGAACCATGTGAAACTGCTACTTTTTAAAGTTGAAAATGGTTAATTGTCAGCAATTTCTTAAACTTAATAGCTTATGTAATTGGGTGAATGGTAATAACTGAGAAAGAAAATCCAGCAGACAAGAAGAAATTTTCCCTCAAGGGAGGACTAATGATCTTGGTTTTACATCTATTGTATTTAAGTTGCTTTTGGAACACAGGTAGATATCCAGTGGGAAAATCTGCAGCTTAGAAAAGAGGTCAGAACTAGAAATGTGGGGGTGAGAAGGAGTATGGCTGATGGAAGCCATCACCAAGAGGTTGGTGTGAGCACCAGCCATTTCAATTGTACCTAACACAACACTTTTCAAACAGAAGCCATCTGTGGGTTATGACATCCATTTGAGTTATGGCCAGCATAATCTCTAAAAATGAAATAGAATAGAATAAAAAACAAAATCAGAGTATGCCACATATAGAAAAGGTTAAGTATTGTTTCAAATATGTGTGTGTGTGTGTGTGTGTGTGTTTCTGTGTACCAGATGGCAATGTGAAAAGTTTTCTGCCAGAGAGAAATAAAGAAAAAGACAGGTGAAGAAAAGAAAAAAAAAAGAGAGAGAGAGAAAAGACACACACTATCCTAATATATAATACTGCTGTAATGCAGAAAAGACAAGCTATGAGAAATCAGTAATTCCACAGCTCAATGAAATACAGGAAGAAAAATAAGGAGTTATCTTCACACTCTTTTCTCTAAAATCCCAACCACAGTGACGTTCCCAAGGTAGAATCTTCCTTTTTACCTCCAGAGAACACTTTAGTGTTCCCACTGTTGAAAGCCAGGCAAAAAATGTTGGAATGGTGCTCTCCTTTCAGCTGTATGGGCTTGACCCTGGAGTGGATGGCTTGTTCCATGTGCCATAGCAGAACCCGGCGGTCATCTCCTCCTTAAGAAGGAAGTAAGAATCTGTGGTTATAACAGCTGACATTGCAAGGCTGACAGATGGTTTTGCCAGCCTCGAATCCCATCCTTTCTAAAACTGCACCTCCCCAACTCCATAAGATTCACATGGAGCACAAAAACCCAGAACTCTCCCTACTTTACCATCAATAGGCACATGTTCTCTAGGCCATTCATCCTCTCCCAGGAATTGCATCTTAAGCAGACACAGAAAATGAAAGGGATAAGCACTGATAATGAGATTCCTAAAGCCACCCTGCTCCTGTCTTTCCAGAGTTGTTTAAATATTTCTTCATTTGCTACCCAGAACCCCTTCATGGAAGACCTTTTTATTTGTTTAATAAAACCTGAGATGACTTCCATAATATTTCTAGCATAATGGTTTTCAAAGCAATCTCCTTAATGTGATCTCATTGACTGTGGAACACCATACAAATGGTAACTAAGAAATCACCTGACTCTTACAGTAATAGGATCTAGACAGAATACGGCTCAGCACAGCTCTTAACTCTGTGTAACTTTGGGTCTGGGTTGGTGGTGGTGGTTGTTTTTTTCTCACTTTTACTTTTTACTTTTACTTTTCTTGCACTGACTTTTTATAAGAAGGCTATACTATTTTCCTAATAAAAATTTAATTTACAGCAGCAGCAAACCATAGCAAGCTCTATACCTCCGCCTCCCCTCCTCCATTCAATGAAAAATGCAGCCACAAATGATAGCACATCCATACAAGGGCATACTATGAAGCCATTAAGTTGTTAGATCTATATAATAGCTAATGCAGAAAGATGTCCAAAGATACTCGTTAAGGGGGAAAATGAGGTGTAAAACAGTATGTACATCAATATCCATTTGCATAAAACAAAATTTTTAAAAGCTCCATGACAGCAGGAACCTTGTCAGTTTTGTTCACTGGGAAATACCTGGCACATAAATGAGTGCTCCAAAGAATGAGCATTAAGAGTATGCTTATACTCTTATATCTATGCTTGTATTTGCATAGCCCTATCTAGATGGCTATAAAAGTTGTTGTTTACAGTGCCAACTATAACTGGTAGGTTGGTGTTGGGGGACTTTTTATGGTGGTAAAATATATATACATGTAACTTACCATTTTACCCATTTTCAAGTGTACACTTCAGTGCCTTTAAGTACATTTGTGCTGTTGTACAGCCATTGCCATTATTCACCTTCAGAACTTTTTCATCACCCCAAACTGAAACTCTATACCCAATAAACAATAACTCCTCCCAGCGCCTAGTAGTCACTGTTCTTTTCTTTTTTTTTTTTTTTTGGGATGGAGTCTCGCACTGTTGCCCAGGCTGGAGTATGGCGTGCAGTGGCGCGATCTCGGCTCACTGCAACCTCCACCTCCCGGGTTCAAGTGATTCTCCTGCCTCAGTCTCCCGAGTAGCTGGGATTACAAGTGCCCACCACCATGCCCAGCTAATTTTTTGTATTTTTAATAGAGAAGGGGTTTCACTATGTTGACCGACCAGGCTGTTCTCAAACTCCTGACCTTGTGATCCACCTGCCTCGTTCCTCCCAAAGTGCTGGGATGACAGGCGTGAACCACTGCACCCGGGCAAGTAGTCACTATTCTACTTTCTGCCTCTAAGGATTTGTCTACTCTAGGAACCTCATATAAGTTGAATCACACAATATTTCTCCTCCTAGGTCTGGCTCACTCCCTTAGCATAATGTCTTCAAAGTGCATCCAGGTTGTGGCATGTATCAGAATTTCCTTGCTTTCTAAGGCTGAATAGTATTCCATCGTATATATATTTGTACACATATTTTGTTTCTCCACTAATCCATCGATGAACATTTGGGTTATTTCCATCTTTTGGCTATTGTGAATAATGTTGCTATGAACATGAGTGTACAAATAACTTTTTGAATCCCTCCTTTTAATTTGGGTATATACTATTGGAAAACTTTTATGTTTTAATTTTTACTTTATACCTTCCCATACTGCTTCACTTTTTGCCACAGCAGATTTCTTTTTGTAATAAAAAATAGAAGAAGATACAGAAGCCAAATCATACTTATTCTACTTATTCTCCTGCTCCTAGAAAGAAATTGTCTTTGCTACTTGAATTCCTTTGTTTCTTTCTTTTTTTTATTTTTTTTTGAGACGGAGTCTCGCTCTGTCGCCCAGGCTGGAGTGCAGTGGCCGGATCTCAGCTCACTGCAAGCTCCGCCTCTCGGGTTCACGCCATTCTCCTGCCTCAGCCTCCCGAGTAGCTGGGACTACAGGCGCCCGCCACCTCGCCCGGCTAGTTTTTTGTATTTTTTTTTAGTAGAGACGGGGTTTCACCATGTTAGCCAGGATGGTCTCGATCTCCTGACCTCGTGATCCACCCATCTCGGCCTCCCAAAGTGCTGGGATTACAGGCTTGAGCCACCGCTCCCGGCCAAATTCCTTTGTTTCTTGAGTCTCTTCTTCCTTCCATTGTCAGTCCAAATCAAGTTGTACACCAGACCAATGCCCTAAGTGTGGCCCACAGTGTTCTCTTTATGATAGGCCTATTTCAACTATGAGTTCTCTGGCCTAGGACAGTATCAAAATTATGTATTTCTTACAAATTTACCACTCTGTAAAACATCAAGCTAAGGTCATGAAAATCATGGTTTGGGTTTCTGTCACTTTATTTTCATGAAAAATGACACAAATGGTTTTCCACACTACAAACAGACTTAGGTATGGGCACTTCAGTTCTCTATAGTCTCCACTCCTATGGTTTTCTCCCAACACTGAGGCTGTGAGTCAGGGACTTATCACTGCTTCTGCTACTATATTTTTTTAAATTAAATAAATATTTCTCTATACTCATGCCTCTAGCAAAAGCAAAAAGTTAAAAGAGAGGCGCACATGTTTCTTCTACTTGCTCATGTTTCTGACCTAATCTCCCTTAGCCTCAGTTTCACCAAACATAAAATGGTCATCATAATAGTTCTACCCTCATTGGTTTTATAGATGATAAAGCCAAGTACAAAAGAGTAATTTGCCAACATCACATAATAAACTCATCGAGCTAAGATTCAAACACAAGCAGTAAAGACTCTGTAGCCCCAACTCTTAACCACTATTCTATACTGCCTTATTGAACAAAAAATGAACCATAACTGACAAAGTAAATTCATTCTGATGGACAGTTGAAGGGATTGTCCGCCTTAGTAGCATAACTCAAATGTTAAGTAAGAATAAAGGAACCCCAGGAGTAAAAACAGAAGCTGACTTAACTCCAGCAAACTGGCCCGTGGAGTAAACTGAAGGACCAGGACAGGACTGCCTGAGTTTGTAAGAATTCTTGCAGTGCACGATACTGGTAATGGCTTAATATCTAGAAGATGCAAAGAATTTCTACAAATAATTCTTAAAACTCCAATAGGAAAAGAGGCAAAGAATATAACCATTCAGAAAAGGAAACCCAAATACCAAACATATTTTATAGAAGATCTCAAATTCTATATGTTATCAGGGAAATGTACATTATAATTTAGACAGATTCTCACAAAGTGGCACAAGGGAATGTACAAGAAAGTTCACTGAAGCACTGGTCATAATATCAAGAAAACCTATATACAACATAAATACCTAACAATTCAGGAATGGATAACTTCCACTGGAATATAAAATAGGTGGAGTCTAAACACAATGGAATATTATACAGCAGTTCAAATGAACAAGAAACATGTATACAAACATGAATAAATAGTAAAAACCTAATGGTAATAAAAGCAAGTTTCAAAAGGATATGAAAGGGATAATATTTAAGCATGTATTTTTAAATATCAAAAACAATACTTCATATTGTTTATGGATAAACACACATAGTAAAAGAGGCTTTTAAATGTATCTGTAGTGTTTCTTTAAAAAAATACAGAAGTGATTTTAGCAAGATTGGGAGATATAAGGTTAATATACAAAAGTTCATCACTTTCCTATATACCAGCAATGAATAAGTGGAATTTGAAATATAAAATATTTAGGTATAAATTTAACAAAGTTTTACCATATATAAGAAAAATTTTAAAACTCTGATGAACAAAATCAAAGAACTAAATAAATGGACAGCTATTCCTTTTTTTTTTTAAAGACGGAGTTTTGCTTTTTTTTTTTTTTTGCCCAGGCTAGAGTGCAATGGTGCAATCTCAGCTCACTGCAACTTCTGCCTTCCGGGTTCAAGCAATTCTCCTGCCTCAGCCTCCTGAGTAGCCGGGATTACAGGCGCATGCCACCACGCCCGGCTAATTTTGTATTTTTAGTAGAGACGGGGTTTCACCATGTTGGCCAGGCTGGTCTCGAACTCATGACCTTAGATGATCTGCCCACCTAGGCCTCCCACAGTGCTGGGATTACAAGCTTGGGCCACTGTGCCCGGCCAAGACTCAATATTTTCAAGATATCAGTTCTTCCCAACTTCATCTATGGATTCAATGCAATCCCACTCAAATTCTCAGCAAATCATTTTATGCATATCAACAAAATGATTCTAACATTTATAGGGGAGGCAAAAGGCCCATAATAGTCAACACAATTTTGAAAACCAGGCCGGGCGCGGTGGCTCAAGCCTGTAATCCCAGCACTTTGGGAGGCCGAGACGGGCGGATCACGAGGTCAGGAGATCGAGACCATCCTGGCTAACACGGTGAAACCCCGTCTCTACTAAAAATACAAAAACTAGCCGGGCGAGGTGGCGGGCGCCTGTAGTCCCAGCTACTCGGGAGGCTGAGGCAGGAGAATGGCGTAAACCCGGGAGGCAGAGCTTGCAGTGAGCTGAGATCTGGCCACTGCACTCCAGTCCGGGCGACAGAGCGAGACTCCGCCTCAAAAAAAAAAAAAAAGAAAACCAAAGTTGGAGGACTGACATTACCTGACTTCAGGTTACTGCAAAGATACAGTAATCAAGACAGTATAATACTGTCAAACAAATACACAAATAGATCAGTGGAACAAAACAGAGGCCAAAAATAGACCCACATGAGTATAATCAACTGATCTTTGACCACAGAGCAAAGACAAAACAATGGAGCAAAAAGGGTCTTTTCAACAAATGGTGCTGAAACATCTCAATATCCACATGCATAAAAATGAATTTAGACAGACTTTACACCCTTCATAAAAATTAACTCAAGATTGATCATAAATCTAAATGTACAACACAAAACTATAAAAGTCCTAGAAGATAGTAGGAGAAAACCTAGATGACACCAAACGAGGGTCACAATGTGGAACAGGCAATCTCATTCATTGCTGGTGGGATTGCAAAATGGTACAGCCACCTTTGAAGATAGTTTGGCAGTTTCATACAAAACTAAATGTACCCTTATCATGCAATCCAGCAATCATGCTCCTTGGTATTTAACCAAAGGAGTTGAAACTTAATATCTACACAAAGACCTGTACATGGATTTATTTTACAACAGTTTTATTCACAATTGCCAAAACTTGTAAGCAACCAAGATATCCTTCAGTAGGTAAATGGATAAATCAACTGTGGTGCAATCAGACAACAGAAACTTATTCAGTCATAAAAAGAAATGAAATATCAAGTAGTGAAAAGACATGGAGAAACCTTAAGTACACATTACAAAATGAAAAAAGCCAAACTGAAAAGGCTACAGACTGTATGACTTCAACTCTATGATATTCTGGAAAAGACAAAATCATGGAGACAACAAAAAGATCAGTAATTGCCAGGGCTTGGAGGCAGGGGTTGAATATATGGAGCAGAGAAGATTTTTAGGGCAGTAAAAATCCTCTGTATGATATTGTAATGATGGATGCATGTCATTACATTTGTCCAAACCCATAAAATATACAACACCCAAAGTGAACCCTAAGTTTCATTTTTTGAACATTGGGACTCTGGGTGTTTATGATGTATCAGCATATGTTTATCAATTTTAACAAATTTACCACTCTGGTGGAAGATGTTGACAATGGAGGAGGCTATGCAGGTGTGGGAATAAGGGGTACATGGAAAACCTCCATACCTTTCTCTTAATTTTACTGTGAACCTGAAACTTCTCTAAAATAAATAAAGTCTTAAAAACAAAACATCATAAGTAAATCCTTCTATCAGTAATAATAATAGATTGGAAGTAAATTTAACAAATTATCAACATTTTGTAAAATCCGATTGGTATCTCTCTACTTTGTTTAAGTATTTCATGTTATTAAGGAAGTATTGTTACATCTCTTAGGTATTATTAATGCTACTATGGTTATGTTAAAAAAGAAAAAAATCCTCATCAATTAGAGATGCATACTGAGGTGGGTGAAATGGAGTATGTCTGGAATTTCCTTTAAAACATTCCAGAAAAAAAAAGTAGAGGGATAGATTATTAATAAAATATGGACAACTGCTGTAGATACATACACTATACTATTCTACTTTTGTGTATGCTTGAACAATTTTTTTTTTTTTTCTCACTCTGTCGCCCAGGTTGGAGTGCAGTGGCACGATCTCAGCTCACTGCAGCCTCCCCCTCACAGGTTCAACTGATTATCCTGCCTCGGCTCCTGAGTAGCTGGGACTAGAGGTGAGCACGACACCCAGCTAATTTTCGTATTTTTTTCAAGAGACAGGGATCCACCATGTTGCCCAGGCTGGTCTCCAACTCCTGACTTCAAGTGATCTGCCTGCCTTGGCCTCCCAAAGTGCTGGGATTACAGGCGTGAGCCCAGCTGGACGTTTCCATAATAAAGAGTTTTGGATTATGTTTAATGTTCATGATAGAAAAAGAAAAAAGAAAACAAGACTCTGCAGGATGGGCTGGGATACTCATGGCTCACTAAGACCTACAGCACAGTCTCTCCCAAATTGAAGCAGCTTAAGTAAAAACAGAATATTGTGTGCCTGTAGTCCCAGTTACTGGGGAGCATGAGGCAGGAGAATCGCTTGAACCCTGGAGGCAGAGGTTGCAGTGAGCAGAGATCATGCCACGGCACTCCAGCCTGGGTGAAAGAGCAAGACTTGATCTCAAAACAAACAACAACAACAAAAACAAAAACAGAATATCTGCTAGGCCCAGTGTCTCATGCCAGCACTTTGGGAAGTCGAGGTAGGAGGACCTGTAATCCCAGCAGATCTTTGGGAGGTCATGCCAGCACTTTGGGAGGTCGAGGTGAGAGGATCACCTGAGCTCAGGAGTTGGAGATCAGCCTGGGCAACATAGTGAGACCTTGTCTCTACTAAAAGAAAAAAAAAAGAAACCAGAATATCTATATGTTTGTGTCCAACTCATAACCATTCTCAGCCTAAGGTCTCCCCCCATCACCCAGACAGCAATAATCTTTGTGTTCATTCTAGGCATTTATAGGATGATTTCATTTTGCCAAGTACTCAGTAATTTAAAATTCATGGCTATTTGTTAAATGTCTTGGGATCCCTTTAAATGATGTGTCCTTAGTAACTAACACGATGATGTGACAAAGTCCATGGGAGATTGGAATCACTGAGGCAAAAATTATCGCTGTGATGGGGCCTGCTTCTTGACTTTGCCCTCAAGGTTAGCATCAGAAGATGTAAGCTAAACACACCCCCTTACCCCACTCAACTTCTCATTCCTTTAGGCAAGGTATTAAGATCCCTATGCAAAGACGGCACTTTTCAAGTATGCGCTGGCAGAAAAACAACCAGTACAAATTGAGGCATAATGTGAAACCATTAGGCTGCTTTTCAGCCAGCAGAGGGAGCTAAACAAACAGTTGTGCCCAAGCCTCTGACTCAACAAAGCAGAGGAGGGCTGGTGAAGCAAGGGAAAGTCAGTTCAGACGCAAAAGAAGCTCTACAGTTGTCTCCCTTAATCACCCAATCAGTTCAGAAAGGCAGAGATTTATTGTTTAGTTCCACAGAGAGAGACTGACATGCAAATAATCCAAGTGAAGAATATTTAGGATCATTTCAGACCATTTAAGCCAGCCCCATGGGCCTGGCAGTTGGATGAGAATGGGGTCAGCCTCAGGAGAGGGAGCCCAGCCCCAACCTCTCTGGGGCACCGGAGGTGGAGCACAGAGACTTCTTGGGAAGGCTAGACCTTCCCTTTCTTCTCAGTGCCAGTGCCAGGCAAAGACAAGCAGAGGCCAGGCCTTCTAAGCCTGGTTTTCTCATAAACAATTGCTTACCTTCGACTCATCTGAGAACCCCAAGAAAATACAACTACATACTCTGATTTTGGTTTTTTGGGTTGGTTTCATTCTGCACTAAAATCACTAATTCATCAAAAAATGTACCATAATCACATTGTGGCAGCAGCTTTGTAGTTATAGAAAACCTTTATTCTTAAAGAGTACCCTTTCCCAAAGGGTCCCAAGCTATAAGCAGAAACTAAGCAAGCCCTTACAACACACTATAACAAAAGTAATTATTTAACATTCTTCTTATTTTATTGCTCAGAAAAGCTGAGGTAAGGACTTGCTTTGGGTTTCCTCAAAAGCCCGCCAAGCATAGGACTGAGAGAGCAGTCTGAAATTCTGGATTGAATGCTCCTGGAACTGGTAATTGTTCAAAGAGCAAAAGAATAATAATTTAAATGTCCATCCATAGAAGTCTGGTTAAAATTATTGTTTAATAAAATAAGCCAGACACAAAAGGACAAATATTGTATGATTCCACTTATATAAGGAATACTCAAATCAGAGACAAAGTAGAACGGCAGTGGCCGGGGCTGGGGGAAAAGAGGAATGGGGAGTTAATAGTTTAATGGGTAGTTTCTGTTGTGCAAAATGAAAAATTCTAAAGATGGATGTGGTGATGGTTGCACAACATGAATGTAATTAATACCACCGAACAGTAAGTACACTTAAAAATGGTTAAAATGGTAAATTTTATGTTGTATATATTTCACAATAAAAAAATGCAAGAAAGTTTACTATTTATATATGTACAATGCAGCCTAAATAAATAAATAAAAGCATGAGGCAGCTCTGTTTATACTCACATGGAACAATTTCTAAAATATAAAGTATTAGTGACTGTATTAATTGTTCAAAACATTCTTTTAACAAGTAACACAATGGGATTAGATACAGAGCTTGGGGTTTCATCTTTGAGAGGCAGCAAAGATGGTGCTATAGAAGGATACAGGAAGTGCAAGCTCTGGAATAAAAGTACCTGATTCAAATCTTGGTTTCACCATTTATGTGTCCTGGTTATTCTACTCCTCTACCCTAATTTTTTTTATTGTAAAATGGAGAAAATACCAAATATTTCCCAGGCTTGTTGTGTATTGTGAGATAATGTCTGTAAAAGCATTTAGCCTAGTGTGATATACATTAGGTGCACACAGCTCTCAAAATGTCGTTGTGTCCCTAAAGTATCACCCATGAATTTGTCCTAATTTTTCAAACCTTGTTTTAGGTAGCATTAAGAATATGAATAGTATGATACAATTACACAAAAACATACACAAATTTATACATACAAAGACAGATGCAAAATGGTTAGCAGAGGTCATCTCTTGCAGATAGCAATTTTACTTAATACCCTTTTATATTGCTGAAGTTTTTTCTTTTTTTCTTTTTTTAACTGTAAAGACCAAAGGAAAATCATTCAGCCTGGCTTTCTTCTCAGCCCATTTATTCCTCTTCAGTGAGTGTACTGTGTAAGACCAAACCTCCTTTTGTGTTAACTATACCTCTCCTAAGCTCCAAGAAGCTGCAGCGCATTACAGAGGCACAGTCTGTGTGACACACAGCCCAGCTACGTCAGTGGATGGAAAATAAGTCTGTTTTGTTATTTTTCCAAAGTTGAAAATAATTGACATTTGTATAGAAATTCAATCACACACATATCCATTTTATCCTTGCTTGTGAGGTAAGGATTATGTGGGCCCTTTTTCTAGACACATATCAGAGATTATAAAATGACTTGCTAATAATCCAAAGAGCTGGGCCTGGAGCCTAAAACTAAGTTGTATCCATTCCACCAACATGCAGAGGACAGAACAGCACCTAGCATTCCAAATAAGGAACGTTCTGGAGCTTTACACAAGGAAGAAAAGCACTTTCCAGTCTTTTTTTTTTTCATTTTAATGATTTTACCTGTTTTTAAGTATAGAGTTTTGTGGCATTAACTACATTCACATTTTCACATTGTTGTGCAACCATCACCACACTTTATTTCCAGAACTACCCCTTCCCACTGACAACTGCCATTCTCCCTCTAGACACCATTCACTTAGCACAATGTCTTCAAGGTTTATCCACATTGTAGTGTGTGTCAATTTCATTCCTTTGTAAGGCTGAATAATAATATTTCATTGCATGTATAGACTACACTTCGTTTATCTATTCATCCACTGATGGACCCTTGGGTTGCTTCTACCTTTCAGTTATTGTGAATAATGCCACTCTGAACATTAGTGTACAAATATCTGTTTGAGCCCCTACTTTAAATTCTTTTGGGTATATAACCAGAAGTGAAATTGCTGGATCCATATGGTAATTCTGTTTTTAACTTTTTGAGGAACTGCCATACTGTTTTCCACAGTGGTTGTCCCATTTTATATTCTCATCAACAATGTACAACAGTTCCAATTTCTCCATATCCTTGCCAACTCTTTTTATTCTTTGCTTTTTTGGATAACAGTCATCCTAATGGGTGTGAAATGTTTGCTGGCCTTTTTAACCTTCAAATAATAGCCTAAAATAACTCTCAAGTCCTTACTAAATATCTCGGAGCACATGATTCTACAAACAGTTTATCTTTCTTCATGAGAACCTACCATGAAATTCAGTTACCATTTTTCTATTCACTCACCCCATCCACCCCAAAAAAGTTTTCTGTAGTTTATTTATCTCCTATTGTTTTGCATTTCACTGCCTGAAGGAACTAACATCATATATAAATTTTGGAAATTTTATATTCATTCTCTCCTCAAATCACTTACAAAAACATTAAGAGCACTAAGCTCTATTTACTCAAGTCAGCCACTTCTGTGATTAGACCTATTTTAGAGGTGGATATAATGTGGGGCAGCATAGCACAGCACAGCATTCAAACCCATAGGCTTAGTCTCCACGTAGTAAGACACAGGAAAGAATAATAAGAAAAAACCCACAGGATTAGGATACACAAACACAGGTTCAACTCTCAATGTTGCCGGCACCTACTAGCTGTGTGCCTTTAGATAGGCTACTTAACTTCTCTAAATTATAGTCCTTCCATCTGTAAAACTGAGAAAACAACACTACCTATTTCACAGTATTACCTTTAGGATTAATGAGATAGATCTGTGTGAAAGACTTGGACCAGTGCCTGATACATATTAAGAGCTAGATAAATGTCAGCTAATTATTATGCTATTTGAACTCAAACAACAACTAACATCAGTTAAGTTTACTCTGGGTCAGGGACTATCCTAAGGGTCTTATATGTAGTGGCTCTTCCAATCCTTTAAACAACCCTATGAAGTAGGAATTCACATGAAACTACAGAAAAGCTACATAATATGAAGGGGTACACAGCTACCAAGAGTCATTGTTGGGATCTGAATCTAGGTAATGTGGCTCCAGAAACCATGCTCCTTACCATGATACAATCCAGCCTCGCAAAGAGGCCAGGCAGCAAAGTAAATGAATCAGACTTGCCAGATTAAGTGACAGACTGAAGAATACATCTGTATTTTTAAAAGATAAGCCACCATTCAGCTCTAGCCAGTTGTTGCCATAGAGAAATACAGACTCAAGGTTGTCAGATCTCCCAATTTTTGGCCCACGGATAGTTAAGGTTGAGTGATTTGCCCAAGGTCACAAAACTGCTGTTCAATGGCACTTCCCAAATCGAAACCAGTAGGCAGGGAAGAGGGAGGGGTACAGGCAGGTCTGGAGAGATAGGAGAGGTGGTGTCACACGTATGTTGCTCTTCACTACAGAAGTATCTATAGAAGGGATAACATCTACAGGCATTACTTTTGCTGACACCCTGTCTTTACCTAGTACCCTTCTGCTAAAAGCTGTGTCCACTTATCTACCTATTATCTCATTTTTCCATGTCTCTAATGAGGTAAGTAGAACAGAAACATTGTCCCCATTTTAAACATGTTAAAAGTGAGGTCCTGGCTTGCCTTAGCTCCTAGCTAGAAGTACTTTACATTAAATAGGAAGTATTAAAGCAGCAGTAATATCCTAACTAGACAGTTAGAGCCCCATAAAATGAAATGGTTTCTCCAAAATCAGATGACTAACAGCAGTAGAATTTAATCAAGTTAGGGTTTTAAAATATTAACCCTAGACAATGTCTCTAATTCCTGATCAGAAACAGAGAAAGAAATCCACAAATATTCAAATATCCCTTTCTTCTTATACCAGAATCACAGAGTAGAGATGTAAGGCACCTAAGAGTTCATCTTTGAACATCCCCATTTTGCCAGTGAGGAAACTGAAGCACAAAGAGGTTAGACTCACCTATCCAAGAGCACACTACTAGTTACAAGCAGAGTGGGATTCAAATCCAAGATGTTTGAGTCCAAAGCCCCTGCTCTTCCTAAAGTGTGGTAAACAAAGGCCACTGGATAATTTTAGACAGAAATGATTTTAATAATTACATATTTTAAGGTGTACTAGAAAAAAACAACTAGCACATAAAACCCGTGACTTAGTAGACTTTATAGTAATATCAAGTTTCCTTTCAAATACTGTTTATAAGAAAAATCAACTTAGAAAAAAATGTTAATAGCACAGGTGATACTCCTTAAATATAACAAAAGTCAAAAACGTGGGGCTCAAACTTCTGAAATTTAGAGAAAGGCACATTTACGACCTCCTTAAGAGAGGGACTCTAAATCAGAGGCTGCAATTTGATATACATCCAAATGCAAATAGGGTTAACTAGGGAATAATCTCAAAAGGAATTAGGAGAATGTGACTGTTTTAACAAAGAAAGTTACAACCTAAGCAGTTGCACTGTAATCAGTCTAAAGGAAGACTACAAAATGGCCAAAACTTTAAAATATTCAGACTCACTAGTAATCAAGGCCAGTTGTATGAGAAGTTATAATACACTTTTTAGATGATGCCAGTATTCTGACTGAATTGGTTAAGATAAAATAATGCCCATCTCTAGCCACGATGCAGTCTCATAATACATTGGTACAAGTGTAAACAAGTTGGTTTAACCATCTTGGAAGACAATTGGGTGATTGGGTGATATATATCAAATGTATCTTAAAAATATAAAAAATATTCATACCCATTGACTCAGAATTCCACTTCTAAAGATATTATTCTAAGGGAAAATATTTTTGCTCTTGAATTTAGCTACAAGGATTGTGATAAAAGCTAAAAAATAAATAGAAGAAACAAGACAGAATTGGTTAAATTCTGATATAGACACTTGAAAGGATACGATGTCACAATATCATGCTTCAGAACAGTTGTTCTCAAAGTGTGTTCCATGGACCCCAGAAGGTCTGCAAAGTCAAAACTCTTTTTGCAATAACACTACAATGTTATCTGCCTTTTTCACTGTGTTGAAACTGTACTGACAATGCAAAAGCAATGGTGGGTAAAACCACTGGTGCCTTGGCACTAGGGCAGTGACAGCAAATTGTACTATTCATCAGTGTATTCTTTAACTGCCACTCATTCACAATAAGACACAAATGCCACATTCACTGAGGAGTGCCTTGATGAAGCAGTAAAAATAATTGTATCAAATTTCAACCAGAGTACACATCTAAATATTTTGTATGACAAAATGGAAAGTACACATAAAACACTTCTACTGCACACTGAAAAACAATACCTATTCTGTGAAAAAGTATGTATGAGATAGTTTGCATTGTGAGCTGAACTGACTGCTTTTTTCACGAATAACATTTTACTTGAAATTACTGAAAAACTATGGTTATTCAGACTTGGGTATCTGGTAATATTTTCTCAAAAATGAGTAAGACGAGCCTGTCACTTCAAGAAAAATAATTGGCAGTATTTGAGGCCAATGATAAAATTCAAGCTTTCAAGTAAAAATAAAAATTTTGGAAAAATTGTATTCACCATGGTGAACATAACTACTTCCCAATACATAGAGGCTTTTCTGATGAGACTGGTGGTAATGTCAACAGATGTGACTTTTTAAAATATACAATGAAATGTGTCAAGATTTGGAAAATCTGAAAAACTCAGTGAACCAGTATTTTCCAAAATGATCAATGTATGATGTTATAAAACGATGCATGGGAGGAAAGACCTAAAGTTTAAGACAGATTAATGGATTTTAATGTAACAATGTAACAGGCTATGACAAATTATTTGATACGGTTTTATATTCTACATTGCAACTAATCTTTAAGAAACTTCCACTTGTTGAGTTTTGATACGGTATTAATGAAGAATACACAGCTATCTAAGTCATTAACATGCTCTTCCCTTTTATAAATACTGATGTATAAAGCTTTTTCTTTTTGGATACAGGGTCCCACTCTGTCACCCAGGCTGGAGTGCACTGGGGCTATCATAGCTCACTGCAGCCTCAACCTCCCAGGCTTAAGTGATCCTCCTACCTCAGCCTCCAGAGTAGTTGAGAGACTACAGGTACACATCACCATGCCTGGCTAATTTTTTTCTTTTTTGTAGAGATAGTCTTGCTATGTTGCTCAAGCTGGTCTCGAACTCCTGGACTAGAGAAATCCTCCCGCCTCAGCCTCCCAAACTGCTAGGATTACAGGCATGAGGCACAGCACCCAGCCTATAATTTTCTTTATATACTTCAGCTAAAGCAATATTTTGCAACAGATTAAATGTGAATGCCTTTTATTATGACAGATACACAGAGATTTGGGAAAATGTAACAATGACACTCTCGCTATTTTTTAAATTTTGGAAAATATACTGTTTTTACTATTTAATGTTTTTTCACTTATGAAAACTAGTATTTTTTCAGTTTGGGAACTGTTACTTTAGGACACTGGTTTTCAACCCAGGTGATTTTTCCCCCCAGGGAAAATCATCCTTGACAATATGTGACATTTTTGGTTGTCACAACTGGAAAGATGCTAATGGCATATACTGGGTAGAGGCCAGGAATGTTACTAAATATCCTATATAGTGCACAGGACAGCTCCTCATAACAAAGACTTATCCAGCCCAAAATGTCAGTAATGTTCATGTTGAGAAACCCTGCTTTAAAAGAATATGCAACGATATATGAAAAAATATTGTTTTAAAATATTAATCTTTTTTTTTTTTTGAGACGGAGTCTAGCTCTGTCGCCCAGGCTGGAGTGCAGTGGCGCAATCTCAGCTCGCTGCAAGCTCCGCCTCCCGGGTTTACGCCATTCTCCTGCCTCAGCCTCCCGAGTAGCTGGGACTACAGGCGCCCGCCATCTCGCCCAGCTAGTTTTTTTTTTTTGTATTTTTTAGTAGAGACGGGGTTTCACCGTGTAGACCAGGATGGTCTCGATCTCCTGACCTCGTGATCCACCCGTCTCGGCCTCCCAAAGTGCTGGGATTACAGGCTTGATCCACCGCGCCCGGCCTTAAAATATTAATCTTAATATTACAAAATAACAGAGGTGGCCTACTTTCAATTATATGTCTAATATATGTATACTAAATGTGTATCAAAAAGGCTATAACATGTTCCAAATATTAACAATGGTCTTCCTAAGTGGAATTACTTTTTTCCTTTAAATATCTATTTTCCAAATTTCCTATAGTTAATACATAACGGTTGTTTAAATTAGGAATGGGTGGGAGGCCTATCTTATAAGTACCATATGCTGATGACTTGTATGATTTCAACAGGCAATTCTCCATAGTAAAGGATGGAACTAGTGACATGTCCAAGAATAAAAGTTCCTCAAATAGAGCTGGGTGATACTAAAAACGGGTTCTTAGGCCCTCAACACCAGGAAGGAAAGTTATTAAGTTAGTGGACAATGCATTGCCAGGTACTTCCAGATCACAGATTGTCTTCATCTCCAGTCGTATCTCTTCTGCCATAGAGGACTAACCTGGACATTACGCTCTCCTGATTATATCAAATACTCTTCATCCATTCTATGAGCAATTTCTGATTATTCCTTTTTTAGTTTTGTACATAAGAACACTTCCTGCCTGGACTTTTGCAAAATTCCTTGTATACACAAAATTAACAACATAATAAAGCTTTCTTGTCTATTTTTTGGCAATTCCAAAAAGACTAAATCAGCGAAGGCCCTAACACTTCTAGGAATGCACACTACACCCAGCCACCCACCAGCAGATTTAAACAAAGTAGTCAACTCTGAGACTAAATCAGGGGCTAGCTGCCAAACACTCAAACATCACTTGTTTCTCGCCAGTACAGTAACCCCCTTTGCCCATGATTTCACTCTCTAGTTTCAGTTACCGGAAGTCAACCAGGGTCTGAAAATATTACAGTCAAGATATTTTGAGAGAGAGACACTACATTCATATAACTTTTATTACAGTATAACATTGTAAATGTTCTACTTTATTACTATTGTTGTTAATGTATTACTGTGCCTAATTTACAAATTAAATTTTATCATAGGTATGTGTACATAAGAAAAAACATAGTATACATAGGGTTCAGTACCATCTGCAGTTGCAGGCATCCATAGTGGGGCTTGAAACTCATCCCCCACAGATGAGGAGGGACTACTGTACGTCTAAGGCAAAGCACACACTTGAGTCATCTGTGGCAGCAAGTGATATAAATGAGGTATCTGTGCTAAGCCATCAACATAGTCAAGACACCTATTAAAAAAAAAAAAAGGAACATAGCAATCCTCAAAGGTTCCAATTAGTCACTTAGCTTTAACTTGTAACACCAAGATACAACTGGAATTTAGATACAAGACTTGAATGGAAATTCAGAATGGGGGAAGTTGTGTAACATGATTTTGACAGGCATCTGGATTTGCAAAGAATTCCTCCTTCTGAGTAATGTTCTTGGAAGGAAACAAAGACTTTCCAAAGTAAGGAACTATAGCTCAGCAGGCTAAGAATTAAAACTGGAGACTCAACCAGAGTGACAGTTGGCCTCCACCCTGAAAAATCTCTACCTACTCATCTGTAAAATAATAGGGCATCACCAATTTAATCAAAACCATGTTCACAGGCAATGAAACTGCAGATAGAATGTACTGGCAGAGTAAGCCACTTAGGAGTTTAACACTTTACTTGAGCAAGTCCTTTATAAATGCAGAACCTTGTAACTTTCCCTTTTGAGGGAAAAGGTCAGAAGACCCAGAGTTTAATCCTGATTGTACTACTCACCAGCTGTAACCTACTGAGCAAATCACTTTACCTCTTTGCTCCTTTGTTTACTTATATGTCAAATTAAAGACTTCTATTAGATGATTATTAGTCCTTTCCAGCAACAAAATTCTATGATTCTACAGAGACATCAGAAGCATAAGATCACAAATAAGAGTGGTGAAAACAGGATTCCAACTAGATCACTTAAACATTTCACAACATGAAAGACATTCTAGGGCCAGCCACAGTGGTTCATGCCTGTAATCCCAGCACTCTGGTGGCTGAGGTGGGTGGATTGTTTGAGTTCAAGAGTTCAAAATAATCAGCCTGTGCAACGTGGTGAGACCCCCATCTTTAGAAAAAATAAACTTAAAAAATTAGTCAGGTGTGGTGGCACATGCTTGTAGTCCCAGCTACTCCAGAGGTTGAGGTGGGAGGATCACTTGAGCCAAGGAGGTGGAGGCTGCAGTGAGCTGTGATCACACCACTGCACCCCAGCCTGGGCAACAGAGCATAATCCTGTCTCAAAAAAGGAAAGAAACAGAAATAGAGAGAGAGAGAAAGAAGAAAACAAGAAAGACGTTCTGTCCAGGTGCAGTGGTTCACACTTGTAATCCCAACACTTTGGGAGGCAGGGTGGGAAGATCGCTTGAGGCCAGGAGTTCAAGACCAGCCTGGGCAACATAGAGATTAAAATTAGCTGGACGTGGTGATGCACATCTATAGTCCTAGCTACTTGGGAGGCTGAGGCAGGAGAATCAATGAAGCCTAGGAGGTCGAAGCTTCAGTTAGCTATGATCATGCCACTGCACTTTATCCTGAACAACAAAGCAAGACTCTGTCTCACAAGAAAGAAAAGAAAAAAAGAAAAGCCGGCTTGGGCACAGTGCCTCATGTCTGTAATCCCAGTACTCTGGGAGGCTGAGGCAGGTGAATCACTTGAGGCCAGGGGTTCAAGACCAGCCTGACCAAAATGGTGAAACCCTGTCTCTACTAAAAACACTAAAAAATTAGCTGGAGAATGGCTTGAACCCAGGAGGTGGAGGTTGCAGTGAGCTGAGATCACGCCACTGCACTACAGCCTGTCAGCACCACTGACAGAGTGAATAAGACCCTGTCTCAAAAAAAAAGAGAGAGAAGAGAAAAGAAGAAGGAAGGGAAGGAGGAGGGAGCGAGGGAAAGGGAAACAAAGGAGAAAGAGAAGGTAGGAAAGAAGGGAGGGAGGGCGAAAAAGGGAAGGAGGGAGGGAGGGAGGGAGGGAGGGAAGGAAGGAGGGAAGGAAGGAAGGAAGGCAGGCAGGCAGGCAGGCAGGCAGGCAGGCAGGCAGAGAGGCCGGGTGCAGTGGCTCACGCCTGTAATCCCAGCACATTGGGAGGCCGAGCTCAGGGGTTTGAGACCAGCCTGGGCAATGTAGAGAAACCCCATCTCTACTAAAACTACAACAAATTAGCTGGGCATGGTGGTGGACACCTATAATCTCAGCTACTTGGGAAGCTGAGGCACCAGAATCGCTTGAACTTGGGAGGCGGAGGTTGCAGTGAGTCAAGAGAGCATCACTGCACTCCAGCAAGGGTGACAGAATGAGACTCTGTCTTAAAAAAAAAAAAAAAGAGAGAGAGAGAGAGAGGACAGAGAAAGACATTCCACAGCCATATACCTGAAAAACTACAATTCCTGAAAATTCTTCTCAAGGCCACTTGAGGGCACCAACTTTTACTCCAAATATACTCTGGTGCTGGACAGCTATCCCAAAAAATTAAGACTATAACATTTTTCTCTTGCTTACTTAGTTCTTATTTTTTATCATTCATATTTTATAGATAATTGTAACATGGTTTTAATATCAATATCACACTACTTTTAAACACTCCTCAGAAAAAACTTCAATTCAGTGCAGAATCATTCCTCAAAATACCTTTCTCAAAATCAACTCTACAAAGAACAACAACCCATTGGAAGACTGTTAAAAAAAAAAAAGTACAAGTAAACAGTATAATAAGAACTATAAGATGATGTATATAGAAAGGATGGAGTAACATAAGGCTCTGGACCTGGCATGTTCATAATGGTTTTGACCTTTTTTGTCTCCTTTCTAATAAAAAGGCAAGTGACTAACCACTTTGCTTCTCAGCCTCTATCTGGTACCTTAAAAGTGGCAACTGAGGCCAGGAGCGGTGGTTCACGCCTGTAATCCCAGAACTTTGAGAGGCCAAGGCGGGCGGATCACCCCCGCCTAAGGACTGAACTCCGTCAAAGACCAGCCTGGCCAACATGGGGAAACCCTGTCTTTACTAAAAGTACAAAAATTAGCCAGGCGTGGAGGCAGGAGAATCACTTGAACCCAGGAAGTGAAGGTTGCAGTGAGCTGAGATCACGCTACTGCACTCCAGCCTGGGCCACAGAGCGAGATTCCATCTCAAATTAAAAAAAAAAAAGGCCGGGCGCGGTGGCTCAAGCCTGTAATCCCAGCACTTTGGGAGGCCGAGACGGGCGGATCACGAGGTCAGGAGATCGAGACCATCCTGGCTAACATGGTGAAACCCCATCTCTACTAAAAATACAAAAAAAAAAAAAAAAAAAAAAAAAAAAAAACTAGCCGGGCGAGGTGGCGGGCGCCTGTAGTCCCAGCTACTCGGGAGGCTGAGGCAGGAGAATGGCGTGAACCCGGGAGGTGGAGCTTGCAGTGAGCCGAGATTGCGCCACTGCACTCCAGTCTGGGCGACAGAGCGAGACTCCGCCTAAAAAAAAAAAAAAAAAAGTGGAAGCTGAAAGACATGAAGTAGGGAGAATGGATGATTAAAGGCTTTTCTCCTAGAGGCATCCCATGGTGAAAGTGAGGAACTAAGAGACTGGGGCTTTGGTTTTACTTGCACACCAGACAGTTCAATGATTGTAAGTAGGTGACCATATAACTTATCCTTTAAACTAGGACCTTTTTAAGAATGAAAGGAACACTAATAATTACACTGGGACAATGGGGGAGTTTCAGATGATCCCAAATAAATCAGGATATATGATCGGCTTGGTTATGAAGGATCCCAACAGTCAACAAGGCAGGCAGGGGACGTAGAGTTACCTAATGAACCTTATAAGGTAATCTTACCTCATCTTATCAACTGGCAGAAGCCCCAGCAGAGGCAGAAGGGAATATGGGAATCAGTCCTCCTGCCAACATTATCTTTGCTACGTGGATCCATTATAAACCTGTCAATTTCCTCAGATGCCATTTTCTCAATGACTCCTACATAATCCCAGCCCTCTGGAATATAACTTTCATTTTTTAAACTGGCCCTAATAGGAAAACAGTACTAGAGCACATGGACTTGATCTATGAATTATCAACTCTGCATCCCGAGAGGTATATGATAGAATTTCTGGTATTCTGGCCAGGCATGGTGGCTCACATCTGTAATCCCAGCACCTTGGAAGGCCAAGGCAGGAGGATCACTTGGGCCCAGTAATTCAAGACCAGCCTGGGCAACATAGTGAGACCCTGTCTCTACAGAAAAATTTAAAAATTAGCTGGGCTCGATGGTGCATGCCAGCAGTCCCAGCTACTTGGGAGGCTGAGGTGGGAAGATCACTTAAGCATGGAAGGTCGAAGTTGCAGTAAGCCATAACTGCCATTGCACTCTGGTCTGAGCAACAGAGCATGATCTTGTCTCAAAAAAAAAAAAAAAAGAAAAAAGAAAAAGAAAAAGAAAAGAAAAGAAAAAATATCTGGTATTCAACACTGCAAGGAATGAATAAAGTGGCAGGGAAAGTGAACATGAAGGCATGGGAAGATCAGGTAACTAAAGTGACAAATGACTATTGTCCAGTCTTTCCCTAAATCTCCGATTTAAGAAAACTGACAGGAAGAGCAAACTGAGTCCAAGACCAGAACCAATGCAGCAACCTTCCTTTTCACCCATTCAGTGAATGACCATGAAAGTGAAATGCCTTCTTTTCCACAAAAGCAGAGTGAAGCTGTGGTGACAGAAGTATATTTTACTTACAAAAACACTATGCTTCAAGCTCATTAAGGATTAAACAGGCTTATCATCTGGTCTAGCAGTTACACCTCCCTTTATGATACTGTGTGTGTGAAAAAGTGCTTCCACACTAGCGCTCTCTGGGCAAATCAGTCCATATTAGGTTTACACTTTCTTCCAAAAAGCACTTTCTCCTGAAGCACAGTATTCATCTGTGCCCCAGACAGGTATTTTTTCCCCATGTATAACTATATGAGAAAAGACACCTATTTGTTGACTGAAATTCAGGCAAATGTAATCATTCAGCATGTCTTGGACAGATATTAAACTCAAATTACAGGCTCAGTAAATACATATATATTGTTTTTACTTTTAGTTGGGCTAACAGACAAGAGAAACCAACTTGATAACTAGAGTATACCTACTCCTAATTAGACTAAAGTAGGGAGTTAAACCCAGTGGGAGTTACTCACATGGTTTATGTATGGAATACACAGAGTGTGAGGGAGAAGGAGACTTTAGATGACTGCAAACATCAGAATATAGGTGGGGTGAGTGCTAGCACCAAGAGAGATCTGCTTGAGGAGTAAGTACTGTGGCTGTGATGAGAATCCTGCTTAGTGGCTCCAAGCCCACTCCCATCTTCGCAATCCCACCCATCTTCCTCCATTTACACATACAAGCGAAAAACTGCAGAGAGCAAAATATAAGAGTGATAACATCAAGAGAGGAGAATGAAGGAGAAAAAAATCAGATCCTTTAAAAATGTATATAACATTGTAAAAATTTCAAAGCAGTTAGCATGTCTCAGAAAATATTCAGACCCAGCCTGGAAATCTAGCTCCACCATAAAGGGGAACTTTCATAAGTTACCT
The DNA here is from genome assembly GCF_007565055.1 of Rhinopithecus roxellana. Classification (NCBI taxonomy): domain Eukaryota; kingdom Metazoa; phylum Chordata; class Mammalia; order Primates; family Cercopithecidae; genus Rhinopithecus; species Rhinopithecus roxellana. Next base: position 83,732,846 of record NC_044553.1, on the reverse strand, counting down.
AACTTCTGTAAGCCTCAGTTCCCTCATATTTAATATAAGGATAATAATACTACCCTAACTTACGAAAGATTCTTTTAAGTGTTACATATGCCTGGCACATGAAATGCCCCCAAATAACATTTGATAAATAAATGACATCAAATATTAGCTATTTAGAAAATCTGTTAAAAAATTTTTTTTGTTTGTTTTTTTTTTACAAACAGCAATGTCTCAGTTGAACATTGGGCGAGGCATTCCTTAATTTGGTAGGCAATGGGGAGTGCTGCAGATCAGCAGGGGATGTGAAACAATTAGTTACATTTTGGGAAGCTTATATTATAATGGCAGTGGCGACTAATAAGAACTAAAACTGAAAAACAAAAACTTGAAAAGCAGTTACAGGAACCAAATTTTCTATAAAGTAATGGATCATGGTAATAAAAAAATCATTTTTTCACCCCTAGAATTACATTTCACTTCATTTTTTTACGACTAGTCAAGTGAAGGAATAGGAGTGGAGAAGGAACAAAGAAATCTGTAACTGGTTGTGATCAATTAGCTGTAAGCACCATTGCATTCGGACTGGCCATATTTCACTTCATTTTAACCACAAATAATGAATTCTAATATCTATTTTTCCACTAATGCATTGCCTGTTCTCTGGATTATAGAACTCTCAGCAGTAATTTATCAATGTCCTTTCTTGATTCTTTAGCACTCACTTATGACAATTAATACAAAACCTTCAAATCTCCCTGCCTTTCTACACTACAGGTAACACTGGCTATTTTCCAAGTGGCAAACGAGACATGTAAAGTGCTTAGCAGAAGGCCTGGCATATGTTACAACCTAAAAGTTAAATAATGATTTTCATTGTTATTAAGATTACAGGGGCACAAGGCCGGGCTCGGTGGCTTACGCCTGTAATCCCAACACTTTGGGAGGCCGAGGCAGGTAGATCACGACGTCAGGAGATTGAGACCATTCTGGCTAACACGGTGAAACCCCGTCTCTACTAAAAATACAAAAAATTAGCCAGGCATGGTGGTGGGTGCCTGTAGTCCCAGCTACTTGGGAGGCTGAGGCAGAAGAATGGCGTGAACCCAGGACGTGGAGCTTGCAGTGAGCCGAGATCTCACGGCGCCACTGCACTTCATCCAGACTGGGCGACAGAGCGAGACTCCGTCTCAAAACAAACAAACAAACAAAAACAAAAAACAAAAAAAGAGATTAAAGGGGCACAAAATGGGTACTCAATAAATATTTTAATGAGTAAATAAACATAAGTAAAACAAGTTAACCTTATTTACAGCAAAACACAGAGATATAATTTATCATTTAAGAGAAGCAACCAGAGTTGTACATGTGCTCCAGAAATTGCTAACATTCAGCTTTCAATTCTTTAGGACAGATCCAGAAAATGTGCCCTGCCTACAGAGGGAAAAGAGAGAAACAGCACCTGCCTGGGAGCAATGAGTCCTACTTAAGAGTCCTGAGAGCCAGAGACAATGCAGACAGCTCTGGGCAAGTCACCTGTCCAGATGTCAGCTCCCTTTCCCGTAAAATGAAAACCCTTCCATTTCTCTGATTCCATGCAGAAAAGAGAAGATATAAAAGGGTTACCTAATGCAGTATTTCACAAACTTCAATCTTGATCATCTTTTCATTTTTGCCATATCCACATAACACCTTTATTGTTTTTCTTTAAATTGACTTGCATAATGATGGCTCACTGCAGCCTTGACCTTCCGGGCTCAAGCAATCCTCCCACCTCAGCCTCCAGCATAGCTGGGACTAAAGGCGCACGCCACCATACCCAGCTAGTTTTAAAATTTTTGGTAGAGATAGGGTCTCGCTATGTTGACCAGGCTGATCTCAAAGTCCTGGGCTCAAGTGATCCTCCTGCCTCTGCCTCCCAAAGTGCTGGGATTACAGGTGTGAGCTACTGCACCTGGTCTTAATTTACTTAAAAATTTAACCTCACTTTAAGTAATAAAACCGTTAAAAATATTTTATGGTTTTAGTTAATTTTTCTAATGTGTCTAAAGATAAATTACCAAACTTTAAATATTCACTCAAAGATTACCTAAATTCATCTAACATACCCAAACTTTGGCAAATGGTAACCTAATTTTTATAACTGAAAATTAAAAAAATTTTTAATTTCCCATACTATAGCAACATAAGAAAATCAAAAAATTTAAAGGACAGAGAATTGAGTAGAAAAGAAATAAAATTTCATATTCCCACAATAATGTAAGGGTTAATTCAAACAAATTAATATTCAGTTATTTTATACGTAAGAATATTTTTTAAATAATGTGAGGCAACAAAAATTGAAAACAGAACTGATTCCTTCTTAACCTAGGTAATCTTCATCTGAATTAGGATTTTATTTCCTTTAACTTTAAAAGACTTTCATTCCACCCCTGAGTATCTAAATTCAGATTAAAATAAGAAAAGCAATTAGTTTCTTCTTTCTTAAGACCATAAAAAGAAAACAGAGATCAAAATTAAGTGCCACGTTTATTAGCAATGGAAGTGCTCTTATAAACTTATGCTCTCTTTGCCTTGATCAATGCATGAGAAAATAAATGTACCTACTTCTTAACTTGGAATTCAGAAAGCAGTAGGCATTTGTGTGACAAGTTTTACTAGTCAATAAAGTTTCCCTGATCTAAATGACTCCAACTGTACTTTACAACCAAATCCATCAATAATCAGTGAATAAGCACATACTTGTACCTGGGCTGACACGTCCTTTCAATGTTGTGGCCAGAATATGTAACTGAGGACTACTGCTCTCTTTAGGAAATCTTTTTGTCTGTGTGTGTGTGTGTGTGTGTGTGTGTGTGTACACATTTAGTTTTATTGTAACAAAGCAACTTGTACACTTTGAAGGTTTAAAACTGAGCATCATCTTTCCTTTCCAGTGAAACAAAAATTTAAAAATAAACAGGAACAAAATTACAATAGAGAATGTCAATTCCAAATAAGATCCTATAGGTTCTGCTGATTCTCCCACTGAGTGGCAGGGCTCAAGTCATCATAAGGAGAGAATTTATTTTTAAAAATGTCATCTTAAACTACAAGGATGTCTGTCAAATATTACAATTAAACATGCCAAAGGAGAAGCCATGTTGTCAAAATGCCCACTTGACCCACCCAAACATCTCAAATCCACCCTTTGCTGACGTTCTATAACCCCATTTTTTAAAGTTTTTTTTTTCTTTTTTTAAACAAGAGAAAGTAGACACATACATGTTGGTAAATGCTAACTGTCCACATTCACATAGAGACACAGTGTACTCTCTGAGCCCAACATACAGAGAAAGGAGGAAAAAAGCTAGAATTTTTTTTTTTGTTTTGAGACAGTCTGGCTCTGTCGCCCAGGCTGGAGTGCAGTGTGGCGCGATCTCGGCTCGCTGCAACCTCCGCCTACCGGGTTCACACCATTCTCCCGCCTCAGCCTCTTGAGTAGCTGGGACTACAGGGGCCCGCCACTGCGCCTGGCTAATTTTTTGTATTTTTGGTAGAAACAGCGTTTCACCGTGTTTGCCAGGATGGTCTCGATCTCCCGACCTTGTGATCCACCTGCCTTGGCCTCCCAAAGTGCTGGGATTACAGGCGTGAGCCACCGCGCCCGGCCAAAAAGCTAGAATTCTATGCCCTACTACACAGGGGCCTAGCACCCTCCAGCTTCCAGCAGAACGAAGGCAGCAGGGTTTTCTTTTTTCCCACAGAGCTCGGTGGTGTTGATTCCGTACAGTTTTTGTTCAGACAGGAAGGGATAAAAATGAACTTTGAACAGAAAGAGGTAGAGACTCTTTTCCCATTGTATTCTGCTCAAGGTATTTCCCCCCAAATAAGTTGAGAACCATGGAGTACAGAAAAGAGACCTCAAGAACAGGGCGACTGAGCACAAGAGGAAAAAAAAAAAAAAAAAGACTGCAACTTGCTCCCAGGGACTGGAGAAAATTTAAAAAAAGGACGGTTGGAATCCATCAGTTTTCTATTAGTCATCTTCGCCTTCATCCTCCTCTCCTTCCTCCCCTTCATCATCATCTTCATCTTCTTCACCTTCATCCTCATCCCCTTCTTCATCAATATCTTCTAATCCTTCCTCCTCTTCATCATCATCATCATCTTCTTCTCCTTCTTCATCATCCATATCAGGAACCAAGTAGTATTGTAATGGGTTTGGCCAAATATCATCTTTGAAGACCTCTCCTAACTCATCAGCACCTGCATCAGAATGGTCAGTAAACCAAGTAAAGAAGCTCTCTGGTTCCTCATGCTGCCTCTTCCTGCTGGCTTTATTCTGCATTTGACTTGAACTTTTCATCAGATCCTTTCCAGATTTCCATTTGATTTCAGTGGACTATGAAGATGGACCACCACTCTCATTCCGATGAAATTCTTTGGAGAGAACTTTATTTTCAAAGTAAGGATTTTCATCAAAATAAAAATCTGTTCTGTAACCTTATTTAATATCTTCAAATTCTGTCACTTCAACTGTGGTCAAATAATGCAGTGCCTCTTCGTCTTCCTCCCCAAGCAGTGCAGACACTTGTGGATGGTTGACAAATGTTACCCAAAAATTTAGGATTTTGGCGATCAATTCTGACCTCTTCTGAAAAAATGGTTGACGGACTTTGTTACATTTCTGTTCTACTTTCAAAATCTCACTGGCTTGTTCATTAAGTCTGTCTATTTCATTTTGTACTTCATCAATGTGTTCAATTGCTCTTGCTGTTCTATTTCTCCCTTCTTCGGCAAGCCTGCAGAGGCCGATGTCTCCTCCGGTCCCAGAGCACGTGGTGGTCTTAGTTTCTTCTTTTGAGGCAGGAGTGGAGACTGGCGTTTAGGGGCCATGCTGTTAGGGAAGTCCAAGAACCAGACCACCAGTCTCCTCGCCCGTCCGGAAGCAGGCTGAACATTGAGTCTTTAGGAAAGTTTAGCAATCAAAAACACATTGGTATAAATCAAATTAAAAATGATCCTTTGAACAATACTGAACACAAGGACAACTTTTTGATGTGTTAATAATAATGTCTAATGTGACTAATGATCATCAGCTAAACCTCACTAGGTTATTTTAAAGCAGAAGTAACAAACCCAGGCATAAATCTAAATTTGCCAACCTTTGATAGGTATCAATTAGCTGACTAAAGAACAAGTAGGACAAATAATGTATATCTATAAATATTCGCATTACTTTATCCTTATGACATGATCCTTACAATTTTTCATAGCAAAGTTCCTCAGGGCCATCTCTACAGGCCTTCTTTCTTTCCCATCAAATCTCACAGGCATGGGCATTTTTGCTGTATTAAGTATAGCAAATCAGAGAAAAAACAAATATCTATTAAAGTATAATAAGGTAGAGGGGATACATTTTAAAAGGTCATGAAAGGTTACAAATGAGAACTGAACACTCCTAAAACACCAGCTTTCTGAAAACCAGACTGGAGTGCAGTGGCTGGATCTCAGCTCACTGCAAGCTCCGCCTTCCGGGTTTACGTTCTCCTGCCTCAGCCTCCCGAGTAGCTGGGACTACAGGCGCCCGCCACCTCGCCCGGCTTTTTTTGTATATATATATATATATTTTTTTTAGTAGAGATGGGGTTTCACCGTGTTAGCCAGGATGGTCTCGATCTCCTGACCTTGACAGAGTGAGACTCCATCTCAAAAAAAAAAAAAAAAGGAAAACCTGATTTATATCTGATTCATCATTCCTGCTCTCATAGCTCCTGTCTTACAAATAGTATGCACTCAAAAACTATTTGTTGAACTAATAAATAGACCAAATAATAAAATTTAATACCTTCACAGCAATGAATTATCAGTAAATAGAAAAGGCCAGAAGAAAATTTGAAAATTGATTCCTCAATTACCTTGTTAAAATGTCTATACTACGAAAGCTTTTCAAAGTCAGAAACCTGCTCTACCACTGGCCATATTTCTCCTGATATGTAACCACAGAACCAAGAAAATCATTCTAATTAAATGAACAGCTTTAATAAAGTCAGGCTTTATTTAACTGGCTAAAGCCAAACACCTTACCTGCAGATAATGTGCTTTTAGACTAATTTATTTACAAAAAACTGATTTCATAAAACATGATATAAACTAGTGATTGGGAAACAGGAAATGACCATTAATTAACAGGTTCAAATTAAGCATATAGGTATAATCATAGCTATTATTCAATGCTTAAAAATACTCTTTGATAACAGTACTGGTTAAGCTTATTGACAAAGTATTTTGAACAGTTCACCTCATGGAGATCTTTCTCAATTTTTCATGGTGTACTGTGCCATGTGCAGTATATGTTAGATGTTGAAAGTATCAATCTCCTAAAAGCCTTTCCTGACATTCAAGGGAAACAACAGTTGTTGCAGCAGCAGCAGCAACAGCATGGGTTAGGCCCTTGTGCTAAGAACTTTACAAATGTTATATTTCATTCAATCCTTACTACAACCCTGTAGGGTATTATTATCCTTATTACATGGGTGAGGAAACAGACAAGAGAGGATAAGTGACCAAGTAGTTGGGTTGGTATTCACCCCAGGCAGTCTGACTTCAGGGTTCATACTCCAAAATCTCTCTCTATATATTATGGATCCTTAAAATGATCAATATGGTCAGAGACCCATTTGAACTAGAAATAGGCTAAATAGTTATCCCCATTTATAAGTATTATGACCAAGCAACTAAATGCCTCTCCCCATTCACAACTCCTACATAATTAATACTTTGAAACATCATAATTGCTCATGCTATTTGAAAAACTTCTGAAGGCACTTTTCCTATATTTAGTCATAAGCACACAAAAAAGATAATAATCTCTCACTATAACTCAAAACTTCATACTTACGGGTTATTCTGCTAGTTCTACAAGTTCCAATTCCTTAAATCTCGATTCAGGGGAAATAATATTATAGCCACTCTCATTCCAAAGAGCCAAATGTTTTTGTTTACTGCTAAGATGATCTGCACAAACCCTTTACAACATATAAAAAGGCGGAGTAACAATCCAAGTCGAATGCACATAGAGATACATTCTGATTGGTCATCCAATCAGAGCTCTAAAAGATGTTCATTTTCTCGCGCAAAAAAAAAAAAAAAAAAAAAAAAAAAAAAAAAACTTTAAACAAACATATAAAGGATCCCATTCTAGGAAAAAGGAAAAGCATAAGAGGAGGCAATGAGAGCAATTTAGAGTACTAGATGCAACCAAAGACCCAAAAGGTAAACCCGAGATATACCCTAAATATGTGTACTACTGTAACCTCATTGATGTTGTTAGGATCTCTTGTGTCACTTCAACATACAATGTTGTTCCCCATCCCTCAAAGGACTAACACACATAAATATTCTAAGAAGAGACTACAATCATCAAGTATAAGCTAGTCTTTATAAAAAGTAATGTTCACGGGCCGGGTGGGGTGGCTCACACCTGTAATCCCAGCACTTTGGGAGGCCGAGGTGGGTGAATCACGAGGTCAGGAGTTTGAGACCAGCCTGGTCAACATGGTGAAACCCCGTCTCTACTAAAAATACAAAAATTAGCCGGGTGTGGTGGCACACACCTATAATCCCAGCTACTCGGGAGGCTGAGGCAGGAGAATTGCTTGAACCCAGGAGGCGGAGGTTGCAGTGAGCCAAGATCGTGCCACTGCACTCCAGCCTGGGCGACAGAGCAAGACTCCATCTCAAAAAGAAAAAAAAAAAAGTAATGTTCACTCAAAACCAAGTTCATGAAGCACCTTCACATATAACATTTCATTGACCATTCACTACCTCCATTCATCTACCAGTTATCCTCATTTTACAGATGAGTAGTGAAGGGACTTACCTAAATTCAAACACTTTGTGACTGGTGGAGCCTCCAACTCAAATCACATGACATCAAATCCCAAGCACTTTCCACACCACATTGCGCCTCCTCATTCCACATCAAAAAGTCACAAAACTATCCTGTCTGCCTAATCTGCACTGGTCTATTACCAATACTGTAAGAACAAATGTCTGTTATTAATGACCCCAAGTGTTACGAATACAAAAGAGAAACAAAACAAACTCAGTATTTTCTCTGACAGGCCTGGCACTCTGTTCAGCACCCAACCTATACCTTGACTAACACAGTTCTCACAAGCCCCTCAGGTAGGTGCCGATATTCCAACTCTATACCTCAGAAAACACATTCAGAGAGGCTTAGAAACTTGACTAAGGTCACAGAATAAACAAACGACACAGCGATGATGTTAGCCACGTCTGCTATACCACACTGCCTAACATAGTATCACAGCGATGCCTTTTTCTGGTCATCAACAAGAAAAATCAAGTACTTTTTAGGTTAAAATATCTTAACGTGTCAAATAACCATTTCTCCACTTGTTGCTGTCATAATTTCACTTCCAAGCACAGCACCTTTTCTTCTTCCTGATTTTCTCTGGTTTACTCAATATCTGCTGGCCTCACTGTGCCCTGGAAAAGGGGATAGCTGTTGGAACAGAAAAGTGACGTATTATTAACTAATAGTACTTTACCCAGCCACAGGAATCATGCAAATATTATTTCTGCTCTGGGTCTAAGTTAATTCTATCAAGTAGTATGTGTCAGTTACCAGAAATGTGAGCCTGCCCAAACAATTATGAAATGAAAACAATGAACAATCTATCATTTTAATCACAACTCTCTAAGGGCTTTCCAATCCAGACAAGACACAAGAACAACAAAATGCATAAAAGTAATCTCATTACCATCCCAGAGTCTGGCATCCCACCACATTACAACATTGGGGATGCATAGCATTAGCCTCAGAATACCGTGCTCCCCCCCTCGGGTGTTGACTGCTAATAAGAGACAAAGATAGGTAAGAAAAAAAATATAAACATGACACTAGTTTTAAACTTGGAAAAATTATCGAAGGACTTCCCAGAACAAAATGTGATTAGCTTTAACAAGTTAAGGTATATTAGGACTCCCAAAGGGGGCTTCCTTATCTGAAGCAAACAGGAGGAACTTTCTGTTAACACAGCTGTATACTCATAATGGAAGGTAAATAGCTAAAAAGGCTTTAAACAAAAACTCTATGTTCAAGGAACAAATAGGAAAAGCTGGGTGTATCTTAGCCAAGCTGGAGGAGCGGTGGAATAGCCTGCTGATAGGATTAAGAACAGGAACAGGAGTAGATAAAGAGGAAACAGGAAGAACTGAGCTAGAGGGAGTATGGGGGGAAGGAGGAGGAGCAAGGGGCAAAGAAGGCTGGAACCCAGGAAGTACTGATGGAGATGGGCACCACAAGCCTAGAAAAGTAAGGAAATAAATACCCAGAATCGAAAGGTCTGCCAGAGCCTCCCTTGTGGAAAGGACTCTCCTCTTTTACAAGCTAAAATTAAGATAAAGGAAATGACCTGGCCAAGACTAGAGAAAATAGAGTTCATTTAAGATATAGGGGAGCGTCCTGCCCAAGGATAAAACGAATAATAACTGGTAGCAAATGGAGGGAACTTTTTAGTGCTTTTCAAAATGTAACTTCAAATAGATAAATTATATGGCAGGGAAATTATCTCAATAAATTTGTTATTTTTTAAAAAGTTTGAGCTAGGCATGGTGGCTCACGCTTATAATCTCAGCACTTTATAGGGTGAGACAGGAGGATTACTTGAGGCCAAGAGTTCAAGACTAGCCTGGGCAACATAGGGAGACTCCACCTTTACAAAAAAAAAAATTTAAAAATTAGCCGGGCATGATGGCACCTGCCTGTAGTCCCAGCTACTTGGGAGGCTGAGGTGGGAGGTTAGCTTGAGCCTGGGAGGTCAAGGCTGCAGTGAGCAGCGATAGCCTACTGCACTCCAGCCTGGGCAACAGAGTGAGGCCCTGTCTCAAATAAATACATAAATAAAGGCGTGTCAAGCTGGGCAACGTGTGACTACTCACAATTCCATTAACATGATTAGTTCAGTTATCTCCAAAAGAGTACCCCCAAATTCCCTCACTCAGTAGGTAAAGTTTACTTATGTCTAGGAACTTCTCTGTTGGAATACATCAGGAGTTTTATGAATACATAAAAAACAGTAGCGGGGATACTGGGAGCCAGGTCTTTAAAGAAGAGGTCTTCCCTCACTTACGCTCTTGAAATTTATTTGATTAAATTTTATATGGTGGTTGGGGAAAGGAAGCTTTCGTCTGAAAGATCAGATTTCTTCAGCGGATGATCTAGGGCCAAAATCTACCTAGTCAAAGAGAAAACGATCTGGGGTACAAAAGTCAAGTCAGTTCTGGACAGACCCCAGAAGGTTTATCATAAAATGATCACAGAAGATCTTTCTCTTTGCTACCCCCAAATTGGACTGTACGCCCCGTGTCACTTCCGACGGTTACTCGCGAAGACGGATGCTTTGCCATGATCCCAGAAGTTTCTGACGAGCTGCTGACATAAATTAGAAAGCCACTCGGGGACCGACCTGGGTGAAGCTAAGCGCCACGTCCAGGGCTGGGCTCCCCCTTCATCCCTCCCAATATAGGAAAAGGGACAGAAGAGGGCAGCAGCCAAGCAGGAACGCCCAGTCAGTCGTCTTCACCCCCCTCCCCTGAGCCAGGTTTCGGGGAGCCGCCCCCTAGCCCTCACGTAGGCCCATTCCCACCCGCTCCTGCCCTGGGCCCGCGACCCCAGGGAGGAGGGGACAACGGCGGCGAGCGCCCCCACCGGCAGCAGGCGCACCTCCCCGGGGGCAGCTGTCGCCGCGGCCCGCGGGGCCCGGGCCTCCCCGGGAGCAATAGGCTATCGATTCAGCTGCCTGTCGCTAGGAGCCCCGGGAGAGCGAGGCCTACACCGCCCGGCCGGAGCCCCGGCCTCGATTTCGCCACTTTCCCCAAACCAGAGGGAGAGCCCGGGGGCAACCAGGCCGGTCTGGGCGACAGGGAGGAGAAGCAGAGACCACTTGCAACAGCAGCCGCGGGAAACAGGGTGTGGGGCGCCGGACTCCCGCCAACAAGTCTCCCGGGGGTCCCCCACCCTACCCCCTGCCTCATAAGTTGCGCATTTAAGTTCAGGCTGGTGCCCTTTAGCCTCCACAGCCCTCGCCACTCTCCAAACCGTATTAAAAACAAGACGCAGAAGAGGCCACAACCGAACGAAAGGCGATGGTGCTGGGCCCCTAAGAGCGCCAAGGGGGGCGTCCCGCCGCGGCCCTACCGCCGCCAGTCACCTCCCTTCTGCAGACCCCGCCAGCCCCCGCGTCGCAGCCCCCGGCCCCTCGGCGTCCGGGTCTGTCACCGCCCGCTTCCCAGCCCCAAGACCCCTTTTCCTTGACGCCGGCGACAGGGGCTGCAGCTCCCCCTTGCCTCCGGCGCTCCTCGGCCTCCTCCCCCTCCACATCCCCAAAATGCCCCCAGCACCTTTTAAAGTACGCGGAGGAAGAGTTTGCCGTCAAACTTTGTCGAGCGGTAACCTCGCCCCCCTCACCGACCCACACTTTCAGGGCAGGTATCAGGAGAGATCACTTTGCACTTGGGATAAAGCGAATTAAGGAGCTGTCAACCATTTTAGGTCTTTTTTATAGAAGACATCCTCTCCTTCCCCTCCCCCTGCAATGGTTTTAATTTGACACCAAACCTTCCTACCGCAGAAGGGGGTTGAGAAAGGGAGGGGGTGGGGACAGAGGGCAGGAGGAGGGTGACGGGGGAGAGCGAGAGGGGGAGGCTGGGAGGGTGCGGGGAGGGGAAGGGGGTTGATTTACCTGAGACCAGCCACTGGCCTCCATTGTTGGAGAATTCAATGGCATTGACACAGCCGAAGTGGCCGAGGAGGTCCTTCTTGTAGAGGTTTCTGCAGCCCCGCAGGCGTCTCCTCTGAAAGTCCTGAGTGAGCAGGGGGTCCCCATGCAAGCCCCGCTGGGACAAGAAGCCCACCACTGACCTCATGCTGCCCCCCAGGCCAGTTCTCCTCTTCATGCTGGAACCGCCGCCGCCGCCGCTCGCGCCGCCGCCCCTCCCTCGGCCTCACGCGCGGCCGCCTCTCCCCCCACCCGGCCCTCCCCCCGCGCTGCGATCCGGATGGTTCTTTAACCAGCCATGGCAGGCAGAGCGAGGTGTGCAGACACTCGGCGGCGTTCGCGGCTTCCTGACGGTCCCCTCCCTCTCCTTCCCCCCGAGGCTCCTCCCTCTGCCTCTCCGCCTCCTCCAGCAGCTGATCTTCAGCTGCCGCCGCGCTTCCGCGATGCGCGGCCCTTCCGCCGGCCGCGGGGCCCCGAGAACGCGGCGTCGGCGCCCCTCCCCCTTGCGGGGGGCTGGCCGGAAGAACGCTGGCCGCCGGCCGGGAGACCACGGGCGCCTGCTGCCGTAGCCGTTGAGCCGCTTCCCACGCGGGGATCCGGGTGGCGTCGGGCAGAGACACCGCTGCACCCCAGCGCCTCGCACTCCGCGGAGTTGAATGCGCGTAACAATCCGGGTGGCCGCCGGGCTTCGGCTCGCCCTCCTCCCGCGGGGATCCGCGGGCCGGCTGCTGCCCGGAGGCCAGCGCCCGTGCAAGTTCGGGGAAAATGCGGCTGGAGTGGAGTGGGGGAAGGTGCGAATGGGGGCTCCGGTCCTCCTTCCTCTGCTGGCCTGTGCCTTGGGCAGTCCGGCCCTGCCCAAGGCGGGGGAACCGGGAGTTAGGGCCGCACACTTGGAGGAAGGTTGCCTGGGGGTTTTGTTCGCGCACCCGCCCCTTCCTCTCTCCCGGTAAATGTTTAACACCACCGCTCCATCCCAAGTCCAGTTCTCTGTCTTCCTCCGGTCCTTGAGTTGAAAAAGGCTAAATTGTTCCGTCTGGCAGATTAAATAGAGTGGTACATGGGGGGAAAGAGAAAGGGAGAAAGGGATAAAGAAGTAGGAAGAAAATTGCCAAAACCGAGTTGTTGAAGTCCCGAGAAGCACGAGGTACTTCTCTCCGTTCCAGATAAATTTGCAAGACACAAGAAGCGTGATTTGAAACTAACGATATATGTTATTTAATTGGGTGCGGTGAGCTCCTCTTAAAGGTCTCCAGTCGGGAGCGCTGAGGTTGGACAGCTGTTAACCAGCAGCTGCGCTCCAAGCCAGAAGTGGCTGCACTTCAGTAGGATAGGAGTCACCGCGTTGACCCTAGTGGGTGTTAAGTGCTTTGGAATTCTACCAGATACAGTTAAAAGTCCCCTTTTCGATGTATTATAGTACTTTTCCTGGAAGCTATCCTCTGTCATTAAGTGGTAATAAGCTACTGAAATAGGCACTTGTCAGTTTTGCCCTTTCAAGTTAGCAGGAATTATATCCTCTGGACCAGAGGTGGCACAGGAGCTGTTGAGTAGAATCATCATTGAACGATGGGCTGTACATCTCTGATCTGGGGAAGATGATAATAATTTAAAAAAAAAAAAGATCGGCTGAACATGGAAGAGGTTTACCCGTCAAGCAAAATTAACTTCTACTTTTTGTTCAGTGACAATAAGATTAATCGTACTAATAACAAATATGCAAGTGTTTCATATAAAAGTACATATTCTAGCAAATATTACTAAACAGAAACCAAATTCCATCAGAATTTGTGGAAAAGGGCAAAAAAATACATTTTTTAAAGAAAAATCAAATTCCTAAAATGTGAATTTTAACGGAATATTGTTCCCCTAAACAGGAAACTATGTAGGATGTCTTCTAATAATCCTTTGTGTTTATTCATTATAACCACCTGAAAATTAGTAGCAGTATACCAGCTTTATTAAAGATGTATAGCACCAAACATCCTTTTGTCATAGAAATGTCAAAATGTGTAATTAATCATTTATTTTTGTGACGATACGAGTCTCCCCCACTCTGCTATAAGTTCTCCGGGAGCAGGGACCACGTCTGCTCAAGGGTGTATGCCTGGAGCCAGCACTTGCTGGCACTAGTGGCCACTTTAATACTTGCTGAATTCATGAATGAACTTAGGGAGTGGGGAGGAGTTTGGAGGGAAAGGTCGTGCTTTCGGGTTTGGATATGTTGAGTTTGACTTGTTTCATTCCAATGGGATCCACTCGTTCCAAGGCCACTTTCCCTGCTCACTGTTCCTTTGCTTAGCATCCTCAGTCCACACATTCAAAACCCTGTCTGACTTCTTCCAGTTAATAGGCCATCATTTATACCTACACTATTTGCCTGGAGTGGGGGAGGTTTGTTTGAAGTGGCCTTTACTGTGGCAGTATATAATATGTACCCTCTTCTGCCCTCTTAAGCACATACCCCCTTCTCTACAGTTTTTACTGAATTCCTGGAAAAATTGTCCCATTTACCTCAGCATAAAAATAGACCAGTGTCTGGTCACATGCCAGCCCAAATCTAGGACTTTGCTGGAAACTTCCTTAACTGTTGGGTGACCAACCGTGACAGAAAGGTAGGACCACCTAGTCTGTTTATATCCTACTGCTAGTCTGGCCAGCTTTTTATAAGCCTGAATGAAATATCTTCCTGTTCCTATAATTAGAGTTGTCGGATAAAATGGAGGATACCCAATTTGGTATGAATTTTAGATAAACAATGAATGTTTATACCCCATGAAATATTTGAGATATACTAATTATTGTTTATTTGAAACTTGAATTGGGCATCCTGAATTTTTTATTTGCTCAATCTGGCCACCTACTTATAACCAACTTCAAAAGATCAAACTCCATGATATCAATTTGCTTTTATTAAGAATTTAACATAGTCCCTTGTGTCATTTATTGCAAACTAATAATATTGTACATAACTACATACCACAAACTTTTTTTTCCCACCACACCTGTAACAAAACTGTAATACCACAAACATTTAATCATCTTTGATGACCACATGAGCTTTGTCTTTTTCATATAGGCATTTATTGTGAAAAGGCCAGTGTACTTAGCTTTAAAATAGCAAATGAAATTACTTCTGAGTAAATTGAACCACTGCAGAGAATGTGTGAAGGAAGAGGGAGAAGAGTGAAAAACTCATATTTTTCTTACCTAAACCCAGAAACTTATGTGTATTAACGTTCATTCTCAGGAATCCTTGAAACACTGATTTGGAAATTCATTCTGGAAAAACAAAGATAGGGAAATTGCTTAACCCAAGAACTCTTAATTGCTTCACCATGGGTTGAATACTGGTCAAATGTAGAATTCCCAGAAATGTGTTTGACTTCTATTTTGTTTGACTCCAATATTGCTGAAGAAAGAGTAAGGAATATTTAAAAACTGATTGAATGCTAAGGAAATGCTCAAACATTAGAAACTGTGTTTTTAATATTTATTTAGAAACAGGGTCTGGCTCTGTCACCCAGGCTGGAGTGCAGTGGTGTGATCTTTGCTCATTGCAGCCTTGACCTCCCAGGCTCCAGTGATTCTCCTACCTCAGCCTCCTGAGTAGCTGGAACTACAGGCTCACACCGCCATACTCAGCTAATTTCTATATTTTTTGTAGATGGGGTTTCTCCATGTTGCCCACGCTACTCTCAAACTCCTGGGCTCAAATGATCCTCCAGCCTTCACTTACCAAAGTATGGGGATTATAGGCATAAGCCACCTAGCCTGGCTGTTTTTTTGTTTATTTTTTTTTTATCTGAGAAAATATTAAGCCCTTCTGAAACTTTTATTAAATCTTAGCATATTAAGTATTACATATGGACACTAATATGCTCAGAAATTTTTTATTCAAAATATTTTCAACTTTAAAATAACTATTCATAATACGAGATGTTAATTCATGCAGAGATCAATGCCTCAAATATACATATAATTTAACTGTAACATTTATTTTTAACTTTTTAAAGACACGGTCTCTCTGTTGCCCAGCCTGGAGTACAGTGGTGCAATCATAGCTCACAGCAGCATGGAACTCCTGGACTCAAGTGATCCTCCCACCTCAGCCTCCTGAGTAGTTGGGACTACACGTTTATGCCACCATGCCTGGCTAATTTTTTAAAAAATGTTTTACCATTTTGTCGCCCAGGCTGATCTTGAACTCCTGGCTTCAAGCTATCCTCCTTGTCCTCCCAAAGTGCTGTGACTACAGGCATGAGTCACCTCAGCCTGCCAACATTTAAATTTTAAAAGGTAAATTATTTATTGATCATCTCAAATAGACAACGGTCACTTTTAATGTTGGGGAGAAAAGAAACTGATTTACTTACATTTGTATTCTTCCAACAAAATCCATAGGACATATATCTTTTCATTTTTTAATAACTTTATTGAGATACAATTGACATATCATAAAATTCACCCTTTTAAAGTGTACAATTCAGTGGTTGTTAATATATGCACAAAGTGGTATAACCATCACCATCTAATTCCAGAACATTTCACCGCTCCAAAAAAGAAACCCCATATACGTTAGCAGTCGCTCACCATTCCTCCCCCCGCTCAGCTGCTGACAACCTCTAATCTAATTGCTATCTCGATGGATTTGCCTATTCTGCTTTTCTTTTTTTTTCTTTTTTTTTTTCTTTTTTTGAGACAGAGTCTGGCTCTGTAGCCCAGGCTGGAGTGCAGTGGCATGCTCTCAGCTCAGTGCAACCTCCGCCTCCCAGGTTCAAGCAATTCTTCTGCCTCAGCCTCCCCAGTAGCTGGGATTACAGGCGTGCACTGACACCCAGCTAATTTTTTTATATTTTTGGTAGAAATGGGGTTTCACCACATTAGTTAGGGTGGTCTCAAACTCCTGACCTCAAGTGATCTACTTGCCTCAGCCTCCCAAAGTGCTGGGATTACAGGCATGGGCCACCACGCCTGGCATATTCTGCATATTTCATAGGAGTGAAATCATACAATATATGTGGTCTTTGTATCTGGCTTCTTTCACTTAGCATAATATTTTCTTTTTTTTTTTTTTTTTTGAGACGGAGTCTCGCTCTGTCGCCTGGGCTGGAGTGCAGTGGCCGGATCTCAGCTCACTGCAAGCTACGCCTCCGGGGTTTACACCATTCTCCTGCCTCAGCCTCCTGAGTAGCTGAGACTACAGGCGCCTGCCACCTCGCCCAGCTAGTTTTTTTTTTTTTTTTTTTGTATTTTTTAGTAGAGACAGGGTTTCACCATGTTAGCCAGGATGGTCTCGATCTCCTGACCTCGTGATCCGCCGGTCTCAGCCTCCCAAAGTGCTGGGATTACAGGCTTGAGCCACCGTGCCCAGCCTGCATAATATTTTCAAGGTACTCCATTATTTTTTTATACCAAATAATATTCCACTATATGGATATACCACATTTTGTTTATCTGTTCATTAGTTGATGGGCTTTTAGGCTGCTTCCAATTTTTGGCTATTATGAATAATAATACAACTATTAACATGTGTGTACAACTTTTTTGTGGGCATATGTTTTTATTTCTCTTGGGTATTTTATGTAGTAGGACAATTTTGGGGTTATATGGTAACTTTATGTTTAACTTTGTGAGGAAGTGCCAAACTATTTTGCGTATCAGCTGACCATTTTACATTCCACAGGCTGTATGAGGGTTCTAATTTTTTTTTTTTTGAGACAGAGTCTCACCCTGTTGCCCAGGCTAGAGTGCAGTGGTGCAATCTCGGCTCACTGCAACCTCCGCCTCCTGGGTTCAAGCTATCCTCCTGCCTCAGCCTCCTGAGTGGCTGGGATTACAGGCGCATGCCACCACGTCCGGCTAATTTGTGTATTTTTAGTAGAGATGGGGTTTCACCATGTTGGTCAGGCTGGTCTTGAACTCCTGACCTTGTGATCCCCCTGCTTCAGCCTCTCAAAGTGTTGGGAGTATAGGCGTGAGCTACCATGCCTGGCCGAGGGTTCCAGTGTTTTTACATTGTTGCCAATTATGGTTATTGTCCAACTTTTTAAATTTTAACCATACTAGTAGGTGAAGTAGTTTCTTATTATTGTTTTGATTTGCAATTCCCTGATGTCTATTGATGTTGAGCATCTTATCTTATGCTTATTGGCCATTTGTTTTTGTTTGTTTGTTTGAGTCGGAGTCTCGCTCTGTCGCCCAGGCTAGAGTGCAGTGGTGCGATCTTGGCTCGCTGCAACCTCCATCTCCTGGGTTCAAGCGATTCTTGTGCCTCAGCCTCCCAAGTAGTTGGAATTATAGGTGTGTCCCACCACACTCGGCTATTTTTTATATTTTTAGTAGAGATGGGGTTTCACTATGTTGCCCAGGCTGGTTTTGAACTCTTAAGCTCAAGTGATCCACTTGCCTTGGCTTCCCACAGTGCTGGATTACAGGTGTGAGCCACCAAGCCCAGCCTTATTGCCATTTGTGTATCTTCTTTGGAGAAATGTCTCTTTAGACCTTTTGCCCACGTTAAAAATTGAATTGTCTTTTTATTGCTGAGTTGTAAGAGTTTTTTACATATTCTAGATGTAAGTCCTTTATCAGATAATTGATTTGCAAATACTTTTTTCCCATTCTTTGGGTTGTCTTTTCGCTTTGTTGATTGTATTCATTGAAGCACAAAAGTTTTTAATTTTGATAAGCTCCAGTTATCTGTTGTTTTATTTTGTCACTTGTGCTTGTGGTGTCATATGCCTAATCCATGGTCAATTTTTTTAAGAAGAAACCACTGCCTAATCCAAGGTTACAAATATTTACTTCTATATTTCTTCTACGAGTTTTATACTTTTTAGCTCTTACAGTTATGTCTGTGATCCAGTTAATTTTGTATATGGTGTGAGGTAGAGGTCCAACTTCATTATTTTGCATGTGGACACCCAGCCATCCCAGCACCACTTGTTTAGAAGATGATTCTTTACTCCATTGAACTGCTAAATGTATAGAAATACAACACATTTTTGTATATCGATCTTGTACCCTGTAAACTTGCTTAACTCATTTATTAATCTTAATTTTTTTATGAATTCCTTAAATTTCCTATATACTAGATCATGTCATCTGTTAATAGAAACAGTTTTACTTCATTTTCGATCTGGATGTCTTCTACTTCTTTTTCTTACCTGATTGGCTTGGCTAGAAACTCCAGCACAATGTTGGACAGAAGTATCAAGAGCAGACATCTTGCCTTGTTTCTGATATTAAGGAGAAAAGTTTTAGTCTTCTAGTTACCATTGAATATTATGTTAGCTTTTGATTTTACATAGATGCCATTTATTAGGTTGCAGAAGTTTTCTTCAATTCCTATAGAATTTTTTTTATCATGCAAAGGTGTTGAATTTTGTCAAGTGTTTTTGTGTATTGAAATGAAATTATCATATGGTTTTATCCTTTATTTTATTAATATAGTATATTATGTGGATTGATTTTCATATATTAATTTTTCATTCCTGAAATAACTCTATTTGATCATGGTGTATAATCCTTTTTGTATGTTACTGGATTCACTTTGCTAGTATTTTGTTGGGGACTTTTTGTGACTATATTTATAAGGAATTTTGGTCTATAGTGTCTGTTTCTTGTGATGTCTTTGTGTGGTTTTGGTATTAGGGTAATACTGGCCTCATAGAATGAGTTGGGAAGTCCATCCTCTATTTTTTACATGAATTCGTGAAGGATTAATGTTAATTCTTTTTTAAACATTTGGTAAAATTCACAAAGGAAACCATCTGCCCTGGGCTTTTGTTTGTGGGAAAGTTTTTGATTGTTGATTTAATCTCTTGTTATACTTCTGTTCAGATTTTTTATTTCTTTTTATTCTGTTTTGGTAGTTTGTGTGTTTCTAGGAATTTGTCCGTTTTATCCAGATTATCTAATTTGTTATCATGTTCACAGTGTTCCCTTATAATTCCTTTTATTTCTGTAAGGTTAGTGGTGGTGCCACCTCTTTTATTCTTAATTTTAGTAATTTGAGTCTTCTGTCTTTTCTTGGTCAGTCTAGCTAAAGGTTTGTCAATTTTGTAGATATTTTGAAAGAACTTACTTTTGGTTTCATTGATTCTATTGTTTTTCTCTATTTCATTTGTTTCTGCTCTGGCCTTCACTATTTCCTTCCTCCTGCTTGCTTTAGTCTTAGGCTTCTTTCTCTAATTACTTAAATTGGAATATTATGTTTACCCTAGAGTGGTATAACCATGGAAAATATCCTTCAAACATGAAGGAGAAATACTTTCCCAGGCAAACAAAAGCTGAGGGATTTCATCAACACCAGACCTGTCCTACAAGAAATGCTAAAGGGGGCTGGGTGCGGTGGCTCATGCCTGTAATCCCAGCACTTTGGGAGGCCAAGGTGGGCAGATTGCCTGAGGTCAGGAGTTGGAGACCAGCCTGGCCAACATGGTGAAACCCCATTTCTACTAAAAATGCAAAAATTAGCTGGGCATGATGGCAGGCGCCTGTAATCCCAGGTATTCAGGAGGCTGAGCTAGGAGAATTGCTTGAACCCAAGAGATGGAGGTTGCAATGAGCTGAGATCATGCCACTGCATTCCAGCCTGGGCGACAGAGCAAGATTCAGTCTCAAACAAACAAACAAAAATAAAAACCAAAGAAATGCCAAAGGAGTTACTTAACACAGGGAGAAAAGGATGATAATTAGCAACAAGTAATCACCTGAAGGTAGAAAACTCACTGGTAAATGGTAAGTACACAGAAAAATACAGAGTATTTTAACACTGTAACTGTGTTGTGTAAACTAACCTTATCCTAAGTACAAAGATTAAACAATGAACCAATAAAAATAATAACTACAATAACTTTTTGAGACATTCATAGTATAATAAGATATAAATAGGAACAACAAAAAGCTAAAAAACGGGGATGAAGTTAAGGCATAGAATTTTTAGTAGTTTTCTTCTTGCTTGTTTGCTTATGCAAACAGTGTTAAGTTGTTATCATGTTAAAATAATGGGTTATAAGATAGTATTTGCAAGTCTCATGGTAACCTCAAACCAAAAAACATGCAATGCATACACACAAAAAATAAATACAACTAGAAAGCAAATACCAAAATGGCAGGAGTATTTCCTTACTCATCAATGACAACTTTGAATGTAAATGGAGTAAACTTTCCAATCAAAAGACACAGAGTGGCTGAATGGATGAAAAAACAAGACCCACTGTTCTGTTGCCTACAAGAAACACACTTCAACTATAAAGATACACTAAGGGGATGGAAAAAGATATTCCATGCCAATAGAAACCAGAAAAGAGCAGGAGTAGCCAAACTTATCTCAGGCAAAATAGATTTCAAGACAAAAACTATAAGAAGAGAAAAAGAAGGTCACTATATAATGACAAAGGGATTGATTCAGCTTGAGGATATAACAAATTTAAATATAGATGAACCCAACACTGGAGTGCCCAGATATATACATAAATATTGTTAGAGCTAAAGAGAGAGATATGCCCCAATTCAATAATAGCTGGAGACTTCAACACCCCACTTTTGGCATTAGACACATCTTCCAGACAGATGGGATCTGAAGCACAGGAAAATAATTTGGCCCCAGTTAGGAGGAAGGGCAGCTCCTCCATTAAAACAGGAGGGAAGGAGGACAGAATGACTCAGGTAAAGGCATTAAGAACATGGGAGTTGGGCGTGGTGGCTCAGGCCTGTAATCCCAGCACTTTGGGAGGCCAAGGCAGGTGGATCACTTGAGGTCAGGAGTTCAAAACCAGCCTGGGCAACATGGGGAAACCCTGCCTCTACTAAAAACACAAAAAATTAGCTGGGTGTGGTGGCAGGTGCCTGTAGTCCCAGCTACTGAAGAGGCTGAGGCAGGAAAATCACTTGAACCTGGGAGGCAGAGGTTGCAGTGAGCCGAGATGGCACCATTGCCCTCCAGCCTCGACAGTGAGACTCCATCTCAAAACAAAAAACGAAACAAAAAACAGGAGGGAAGGAGGACAGGATGGGGCAGGTAATGGTAAGGTATTAAGAGCATGAGGCCTGCCATGTGATGGTTTCTATTTTGTCTGTGAAGAAGGAAGGCAAGATACTCTATTGAGGGTGTGGGGTGAGAAGGGGGAACCACAGTTAGTGAGAGAAGGAAGGTTTGAATAAACAGTGAAAACTGGGGGAGTGAGGTGACCCAGCTTGGGTGATTTAAGGGCTCATTTGGAGTTTCCCTGGAACCAATCTGACCTGTTCTATGTATGATATTTTAGAACAGTGCGCAAAACCAGGGTCATATAGAAAGCAGATAATTAGGTCCATTAGAGTTTGGGAGTTTCCAGGTGGATTAAATGGAAAAAAAATTGAGAAACAATAGAGTTTAGGGTCTTGGCAAAATAGTGAAATTATAGACTACAGAATCTAAACTAGATCAGGAGAGAAAATAAGAAAGGAATGGAAAGAACTGATGAAGGTCAATGAATGAGGGTCCAAATGAGGTCAAAGGAAGTTTTAGGAGTAGTTAACAAATGTAGGGAAGGAAAAAATATATTTCCCTCACCCATCCTAGGTTCATGGCTGAGGCTCCTATAACAAAAGACAGATTAGCAAGAGAAAAACACACATAAGGAAATGAAGACAGTTAAACTGGTGTATTTTTATGCTAAATTTGATGAACAGTAGATAGTCACAGAGAAATATAATTGGAAAAAGGAAGTATTTAATGGTAATAAACTAGAACAGGACTTAGAAAGGCCTGTTTGTTCAGATTCTTCTCTGAGACTCTGTATCTTTGGAGATAAAAATGCTCCTTTCCTCCAGGTTAGGGTACCTTTCAATGAAGATCTTATGACCTGCCTTGAGGGATGGTCAGAAAATCCTTTCTAGGTTTTTATTTTTATTTTTATTTTTGAGACAGAGTCTAGCTCTGTCACCCAGGCTGGAGTGCAGTGGCGTGATCTCAGCTCACTGCAAGCTCCACCTCCCGGGTTCATGCCATTCTCCTGCCACAGCCTCCCGAGTAGCTGGGACTACAGGTGCCTACCAGCACGCCCCGCTAATTTTTTTGTATTTTTAATAGAGACGGGGCTTCACCGTGTTAGCCAGGATGGTCTTGATCTCCTTACCTCGTGATCCGCTGGCCTTGGCCTCCCAAAGTGCTGGGATTACAGGCGTGAGCCACCGT
Organism: Rhinopithecus roxellana; assembly: GCF_007565055.1. NCBI lineage: Eukaryota > Metazoa > Chordata > Mammalia > Primates > Cercopithecidae > Rhinopithecus > Rhinopithecus roxellana. Next base: position 83,709,902 of record NC_044553.1, on the reverse strand, counting down.
GACCAGCCCCTTTCTAGGTTTTAAGGCCTACCTGCCCCATGGGGACAAGGGGTAGTAGGGGAGTGAGAGTGACTTTCCTGCTTCTACCATTTTCTCAAACTCCTTCAGCTTAAAATATTGAATATGCCATGGTGCCATATTTTGGGGTAGTGCGTCCTGAACCCCGTCACAGACAAGTTGGAGGGAGAGGAGTTTGTGGTCAAAGAAGATGCTTGAATTACAGATTCTGGAAGTGGCATGGTTACAGATGATGACAAGGTCCAAGGATGATGAAAAGGTGTGGGCTGCTCAGGTGGAGTTAATAAGAAGGATGTTGAGGAGATCAAGGGAATGAGCCTCAAGGGCCTTGGTGGATGGATCATCCTTTTGATTGTTGAAGTCACCCAGGATAATGGCAGGGCTTGTGGTGGAGTGGAATCATAGGCTGCCAGTCTTTGCCTGACTGAGCAGGGAGTTACAGGAAGGGCAATAGATGAAAGCAATGAGATGAGGAAGAGAGAGGGGCAGGTGAGTGGCACAGACCTCAGAGAAGTTGGCTTTTCCTTTTAGAGTACAGAGAGAATAGTAGTCTGGAAATAGGAATGGGAAGCAAATGAATAACAACCCCACCACTGTTAAAGGAAAAACTTTTTTTAAGGTAAAATTATGACTCCCACTAAGATATAAAATGAAATGTGTTAAAAGTTTTAGTTAACTCATTATTAATGAGAGAACCAGTTAAATGTCCAAGGTGAATGCACATTTATAGATCAGGCATATGGAAATGAACTGGAAAATGTAGGTAAAACTGGCTTCATCCCACTGTAGGAGAGGCAAGTCAATTCAACTGCCACTGGACAGAATTTACTTGCATATCTAAAGATAAGAATTATCTTGCACTGCTGTCAGTTATTTACAATTTACGGAGTTGTACAATACCTCACAAGCAATAAAAGGGTAGAATCAGGTGCCTTGGAAAGGTGTGCTCTAAAGAATGTATAGTTTATCGCTGGAAATACCAGTTACATTTTTGCTTATTCCAAATTTCCTTACACTTCTCATCTTTGAGGTATGTGAAAATTGAGAGCACAAAAAGCTACCATTTAGATGAGCAAAAGGGAAAATATCTTTAAGAGAGCACCAGATTTTAATAAAGATAAGAAATTGGGGGAAATGCTTGAGAATGGCAGGGACTTTTGCAGGTTATGGATCATTAGTTCCAGAGACCACAGTGGAAGAATTTGGAAGGGGAAGGAAGGGAATGTAGGATGAGGCTGGGAGAGAAGTAATATTGTAGGGAATATTATAGGCATAATAATTCATTCAGATGGCAGTTCTTGAGCCAGATGTGGTACACGCCTATAGCTCCAGCTACTAGGGAGGCTGAGGCAGGAGGACTGTGTGAGCCCAGGAGTTCAAGACTGCAATGCATTATAACCACACCTGTGAATAGTCATTCCATTTCAACCTGGGCAACGTAGTGAGACTTCATCGCTTTAAAAAAAGAAAAAAGAGGCTGGGTGCGGTGGCTCACGCCTGTAATCCTAGCACTTTGGGAGGCTGAGGTGGGTGGATCACTTGAGGTCAGGAGTTCGAGACCAGCCTGGCCAACATGGTGAAATCACTTCTCTACTAAAAATACAAAAATTAGCTGGGTGTGGTGGCACATACCTGTAATCCCAGCTACTCAGGAGGCTGAGGCAGGAAAATCACTTGAACCCGGGAGGCTGAGGTTGCAGTGAGCCAAGACTGTGCCACTGCACTCCAGCCTGGGCGACAGAGCATGACTCTGTCTCAAAAAAAAAAAAAAAAAAGAAAAAAGAAAAGAAAAGAAAAAAGAATGATGCTTCTCAATTGGGGAAGGATGTTGCCCCTCTTCCCCTCTCTTTTAAGGTTGTCAGATAAGGCATAAACCAACTGGTTACATTGAAATAAAGAAGTTTTTGGCCAGGTGCAGTGGCTCACGCCTGTAATCCCAGCACTTTGGGAGGCCAGGGCAGGTGGATCACCTGAGGTCAGGAGTTCAAGACCAGCCTGGCCAACATGGCAAAACCCCGTCTCTACTAAAAATACAAAAATTAGCCTGGTGTGGTGGTGAGCACCTATAATCCCAACTATTTGGGAGGCTGAGACAGAGAGAATTGCTTAAAACCCAGGAGGCAGAGGTTGCAGTGAGCTGAGATCACGCCACTGCACTCCAGCCTGGGTAATAGAGGGTGAGACTCAGTCTCAATAAAAAAAAAAAAGAATTTTTTGTAAATGTGTTCTGATTTTTTGTTTTCACTTTTTCATTTTGTTAAATCTGGCATTCCTAATCTAAGGGAACATTTGTCAGTGTCTGGAGACATTTTTGGTTGTCAAAACTGTAGAGGAGGGGGTGCTGCTACTGGCTTCTAGTGGGTTGAGGCCTAAGATGCTATTAAATATCTTACAATGCACTGGAAAACTCCTCACAAGAAAAGATTCTCCAGCCCAAAGTGTACATAGTGCCCAGGCTGAGAAACCCTGCTTTTGAATAATGATCTCTACATTATTGAATCACAGACTTTCCTTTAAGTATTTTTCAACATGCACCCTGAGTTATTCATACATTAGAAGCATGTAATACAGTCCTAATATGTTGTATACCTTTTAAAATGACAAAAATGTTTTAAAGTTAAAGGACAAAATGCTGATGATGCCGAAATAAACACAGCATTTTAAAATATAACATTTTGTTTGTGATGGCCCTATCTTGCCCTACAAGCCAGGCCCTACTTTGGGAACAGGTGTCATCCATTGACTTGGGGTGGCAGGGCCCAGTGGTCTGCCTCTAACTAGATTTCTTTGTCTGACACCTACTTTGAAGTCCATAGGCATTTGTCAAGCCAAATACCTGTTTTCTGTGCTTCTCAAACTTGTGGAAGAGGCCTCAGGCATCTATCTCCTCAGGTTTCTGTAATCCAGGTATTCTTTGGCCCTGCTGAAGTCCTGGAGAGTCCTCTAGATCTAGCTGGAACTGGCCAGAACAGGCTTACTGAGGACTGTGTAGCCTTCAGTGTCAGAGGTTCATTTTCCCGGCCCCCAGAATCCTCCAGTGGCTGTCAGGGCAGTCAAACCCTGGCCTGACTGTCTCTCCAGCCTGGTACCATTTTACCCCACCCACACTCACTCTGCCCCTAGTACATTCTGAGGGCTCAGACCTAGCCTTCCTTCCTCTGTACAGAAAGCCTCTTCTCTACCCACCCAAACTGGGACACCATTGTATGGACCCCACCTGAAGTGTTCCAAAGAAGACCACCTGTACTGACTGTCAGATCTGAGAGAAGTGAACCGCTTTCCCACTGGATGCCACCTGGGCTGGTTCTCGTTAAAAGGTGGTGGTCTCGTGTTTGCTAGCAGCATGGGGTCACATAGAACTGACAGAGAAAGACTCCTATGGCCATTTTGTTCCCCTTCCCTGCCAGTATGTGGCAAGAGAGCCCCTAGTATAAATGTAAGTGCATCTGCATGTGTGTTGGTGTGTGTGTTTGTTGCATTATGTTTATTTTATTTACTTATCTATTTTTTAAGAGACAGAGTCTTGCTATGTTGCTCAGGCTGTTGCAAAACTCCTGGCCTCAAGTGATTCTTCCATCTCAGCTTCCTGAGTAGCTGGTATTACAGGTGCCAGCCACCCTGCCTGGCTATATTTTATACATATATTTATATTTATGTATATTATTTTATATACACATATATGTCATTGTATAGTATATATATTTATTTGTGTGTGTGAATATATAGATAGATGTATGTGTGAAACATACACACACACACATATATATGTTTCCTTCTTGCCTGTATGCAGAACCACCACCACAGACTGGCAGACAGTGCTACAACATTGTATGTAAAATCATCCATATTCTAATTTTTATTTCTATGTTGATGCATATATTTGTTACCTGTTTCTTTACTTAAAATATACACATTTATGTATGCATATAAAAATTATGTTTATTATCTGTACCAAAAAAACCCTCTTTTTCTGAGACAGAGTCTCATTCTGTTGCCCAGGCTGGAGTGCAGTGGCATGGTCTCAACTCACAGTGGCATGGTCTCAACTCACTGTAACCTCTAACCGATTCAAGCAATTCTCCTGCCTCAGCCCCCTGAGTAACTGGGATTACAGGTGTGTGCCACGATGCCCAACTGCTTTTTGTATTTTTAGTACAGACGGGGGTTTCACCATGTTGCCCAGGTTGATCTTGAACTCCTAACCTCAGGTGATCTCAGCTTCCCAAAGTGCTGGGATTACAGGCGTAAGCCACCTGCCCAGCCAATAAAAGCCTTTTTTTTTTTTTTTGCTGTAACTAATTTATTTTTAAGAGCAACTTTATTGACCCTGCTTTATTTCTGATATTGTGGTTTAGCACATTACAATATTATAATTTGAGGCAGGGCACAGTGGTTCATGCCTGTAATCCCAGCAATTTGGGAGACCAAGGCAGGCGGATCACTTGAGGTTAGGAGCTCAAGACCAGCCTGGGCAACATGGTGAAACCCCGTCTCTACTAAAAATACAAAAAATTAGTTGGGTGTGGTGGCGCGCGTCTGTAATCCCAGCTACTCATGAAGCTGAGGCAGGAGAATTGCTTGAACCTGGGAGGTGGAGGTTGCAATGAGCTGAGATTGCACAACTGCACTCCAGCCTGGACAACAGAGTGAGACTCAATCTCGATGATGATGATGATAATAATAATAATAATAATAATGATAATTTCAAAGGCTTGTTTCTATGATATGTTTAGCTTATTACTTGGTTTCGATGGAAATAAAACCTGACAAAAATATGAACTCTAAATGGATGAATTATTGTCTGGGCTTACTCAATAAGGGAATTAGTTTTTCAATTTCATTCACTAATTTGTGAAGGATTTTACTGAAATTCAGCTAATTTTTATCTTCCATGATAGTCAGCTGCCTTTGCAATTAATCAGAAAACACTGTATTTTATATATGAGCATTGCTATAAGTTACATACTTATATAATTTTTAGCAAAAAAAGTCACACCAAAATGGAAACATTTCCAAATACACATTTCCAAATATATATTTTGAAAAATTTTGCAATAGCTTTCCCAAAAGCAGTTGTTTCCCCACTTGTGAAAATATCAACCCTACCTTAAAGAAATGGAATTTTAAAATATTACTTATTAGTATCTATAAATAGCATACTACTGACAGCCACCTTATTATCATTGAAAAAGGCAACACAGTTTGAATGCTTGTCTTTTTGTCAAAGAAAGTGCAAGTTATTTATAGATTCTATTTTTAATACTCTAACAAGAAAGACCAAGCAAACCTCTGAGTGAAGTCAAACATCTTCATCAATCACCATTTCATCATAGACTACTGTATTATAAAGATTCTGCTATGTAAAAGTCTTATTTCTACAAAAGTTAACATATTAATGTCATCCCTTAGGCACAAAAAAATATAATATGGGGAAGCACTACTATCATTCCATCTGTGCTGTGGAACTCCTGTGTCTCTCTCAAGTATTGAAATGACTCATAACCAGCTGGCATCCAGACCAAATAAGGATGCCAGCATCTATCTGCATATTAAATACTACCAAAGCTGAACTTCTTTTAGATTTAAAAACTATAAATAGAAATCTAACATTGCCTTCCAATGCCCTAATGGATCATCATGCGTACCCTGGACATGCCCATCCCACTCTGCTGTGGGACCCTTGTGTTAGAAAACGGGGCCACTGGACTATTTATACTTCATTATGGAGGAACATGAGGCCTAAATGAGGTTGGTAAATTGAAGTCAGAGAGGCCTGGGTTAGAACTTTCTAAAATGGCTCCATCATTCATCAGCTCAGTAGTCTTATACAAATTGTATAATCACTGTGCTTCTGTTTTTACATTGTAGAGTAAAATAATACTGTAAAGTAGAGATAATGACACCTCATGGACTGAGCAAGGATTACATAAAGTAATTTTGTTAATAGGACCATAACATATTTTCTAAACCCTCAGAAATTGAGCATACTACCCAAGCCCTTGCCCTTAGCCTTGACCTCCCTATCTGCTTCACAAGGATCATGGAAGTCATGAGCTGAGGACTCCAACCAGGTCTCTCTGAGGCAGGGGGCGGGACTCAATTCCAGAGATAAGGCTTAGACACTGGACCAGATTGAGGACTAGCTGAAATGGGGCCAGGGTGAAAGCAGTTTTCTTTTCTTTTTTTTTTTTTTTTTGAGACGGAGTCTTGCTCTGTCGCCCGGGCTGGAGTGCAGTGGCCGGATCTCAGCTCACTGCAAGCTCCGCCTCCCGGGTTCACGCCATTCTTCTGCCTCAGCCTCCGGAGTAGCTGGGACTACAGGCGCCCGCCACCTCGCCTGGCTAGCTTTTTGTATTCTTAGTAGAGACGGGGTTTCACCGTGTTAGCCAGGATGGTCTCGATCTCCTGACCTCGTGATCCGCCCGTCTCAGCCTCCCAAAGTGCTGGGATTACAGGCTTGAGCCACCGCGCCCGGCGAAAGCAGTTTCCAATCAGACACATCCACCAGTATGCCATGTCAATTTACCGTTGCCATGGCAACACCCTGCCATTACCACTATTTTCCATGGCAATGACCCAATGACACAAAAATTACTACCCCTCCCCTAGAAATTTCTACATAAACCTCCTCTTAATCTGCATGCAATTAAAAGTAGGTATAGGCTGGGCGCCATAATCCCAGCACTTTGGGAGGCTGAGGTGGGCAGATCACCTGAGGTCAGGAGTTCAAGACCAGCCTGGCCAACATGGCAAAACCCCATCTCTACTAAAAATACAAGAATTAGCCAGGCGTGGTGGCGGGTGCCTATAATCCCAGCTACTCAGGAGGCTGAGGCAGAAGAATCACTTAAACCTGGAAGATGGAGGTTGCAGTGAGCCGAGCTTGAACCACTGCACTCTAGCCTGGGTGACAGAGTGAGGCTCTCTCTCTCTCTCAAAAAAAAAAAAAAAAAAAAAAAAAAAAAAAAAAAGTGCGTATAAATATGACTGCAAAACTGTCCTGGGCTGCTCCTCTGCCCATGGCATGGGGGTAGCCTTGCTTGGAAGGAGCAGTCATAGAGCTGTAACACTGCCTCTTCAATAAAGTTGCTTTCCTCTATCTTTGGCTTGCCCTTGAATTCCTTCCTGAGCAAAGCCAAGAACTCTTGCAGGCTAAGATTCACTTTGGGGCTTGCCTGCCCTGTGTCATCTCCACTGCAAAACTCCTTATCCAAGCACCATCTTATCCAAGAAGCATCTCATGTTACTTTCTCATTTTATCATTAAATCATTCCATCAGTTATCCCCACTTTCTACTATACATTAATCCACTCCAGTGCTAACCTTTCTTCTTAAGTAATTAAGTTTGTCAAGTGTCTCTCAACATTGAAAAAAATTTTTTTAACTTAGGTAATAAGTTAAAATTCATATTTATCCCCTCTCCCAATCCCACTTACCCTCTGAGAGGAAACCATGATTAACAGTTTAGCATTTATATATTGTATTAGTCCGTTTTTACATTGCTATAAAGAGACACCCAAGACTGGGTAATTTATAAAATTTAATTGACTCACAGTTCCACATGGCTGGGGAGGCCTCAGGAGGCTTACAATCATGGCAGAAGGGGAAGCAGGCACGTCTTAAATGGAGGCAGGTGACACAGAGTGTGTGAAGGAGGAACTGTCAAACACTTATAAAACCACCAGATCTCGTGAGAACTCACTCACTATCATGAGAACAGCATGAAGGAAACCACCTCCATGATCCAATCACCTCCCACCAGTTCCCTCCCTCAACACATGGGGATTCTGGGGATTACAATCTGAGATGAGATTTGGGTGCAGACACAGAGCCAAACCATCTATATCTACCTCATTATTTTAAATTCCTGCATAGTATAGTGTCCCATAGTCAATAAATATTTCTTGAGTACACTGTTTTATGCTCTGATGATATGGCCATGAACAAGATGGATAATATTCCCTGCCCTTAAGAAGCTTATATTCTAAAGGCAGTGGGACACAGAAAGCAACTAAGGTAAAGAAGTAAAATTTAAAAATATATACATATATATATATATATTTTTGAGACGGGTCTCACTCTGTTGCCCAGGCTGGAGTGCAATGGCGTAATCTCGGCTCATTGCAACCTCTGCCTCCTGGGTTCAAGTGATTCTCCTGCTTCAGCTGCCTGAGTAGCTGAGATTACAGGTGTGTCCCATCATGCTGGGCTAATTTTGTATTTTTAGTAGACACAGGGTTTCACCATGTAGGCCAGGCTGGTCTCGAACTCCTGACCTCAAGTGATCCACCCGGTTTGGCCTCCCAAAGTGCTGGGATTTCAGGCGTGAGCCACCATGCCTGGCGTATAATATGTTTTTCCTCAGTCTCCCCAGTAGCTGGGACTACAGGTCTGCGCCACCGTGCCCAGCTACTTTTTGTATTTTTAGTGGAGACGAGGTTTTACCATGTTGGCCAGCCTAGTCTGGAACTCCTGGGCTCAAGCAATCTGCCTGCCTCAGCCTCCCAAAGTGCACCACTGTGCCTGGCCTATAATATGTTAGGTAGTGATAAAAACTATGGAATTTAAATAGGGTGGTTAGGGAATATGTCACTGAGAAAAGTGACATTTGAATAAAGATTTAAGGGAGGTGAGGGAGAAGCACTCATGGATATCTAGGGAAGAGCCTTCCAAGCAGAGGAAACATCAAGTGCAAATGTCCTTGCCATTGAGTCACAGTTGCAGTATTCATATATAGGCAATGCTAATACTTCTCAAATTCAGCCAAGGTCCTACCCGAATATATTGAAACCTAAAGACAAATTGTCAAGTCAATCATCACCAGCAATCATTACTATGAAACAATAAGGGAAATCAGAAGAGAGATCACCTTTTTTGTACACACATAAAAAGTTGGAAGAACATATGCTTAGATGTTAGTGTGCTCATTTCTTTAAGTGGTCATGATGTCATAGTTGACATTTATAACTTGTTTTCCACTATACGTTCATTATTTTCTTTCTTTTTCTTTTTTGAGACGAGGTTTCATTCCTGTCACTCAGACTGGAGTGCAATGGCACGACCTCGGCCATTGCTTGGCAACCTTCACTTCTAGGACCCAAGTGATTCTCCCGCCTCAGCCTCTCGAGTAGCCCATGCCCAGCTAATTTCTGTGTGTGTATGTGTGTGTGTGTGTGTGTGTATACGTGTATATATATGTGTGTGTGTGCATGTGTATAAATAAATAAATATACACACGCACACGCACACACACATATATATACAGTAGAGCAGGGTTTCACTGTGTTGCCTAGGCTGGTCTCCAACTCCTGAACTCAAGTGATTCGTCCACCTTGGCCTCCCAGAGTGCTATGATTATAGGGGTGAGCCACCATGTTCGTTCTGCACTCATTATTTTCTTTATCCTCTGCAAGAACCTATTTTTCTGGTCTAGGTTCTTTACCTGGTTGGGGAACCAAACCTTCATTCCTAAAGGATCTAAATTTTCTTCAGCATTCTGCCTTTTTCTGGTTGCCTTAATTTTCCATTAATCTTTCCTATTAAACATGGAAGTGCTCAGAGGCTCCCCAGAGAATCTCCTAGATTCAAGAGAAACTCCTGGGTGCATGTCCTCATTGTGTAACAGAGACTCAATTCCCTCTCGGTAATTAGGATCAATCGCTATAGCCAGTTGAGCAATATCTTCTTGGCTATTGGTTCAGTGGCTCCTCAGAGCCCAAAATGGCCAGGTGGTATCTCAGCTTCTCATTCAATGGAGCTAGTATTGTGTTTCATGATAGAAGCATTTCTCTGTGGAAACAAAGTTCTCCAAACCTGCAGAACTCAAAGTTGCAGACATGAGAAGTAAAATCCCAGAAGTTGGTTATTAGGTGTAAGAATGAGAAAAGTCACTTACATGTCCAACCATTTATTCCTGGACTCGTGCATTCTGGCTGTGGGAGAAACAGCATGATATACGGGAATATATATGGAATTTTGTAAGACAGAACTTACAGTCTTTCAGGACACTATCTCTCAACAGGTGCTAGTGCTGAAACTAAGCCATCAGTAGGCTAATCTATCATTCCACCAGGCTAGATGCTTCTGGGTAATGAGTCATGCGGAAAGATCATTTTTTCCTTTACATCATTGAATGTAGTTGCAATATCTGCTTTTAAATCGTGACAACTGCAGCATTTATGTCCTATCAGTGTCAGTCTCTGTTGATTATCTTTTCTCTTGAGAAGATGTGCTACATAGTTTTGTTTCTTCATATGTCAAATAATTTTGTTTATTTCTGAGACAGGGTCTCCCTCTGTCACCTGGGCTAGAGTGCAGTGGTGCACTCATGGCTCACTGCAGCCTCAAACTACTGGGCTCAAATGATCATCCCACTTCAGCCTCCTGAGTAGCTGGGATTACAGGTGTGTGCCACCATGCTTGGTTAATTTTTAAAAATTTTTTTCAGAGACGAGGTCTCCCTATATTACCCAGGCTGGTCTCAAACTCCTGGGTTCAAGCCATCCTCCTACCTCAGCCTCCCAAAGCGGTAGAATTACAGGTGTAAGTCACCACACCCAGTCATTTGTCTAATAATTGAGTTGTTTTCTGAACATTGTAAATGTTAAGTTGTGAACAGTAGATACTATTATGTTCCTTAAAGAGTTGAAAGCCAGTTGCAGTGGCACATGCCTGTAGTTCAAGCTACTTGGGAGGCTGAGGCAGGATGACCACTTCAGCCCAGGAGTGTAGTGTAGTGCACTATTATCACACCTGTGAATAACCACCGTATTCCAGCCTCAGCAACATAGTGAGACCCTGTCGTTAAATATTTGTTTTAGCATGCCATTAATTTGGTTGGACTCAGATTACAAACTCTGACTCTGGGCTGCAGAGTGAATCTCAGTTCAGTTCTTTTATCTTTGGTTGGGTTACTTGCAGTGTACCCAAAGCATATATGACTCAGGGGTTCTCCAGATCTCCAGAAAGTTGAATAGCTTTTTTTTTTCTTTCTTTCTTTTTTTTTTTTTTGAGACAGAATCTCGCTCTATTGCCCAGCCTGGACTGCAGTGGCACGATCTTGGCTCACTGCAACCTCTGCCTCTCAGGTTCAAATGATTCTCTTGTCTCAGCTTACCAAGTAGCTGGGGTTACAGGCATGTGCCACCACACCTGGCTAATTTTGTCTTTTTTTAGTAGAGACGGGGTTTCACCATGTTGGCCAGGCTGGTCTCAAACTCCTGACCTCAGATGATCCACCCACCTCGGCCTCCCAAAGTGCTGGGATTACAGGTATGAGCCACCTCACCTGGCCTGTTATGTGGTTTTTTTTTGTTGTTGTTGTTTGTTTGTTTAGCATGCCATTAATTTAGATGGACTCAAATTGCAAACTCTGACTCTGGGCTGCACAGCAAATCTCAGTTCAGTTCTTTCATCTTTGGTTGGGTTACTTGAGGTATACCCAAAACATGTGTGTTTCAGGGGTTCTCCAGAAAGCTGAACAGTATTAAAACACAAATAATATGGCTCCCCTTCTCTGGGTCTCTCCTTTCTTGAATTCCTTCTCACCATCCAGCAGCTATTTTTCCCCAACTCTTGCCTCTTGTTTTTCTGGCCAGAAATACTGTGGATTTTTTTTTTTTTTTAAATCAGTGTTTTAGCACCACAAGTAGCACTCACTGAAGCCTGCCCTCAAGCTAAAAGATGGTAAACGATGGAAAATTCACCTCATGCTATTGCTTTCTTTTAGATGTTAACTCCCTGTCAGAATCTATCTACTTTTGCCCATTCTCCGGTGCATTCAGAGAGTTATTTTCTGATGTGTTTTGTCCAGTTTGTGTTTGGTCCAGCAGGGGCTTACTAGGATATACAATAAATGAATTCCAGTAACATTTTCTCAAGCTGTCCATTTAACTACGGACACCAGGATCAATTAACACTGCCAAAGAGTCTCATATATTAGAACTTTCTGAATGCCATTTCATTCCTTTTGCTCATTATGATGCCCACATCGTGTTTTTAATTTTTGATATGAAATTTTTATTTGAAAATAGATTTCAATTTACAGAAGACTTGCAGTGAGAGTATAGAAAGCTTCCATATACCCCACACCCAATTTCCTCTATTTTATTTTATTTTATTTTAAGATGGAGTCTCGCTGTGTCGCCCAGGCTGGAGTAAAATGGTGTGATCTTGGCTCACTGCAACCTCTGCCTTCCGGGTTCAAGCAATTATCCTGCCTCAGTCTCCTGAGTAGCTGGGATTACAGGCACCCGCCACCATACCCTGCTAATTTTTGATTTTTGGAAGGATGGGCTTTCACCATGTTGACCAGGCTGGTCCTGACCTTAGGTGATCTGCCCAACTCAGCATCCCAAAGTGCTGGGATTACAAGTGTGAACCACTGCACCCGGCTTCCTCTATTATTAATATCTTATTTTAGTATGGTACATTTGTCACAATTAATGAACCAATATTGATACAATATTATTACCTGAGGTTCATACTTTACTCAGATTACTTTATCTCTTATATAATGTCCTTTTTCTGTTCCAGGATCTAATTAAGGACACCACATTACATTTAGTCATCATGTCTCCTTAGGTTCTTCCTGGCTGTGACCGGTTCCCAGACTTTCGTTGTTTTTGATAACTTTACAGTTTTGAAGAGTACTGGTCAAGTATTTGGTATCATGTCACTCAACTGTTTTTTTTTATTTTTTTATTTCATTTTATTTTTTGAGACAGGGTCTCACTCTGTCACCCAGGTTGGAGGGCAGTGGCACGATCTTGGCTCACTGTGACCTCCTGCTCCTCTTCCCAAGCTTAAGTGATCCTCCTGCCTGAACTTCCCAAGTAGCAGGGACTACAGGCACACACCACTATGCCCAGCTAATTGTTTAAAAAATTTTTTTTTATAGAACCGAGGTCTCACCCTGTTGCTCAGGCTGGACTTGAACTCCTGGCTTCATGTGATCCACCCACCTTTGCTTCCCAAAGTGTTGGGATTACAGGTGTGAGCCATATCTGACCTCAGTTGAGTTTTGATTGATATTTATTTCATTATTAGACTGGGGTTATGTGCTTTTGGGAGGAAAGCCATAAAGGTGAAATGCCATTCTCATCAAATCATGTCAACTACACATACTGCCAGCATGACTTATCGCCTTGATAAGTAGTGCTTGTCAGGTTTCTACACTGTAAAGCCACTCTTTATCCCCTTCTTTTCATACTATACTCTGAAAGGGAGTCTATACATTGTCCCTTGACCCACATTGTCTTTGTCCTCTGTTACTCCAGGATCCCATCACCTCCATCAATATCAGGGAACCCATCTCAACTATAACGTCTTCCTTTACCACATCTACCTACAGAAAACAGCAACCATAGCGTTTACAGGGATATGGTGTCCATCTGCTAATGTATTTCTCAGTGCCTTAGTGAAGAGCATGTCCTCTGGGTCTCTTAGGTGATATAGTGAGATGGTTGCCATTCATATGTTATGAATTCAAATGTTATGAACTCTAACATTTCTATCTCCTTAAGCTTTGGGATTGCTTCTTCTAAATTATGTCACAAAGTTCTTGCATCTCAACACTATTGAAAGTAGCCTACTGCTGAAATAAAATTTCAGGCAACCAACCAAGTAACTATTAGAGAGGTTTCCAGCTGCACAAGCTGACACATTAAATCCAGAATTTGCGGTAAAAGCACCCATGCTAACATTTCAACCAAATCCAGTGTTACATTCTGTCTTCTTGGTCTATTTCCTTCTTAGAAAGCAAGAATCCTCTCTTTCACATGTTCTCCACATTTCTGCAGATAAAAATTAGCAAAATATTGAAAGAATAAGTTATTTCTTCCCAGTCAGACTGTGGAACACGCCGGGATCTAACCCTAGCTATAGATGTGGAGCTGTGGTTCTCAACTGGGGATGATTTGTTTCCCACAGTACATTTGGCAATGTCTGGAGACAATTTTGGTTGTCACAACTTGGAGGGGAAAGTGCTGCTGGATCTACTGGGTAGAGGTCAGGAATGTTGCTAAATATCCTACAACACGTGGGACATCTCCTCCCACAAAGAATTATCCAGCCCAACATGTTGAGAAATCCTGATCTACAGTTAACAACAGGTGGTTCGAGTGAAACTAGAGGAAAGTAGGCTGGGCGCCATGGCTCACACCTGTAATCCTAGCACTTTGGAAGGCCGAGGCGGGTGGATCACCTGAGGTCAGGAGTTCAAGACAAGGTTGGCCAACATGGTGAAACCCCGTCTGTACTAAAAATACAAAAATTAGCTGGGCATGGTGGTGCACACACCTGTAATCCCAGCTACTCAGGAGGCTGAGGCAGGAGAATCGCTTGAACCTGGGAGGCAGAGGTTTCAGTGAGCTGAGATTGTGCCACTGCACTCCAGCTTGGGTAACAGAGTGAGACTCTGTCAAGAGAGAGAGAGAGAGAGAGAGAGAGAAAAGAAAGAAAGAAAGGGGGAAGGAAGGAAGGAAGGAGAAAAGAAAGAAAGAAAGAAAGAAAGAAAGAAAGAAAGAAAGAAAGAAAGAAAGAAAGAAAGAAAGAAAGAAAGAAAGAAAGAAAGAAAGAAAGAAAGAAAAGAAAGAAAGAAAGAGAGAGAGAAACTAGAGGAAAGTAGACATCCTTCAAATGATTAAAATTTTTTTTCTTTTTTATTTAGAGATGGGGGTCTCGCTCTGTTGCCCAGGCTGGTCTCAAACTCCTGGCCTCAAAGTGTCCTCCCACCTTGGCCTTTCATAGTGTTGGGATGACAGGTATAAGCCACCATGCCTGACAGAAATGATGCTATTCTAGTGCCTTTAAGGGAAGAAGGACTGCTTCGACTGGCCTTGTAGAAGTTTAGAGAGATTGGACATTGTAGAACTTCGACTTTCTTTGAGTCAACCCAATACTCCCATTCCCAGTTTCAGGGTCATGCCCTTCCCAATCAGTGCCCTTTCACTAGAGCTATCTGACAAGGATGTGAGATCAAATTATACTGTAACTCTGAAAATTGCACAATTACATTTTATGTTTGATTTTTAGAAAGATAAGTCTGGAGGTACAGGAAATAAGGAATTCTTTTAGGGCTGCTGTAGAAGTTTTTGTATTCTGACTGTGACTTGAACTGAATGTTTTTGTTTTGCTTTGCTTTTTTTTGCAACAGGGTCTCACTCTGTCTGTCACCCAGGCTGGAGTGCAGTGGTGCAATGATGGCTCACAGCAGTCTTGATCTCCTGGGCTCAAGCGATCCTCCCACCTCAGCCTCCTAAGTAATGGAGACTACCAAGGAGTCTCGTTACAAACTGGACACCACATGCAGTTAATTTTGTATTTCACTATGTTGCCCAGGCTGATCTCAAACTCGTAGGTGCAAGCAATCCTCCCACCTTGGCCTCCCAAAGTATTACGGGAGCAAGACACTGAGCCTGGCCTGAACTGAATGCTTAATAACCTGTACTTTTAATTTATAGTAAGTTCCTCGATGCATTCAAATAAAGCCATGAATAACCTAGAGTTGTTGTAGATATTATTGTCAAACAGTTAAATGTGGCTCCCAATTACTTGCTTTAGTAAGTACTTCGACACAGTTGACTACAGATGATAAGTTGATTATTTGTGAAGGCACTACATTCCATTTCCCATTGACAAGTGGCTCAACATTGCATTTGAGTTTAAGGATATGACCAAATAAACTCCTATAATAAATCCTATATCTGAAAGTCTGTTCCCTGGAATAACTCCTAGAAAACCATTTTCTGTATTAGTCAGGATTCAGTGAAGAAATGGAAGCCATAGTTGGTTTTTTTTTCTTTTTCTTTCTTTTTTTTTTTTTGAGACGGAGTCTCGCTCTGTCGCCCAGGCTGGAGTGCAGTGGCCGGATCTCAGCTCACTGCAAGCTCTGCCTCCCGGGTTCACGCCATTCTCCTGCCTCAGCCTCCCGAGTAGCTGGGACCACAGACGCCCGCCACCTCGCCTGGCTAATTTTTTTTTTGTATTTTTTAGTAGAGACGGGGTTTCACTGTGTTAGCCAGGATGGTCTCGATCTCCTGACCTCGTGATCCGCCCATCTCGGCCTCCCAAAGTGCTGGGATTACAGGCTTGAGCCACCGCACCCGGCCGGTTTTTTTTTTTTCAATATAAAATTTATTAATTTTCATTGTGGTAAAATTCACATAATAAAATTTATCATCTTAACTATTTTCAAGTGTTCAGTTCAAGTGGTATGAAATACATTCATAGTGCTGTGCAACCATTACCACCATCCATCTCCAGAACTTTTCATTTTGTAAAATTGAAACTCTGCACCCATTAAACAGTAACTCCGGCCAGGCATGGTGGCTCACACCTGTAATCCCAGCACTTTGGGAGACTGAGGTAGGCAGATCACAAGGTCAGGAGTTCAAGACCAGCCTGGCCAATATGGTAAAACTCCATCTCTACTAAAAATACAAAAATTACCCACGCGTGGTGGCAGGCACCTGTAGTCCCAGCTGCTCAGAAGACTGAGGCAGGAGAATCACTTGAACTCGGGAGGCAGAGGTTGCCATGAGCCGAGATCGTACCACTACACTCCAGCCTGGGCGACAGAGCAAGACTACGTCTCAAAAGAAAAGAAAAGAAAAGAAACAAACCCCGTAACTCCTCATTTCCCCTCCCCCCCAGTCCTTGGCAACTGCCATCCTACTTTCTGTCTCTATGATTTTTGACTGTCCTAACTTATATAAGTAGAATCATATAGTCTTTGTCTTTTGGTAGCTGGCTTATTTCACTTAGTGTAACGTCCTCAATGTTCATCCATGTTGTAGCATGTGTTAGGATTTCTTCCTTTTTAAGACTGAATAATATTCCATTGTAGGTATATACCACACTTTGCTTATCTGTTCATTTGTCAGTGTACACTTGTGTTGTTTCCACATTTTAGCTATTTTGAATAATGCTGCTATGAACACAGGCATGACAAAAACAAATATCTCTTTGACACCCTGCTTCTGACTCTGAATATATACCCGGAAGTGGAATGCTGGATCTGAGGAACTCCCATAGCATAGGAGTTATCTTTTTTGTTTTTTAAGATGGGGTCTCACACTGTTGTCCAGGTTAGAGTGCAGTGGCATGATTACAGTTCACTGCAACCTCTGCCCCCCAGGCTCAAGCGATCCTCCCACCTCAGCTGTGACCACAGGCGTGCAATACCACACCTGGCTAATTTTTTGTTTTTGTTTTTGGTAGAGGCAGGGTTTTGCTATGTTGCCTAGGCTGGCCTCGAACTCCTGGGCTCAAGCAATCCACCTGCCTTGGCCTCCCAAAGTACTGGGATTTCTGGTATGAGCCACTCCTTCCCCCTGGCCAATCTTAA
Organism: Rhinopithecus roxellana; assembly: GCF_007565055.1. Lineage (NCBI taxonomy): Eukaryota > Metazoa > Chordata > Mammalia > Primates > Cercopithecidae > Rhinopithecus > Rhinopithecus roxellana. The sequence goes on along the minus strand of NC_044553.1, from coordinate 83,692,537 downwards.
CTGACAAAATTAATATAAAGAATTATTAGAGATATCACAGGTATTGGAGAATTAAAAAGGGAAAATGGAACAAAGAAGTAGTGACTGTAAGAAGTAGACAGGGGAAATAAAAGGTCAAGATTGAGATTATTGGGACCAAACACTTGGAGGAGCCCAGCTAATTTTCATATTTATAGTAGAGACCTGGGTTTCACCATGTTAGCCAGGCTGGTCTCAAACTCCCGACCTCAGGTGATCCGCCCGCCTTGGCCTCCAAAAGTGCTGAGATTACGGGCATGAGCCACCATGCTCAGCCCGGAACAATTTCTTTTTTTTTTTTTTTTTTTTTTTTTTTTTGAGAAGGAGTCTCACTCTGTCACCCAGGCTGGAGTGCAGTGGCCAGATCTCAGCTCACTGCAAACTCCGCCTCCTGGGTTTACGCCATTCTCCTGCCTCAGCCTCCCGAGTAGCTGGGACTACAGGCGCCCGCCACCTCGCCCGGCTAGTTTTTTGTATTTTTTTAGTAGAGACGGGGTTTCACCGTGTTAGCCAGGATGGTCTCAATCTCCTGACCTCATGATCCGCCCACCTCAACCTCCCAAAGTACTGGGATTACAGGTGTAAGCCACCGCTCCCAGCCTTTTTTTTTTTTTTTTTGAGGCAGAGTCTTGCTCTGTCGCCCAGGCTGGAGTGCAGCCGTGCAACCTCGGCTCACTGCAACCTCCACCTCCCAAGTTCAAGCAATTATCCTGCCTCAGCCTCCCAGGTGTGTGGGATTACAGGCGTGAGCCATTAGGTCTGGCTAATTTTTTTATTTTTAGTAGAGATGGGGTTTCACCATGTTGACCAGGTTGGTCTTGAACTCCTGACCTCAGGTGATCCACAGCCTCAGCTTCCCAAAGTGCTGGGATTACAGGTGTGTGCCACCACACCTGGCCTCTCTCTTTTTCTCTTTTTTCCCCCACCCCACCTCTGATAGGGTCTTGCTCTGTTGCCCTGGCTGCAGTGCAGTGGTGCCATCATACATCACTGTAACCTCAAAACTCCTAGGCTCAAGCAATCCTCCCACCTCAGCCTTCCTAGCAGCTGGGACTACAGGTGCACATCACCATGCCCCGTTAATTAAAGTTTTTTTTGTAGAGATGGGGTCTTGCTATGTTGCTCAGTCTGGGCTCAAGCAATCCTCCTGCTTTGGCCTCCCAAAGTGCAGGGATTATAGGCATGAGCCTCTACACCCCACCTGAAATCAATGTTCTGAATAGAACAGTGAGAAAGGGAAGTCAACAGAAACTTCTCAGAACAGAATTTATTTGTATATCTAAAGACAATAATTATTTATGTTACTCTTAGTTTTCTACAAGTTATAGTCTGTCTCTTCAGAATTGTTAAATACCTCAAAGACAATGAAAGGTATAAACCCCACAGAATCTGATAAGCTAGAAGGGGATACTTAAAACAGTGCAGTTTTCCATTTCTCAATAATCTTTTGGTCCATTTCAAAGTCTTTCAGACTTTCCCCCATATGCTACTGTAGGCCTGCTCTTATACTATATAGGCCTTGCTATGAGATGGTAATGAAATTTCCCCATAGGCTCATAGCAAAATTATCCGAAAAACTTTAACACTTGGCTTCTAACATTGGCTGCTGATTTAGGGGAGTCAAGTAAGAGTCTTGAAAGTAGGTATTTTCACTGAATTGGCATGTTTGTTATGGCACCCCATCCTTAACTAGACAAAGAACCCTCTACTTTACCGTCTCCAGGGAATCAATCCTGAGTCTTGCACCAGGCAGTCATTTGGGAGCTGGGGAAGGAATCCAGTGTTCTAATGCTTCTGAAATAGACTTTGAACCAACTGTTCAATTTAAGCCCCCATTTTATCCCTGCTTCTGGGGGTACCTGGTGCTGCCAATTCTTGAACCTTTGGTGGTTTTCTGGGGCAAATCTGGCTTGCTTTTGGCCATCCCCTTTGATAGAGAGCAAGTCTGCTAATTCAGTTCGCACTATCCTCCTGCTTTCCAGCTTCCAAAATGGTAATAATTTGATCTCCTCTACTGTTCTCTGACAGACGGATTATATAAACAGACAGTAGCCAGACCATATATGACAACAGAACTCTGACCCACAACCTCTGCAATCGGCCAGCCTGGGCAGGGCTTGGTCAATGAGTCAGCTGCCCTATATTTTGCCCCTATTTTCAACACAGGACCAACTAGAGAAAGCCAAACCATTACACAAGAAGCCCAGCTTCTAGTTAGCCCACCTGCAGTTTCCCCATGACAGTGACCTCCAGTCAGAGCATACCGAAGCCTTCCCCTTTTTTCACTACAGCATAAAGTGTTTCCACTCCCTGCCTGCCTTCAAGTCTCACCAAAGTATGGTGGTATGTTGGCGGACTCCCAGTGACGGCAGCCTCGGCATAAATATCCTCTCTTCTTATCTGAGTGATTTTCATCATTTTCCTTATCTTTTTGATTTTGAAGTTTTATGTTAAAGTGTTTTTTTAAACCATTGTTCTAGAGGGATTTTAGAAGGAGGTGGGTTGTGTATGGTTCAATTCTATCGGCTTTAACTGGAGATCTCTTTCTTTGTTCTTTCCTCTGTGACTAGATGTCAGCTGTCCATCCTCTACCCTCCCCCGGCAGCAGGCCCAGAATTCACCTTTGCATTTTCCTCTTGCAAACGTGGTTGCAAAATCCAATATGTATTTAAATTCCTCCAAAGAATCCGCTGGATCAAAAGGATTACAGAATGACATAGACTTTGCTGAACCTTACCTGTGGAAGATAGAAGATGAAGTTATATAACATTCACAATTTAAGCTATTTAACATTCACAAACCCCACCCCGCCCAGCCTGTCCCCTTTTTAGAAACATTACCAAAAATTCCATACAAAAACTTTTGCTTATAACTAGCCAGAACTTAGTCACATGGCCACACCTACTCCTAATGAAGACAGAAAATTGTATTTTGTAAATGCAATTGTTTAATTCCTCCAACTAAGTGGAAAGGGAGAATGGATAATAGGTGGGCAACTAGCACTTCTGGCCACAGTTCCTTATGAATTTTCTGCATATGATGTCCCATGAATCCCTAGCCCAGTGCTTGACATTAAGTTGTCCTTGGAATGGATAAACAAATGAATAAAACATTTTAGATAGTTCACACAATAACTTTTTTTCAAAAAAAAATTAATTGACTTTATTTCTAGAGCAGTTTTAGGTTTACAGAAAATTTGAGGCTGGGTGCAGTGGCTCACGCCTGTAATCTCAGCACTTTGGGAGGCCGAGGCGAGTGGATCACGAATCAGAAGATCAAGACCATCCTGACTAACGTGGTGAAACACCGTCTCTACTAAAAACACAAAAAACTAGCCGGGCGTAGTGGCGGGCGCCTGTAGTCCCAGCTACTTGGGAGGCTGAGGCAGGAGAATGACGTGAACTCGCGAGCCGGAGCTTGCAGTGAGCCCAGATCTGCCACTGCACTCCAGCCTGGGCGACAGAGCGAGACTCCGTCTCAAAAAAAAAAAAAAAAAAAAAAAAAAATTGAACAGAATGTGCAGAGAGCTCCCATATACCTCTCTTCACCACATGCAGTTTCATTTATTATTGACATATTGCATGGGTATTATATATTTGCTACAAAATGATACATTATTAGCCAAAGTTTATAGTTTACATTAGAGTTCACTCATCATGTTGCACAGTTCTGTAGGTTTTGACAAATGCATAATGTCATGTATCCACCATTACTGTATCATACAGAATAGTTTCACTGGCCTAAAAATCCCCTTGCTCCAGCTATATTCTGCCTTTCCTCCTCCCCTGGAATCCCTGGCAACCATTGATCTTTTTACTACCTCTACAGCTTTGCCTTTTCCAGAATATCATATTGTAGGAACCATACAGTATGTAGCCATTTCAGACTGACCTCTTTCACTTAGCAATATACATTTAAGGTTTCTCCGTATTATTTTTTTTGTGGCTTGATAACTTACTTCTTTTTAGTTCTGAATAATATTCCATTGTAAGGATGTACCAGTTTGGTTATTCTTTTACCTACTGAAAGACATCTTGGTTGTTTCCAGCTTATAAATAAACCTGCTGTCAACATGCATGTGCAAGTTTATGTGTGGTCCTAAGTTTTCAACTCATTTTGGTAAATACCCAAAGGTGTGACTGCTGGATTGCATGCTGAGACTATCTTTACCTTTATAGGAAACTACCAAACTGTCTTCAGAAGTGGCTATACCATTTTGTATTCCCAACAGTGATGAATGAGAGTTCCTGTTGCTCCACATCCTTGGCAGAATTTGGTGTTGGCAGTGTTTTGCATTTTAGCCATTCTTTAACCTCCACCCTCGAGGCTCAAGCAATCCTCCCACATCTACCTCCTGAGTAGCTGGGACCACAGGTGTGTGCCACCATGCCCAGCTAATTTTTGTATTTTGGGTAGCGATGGAGTTTTACCATGTCGCCCAGGGTGGTCTCAAACTTCTGGGCTCAAGTGATCCACATGCCTAAGCCTCCCAAAGTGCTGGGATTACCCAAATACGTGGAGTTTAAAAAATAATCTTTTCTTTTCTTTTCCTCCCCTCCCCTCCCCTTCTCCGTCTCCGTCTCCTTCTCCCTCCCTCTCTCTCTCTCTTTCTCTTTTTTGACAGAGTCTCGCTCTGTTACCCATGCTGGAATGCAGTGACATGATCTCGGCTTACTGCAACCTCCGCCTCCTAAGTTCAAGCAGTTCTCCCGCCTCAGCCTCCCAAGTAGCTGGGATTACAGGCACTGGCCACTGTGCCTGGCTAATTTTTGTATTTTTTGTAGAAACAGGGTTTCACCATGTTGGCCAGGCTGGTCTTGAACTCCTTACCTCAGGCGATCCACCTGCCTCAGCCTCCTGAAGTGCTGGGATTACAGGCATGAGACACTGCACCCAGCCTCATTATTGATTTCTAACTTAATTGCAATGTAGCTAGAGAATGTGAGCTATATGATAGCAATTTTTTACAATTTGTAAAAAGTTGCTCAATAGCCTAACATTTTTTAAAATTTTTATTTGATTTTTAAAATAGCAACCTGTTAGATAATCAATGGCCTAAATCAAAATTAATTTTCTTAAATCTTCCCTGTATATGTGAAAAGTATATTTGAGAACAATTTGTGTTCTCAAATCGTTGGGTACGTAGTTCTTTGTCTTCCTCAAGAACGGAGGGTTCAATACATAGTTCTACACATGGTCCTTAGAAAAGGTTAATTAATTATGTCAGAGACATTCCCATAATGACTGGTGATTCTTGGATGTCTTCTCATATTTAAAAGTGAGAAACTGTATTTTAAAAGCTGATTAGAAGTTCTGTATGCACAGATGAGTCTTGTTGATTGGGCCTTAATGTAGAGTGATTGCTTGTGAACCCAGACAGTTCTTTATGAAATCCTCCAAATGCCAACACTCTGCTATTCTTTTTGTTTTTATTTTTTAATTTTTGTGGGCACACAGTAGATGTATATATTTATGGGGCACATGAGATATTTTGATACAAGCATACACTGTATCTGCCATTCTAATCTAATTTCTTTTAAAATTGTATCTTTTTTTTTAGTTCGGTATTATGTCCTTTCCTGTTCTTTCTTCTTTGGGTTAACAAACTTTTCACTCCTTTACTATCATTTAAAAAAAAACTATTTTATTGAAGTATATATGAAACCAGAAAAGTGTTCACAAATATAACCTGAACACACCTGTAAAGCTGGACTCAGATTAAGAAATAGAACATTATCAGCACTTCGTGAGCCTCCTCATGTTCCCTTCCAGTTATTACTATCCTAAAATGAATCACTATATACAGTGACTTCTAACAGCAGGGATATTTGGGTAGTTTCCAGTTTGGGGCTGTTGAAAGTATGGGTATGAGCTTTTTTTATGTACATGTCCTTTTGGTGAATATATGCAGACATTTCAGTTTCATATTTATAACTAGGAGTAAAATTTTTTTTTTGTTGTTTTTGATTCTGAGACAGGGTCTAGCTCTGTCACCTATGCTGGACTGCAGTGGTGCAATCACAACTCACTGCTGTCTCAAACTCCAGGGATCAAGAGGTCCTTCTGCCTACACCTCTGGAGTAGCTGGGACTACAGGTGCGCACCATGATGCCCAGCACTTTGGGAGGCCGAGGTGGGAGGATCGCTTGAGGCCAGGAGTTCAAGACCAGCCTGGGCAACACAGTGAAAATCCCTAAAGTGCCGGGATTACACGTTGAGCCACTGTGCCCCACCTAGGGGCGAAATTGTTGGAACAAAGGCTTTTTCATGTATTCAACTTCAGCTGATACTGCCAAACAGTTAAACAAAGTGATTGCATCAATTTATGCTCCCTTCAGGAGCATATAAGAGCTGTGGTTGCTCCACAATCTTGCCAATACTTGGTCTTTTCTGTCTTTTTCATTTAGCTATATATCATTGTGGTTTTAATTTGCATTTCCTCTTTATCCTTTGTTTTTTAAGGGTTTCAAGACGGAGAGATAAAAATTCAGGGAGTTAATCACCTATAATAGCTGGAAATTTTCCCCATGGATACTCCTTCAGTGGAATTTAAAACATTTGCCCCTGTATTGAAGACAATGTAGTATAAAGGATAGGGCCACATGCTTTGCAATCAGACGTATGAGGTTTGATTCCTAACTCCGGTGCTTACTTGCTGAATTACCTTGAAGAAGTTATTTAACCTTTTTCCATTTTATGTAAAATGGCACTAATAATAGTACTGCCTCATAGGGTTGTTATGGGGATTAAAAGAGAAAAAATAAGTAAAATGCTTTGCAAAGCCCCTAGCAACAGGTGAGCACAAAGTCAACAAATGGTAGCTATTATTACACCTTATATTGGTTATTTATGCACATCTCATTTCTCCTTCTGTTTTACACATTCCATGAGAAAGGAAAAACATGCATGTAGCACACATTAACTGCCTCACATATAATTGCTAATAAAGACTAATTGGATGAACGATTTAATATATAAACAGAAGATATTGTGATTATCGCTATAAAAGATGGCATAGGTTGGGCATTCACGCCTGTAATCCCAGCACTTTGGGAGGCCGAGCTGTGAGGATCGCTTGAGCCCAGGAGTTCGAGACCAGCCTAGGGAGACAGTCGCCACCAAAAAAAAAAAAAAGGGTGCATAAAATTATTATAGTGGCTATAGGATAATGTGCACTGCTAATGAAGACTACATTATTTAAATACACTGTCTTTCCTTCTATTTACTGCTATTGTTTAACAGAAAAACAGCAGGCAGGATACGAAAGAAAATTCGATGTCCCATATTTCATTTGTGAGAGTTCAGCCAAAACCAAAACCAAAACACAAAACACAAAGCCAAAACCAAAACACAAACATACCATCCCAGAAACAAATGCGTCACTTTTCTGAAGAAGACGTTAAGCCCTTCCAATTTTAACAGATTCTTTGTTCAACAGAGGAGAGAGACTGGGTAGGCATCACCTGCCCCAGGAGCTTCCGTACAAGATGGCGTTGCCCGTTCCCACACCCCAGCTGGGATTACGTCCTCCAGGCCTGCCGCAGGAACGGAAGTGGTTACGGCCCTAGTGAATCCGGGTGGGTGCGTGCTGGCGGCCGCACAGGTTCCAGCACTTTACCGTGAGCCCGCTGCAGGTGTGCGGCCCAGTCTGAGGCAGCAGGTAAGTTAGGCTCAGAGGCCGGCGAGGCCTTGCACCGGGATTGTGCGCGGGGCAGAGGGGCTTCCAGTGCAGACCAAGAGGGGTCGTGGGGCGGGGGATATTACCGTGTACGGGGGTGACATTGCGGGGACCCCGCTGTCCCGGAGCGAGTTGGCCCTGCCCCTCTCCCCGCCCCTCAGCGTGGCCCCGTCGCCCACGGCGGGGCAGTTCAGCACCCAAGTGCGCAAGGAGGGCCTCACCCCTGCCCACGTCCTCCCACGCTCTCCTCGGGCCTCTCCTTCCGACCCCCTACCCTCTCTCTCTGGGAGCCCCTACCAGACCTTCGAGGCTGCGTGTCCCAGTCAGCTAAAAAGGAGGCCCCGCCCGCGGCACCTGGTAGCTCCTCGGGCGCTGCGAGTTCGACGCGGCCACTGCTGCTGTTTTCTCCCCTGGATGCGTGTGAGCCGCCACCCGCGCTGCCATCCCTGTCCTCCCAGACCACACCCTGCTCTGGGCCTTGCCGGGAGCCACCTCTTTCGTTTTTCATATCCCTGGGATGGATCAAAACTAAGAACCTTAATCATTATTTATGATAAAATTGATACCTGCTCCTTAAAATACAAACAAACCCATCCCTCGATAAGCTTTTGATAGGCTTTTGATATGATTCCAACATTCAAACTCCTTTATATACCCTCTCCTCAAAAACACAAAATTGAAATTATACTTTATTTTTTTAGTTCTGTTACAAGGATAGAAGGAATTGAAAGGTTTTGTTAGTCATAGGAATTAGGAAGTGCGGGTCGCGGCGCAGGGAGGAAGATGGATTAAATTTGGTAAAGTTGAGCTTGTTTTAAAAATGTACTTTTAAAATATTCTAGTTATAGTCCGTGCATAAAGTCTTGTAACAAAATTATGTAACAATTTTAAACAAGACAAATCTTTCTTAGCTTTATGTTCTCCTTGGTGGTGAGCGTGGGGAGTGTGGAATACAGATCCTCTTTGATTTTTTTTTTCCGTCTCCTCTCTTTCTTACCAGTCCCTTTCTCACAAAATAAGAACTGTTGTCAGTTTGTGTGTATTTTTCTTTGCATTTATTTGACAAGTGTGTGCACGTTATGATATATGTTTGTAAGATTTCGCCTTAAACTTTTACAAATATGTATGTTTTATGCATTACACAACTTGACGTTTTATGTTTAAAAACAGGTCTTGGAATTTTTTCTTTGTCAGTATGTAGAGATCTACCTCTTCTTTCTACTTGCTCTGTAAATTCCATAGTTATGTAAGATTCCATAGATTGTTTCCAGTTTTTCATTGTCAGACACAGTGTGGCAGAGAACATCCTTCCCACACACCTCTGTGTGCCCATGTGAGTATTTCTCAAGGATGGGTACCCGCAGGTGGAATTGCTGAGTGGGAGAGTATGGGGATTTAGGAATGCCAAACTGCTACCCACTGTGTATAATAATTTCCTCCATGCTCTCTCTCTTTTTTGGTACAGAGTCTTGCTCTGTTGCCTAGGTTTGAGTGCAGTGGCATGATCTTGGCTCACTGCAGCCTCTGCCTCCCAGGTTCAAGCGATTCTCCTGCCTCAGCCTCCTGAGTAGCTGAGATTACAGGCACCTGCTCCCACGCCCGGTTAATTTTTGTATTTTTAGTAGAGATGGGGTTTCACCATGTTGACCAGGCTGATCTCGAACTCCTGACCTCAAGTGATCCACCCGCCTCGGCCTCCCAAAGTGTTGGGATTACAGGTGTGAGACACCGTGCCCAGCCCCCCATGCTCTTTCGAACATTTAATGGTATCAATCTTTTTTATTTTTGCCAATCTGATGGATGGGAAAGTGATTCCTCATTGCTGTTTTAATTTGCATTCCCCTGATTACTGTTGAGATTGAACATCTTCATGATTGTTGGCCATTTGTATTTCCTCTTTTGAGAAACATCTCTTTCTGTTGGATCGTCTTTTCCTTACTGATTTATAGTAGTGTTTTATATGTTCTGGATTTTGCTCTTTTGTTATTTTTATATGTTTATAATATTTACTCCCTGCTTATTGCTTTTTTAAGTTGTTGCTTGTCTTTTAACTATATGGCATCTTTGTTGAAACAAAGTTTAAAATTTTAGGTTTTAATTTATCAGTCTGTTCTGTGTGTGTTTGTATTTTGTGGCTATCATTCCCAATCTGAGTGGTTCTTAAATGGCAAAGATTTTTGCTCTCAGGGTTATTTGGCAATGTCTGTAGATGTTTTTTGTTTGTTCCACTAGGATGGTGCTGCTATTGGCTATCTAGTAAGTAAAAGTGAGGGGTGCTGCTAAACATCCTGCAGCGCATGGTAAACATCCTACAGCGCATGGGAAAGCTTCCCATAACAAAGAATTTCACCAGCCAAAAATGTCAATTGTGCTGAAGTTGAAAAATCCTCCTCTACTTTTAGAGAGAGGAGGGTTTTCTCCTAAAGCTCTGTTTTCTCCTATAAGTTCTTCTTGTGGGAATAGTTTTTTTTTCTTTAATTCCTCTGGAATTGTGTGTGTATAATTGTTGTTTTCCAAACACTGTCACCTCGAATAGTCAGTCCATTCTTGAGCCATTGATCTGAAATGCCACACTATGTACTAATTTCTTTTTTTTTCTTTTTAATTTTTATTTTTAGAGATAGAGATGAGGTCTTGCTATATTGCTCAGGCTGGTCTCAAACTCCTGGCCTCAGGAGATTCTCCCACCTCAGCCTCCCAAAGTTCTGGTATTACAGACATGAGCCACCTCACCTGGCCACAAGTATTCATTTATCATACAGGGTCTGTTTCTAGACTGTCTTCTGTTCTATGGTATACTTTTCTATTTGCTGGACCAATACCACAACGTCCTATATTAAAATGTATGTTATATGTTGACATCTAATAGGGTAAATAGTCCATCATGATTATTATTTTATTGGAAGTCATATATCAGCTCGTGTCCTCTCATTTAAAAAACAATATTTTTGGTTATTATTAGTTTCTTTTCCAGATTAGTTTTAGAGTCAACTTGTCAATTTTTTTTTAAGAGTTGGGGAACTGGGCACGGTGGCTCACGCCCGTAATCCCAGCACTTTGGGTGGCTGACGCAGGTGGATCACCAGGTCAGAAGTTCGAGACCAGTCTGACCAACATGGTGAAACCCCGTCTCTACTAAAAATACAAAAATTAGCCGGGCACGGTGGCGTGCGCCTGTAATCCCAGCTACTCAGGAGGCTGAGGCAGGAAAATCACTTGAACCCAGGAGGTGGAGGTTGCAGTTAGCTGAAATTGTGCCACTGCCTTCCAGCCTGGGCAACAGAGTGAGACTCCATCTCAAAAAAAAAAAAAAAAAAGAGAGAGAGAGAGATGAGATATCACTTCGTCACCCAGCTGGAGTGCAATGGCAGCCTTGACCTCCTGGGCTCAAGTGATCCTCCTGCCTCGGCCCCCCAAGTAGCTGGGACTACAGTTGTGCACCACCACACCTGGCTAATTTTTGTATTACTTAAAGAGATGAGGTTTCACCATGTTGCCCAGGCTGGTCCTGAACTCCTGGGTTCAAGTGACACGCCCACCTTGGCCTTCCAAAATACTGGGATTACAGGCGTGAATCACCACACCTGGCCCCAAATCATTTTTTAATGGCTTTATTGAGATGTAATTCACACACCATATAATTCGTTATTCAAAGTGTACAATTTGAGGATTTTAGTATATTCATAGAGTTGTGCAAACATCACCATAGTCTAATTTTACAACATTTTTATCACCCCCAAAATAAACCCATACCCATTAGCAGTCACACCCTATCCCTGACTCCCCTAAGACCCCAGCCCTAAGCAACTACTAATATTTCTTTCTTTCTAGATCTGGGTGTTTTGTGTAAATGGAATCATACAATGTGTAGTCTTTTGTGACTGGCTGCTTTAACTTAGGATAAAGTACTCAAGATTTTTCCATGCTATAGCATGTTTCAGTATTCATTCCTTTTTATTACTGAATGAAATTTCATCCTATAGTATATTTGTTTTGTAGGGCTGTGGTCAAAGTAACACAAACTGGTGGCTTAAAACAACAGAGGTTTATTCTCTTGCGGTTAAGGAAGCTAGAAGTCCAAAATTAAGGTGTCAGCAAGGGTCATGCTCTTCCTGAAGGCTCTAGGGGAGAATCCTACCTTGCCTCTTCCTAGTTTCTGGTGGTTGTTGGCAATCCTTGACATTTCTTGGTTTGCAGTTGCATAACTCCAGTCTCTGCCTCTGTCTTCAAATGGTCACCTTCCCTGTGTGTCTGTCTGCATTATTGGATTTGCTCAATGTAAACCTGTTTCTTCTCCTCCTCCTGTAAGGACACCAGTCGTATTTGATTAAAGGCCCACACTACTTCAGTATGACTTCATGTTAACTTATTTACTTCTGCGAAGACTCTATTTCCAAATAAGGTCACATTCACAGGTATTGGAGGTTAGACCTTCAACATATCTTTTTGGGGAATATAATTCAACTCATAACATACAGATATGCTATGTTTTATTTATCTGTTCATCAACTAATTGACATTTGGGGTGTTTCCACTTTTGGGCTGTTATGAATAGCTATGGACTTTAGTACGGGCATGTGTTTTCATTTCCCTTGGATATATACCTGCCAGTGGAATTGCTAGGTCATATAACTGCCAGACTGTGTTCCAGAGCAGCTGTACTATTTGACATTCCCACCAACAATGCATGAGATTTCTAATTTCTCCACATTATTGCCAGCACTTGTCTTTTTTTTTTTTTTTTTTTTTTTTTTTTTTTGAGAGATAGGGTCTTACTCTGTTGACCAGGCTGGAGTACAATGGAGTGATCAAAGCTTCCTACAGCCTCAAACTTCTGAGCTCAAGCAATCCTCTTGCCTCAGCCTCCCAAGTGGCCTAAATCTATAGGCAGACTACCACTCCTGGCGAATTAATTTTTGTTTGTTTGTTTGTTTTTGTAAAGGCAGGGTCTCGCTCTGTTGCCCAGGCTGGTCTCAAACTCCTGGCCTCAAGTGATCCTCCCACCTTGGTCTCTCAAAGTGCTGGAATTACAGGTGTGCACCACCATACCTGGCCTTATTTGTTTTTTTTGAATAGAATCATCCTACTGGGTGTAAAGTGGTATCTGATTGTGGTTTGGATTTGCATTTTCCTAACAGCTCATGATATTGAACATCTTTTCATGTGCTTATTGGCCATTTGTATACCCTCTATTAGGAAATGTCTATTCAGTTAGCTGGACATGTCTCTTCAGTTAGCACACCTGTAGTCAAGAGGCTGAGGCAGAAGGATCACTTGAACCCAGGAGTTTGAGGCTGTTGTGAACTATGATTGCATCACTGCACTGCAGCCTGGGCAACAGAGCTAGATCTTGTCTCTAAAAAATATATTAAAAAGGAATTGAAGAACAGAAATACCTATTTAGATCCTTAGCCAGTTTTTAAATTGGTTTGTCTTTTTATTATTTGGTTGTAAGAGATTTTTATATATTCTAGATACACACTCTTCCAAGATAATATGATTTGTAAATATTTTTTCCCATTCTGTGGGTTGTCTTTTCACTTTCTCAATGGTCAATTCATTCTTTTTTTTTTATTTTTATAATTTCAACTTTTATTTTAAATTCAGGGGGTACATGTGCAGGTTTGTTACATGGTTATATTGTGTTTTGCTGGGGTTTGGGGTATGGATGAGTCCTTCACTCAGGTACTAAGCATAGGTAGATTTTCAGCCTGCAGCCCCCTTCCCTGTCTTCCCCTCCTCTCTAGTAGTCCCCAGTATCTGTTGTTGCCGTCTTTATGTCCATGTGTACTGGGTGTTTAGCTGCACTTATAAGTGAGAACACGTAGTATTTGGTTTTCTGTTCCTGTATTAATTCACTCAGGGTTGTGGCCTCCACAATCCATGATCCATGATCCACAATCCATGATCCTGATCCATGTTGCTGCATCCATTTTTCTCATCTGCACACAGTCAATTCATTCTTTAAAAAGTTTTTTTAAATGAAGTTTGTATTGAATTTACATATTATTTTGAGTATTTCTATAAAACAATCTTGTCTGCTTATCAAAAACAGGATAATTATAGTACCTCCCACATAGGGTTATTGAAAGGATTAAATGAATACTTTAACATGAGTATATATGTACATGTAAAGTACCTGGCACATGACAGCTGCTATCATACATCTCCACTCTTCTCGTCTTCTAGATCTTCACTAAAGTTTTCTGTTTCTCTTTGTATTGATCTGACGCATTTCCTGTTGAATTTATTCCTAGACTTGTATATGTGTATATGTGGTTTTTTAATGTAGTTTTAAAATAGTATACAGGTATATTGCTATTATGAATGAGATTTCTTTTTTCACATTTTTATAATAGGTTTGGAAAGCTATTGAGTTTATACTCATCAGACTTTCTGAATTATCTTATAATTTCTAAAAGTTGGTTGATGACTTTGTTGTTTTTCCAGGTGGTTGTGATGCAGCCATTCTGTTTAGGAACCGTGGCTCTTTTTATTCTGGTTTCCTCTGCCATAATTTGAGTATTCTTTGCCTTTCAGCTTTATGAGTCTTCTAAAGGTCTTTCTGCTTACAGCCTTGCCCTCCTCCAAGCTAGCACCCACATTAGTACCATGGTGGTCTGATCCTGTCACTCTCCTTATAAGTCTGTTATTTGCTCTCCAGGGTCCTGTAGGGTAATGCATGGCCCCCTCATGACTTGTCCTGTATCTACTCATTCTAGCATCGTCTCTGTTTCCTTACTTGCACATTATATTCTAGCACAGTAGTGTCCTAGCACAGTAGTGTCCATTAGAAGTAGAATGTGAGCCCCAATTTAAAATTTTCTAGTAGCCACATTAAAGATACAAAAAGAAATAAGGTGAACTATAGTAATGGCATCACTTAGTGAGAATCTGTTCTGTGAAATGTGTCATTTTATGAACACGATAGAGCACACTTACACAAACCTAGATGGCATAGCCGATTACATACCTAGACTGTATGGAATAGCTTATCACTCCTAGGCCACAGACCTATACGGCATGTTATTGTTCTGAGTCCTGTAGGCAGTTGTAACACAATGGTATTTGTGTATCTAAACATATCTAAGCATAAAAGTACAGTACAAATGTGGTATAAAAGATAAACAGTGGGCCAGGCATGATGGCTCACGCCTATAATCCCAGTACTTTGGGAGGCCGAGGCGGGCAGATCACCTGAGGTCAGGAGTTCAAGACTAGCCTGGGCAACATGGTGAAACCCCATCTCTACTAAAAATAAAAAAAATAGCCTTGTGTGGTGGCATACACCTGTGGCCCCGGCTACTCGGGAGGCCGAGGCAGGAGAATCGCTTGAACCTGGGAGGCAGAGTTTGCAGTGAGCTGAGATCACGCCACTGTACACCAGCCTTGGCAATAGAGCGAGACTCAGTCTCAAGAAAAGATAAGCAGTGTTACACTTATGTAGGATATCTATCATGCATGGAGCTTGCAGGACTGGAAGTTGCTCTGGGTGAACCTGTGAGTGAGTGGTGGGTGAATGTGAAGGCCTAGGACATGACTGTACACTATTTTAGATCTTATAAACACTGTGTATTTAGGCTACACTCAATTTATTTAAAAAATTTTTTGCAATTATAAATTAACCTTAGTTTGCTGTAACTTTTTTACTTTAAACTTTTAAATTGTTTTAACTTTTTGACTTGTAATAACACTCAGCTTAAGACACAAATAGGTTGTATAGCTGTATAAAAATGTTTATCTCTTTATTTTATAAGCTCTTTTCAACTTAAAAATTGTTTTTTTTTTTAAACTTTTTAAAATTTTTTGTTAAAAACTAAGACACAAACACACACATTCATGTTAGCTTAGACATACACAGAGTCAGGATCATCAATATCACTGTCTTCCACCTCCACATGTTGTCCCACTGGAAAGTCTTCAGGGGCAATAACAGGCATGGAGCTGTCATCTGTGTTAACAGTGCCTTCTGGAATAACTTCTGAAGGACCTGTCTGAGGTTGCTTTACAGTTAATTTTTTTTAATAAGTAGAAGGAGTACACTGTAAAATAAAACATATGGTAAATACATAAACCAGTAACATAGTCATTTATTATCAAGTATGTACTATACATAATTGCATGTGCTGTACATTTATACGATTGGCTGTGCTATAGGTTCGTTAACTCCAGCATAATTACACACATTTGTGAGTAATGCATTGTGTAGCAACGTTAGGATGGTTAGATGGCTATGATGTCACTAGGCAATAGGAATTTTTCTGCTCCATTGTAATCTTATAATTTTGTAGAACTATAGTATGTGTGGTCTGTTGTTGACCAAAACATTGTTATGTAGCACATGACTATATTTAACCCAATATATTCCAAACATTATTTCAACATACTTTTTTTTTTTTTTTTTTTTGAGACTGAGTCTCACTCTGTCACCCAGGCTGGAGTGCAGTGGCACGATCTTGGCTCACTGCAAGCTCCACCTCCCGGGTTCACGCCGTTCTCCTGCCTCAGCCTCTCGAGTAGCTGGGACTACAGGCCCCTGCCACCATACCCAGCTAATTTTTTGTATTTTGTTTAGTAGAGACGGGGTTTCACCATGTTAGCCAGGATGGTCTCGATCTCCTGACCTCGTGATCCGCCTGCCTCAACCTCCCAAAGTGCTATTTCAACATAAATATTAAAAAATCAATATGGAATTCATAGAGATAGAAAGTATAATAGGGCTTATCAGGGGTTAGAAGAAGAAGAGAATGGGAATTCTTGTTGAACAACAGTTTCTGTTTGCAAGGATGAAGTTGTTCTGGAAATGGGCGATGGTGATGATTGCACAGCAGTGTGAACATACTTATTGAATTGTACACTTAAAAATGGCTAAAATGGGCCAGCCATGGTGGCTCAGGCCTGTAATCCCAGCACTTTGGGAGGCCAAGTCTAGAGGATCGCTTGAGCTCATGAGTTCGAGACCAGCCTGGGCAACATTGCAAAACCCCATCTCTACAAAAATAATACAAAAAAAAAAAAATTACCCAGGCATCGTGGGGAGTACCTGTAGTCCCAGCTACTTGGGAGGCTGAGATAGAAGGATGGCTTGAGCTCAGGAGGTGGAGGTTGCAGTGAGCCAAGATCATACCACTGCACTCTAGCCTCTGCAATAGAGCAAGACTTTGTCTCAAAAAAAAGAAAAAAGGCTAAAATGGTAAATGTTATGTTATATATATTTTACCACAGTAAAGAAGTCACCATAAAAATCAGTATGGGGCTGGGCGTGGTGGCTCACACCTATAATCCCAGCACTTTGGGAGGCTGAGGCGGGTGGATCACCTGAGGTCAGGAGTTCAACACCAGCCTGGCCAACATGGTGAAACCCCACCTCTACTAAAAATACAAAAATTGGCAGGGTGTGGTGTCGGGCACCTGTAGTCCCAGCTACTCAGGAGGCTAAGGCAGGAGAATTGCTTGAACCCGGGAGGCAGAAGTTGCAGTGAGCTGAGATTGCGCCATTGTACTCCAGCCTGGGTGACAAGAGCGAAACTCCATCTCAAAAGAAAAAAAAAAAATCAGTATGGAAATTATAAAAAAAAAATTTTACATTCTTTTTTTGTAGTAAGTATTCAAAAATTTAGTGCATATTTTACACGTGTAGTACATCTTACTTTTTTTTGTTTGTTTGTTTTTGTTTTTGTGATTGAGTCTTACTCTGTCCCCCAGGCTGTAGTGCAGTGGTGCGATCTTAGCTCACTGTAACCTCTGCCTCCCTGGTTCAAGTGATTCTCATGTCTCAGCCTCCTGAGTAATTGGGACCACCAGCACACGCCACCAGGCCTGGCTAATTTTTGAATTTTTATTAAAGATGGGGTTTCACCATGTTGGCTAGGCTGGTCTCAAACTCCTGATCTCAGGTGATCCTCCCACCTTGGCCTCCCAAAGTACTGGGATTACAGGCGTGAGCCACCGCACCCGCCTACATTTTACATTTGTTTAAATGTTTCACCTATCCTGTGGTGCTTCCTGCCCTTCCCATTCGCGCACAAGCTATTCCCTCCACCTGGAGTGCCCTCCTCCTGTCTGGCTCCTGCACCTGGAGAACTCTTGCTCCTGTTTGAATGCCAGTCTCAGACACTATCTCTCTCAGCAAGTGTTTTCTCTTTCTTTTTTTTTTTTTTTTTTTTGAGACAGAGTCTTGCTCCGTCGCCCAGGCTGGAGCGGAGCGCAGTGGCACGATCTCGGCTCACTGCAACTTCCGCCTCCCAGGTTCAAGCGATTCTCCTGCCTCAGCCTCCTGAGTAACTGGGACTACAGATGCACGCCACCACACCTGGCTGATTTTTGTAATTCTTAGTAGAGACGGGGTTTCACCATATTGGTCAGGCTGGTCTTGAACTCCTGACCTCAGGTGATCCACCTGCCTCGGCCTCCCAAAGTGCTGGGATTACAGGCATGAGCCACCGCACCCAGCCGTGTTTTCTCTTAATAATACCCCAACTCGGCCAGGTGTGGTCGTTCATGCCTGTAATCCTAGCACTTCGGGAGGTTGATGTGGGCAGATCGCTTGAGCTCAGGAGTTTAAGATCAGCCTGAGCAACCTGATGAAACCCTGTTTCTACCAAAAATACAAAATATCAGCTGGGGTGTTGGAGCTCAGGAATTTGAGACCAGCCTGGGCAACTCGGCAAAACCCCGTTTCTACTAAAAATGCAAAATGTTAGTTGGGGTGCTGTCATGCGCCTGTGGTTGGTCCTAGCTACTTTGGGGGTTGAGGTGGGAGGATCACTTGAACCCAGGAGGTCAAGGGTGCAGTGAGCTGAGATCGTGACACAGCACTCCAGCCTGGGTGACAAAGTGAGGCCCTGTCTCAAAAAAATAAAAATAAAAACAATATCTCCACTCTTTCCTCAAGTCCAAGCCATTTGTATACCTGTATGTACTTCACCTGTCGGTGTTATCTCAGTCTTCGCAACTTGTTCGTTATGTGTATTTTTCCTTGGCTAAATCATGAATTTTTTGAAGGCAGATTGTGCCTTTCAACTCTTTTTACCCAGGGTCTATCACAGTGTCTGACTTATATAATGTGTTATATACAAGTTTGCTGAATGAATCCTCTGGCTGGAAAAGAAAAAAACATGCAGTTCACAAAACCTCTCCAAATAAAAATGAATTAATAAAAGCATATGTTAGGAGATGTTATTTTCTCTGAAAACAGATACTCAGTTTTGTACATAAAATTATGTTTAAGTTGAGAGGGAAGTATAATCAAGATGCAAATTGGCCTCAATATATGAAACATTTGGCTGAAACAGACAAGATGAAATTTAGAAGAAGCATTTTTGATTTAAGTGCAAAATATAAATTACAGATATTTAAAATGGAGAACCTGATTTGGCGTCAGTGAATTTTAATTTACTGCAAGCTTTATATGACCCAACAGTGAGATTCTGTTATGAAAAAATATATCATTTCATATAGCATTAATAAAATATAGGGTCCAGCTGCTGGGAAGTAATACTGTCACTGTAGCCTGCATCAGTTAGACCGTGTCTCAAGTTTGTTTGTTTTTTTGAGACAGGGTCTCACTCCTGTCGCCTAGGCTGGACTTTAGTGGCGTGATCACGGCTTACTGTAGCCTTGACTTCCCAGGCTCAGGTGATTCTCCCACCTCAGCCTCCTCAGTAGCTGGGACTATTAGGTGCGTGCCACCATGCGTGGCTAATTTTTTGTAAATTTTTTTTTTTTTTTTTTTTTTTTTTTTAGTAGAGATGTGATTTTGCCATGTTGCCCTGGGTGCTCTTGAACTCCTGGCACTAGCTACTTCAGGGGTTGAGGTGGGAGGGGTTCAAGCAGTCCACCTACCTCAGGCTCCCAAAGTGCTGGAATTACAGGCCTGAGCCATCATGCCTGGCCTCAAGTATTGCGTATAGACCTAAATGCCACATTTGAAGAGATACATTGACAAACTTGGAACTGCGCAGAAGGCCTTGGCCAGGAGAGTCTATAAACCAGGTCACAGGAAGACTATAAGGGGAGTCTCAGAGCTCTCTTCACCTATTTAACAGGCTTTAAGGAGGGAGTAAACACTTGTCATTGCAGAGGCTATCAAAGAGGGCAATTTGTAAGTAGGCAGCTTTTACAGAATGCAAGGACTTTCAACAAAAACTGCCTCTGAAGGTGATGAAGAACTCAGATACTGGAAGTATTCAATCAGAGACTAGGTCATGATCTGTCGGGATTATCTTGGAAAGGATTCTTGAATTGGGTGGGAGCTGAACTTGACTCCAAAATTTTAACTCTGATTCTTTGATTTCCTTCAATAGAAGTTCTGTGGTTTGTAGTAAAAGCTAGCATTTATAGAATCCTAATGTTCTAGCCAATATACTAGGTGAATTTTATTGATTTTACTTAAGCCTCACAGTAATCATGCATAATAGGTATACCTGTTCCACAGATGAGGAGACTGTCCTTCCTGTCTCACAGATGAGGAAACTGAGGCTTAGCGAAGTTTGGTAAATTGCCTAAGTTCCTACAGCTAGTGAGTAACAGAGGCTGGATTTAAACCTAGGCTATTTGATGTTAGGGCTTGTGTTGTCTACCATGTACTACTTTCCAAACACTTTAAACATAATCATTTAACTCATTAAAGTATGATTTATTCCAAGAATATGATTGTGTGTTTTGTCAAGTGGGATATTTACTTGCCTATCTCTAAAGAGCACCAGTTTAAAAAGAGTGTATTTTTCTAATTACAAATATGTACATATTCATATAAAATTTGAAAAATAAAAATTGTTCATAATCCTACTATCATTAGGTAGCCATTGATATTTAGCTGGGCATATTGGCTCACACCTATAACCTGAGCACTTTGGGAGGGTGAGGCAGGAGGATCACTTGAGCCTAGGAGTTTGAGACCAGCCTGGGCAACATAGTGAGACCCCCATCTCTACAAGAAATCAAAAAATGTGCTGAGCATGGTGACGTGCACCTGTACCCCCAGCTATTCAGGAGACTGAAGTGGGAGCCCGGAAGGTTGAGGCTGCAGTGAGCCGTGATTGTGCTACTGCAGTCTAGCCTGGACAGCAGAGTGAGACTCTGTCTGAAAGAAAAGTTTTATGTTCAATTAATTTATATAAAAAACTTAAGAATGACATATTGTTTCACTCATGAGATTTGGTGAGGCATTGAAAAGCTTGGATCCCAGAGTAAACTGTTATCAAAGTTTGATTTTTTTCTGGCTCCCAGCCCAGTAGTGAACCATAGTACTTCCTTATAACATCAAGGCTCGATAAGGGGAAAAACTTTTTTTCATTTGAATAAACAGAATGTTGTAATCTGGTGATTGAATTAGAGACATTTATCATACAAATGTTAACGTATAATACCTTGAGCTGAATTTCATTCATTCAGTAACTATTTACTGAGTATATCAACTCTGTGCTGAGTCACTGGGGATATGGTGGTAACAAAGCCAGTTAAGGCTCCTGTTCTCATGGACAGACAGTGAATGAACCAGCAGTCATGCATTCATTAGTCAGGCCAACAGGCTGTTTCCAGATTTTGGCTGTTACAAACAAGTAACTGCTATGAACATTCTTATATGAGTCTTTTTATGAATAGATTTAATTTATCCAGCTTGGGACTCAGAGAATAGTACAAAATCTGGCCCTTTTCATACATTCCAAATCTTTATTCCTTGAATATTGGAGTTTCTCAGTCCATTTGCCATGTCTCTGCTTTGTTGTGTATTCTTTTTGTTTTAAAAAAAATTTTAGCAAAGATGGGATCTCATTATGTTGCCCAGGTTGGTCTTGAACTCCTGGGCTCAAGTGATCCTCCCACCTCCGCCTTCCAAAGTATTGAGATTACAGGTGTGAGCCACCTTGCCTGGCCTCTGTATGTTTTCTGCCTCTTTATCTGTCAGCTACATTCTGGTGACTTCCTCAGATTTTTTTCTTCAATTCATTAACTCTCTCTGTATGTGTGGTCTACATTTTAACCTGTCTATTGAGTATTGAGTTTTAAAAATTTTTTATAACTATTTTTCATATCTAGAATTGTACATTTTTTGTCTTCGTTTTGGTTATTATTTTCATTAATATCTCTGAATATTCTTTAAAGTCCTTTTCAGATCTCAGGTATGGAAATATTTGACAGCTCTATGCACTATTTTTATTGGCTTTAGGGTTTTGTTTTGTTGTGATTCATTGTGAGCCCCTTCTAGGGACTGATCTTCCATGGTAGTCCTGTATGTTTCCTACATGGAGTGAGTGGGGGGTGTGTGTGTATTGTGATTGACTGTGCCTGGTTCCAATAGAATTTACCAGTTCTGCACCAGTTTAAATTCAGTTTATTGGCTTAGGTTTCCCTTTTATGAGGATAATGTGAACCTGAGCCTTGTTTCTGCTTGAGCCATAGAGAAGTGTAGGCTTGAAGATTTGTCTTTTATTTTTTAATTAATTTTTTCTTTTTATTTGTTTTTTGAGACATAGTCTCATTCTGTTGCCCAGGTTGGAGCGCAGTGGCTGGATCTTGGCTCACTACGATCTCCACCTCCCAGGTTCTAGTGATTCTCATGCCTCAGCCTCTCGAGTAGCTGGGATTACAGGCGTGCACCACCACACCTGGCTAATTTTTGTATTTTTAGTAGAGAGACGGGGTTTCACCGTGTTGGCCAGGCTGATCTCAAACTCCTGGGCTCAAGCTATGCACCCGCCTTGGCCTCCCAAAGTGCTGGGATTACAGGTGTGAGCCACCGCACCCAGCTGAGGATTTGTCCTCTTTCGAGGGATTCTGTTCATGCCTTTAGCCTGGGGCAGGTGGCTTGCCTGGGCCAAGGTGGGCAAATACTTATGGTTTGTGGATAGTGTGGCACTCTCCTGGATTCCAGCTGTGTCCTGGGCCTGTGGCCTAGAGTTCTGCCTCTGGGTTGCTGATAAACTCCAGTGCTGGGTCTGATATGAGTTCTGGTCTCTGCCCAACTTCATCTCCCACCTACCCACTTATTTTTTTTTTGAGACAGCGTCTCACTCTGTCGTCCAGGCTGGAGTGCAGTGGGTGCAGTGGCACACCATCAGAGCTCCCCGTAGCCTTGACCTCCCCAGCTCAAGCTATCCTCCCACCTCAGCCCTCTAAGTCGCTGATACTTCAGGCATGTGCCACCGCACCCAGCTAATTTTTTGTATTTTTGGTATAGATGAGGTTTCACCATGTTGCCCAGGCTGGTCTCAAACTCCTAGGCTCAAGCAATCCACCTGCCTTGGTCTCCCAAAGTGCTGGGATTACAGGCATGAGCCACTGCACTCAACCTTCCACCCACTTTGGGTTTCCTCTTCCTTTTCTGGCACCTGATGATTTCTTTCTTTCTTTTGGGGGCTTAACTGTGTATTACATTTTTATCTTTTCAGTGGCTTATCCAGCATTTGCATTGGTTAGAGTGGAAAAGGGAAGGACTTTTATGTCTTCTCAGATTACTTGAATCAGAAGTTTCTCTGTACAAGTTATTTAATCTCATTAAGCCTCAGTTTCCTCTTCAATAAAAGCACTGGAGAAAATAACATGTGAAATTCTTAGCACAGTTTCTGGAATAAAGTAAATGTTTTTAAAACAGCATAGCTATTACCACTTTTCATTATTACTGTAATAATTGCTATGATTGAGTTTTTCTTCTCTAATACTCACATATCTATATAGGCATGATTATAATCCAGAAGTTGTTGTAAATATGAAATTTTTTTTGGCCCAGTGCAGTGGCTCACACCTGTAATCACAGCACTTGGGGAGGCTGAGGCTGGTGAATCACTTGAGGTCAGGAGTTCAAGACCAGCCTGGCCAACATGGTGAAGCCCTCTCTCTACTAAAAATACGCAAATTAGCTGGATGTGGTGGCACACCCCTGTAGTCACAGCTGCTTGGGGGGCTGAGGCAGGAAAATCGCTTGAACCTGGGAGGCAGAGACTACAGTGAGCCAAGATCACGCCACTGTACTCAGACTGCAGTGAGCCGAGATCACACCACTGTACTCAGGTCTGGGCAACAGAGCAAGACTCCATCCAATTAAAAAAAAATTTTTTTTTATTATTGATGAAATTTTTAAAAAGTAATAAAAACCATACACATTCAGTGGGTAACCTTCAGCCATAGAGAAGTGTAGGCAGGGTGCAGCTGATTGCTCTGTCTTTGGGCAATTTAGCTTTTAGGCCAGAGGCCACGGAGGGTAGCCTGGTGCCTAGTGTGTTTTTGTTTGGCTGGCACAATATTTTTTAAAACTGTAAATTTATTGCCAGCACTTTAAAATGGTGACATTTCATATAAAATTCAGATTCCTGACTTCTCTTAAATAAGCAAAGTATTGACCACTCTGGGCCTTCTTTCTGCACAGGGTCATCAGCTTGTGCCGAATGGTTGCTGCCCCATGTTTTCTCCCTGGCCCTGAGACCAAAGGCCATTTACTTTTTTTGCTTTTTGAGACAGAGTCTTACTCTCATCATCCAGGCTGGAGTGCAGTGGCGTAGTTTCGGCTCACTGAAACCTTCACCTCCCAAGTTCCAGCAATTCTCCTGCCTCAGCTTCCTGAGTAGCTGGGATTACAGGTGCCTACCACCATGCCTGGCTAATTTTTGTATTTTTAGTAGAGATGGGGTTTCACCATATTAGCCAGGCTGCTGTCAAACTCCTGACCTCAAGTGATCCACCTACCTCGGCCTCCCAAAGTCCTGGGATTACAGGCATGAGCCACCACACCTGGCCAGGCCACTTACTATTTACTGTTGCACTTTTACTGTTATTTTAATAGTACAGAAATAGTGCTGTATACTCATTTCTTTCTCACATATAGGAAAACGGAAACTACATGGAGAAAGCCACGTTATAGAAAAATGAAAAAGGGACTATTTTGTGGCTTGCTTTATTTATTTACATTAACCTGCCTGGCGCTGTGAACACTTCAGTTTGCAGCCTCCTTCTATGCATCTTGGATATCTCTCTAAGTTCTACCTTTTTCTTTTTCTTTCCTTATCCTTTCTCTTTTATATCCCCCTGCCTTACCCTACAATAACCGAATCAGTTTCTATGAAGAACTACTGAGCCTTCTGGAGCAACAGAAAGTGTTGACTCAAGCCAGTTTCCTCCACTCCCTCGCTGCCCCACCTTCCAGAGAAGTCAAAAAAATCTCCCTACCAACTGACTGAGGATTACAATTTTTTTTTAATTGAGAAGCAAAAGTTTTCCTTCAACCGTTAGGTGATCAAAGGTTTAAAATGCAAAATACTTTGAAGAAGATCCATTAACTAAAAAATTCATTCATTAATCAGCAGTTAGAGGTGAGAGTCTAGCTTATTGTTTTTTTTTTTTTTTCCTAGATCACACTTCATTGTGCAGATAGCCTGTTGTTTTGATTGCTATGATTTTATGTCATTAAGAGAGCCCTGGGGAACTGTCAGAGGGCAGGGAGATTTCCTGGGGTGAGGATGGAGATAGAGATGGAATACAGAGATTATAAAGATGAAGAAATTAAACTGTTGTACTATTTCACGTGGAAATTTATAGCAGTTCTTTTAGTTTGTGGGCACGGATATTATAAATGGGACTTCTTTAGAGGAAAACTTGTTTATGTAAAGGTTTATATTCTGTATATAAATGTATTTTTGCCATTTGTTTTGCAGATTGTGGGATTAGTGATATGCTTTTCTAAAGAGTAGAAAAGTCGAAGATGTCTAGACAGAACTTTGTGGCTTTGACAGTGACTACCCTTCTGGGTGTGGCTGTAGGGGGGTTTGTCCTCTGGAAAGGCATCCAGCGCCGCCGAAGGAGTAAAACGAGCCCTGTGACCCCACAGCCACAGCAGAAAGTGCTGGGCAGTAGAGAGCTGCCCCCTCCAGAAGATGATCCGCTGCACTCCAGTGCCCCCAGGTCCTCGTGGGAGGAACGGATCCTTAAAGCAAAGGTGGTGACGGTGTCTCAGGAGGCAGAGTGGGATCAAATCGAGCCCTTGCTTAGAAGTGAATTAGAAGATTTTCCAGTACTTGGAATTGACTGTGAGTGGGTAAGTTAAAAAGCAAACGTTAAAAAAACAAAAACAAAAAAACAACTTCTGCTTTTCCAACTGGGACCTTGGACAGTCAAGTAGAAAATAAGGTTAAAGGAGAATGAATTAGCTCGTTCTCAACTTGCTTGTAAGCAGATTTTAGCAGCAAAAGAAGCTGCTGTTCCTCTCAGGATGGGGGAGTACTTACAATTATGGATTCTGGAGTCAAACCTATATGAATTCTATTTTCCCCACTTATTCTGTGAACTTGGGCAAGCTATTTAGCCTCTCTGAGTCTTTGGTTGGTTGGTTGTTTGTAATAGGAACGTCATGGTACTTATCTCCAGTGGCTTTTCTAAGGATTCAAATAACCCCTAGAAAGGATTCAGCACAGTGTTAACATGTAGTAGTAAGTGTTCATGAAATATTAGCCACTGTTAATATTTGTAGTAGCATTTTCATTAGGATGCCATGGAGAAAATAAGGAAGTCTATTTAAATGGAAATTATTACTTAGGATTTTAAAAGATACCAGTTAACATTTGAAACATCATTTACTCAAAGCCATGTACTGTATGTTTTGCTTGCATCATCTCATTTAATTTTCACAGTATGGGCATAACTTGGAGATGTTGCAGGTTTGATGTTAGACCATGGCAATAAAGCAAATGTTGCAATAAAGTGAGTCACATGAGTTTTTTGGTTTTTAGTGCATATAAAAGTTATGCTTATGCTAAGTGTGGTGGTGGCTCGTGATTGTAATCCCAGCACTTTGGTAGGCTAAGGTGGGGAAAATCAGTTGAGGCCAGGAGTTTAATACCAGTCAGCCAGGTCAGCATAGCAAGACCCCATCTCTACAAAAAGAGAAATTAGCCAGGTGTGGTGACACCCACCTGTAGTCCCAGCAACTTGGACTGAGGCATGAGGATTGCTTGAGCCCAGGAGGTTGAAGCTGTAGTGAGCTATGAACACATCACTGCACTTCAGCTTGAGTGGCAGAGGGAGATCCTATCTCGGGGGGAAAAAACAAGTTGTATTTGTACTATACTATAGTTTATTAAGTGTGCAATAACATTATATCTTTAAAAAGTACATACTTAAATAGTTTATTGCTAAAAATTGTTAATAATTATCTGAGCCTTCAGCAAGTTGTAATCTTTTTGCTGGTGGAGGGTCTTGGCTTGATATTGATGACTGCTGACTGATCAGGTTAGTGATTGCTAAAGGTTGGAGTGCCTGTGACAGTTTCTTAAAATAAGACAACAAAGAAGTTTGCCATGTTGATTGACTCTTCCTTTCATGAAAGATTTTTCTCTACGATGTGATGCTGTTTGATAGCATTTTACCCACAGTAGAACTTCTTTCAAAATTGGAGTCAGTCCTCTGAAACCCTGCCATTGCTTTATCAACTAAGTTTATGGAATATTCTAAATCTTTTCTTGTCATTTCAACAGTGTTCACAGCATCTTTACCAGGAGTAGATTCCATCTCAAGAAACCACTTTCTTTGCTCATCCACAAAAAGCAACTCTTCATCTGTTAAAGTTTTATCATGAGATTGCAGCAGTTTAATAACATCTTCAGTCTCCACCCCTAATTCTATTTATCTTGCTCTATCCAGGAAATGTAATTAAGAGTCCCTAAGCAGAATGGCTCCACAAAATCAGTTCACAGGTTGATAGAAGAGGCTACTAGATGCCAACACTGTGATGACCAAAAAGAGAACACCTGACAGTGTGGGGAAAGCTTTGTAGTCACAAAAGCCCTTATACCACAGCTACTGAGGGTGTTTCTTTATATCAGCAATAGTAGTAGTAGTTTACACCAATAACCTTGGGCCATCAAGAAAGGATCAGTGATTTTAATCTGTTCTGTATAAAAAGTTACATCATTTTAGAACTGTTTACATCAGCAACAATAAAAGAAAACAGGGTTTAAGTGGTAAGCTCTAGCAGATTAGGAAAATTCACATGTGCCAAGCACCTGGATTATTCCAACTAAACGATGTATAACTTGAGCAACAACAGGGTAGACTGAAGTGAATAGTAATTGATCTAATAATACACTTTAATGGCTGGGTGTGGTGGCTCACGCCTGTAATCCCAGCACTTTGGGAGGCCGAGGCGGGTGGATCATGAGGTCAGGAGATCGAGACCATCCTGGCTAACATGGTGAAACTCTGTCTCTACTAAACATACAAAAAAATTAGCCGGACGTGGTGGTGGGCGCCTGTAGTCCCAACTACTTGGGAGGCTGAGGCAGGAGAATGGTGTGAACTTGCAGTGAGCCGAGATTGTGCCTCTGCACTCCAGTCTGGGCAACAAAGCAAGACTGTGTCTCAAAATAATAATAATAATAATAAAATAAAATAAAAACACTTTGATTACTATAGCAGAGGCATAGATAAGTTAAAGTGGCAAATAATCTAACCCCCACCTCATTTTGACTTTTGATGTGTATTAAACTCAGGTTGAATGCCACATTTCCCTGTAGGCATGACTGCATTTTCCTGATTGCTGTCATGAAAAACTCAATGAAGAAGTCATTCATGGTTTCTTTCCTTGTAAAAATAAGATAGAATACATTTAAGAGATGAATAGAAAACAAAAATAGGCTGGGTGCGGTGGCACATGCCTGTAATCCTAGCACTTTGGGAGGCCGAGGCGGGCAGATTACTTGAGGTCAGGAGTTCGAGACCAGCCTGGCAAACATGGTGAAACGCCCCCGCTCTCTACTAAAAAGACAAAAATTAGGTAGGCCTGGTCGCAGGCGCCTATGATCCTAGTTACTTGGGAGGCTGAGGCAGGAGAATCGTTTGAGCCCAGGAGGTGGAGGTTGCAGTGAGCTGAGATCCCGCCACTGCAGTCCAACCTGAGCGACAGAGCAAGTGAGACCCTGTCTAAAAAAAAGAAAAAACGAAAACAGAAATAAAAGGAAAAATCATCCATTCATGCTCGATTTATTCTCCATTCCTGTTTTGCTTTTTCATTCACTTTTATGTAAATGCTTATTCGATTATTAGTTTTGTTCTTCATTGATTTTTTTAGAGACAGGGTGGTGTCACTCTGTTTCCCAGGCTGCAGTGCAGTGGTACTATCATAGCTCACTGTAACCTCGAACTCCTGGGCTCAAATGATCCTTCTGTCTCAGCCTCCCAAGTAGCTAGAACTGTAGGTATGTGCCACCACTGTCACTTGGTTCCAATGGTTGTTGATTTTTTTTTTTTTTTTTTTTTTTGAGACAGGGTCTTACTCTGTCACCCAGGCTGGACTGCAGTGGTGGGATTTTGGCTCCCTTTAGCCTTGACCTCCATGAGCTCAGATGATTGTCCCACCTCAGCCTCCGGAGTAGCTGGAACTATAGGTGTGCGCCACCGCACCTGGCTAATTTTTTTGTATTTTTAGTAGAGATAGGGTTTTGCCGTGTGGTCCAGGCTGGTCTCAAACTCCTGGACTCAAGCAATCCATTTGCCTTGGTCCCAGAAAGTGCTGAGATTACAGGCGTGAACGGCTGTGCCTGGCCTATGTTCTTGCTTTATAGTCAATATTTGTTTAGATTTACCAAAGTGTTTACCTTCCTGTATTCTTCTTCTTCTTTTTTTTTTTTTCTTTTTTTTTTTTTTTTTGTTTACAGGGTCTCACTCTTTTGCCCAGGCTGGAATGCAGTTGTTTGATCACAGCAAACTGCAGCCTTAACCTCCCAGGCCCAAGTGATCCTCCCTCCTCAGCCTCCTGAGTAGCTGGGATTACAGGTGTGAGCCACCACACCCCATCTCTTTTTCTTTTTTCTTTTTTTTTTTTTTTGAGACGGAGTCTTGCTCTGCCGCCCAGGCTGGAGTGCAGTGGCCAGCTCTCAGCTCACTGCAAGCTCCGCCTCCCGGGTTCACGCCATTCTCCTGTCTCAGCCTCCCCAGTAGCTGGGACTACAGGCGCCCGCCTCGTCGCCCGGCTAGTTTTTTGTATTTTTTTTTTTTTAGTAGAGACGGGGTTTCACCATGTTAGCCAGGATGGTCTCGATCTCCTGACCTCGCGATCCGCCCGTCTCGGCCTCCCAAAGTGCTGGGATTACAGGCTTGAGCCACCGAGCCCGGCCTCCCCATCTCTTTTTCATAGAGACAGGGTTTTGCTGTGTTGCCCAGGCTGGTCCCAAACTCCTAGGCTCAAGTGATTCTCCTGCCTTGGCCTCCCAAAGTGTGCTAGGGTTACAGGTGTACGTGAGCTAACATGCTGCGCCTTTTTTTTTTTTTAAGAGATGAGGTCTTGCTCTTTCGTGCAGTTGTGTGATCATGGCTCACTGCAGCCTCAGACTCCTGGGCTCAAGTGATCCTCCTGCCTCAGCCTCCTGAGTAACTGGGACTACAGGAATGTGCCACTGCACCTGGCTAATTTTTTTTTTTTTTTTTTTTTTTTTTTTTTTTGGTAGAAATGGGGTCTTGTTGTGTTGCCCTGGCTGGTCTTCAACTCCTGGCCTCAAGTGATCCTCTCACTTGGTCCTGCTACAAGCATAAGCCACTGCACCCAGCTGTATTTACCTTTTTCTTTTATTTTTTGAGACAGAGTCTCACTCTTTCACCAAGGCTGGAGTACAGTAGCATGATCTTGGCTCACTTTTCCTCCCGGGTTCAAGTGATTCTCCTGCCTCAGTCTCCTGAGTAGCTGGGACTACAGCATGCCACCACGCCTATCTAATTTTTTGTATTTTTAGTAGAGACAGGGTTTCACTGTGCTAGCCAGGATGGTCTTGATCTCCTGACCTTGTATTTACCTTTTTCTTTGCTCACCTTTTCTTATATCTCTGACCTTCTTTTGGGGATCATCTTCCTTGAAATCATTCTTTAATAGTTTAGGGCCCATTGATAATGAACTTTGTCATTTTGAAAATGTCTTTATTTTGATTTTAATCTTAAAGAGATTTTCTTTGGGTGTAAAGTTCTGGCTTGGCAGTTTATCATTTTCAAGATAGTATTCCATTGCCTTCTGGCTTCCATTATTGCTGCTGAAGATAACTGTCAGTCTATATCTTGATTCTTTGTAAGTAATGTAATTTATTCATATCTCTTCTTAAGATCTTCTCTTTGAGTTTTTGGTTCTGAAGATTCACTATGATGAGTCTAGGTGTTTTATTTCTAGCTTGGGATTCAGAAAAATATCTGGATAATAGGACTGATATGTTTTATCAATTTAAAATTTCTCTTTGAAGATTGTCTTTATCCTTTCTTCTTTCTTGCTGGATTTTTTTTTTTTTTTTTTTTTTTTAGACGAAATCTTGCTGTGTCGCCCAGGCTGGAGTGCAGTGGTGCGATCTCGGCTCACTGCAAACTCCGCCTCCCAGGTTCACGCCATTCTCCTGCCTCTCAGCCTCCTGAGTAGCTGGGACGACAGGCGCCCGCCGCCACACCCGGCTATTTTTTTGTATTTTTTTATTAGAGACAGGGTTTCGCCATGGTCTCGATCTCCTGACCTTGTGATCCGCCTGCTTCGGCCTCCCAAAGTGCTGGGATTACAGGCAGGAGCCACCGTGCCCAGCCTCTTGCTGGAATTTAATATTTAACATATCTGAGTCTCTCTAGATTCATTATATACAATTTCTTCTGGTCTCTTTTACAATTCCCTTTTTCTTTATTTGGCTTTGTCTAATCTGTTTAACCTGCCCCTGAGTCTTTTTTTAGACTTTTTTATTGTGAAATATAACACATCAAGAAAAGTGCCTGGAACAAAAATAAACACTGAATGATTTATGTAAAGGGAACAGCTGTGTAACTAGAAACTAGGTCAAGAAACACAAGATTACTAGGACTCCAGAAGCTCCCGTTGTGCCCCCTTGCAATCATTGTCCCCTCACTGCCCTCTAAGGGTTACCATTATCCTGTCTCATAGTACTTACTTTCTTGTTTTCTTTATACTTTTACTACTTAGGCATGCCTCCCTAAGCACTGTAGTTTAATTTTATCTATTTTTTAAATTTAGTATAAATGAATCATCGAGTATGTGCTCTTTTTTGGTCTGGCTTCTTTTTCCAGACATTGTGAGATTTACCTGTGTTGTGTGTGACTATGATTTGTTGCCATATAGTATTCCATGGTATAAATATACCATGACTTATTTTTCCATTCTATTAATGGACATATATACACACGTGTATCTATATATAGATACACTATATATAGACACGTGTGTATATATAGTGTATATGTAATATATATAGTATATAGTGTATATGTATATATACACATGTGTGTGTGTGTGTATATATAGTGTAAATATAATACAATATAGGCCAGGCATGGTGGCTCACACCTGTAATCCCAGCGCTTTGGGAGGCCGAGGCAGGTGGATCACCTGAACCTGAGGTCAGGAGTTCAAGACCAGCCTGGCCAACATGGTGAAACCCCGTCCCTACTAAAAACACAAAAATTAGCCAGGTGTGGTGACGCATACAGGTATAATTCTAGTTACTTGGGAGGCTGAGGCAGGAGAATCGCTGGAACCCAGGAGGCAGAGGTTGCAGTGAGCTGAGATTGTGCCACTGTACTCCAGCCTGGGTGACAGAGCGAGACTCCATCTCAAAAAAAAAAAAAAATGTGTGTTGTGTGTGTGTATAATACAATATATCATTTACATTTGGGGGCTTTTGCAAAGAATGGTGCAATTGAACATTTACATTCATTATTGGGCATATGTGTCTATGAGTGGAGTTCTGGGTCATGGAGTTTGTGTGTGTGTGCATGTGCACGCACAACTTTAACTTTTATAAATGATGCCAAACTGTTTACCAAGATCTTTTTATGAGTTTACCTTCCCATCAGTAGCATATGAATGATCCCATTGTTTCCAGCTGTTTTGAGAAGTGATTATACTAATTTAACCTCCCTGTATATGAAAATTGCCTTTGTTTTACATCCTTGTCCACATTTGGTACTGTCACATTTTAAAATTTTATCCATTCTGTTGGGCTTGTAGTAATAGTTCACTATTATTTTAATTTGCATATTCCTAATTACTAATGAAATTGAACATCTTTTTGTATTTTATTGGTCATTTAGATATCCTCCTTTATGAAGTGTCTGTTCAAGTCTCTTGCCTCATTTTCTTTTTTTTTCTTGCCTCATTTTCTATCGAGTTATCTTTATAGAAGTTCTTTATATATTCTGCATATGAACCTCTGAGAGTTAAATTTATGCTGTAAATGTTTTCTCCCATTCCGTGAATTGCCTTTACATTCTTTTAATGTTTTCTTTTGATAAACAGAAGATCTGTGTAGTAAAGTTTGTCAGGTCTTTTCTTATACACAGTCATGAACATATTCTCCCCATGTTATTTTCTTGGAGTTTTATGGTTTTAACCTTGGCGATTCAGATTTACCATCCACCTGAAATTGATTTTTTAGGTGTGTTTGTATATGATGTGCAGTAGGGTTAAGTTTAATTTTTTCTCTCAAAGGGATAGCCAATCTGCCTAGAATCACAGATTGAAAAGATAAACCTTTCCTGATTGCTCTGCAATGCCACTTTATCACAAAATGGGTGTCTATATGTGTCTAGATCTGTTTTTGTCTTCATTGTCTATTTTTCTATTCTCCCACCAATTATTATATATTCTTTTATTTACCTTTGCTTTAAAATAACTCTGGATATCTGGGACAGCAAGACCTGCCATCTTGTTTTTTCCCACAATATCTTGGATAATCTTGATACTCTACATTTTCTTTTGTGAGATGGAGTCTCACTCTGTCACCTGAACTGGAGTGCAGTAGCATGATCTCAGCTCACTGCAGCCTCCACCTCCTGCGTTCAAGCCATTCTCCTGCCTCAGCCACCCGAGTAGCTGGGACAATAGGTGCCTGCTACCACACCTGGCTTGCATTTTCTTATACGTTTTAGAATCAATTTTCAGGTCCTATAAAATTTTCTTGAAATTTTAATTGAGATTGTATTGTATAGGTAAGTTTGTAGGGAACTGACTTCTTTATATCGTTGAAGGGTTTTTAAAAATTGACATGAAATTGTATGTATTATATATAATGTTTCATGCATATATACATTGTGGGATAATTTAGCTAATTAACAAATGCATTACTTCACATAGTTATCATTTTTTAATGATGAGAACACTTAGCATACACTGTCTTTGCATTTTAGTAATACAATATATCATCATTAACTATAGTCACCATGCTGTACACTAGATCTCTTGAACTCATTCCTCCTATATAACTGTAATTATATATTCTTGATCAACATTTTCTCATCCTCCTCTCCTCCCAACCATCCTAGCCTGTGGTAACTACTATTCTACTCTACTTCTATGAGATCAACTCTTTTATTTTTTATTTTTACTTTTTAGAGACATGTTCTCGCTCTGTCACCCAGGCTAGAGTGTAGTGGTGTGATCATAACTCACTACAGCCTTGAGATCCTAGGCTCAATCAGTCCTGCCTTACCCTCCCAAGTAGCTAGGACTACAGGCACACACTACTACAACTGGCTAATTTTTATTTTTTTTAAGAGATGAGGTCTCACTATGATTCTTAGGCTGGTATTGAATTTCTGGCCTCAAGTGATCCTTCCACCTCAGCCTTCCAAGTAGCTGGGATTACAGGAGGGAGCTACAATGCCCACCAAGATTAACTTTTTTAGATTCCACATATGAGAGAGCTCATGCAGTATTTATCTTTCTGTGCCTGGCTTATTTCACTTAACAACATAATGTCTTCCAGATTTAGCCATGTTGTCACAAATGACAAGATTTCATTATTTTTTACGGACAAATAGTATTCCATTTTAGAGAGATATATCTATATCACATTTTCTTTATCCATTCGTCTGTTGACGAACACTTAGGTTGATTCTGTATCTTGGCTATTATGAATGGTGCTGCAGTAAACATGGGTGTGCAACTATCTCTTTGACATACTAATTTTATTTCACTTGAGTATATATCCAGTAGTGGAATTGCTAGACCACAATATTGAGTTTTTGAATCTAAGTATTTGTTTAGACCTTTAGTTTCTCTTAATAATGTATTTATAGTTTTCTGTGATTTTTAAATTTAAGTATAAGTGGAGATTTTAAACATTTTTCTGTTTCTGGTACATGGAAATGCAATTGAGTTTTACATATTTCTCTTATATTAAGGAACCTTTCTAAACTCACTTATTCTAATTACTTGTAGATTCTTTTGGATTTCTATGTAGACTATTATCTTTGAAAATGACAATGTTATTTCTTTCCCGTCCTTGACATTTTTTCTTTCTTTTCTTGCCTTGGTGTACCTGGCTAGGATCACAGTACAGCGTTCAGTAGATGTGGTGATAGTGGACATCTTTGACTTATTCCCTATCTCAAAATGACAGCCTTTTTTTTTTCTTTTTTTTTGAGACGGAGTCTCGCTCTGTCCCCCAGGCTGGAGTGCAGTGGCCGGATCTCAGCTCACTGCAAGCTCCGTCTCCCGGGTTTACGCCATTCTCCTGCCTCAGCCTCCCGAGTAGCTGGGACTACAGGCGCCCACCACCTTGCCTGGCTAGTTTTTTGTATTTTTTAGTAGAGACGGGGTTTCACCGTGTTAGCCAGGATGGTCTCGATCTCGTGACCTCGTGATGCTCCCGTCTCGGCCTCCCAAAGTGCTGGGATTACAGGTTTGAGCCACCGTGCCCGGCCAGAATGACAGCTTCTAACATTTCACCTTGAAGTATAATATCTGCAGGAGGTTTGTAGATCCGTTTATCAGATTAAATATGTTCATTTCTACTCTTGGTTTGCTAAGAGTGTTTTTTTTTTTTAAATCATGAACGGTTGGTGAATTTAATCAAATTTTTCTGCATTTCTTGAGATAATTATGTATCTTTTCTCCTTTATTCTGTTATTGTGTTGAAATACATTGATTTTTGAATTCCTGGGATAAATCCAACTTGACCATGATGTCTTATTCTTTTTATACATTGCTAAGTTCATTTTGCTAATGTATTTTAGAGGATTTAAAACAAAATCTGTTTATGAGTCATATTGGCCTATGATTTGTCTTTCTTAAAATTGCCTTGTCAGGTTATGTATGTATTTATTTATTTTTGAGACGAAGTCTCGCTCTTTCACCCAGGCTGCAGTACAGTGGCACAATCTTGGCTCACTGCAACCTCTGCTTCCCGGGTTCACGAGATTCTCATACGTCAGCCTCCCGAGTAGCTGGGATTACCACACCCAGCTAATTTTTGTATTTTTAGTAGAGACGGGGTTTCACCATGTTGGTCAGGCTGGTCTCGAACTCTTGACCTCAGGTGATTTGCCTGCCTCGGCCTCCCAAAGTGCTGGGATTACAGGCATGAGCCTCTGCACCCGGCATTTTTTTTTTTTTTTTTAAAGAGACAGAGTTGGGCTGGGTACAGTGACTCACTCTTGTAATCCCAGCACTTTGGGAGGCTGAGGCGGGTGGATCACGAAGTCAGGAGTTTGAGACCAGCCTGGCCAACATGGCGAAATCCCGTCTCTTCTAAAAATGCAAAAATTAGCCAGGATTGCTGGCGGATGCCTGTAATCACAGCTACTGGGGAGGCTGAGGCAGGAGAATCACTTGAAACCTGAAGGCAGAGGTTGCAGTGAGCCAAGATTGTGCCACTACACTCCAGCCTGGTCAACAAGAGTGAAACTCTTTCTTAGTCAATCAGTCAACAATAAGAGATAGGGTTGTCCTTTTGCCTAGGTTGGAGTGCAGTGGCTCAGTCATAGCTCACTGCAGCCTCAGATTCCTGGGCTCAAGCGATCCTCCCACCTCAGCCTTACAGGTAGCTGGGACTACAGGTGCACACCACCACACCTGGCTAATTTTTTATTTTTTTGTGGAGATGGGGGTCTCGCTGTGTTGCCCAGACTGGTGTCAAACTCCTGAGCTCAAGCAGTCCTCCTGCCTCAGCCTCCAAAAGTGCTGGGATTACAGGTGTGAGCCACTGTGGTTGGCCATTGTCAGGCTTTGATTAAAAAAAGTTATGCTAGCTTCATACAACAAATTAGGGGTGTTTCCTATTTTTATGTTCTCTGGAAGAATTTGTATAAGACTGTCTTTCTTTTTTACTTAAATGTTTAGTTAGAATCTACTGGTGAAGCCATCTGGAGTTTTCTTTTAAGGGAAGTTTTTGAATTATGGATATAATTTCTTGAATCGTTATGGAGCTATTCATATTTTCTATTAATGTCTCAGTTTTGATAAATTATATATTTCATCTATCATCTAAATATGTTATCTTTTAAAATGTTTAATTACTGGCATAAACCAAGCATAGTGGCGCATGCTTGTAATCCCACCACTGTGGGAGGCTGAGGCGGGAGGATCACACTTCAGGCTAGGAGTATGAGACCAGCCTGGGCAACACAATGAAAATCTGTCTTTACAAAAAATTTAAAAAATTAGCCTGGCATGGTGGTGTGAATCTGTAGTCCCAGATACTCAGGAAGCTAAGGTGGTAGGATGGCTTGGGCCCAGGAGTCCAAGGCTGCAGTGAGCTATGATCACGCCACTGCACTACAGCCTGGGCAACAGAACGAGACCATGTCTCCCCCTCCAAAAAAAAGTATTGACTGGCCGGGCGAGGTGGCTCATACCTATAATCCCAGCACTTTGGGAGGCCAAGCAGGTGGATCACGAGGTCAGGAGTTTGAGACCAGCCTGGCCAACGTGGTGAAACGCCGTCTCTACCAAAGATACAAAAAAGAAAAAAAAAAAAGCCAGGCGTTGTGGTGCACACCTGTAATCCCAGCTACTTGGGAGGCCGAGGCAGGAGAATTGCTTGAACCCGTGAGGCAGAGAGGTTGCAGTGAGCCGAGATTGTGCCATTTCACTCCAACCTGGGTGACAGGGTGAGACTCTATCTCAAAAAAAAAAAAAAAATTATTGGCATATATTTGTTTATGATATCCTCTGACAATTTTTTCCCCGTTTGGTAGATATCTAGGAATGTCTCTTTTTTCATTCCTGACTTTGCTTACTTGTGCTTCTCTCTTTTTTCTTGATAATCCCTTCCATGGGTTTATCAATTTTATTAGTGTTTTCAAATAACCAGCTTTTCACTTTGTTGATCTTCTTTATATTTGTGGTTAATTGATTTCTGCTCTTATTTCTATTGTTTCTTTCCTTCTGTTCTCTTGCGTATAATTTCTTATTCTTCATTATTCTTCAACCAACTTTAGTCTGACATCTTTCCATATTACTCCACTGAAACTGATCAAGTTGATGGCTTTCTTGTTTTCTAGTCCAGTGGACACTTATTTGGACTCATTATTCTTGCTCCCAAAAGCATCACACTCACATTCTTCTGTCTCCTGTCTTGTTTTACCTGATATCTAAATATTGAAATGGATCAGGCTTGGTCTCCCAGATAGTGGGTGGCTACAAGAGCCAAACAGATTCCGTAAATGAATGATACAGAGTTATTGTTTGCATTTTTTAATACATAGGAATGTTCTCAAATTCATAAGGAAATATATTACCTTTCATTTTTTCTTTAAACATAAGGCCTCTAGGGTCTTTCATTTTTGTAGTTTTACTAGCAGCATAGATCCTGAGAAATATTTCTTTGTATTAGAAAAATAGTTGTGTACAAATATGATGGGAAGTGGAAGATGACAGTTGGCTTCAGTTGAAAAGACATCCTGGTGAATTAGAGAATTCATGCCTCATATAAATGAGAAAGCTGCCATATAGTTCAAGCCAACTGTTATTGGATTGTCCAGTTCTTTAAAAAGAAACTTGGAGTGTGGATTTTTTAAAATGTGAACTCTACTAATTAAAAAATTCTGGCATAAGTTTTTAAATACTTGGAGATCAAAAATAATATGATAATAAAAGCATGTCTGTGAGTCAGCAGATGGATCCGTGGGCCACTAATTTATGTCTTCTAATTTACATTCCTTTCCTGTATTCTCATCTAATTGTATGGCTTTAAATACCATTGATATGGTGATTACTCTCAAAATCAGAATGCCAATCTTTCATATCCACCTGCCTACTTGACATCTCTCCTTGAATGTCTAATAGTCATCTCAACCTTAACATGTTCCTAACAGAACTCATTCTTGATTTTTCTTCCCAAACTTGTTATCCCTAGTCTTCCCCACCTTTAAGATTAAAATCAGTGAGACATTCTTCTCTCTGAGGGTTGTCCAACAGGATGGTGATATGATTGAAAGTCAGAGATAAACAGACAGTTATAATATGTTAAATTTCTTTAATGGCAAAATATATGCAAATTCAAAGAAGTGGTTATACAAAGCAGGAAATAACACAGCATGCTATCTCAAAGAGATATAGGTTTCTTTGAGTTACCTATAATGAGGTGTAACTGTGGATAAATCACCAGTACAAAATGAATATCCTGCCATGTTTTAGAAGCTATTATTGCCCTTCTCCTGAGGCAGGTGGAGACATTAAATACCTTTTTGGTCTTCTGACTCCTGCCTGGTCCTTTCTGGAGACTCTGGCTACATATTTCCTTGCATAACAGGTACAAATAATTGGTGCAGTAAAGGTTGAGCGAGGTGATTTTCCCAAAACCATCATCCTGTAGACCCAGTGTATTAGTCCATTCTTGCCCTGCTGTAAGGAAATACCTGAGACTGGCTAATTTATAAAGAAAAGAGGTTTAATTGGCTGTACAGGAAGCATGGCAGCATCTGCTTCTGGGGAGGCCTCCAGGAGCTTTTACTCATGGTAGAAGGCAAAGCGGGAACAGGCATCTTACACGGAAGGAGCAGGACCAAGATGGCGGGGAGGTGCCACACACTTTTCTTTCTTTTTTTTTTTTTTGAGACAGGGTCTCACTCTGTCACCCAGGTTGGAGTGCAGTGGCGCGATCTTGGCTCACTGCACTCTCCAGCTCCCAGGCTCAAGTGATCCTCCCACCTCACCCTCTGGAGTAGCTGGGACTACAGGCACACACCACCATACCCATCCCCATGTGGTCCAGGCTGGTATCAAACTCCTGGACTTAAGCGATCCGCCCACCTTGGCCTCCCAAAGTGCTGGTATTATAGGCATGAGCCACCACACCCAGCCACCACACATTTTTAAACAACCATTATCTTGAGAACTCACTCAGTATGCAGTACCAACGTGGAAGGGTGCTAAACCATTTATAAGAACTCCATCTCATGATCCAGTCATCTCCCACCAGGCTCTACCTCCAACATTGGGGATTAGAATTCAACATGAGATTTGGGTGGGGACACAGATCCAAACTATATCACATCCCTACTACCTCCTAAGTCTAAGCTTCAAGTATCTCTCACCTGGACTATTGCAAATCTTCCCCTGACTGGCGTCCCTGCTTTGACTCTTGCACATGTAGCAATCCTTTCTCCGTACAGTAACTAACAAAAATACAGATCAGATTATGTCAGTCCTCTGCCCAAAATCTTTCCATTGCTTAGAGTAAAATGCAGGTGGCCAGGTGCAGTGGCTCACGCCTGTTATCTCAGCACGTTGGGAGGCCAAGGCGGGTGGATCACGAGGTCAAGAGATCGAGACCATCCTGGCCAACATGGTGAAATCCCGTATGTACTAAAAATACAAAAATTACCTGGGCATGGTAGCAGGCACCTGAAGTCCCAGCTACTCAGGAGGCTGAGGCAGGAGAATCGCTTGAACCCGGGAGGCGGAGGTGGCAGTGAGCTAAGATTACACCACAGCACTCCAGCCTGGCAACAGAGTGAGACTCCGTCTCAGAAAAAAAAAGAATAAAACGCAAATGTCTCAATTACCTGCATGCTCTTAAGGTCTTACTTGCTGTAGCTTCTTTCAGCATCTCTGATTTTGTCTCCTCCTACTCTCTTCCCATCCTACTCTTACCAGCGTCTAGCCACAGTGGGCCTTAGTTCTATTGCCTGAACAGGGTAAACTCATTCCTATCTCAAAACCCTGGCCTAAATTTAACTGATACATAAATTCCACAAACTAGGGGTGCTCATTTGTTAACCTGTTCCAGCCCAGAAGATGGTCCCACGTCGTTCTTTGCTGCCTTCGTGAAGTCATTTAAACAATCACAGGCCCTTCCAGAAACCATTTTTTAAGAATACTGTTTTGTTTTGTTGGTTTTTTTCTTTTAAGAATATTGAAGCCAAAATGGATTATCCCCTGGCTTCTGGAAGGAGGACTCTAACCCAGTGTTCTCTAAATGAATCACTGAAACAGCAGAGTGTTACACATTGTATCTGTAATGATTGGTGGTATTACTCAGTTAAACTTTGTGTTTTGTGTATCTATAACACATTAATGCAGCAATATATGTGTGTAATTTATAAATATATGTAGTATATGTCTCAAACTTCTATATATGTTGACTAATTTTATTTAATCTAGGATTAAATGTGTCACTTTTTAATGATGTTGATAAGCCAAGGGTTTCTTGTTTTCCATTAATAGTGATGTCAGGGCAAAAAGACATTAGAAAGCAAAAGGGGAGAAATATGAGAAATAAAGACTAAGTATCTTTTTCTTTAAGCTAAATTGACTGTCCTAGAACCATTATTCTTCCAATTATATATTCAATATAAGTTATGTAGCTAGAGGAATCATAAACATTTGGATTCCTAGTGAGAAAACTTTGATTATAGTATATTGGATCTTAAGCACAATCCAGAAACATTAAAGACAACTCAATTTACCTATCTGTCTATTTATCTAGTTATTTATTTAATGTATTTTATCTTTTTCTTTTCTTTTTACTCACCACTATATTAACAAGGAAATCAATGTATGGTAGACAATGAGACGTGATTGTAAAGAGGTACAAATATCCAACCTTAGAAATTTGTAGTGAGTTTTATGTCAAATTAGCAGTTCTAGCTATTAGAAGTAGAGATTTATAGCTTTTTCTTGGAGAAAGTTGATATCACAGAGGGAAGGAACTACTCATTAATTTTTAAAAAGGTAATTTGGTCACATCCAGATGAATTATTAGAGAACAGGAACCCCAGTAGTCAAGTTTTTTATAGGTGTTTTTAACCTTGGCGGAGCCCCAAGAAATAGACAATGAGATCAAACTGGCATGCTTTCGTGTGAGGATACGGAAATAGCCCTCATTGGTAAAGCAGTGCCTAAGAAGGAAGCCTAAGTCTTTTGTGGTTAGATCATGGTTTTACTCCACCTTAGAAAAGAAGTTGAGGGCTAGAGGTATCTCACGCCTGTAATCCCAGCACTTTGGGAGGCTGAGTGGGTGGATCTTTTGAGGTCAGGAGTTTGAGACCAGCCTGGCCAATATTGTGAAACCCTGTCTCTATTAAAAATACAAAAATTAGCCAGGTGTCATGGCAGGTGCCTATAATCCCAGCTACTCATGAGGCTGAGGCAGGAGAATCACTTGAACCCGGGAGGCAGAGGTTGCAGTTAGCTGAGATTGCGCTACTGTACTCCAGCCTGGGCAACAGAGCAAGACTGGGAAAAAAAGTTGAGGGCCAGAGCCCTCCCCAATTTTTTTTTTTTTTTTTTAACAGCAGTTCTTTTGTGATCTTGACTATTTCCTCTGTGTGATTTTGGTCACTTCAACTATGCAGTGTCCCTCCTCTGATTAATTGTGACACTTTGCTTGAAACATTCCTTTGGCATTTGCCATGTCATTTTGTGTGTGTGTGAGCTTGTGTTTATGTGTATCCATCCTGCTCTTCCTATAAGATTATAAATTCTTTAAATCAGCACGCTGTCTTCCATTACTTTGTATGCAACTGTGGCACTGCAGGCCCAGCAGGCAGCTAGCACAGTAGCGAGAGGACCACATTGCCCTAGAGCAGTTTCTCAGCCTCCTCACTATTGACATTTTGGGCAGATGATTCTTTGTTTTAAGGAACTATTTTGTACATTGTAGGATGTTTAGCAGCCTTCTGGCCTCTGCTTACTAGATGCCTATGTACTTCCTCCCCACTTGTGACAACCAAACATTTCTCCAGATATTGCCAAATGTCTCTTGGGGTACAAAATTACCCTCAGTTGAGAACTGCTATTCTAGGGACTGAGAAATTTAGGTGATAGTGTGATAGTCCTAGCTTTGCCATGATCTCACCATATTTGGTCAAACTAATTCACCTATATTCCTCTCCTGACAAGTGAGGAGGATTGGAATTTATTGGGTACTTAATCTGGGTTCTGTCGATAGCTTTAGGGAAACTTTAATCCCTTGAAAATGTATGTGAGTTTTGTGTATACATTTTTCTAGGAATAACATCCTTAACTTTCAGCATTTTTTCAAACCTTTCTATGACCCCAAAAATACTAAGCTTCAGCCAGGCACAGTGGCTCATGCCTGTAATCCCAGCACTTTGGAAGGCTGAGGCAGAAGGATCACTTGAGGTCAGGAGTTCGAGACCAGGGCAACATGGTGAAACTTCATCTCTACAAAAAATACAAAAATTAGCTGGGTATGGCTGTGCATGCCTGTAATCCCAGCTACTCAGGAGGCTGAGGCAGGAGAATTCCCAGCACTTTGGAAGGCCGAAGCAGAAGGATCACTTGAGGTCAGGAGTTCGAGACCAGGGCAACATGGTGAAACTTCATCTCTACAAAAAATACAAAAATTAGCCGGGCGTGGCTGTGCACGCGTATAATCCCAGCTACTTGGGAGGCTGAGGCAGGAGAATTGCTTGAACCCGGGAGGCAGAGGTTGCAGTGAGCCAAGATTGAGCTGCTGCACTCAAGCCTGGGCGACAGACCCAGACTCCGTTTCAAAAAAAGAAAAAAGATTAAACCTTGATCACTTACTGTATAAAGTTTTTTTGTATCTTTTAAGATTTAAAGGCCCTAACTTATGCTCAATATATATATATTTTTTATTTTTATGAACGCCATTTGTGACTA
This sequence comes from Rhinopithecus roxellana, assembly GCF_007565055.1. Taxonomy (NCBI): domain Eukaryota; kingdom Metazoa; phylum Chordata; class Mammalia; order Primates; family Cercopithecidae; genus Rhinopithecus; species Rhinopithecus roxellana. The sequence continues at coordinate 83,649,008 of NC_044553.1, read as the reverse complement.
GAAAATGCTGAGAAAGCACTTTGTGCTACCAGGATTTATTATATTATCAGGTACCACTTATCTCCTACCTCTTTTTAAAAATTGGATCTTGAGTCAGTGATGATAAGGTAAATGACTAGAGTTACCTGCGTGTACATTAGAGAGGCTGGATAATGAAAAGAGGATGTTTATCGTTTCACACTGTACTCCTTAGCCTTTTTTCCTTAGCCTTTTTTTTTTTTTTTTTTTTTTGAGATGGAGTTTCACTCTTGTCTCCCAGGCTGGAGTGCAGTGGCGCAATCTCGGCCCACTGCAACCTCTGCCTCCTGGGTTCAAGTGATTCTCCTGCCTCAGCCTCCCATGTAGCTGGAATTATAGGCATGTGCCACCACGCCCAGCTAATTTTTGTATTTTTGGTAGAGTTGGGGTTTCGCTGTGTTGGCCAAGCTTGTCTCGAACTCCTGACCTCAGGTGATCTGCCTGCCTCAGCCTCCCAAAGTGCTGGGATTACAGGTATGAGCCACCGCGCCCGGCCTCCTTAGCCTTGTAAAACCAGCATGTTCTATATGACTGCCAGTGTATGTCCCAGAGCTCCCCTGTGTCAGCTGGTCACTGTTTATGGACCACTCGTATTTCAGGCCTTGGTGTTTGGGGTTCTCGGTAACCTTTGTTGAGGTTGCTGCTTCACAAAGTCCATTGCATTCGTTACTGTAGGCTTATCTGTAGATGCAAACCAAAACCTGGTCAGATGCTCCCTTTGGGAATTTAAGGATTCACCTCTTAGACTTTTTTGTCACAGTTATATGTTGTGCTTGCTGCTGTGCTAAGGTGTGAACCACAACCCTGTCTTCCTCTGTTGCAGGTAAATTTGGAAGGCAAAGCCAGCCCTCTGTCACTTCTACAAATGGCCTCCCCAAGTGGCCTCTGTGTCTTGATTCGCCTGCCTAAGCTAATCTGTGGAGGAAAAACACTACCAAGAACGTTACTGAATATTTTGGCAGATGGCACCATTTTGAAAGTTGGAGTGGGATGCTCAGAAGATGCCAGCAAGCTTCTGCAGGATTATGGCCTCGTTGTTAGGGGGTGCCTGGACCTCCGATACCTAGCCATGCGGCAGAGGTGTGGTTTGTATGAATGCTGGGATTCCTGTAGCTGTGGGACAAATATTTTAGCCAGATTTGTAGATGCCTGGGAATCAGTAGTGAAACATGTGAAATTGTATAGGAGACTACAGGCTTCTAAGATGCGTATTGCATTTGTGAGAAGACATTCCAACTTCTGTGAAACTTTGGTTACCTAGAATTAGTCTTTTTAGATCAAACATTACTGAGATATCTCACAGCTATAGGCTAAAAGCTGGTGGTCCCATTGGCTAAATTATGGCTGCAAAGGGTTTTTGGTTTTCTTTTTTCCCGTATGATATTTTTGGAAATTTTTATTTAAATCAAGAAGATTTAATGTAAAAATCTGTATTTCTGGCTTCTCTTGAAAAATTAGGTAATCTGACTACACTGAGTCTACAGTTCTAGATGGCAGCATTTGGCTGGGTAGCATATGTGCCCTTTAGATGAGCATGCTCTGTTCAGTTTGCCCACCACTCCCATTGTAACCCCTGGCTCCTCCTGATAAGCCTTTGAGTTTACAGACCCTGCTTTAGGCCAAAAATGATGGTAGACCGGCCCTTATCTGGGAGGAAGAGAGATTTCCTTTAGAATTTTACTCCTACGGAAATTTGATTTCAGCTTGTCTTTTTGGGGCGGGGGGTCATAATTACCTCCTCATGTTTATGTACAGGTCCTCATTTATAACCTTGTGGACTAAAACAGCCTCTTGCCCTGCCTGAAGTGACACAGTCACTACAAGGTTGGAGATTTGGTAAACTAAGAGAAGGCCTGATTAAAATCTGTGCTTACCACAATTTTTTAGTATAAAATGAAATTTTATTTTAGTTTGTTAGTTTGGCTTATATAAAGCTCTTATAAGTGAAGTATAATTTTTTAAAGTAACACATTAAGATATTGCTGTAAAAATTAAAACTGTGAAAGTCTATGGGGTGTAACAGTAAAAGCCTCCCTTCATCAGGCCCTCCTTTCTTTGGCACCAGCTCCCCAGAGGTGCCACTGTCACTGTGTGCTGTTAGAGGCAGCGTGGATAGAGGCTAAAAGCTGACTCGGGAGCAGACTGCATGGGTAGGAGTCTCAGGGCTGCCACTTGCCAGCTGTATGACCTTTGGCACAGTACTAAGCCTCTCTGTTCCTCAGTTTCCTCATCTGTAAAGTAGAGATGATAATGTAGCCACCTCTCGGGGTTGGTGTGAGTATTGAATGAGTTAAACTACAGAAAGGATTTATAAAGTGTTTCACAAATAGATAAATTATCATTTTCTTTGATGTCTAGTGAGATTGAGTATGTTATCTCTTTATTGGCTATTTATATGTCTCTTTTGATTTTCTTGTTCATGTCCTTTGCCCATTTCTGATGCATGGTTTTATTTCTTTCTTTCTTTTAGAAACAATTTGCTCTGTAATGGGCTTAGCCTGAAATCCCTCGCTGAGACTGTTTTGAACTTTCCCCTTGACAAGTCCCTTCTACTTCGTTGCAGCAACTGGGATGCTGAGACTCTTACAGAGGACCAGGTACTTCTTATCAGAGTAGTTGAAGAATGGAAGGTCATTGTTTCTGAAGTATAACTGTTTATAAAATTAAAATTCTCGGCCAGGCGTGGCCGGGCGCAGTGGCTCACACCTGTAATCCCAGCACTTTGGGAGGCCGAGACGGGTGGATCACGAGGTCAGGAGATCAAGACCATCCTGGCTAACACAGTGAAACCCCGTCTCTACTAAAAATACAAAAAATTAGCCTGGCGTGGTGGCAGGTGCCTTTAGTCCCAGCTACTTGGAAGGCTGAGGCAGGAGAATGGCGTAAGTAAACCCGGGAGGCGGAGCTTGCAGTCCGCAGAGATCGCGCCACTGCACTCCAGCCTGGGCCACAGAGCGCAACTCCGTCTCAAAAAAAAAAAAAAAAAAAATTAAAATTCTCAAATATAGTATAAGTATTGGATGGAGATGCCTTAAAATGGATTCATTCTCTGGTGATAATCCAGTTAACTGGTCTACAATAAAATAATCACTTAAATAAAAGATAAAGAGTCCTGCTGTTGTTTCATTTTTGAGATGGAGTCTCACTCTGTTACCCAAGCTGGAGTACAGTGGTACGATCTTGGCTCACTGCAACCTCTGCCTCCTGGATTAAAGCAATTCTCCTGCCTCAGAGATTACAGACGTGCACCACCACGCCCGGCTAATTTTTTTTGTATTTTTAGTAGAGATGGGGTTTCACCACGTTGGTCAGGCTGGTCTCAAACTCCTGACCTCAAATGATCCGCCCACCTCAGCTTCCAGGTGTGAGCCACTGCACCCGGTCAAGAGTCCTGATTTTTTTGACCTTTTACTATATGTTGGGCATTTCAGAAAAAGGAATTTTTTTTTTATGAATACAAATGCATAATTTAAAAAAAAACATAGTGTTATAAGTGTGTAGGAGTTATAACTTATTTTCAGAAGCAGTAAATAGTTCCCTGTATTACCTTTCCCCATTCCTAATCCTTCTTCCTTCTTCTCCTCAGAGGCAACCACTTTCATTTCTTTCTGGTAATTATCATTATACTTCTAAATTACATGCATGCGTTATTCTTCCTTATCTATATATATTATCTTTTGACTTCATACTATGGAAGATATGGTTTAGTACTCTTGCAGCTCCCCTGCCCCTAGACAAATACTTCTCTTCCCCATCCTCCCAATTTAGGCAAATCATCATTTTTATCAGGTTAATATCCAGTATTTATATTATTTATAGCTGAGTCACATAGTAAACTGCAGTTACTTTTATTTCCAGGATTAATAATTAGTATTTTGTTTGCATAGTGTCCATGTACCTATTGTTTCCACCCCAGACTCCTTACCAGAACTATGGATCTCCTCTGGGCTGGTTCAGACACCCATCAGGTCACTTACTTGTTTCCTTTTCCCTTGGAGCCTTCTTTCCTAGAGCCCTCTCTCATCTGGCTCCTCCCAGGACGGACTGCACTCTAGGCCTGCTGCCCAACTCTCCTCCTGGAATTTGCATTTACCATCAGCCTGGAATTCCCTTCACCTCTCTTTCATAGTAGATCCTCTGTTTTTTAAATTCCACGTCTTTTTCCTTTCTTGCTTTGGCGGAGTACGTTCATAACAGCTTCTTGAGAAAGGGAGCATGAGAAGTAAAAAAAAAAATGTCAGTAACCGTGTCTTTTCTCTCAGGTGACTTAGTTTCTCCAGAGATGAATCTTCTAGTATTCTATTCAAGAAGCGTAAGCCCCACTACCTATATTCCAGTCACTGAGTGGGGGAAAAGCGCCAGTGGTCTTAACATTCAGTGTGTAATCTCTCCCTTAATCCCCCTTTCTTCAGGTGACATTTCGTCCCTCCCTTCAGTTGTGAGTGGTATTACCAGGTCCAGATCCTCTGTGGTTTAACCATTATATGATTTAAACTTTCACTGTCTTTTGGGCTAGGGGAGGGATAGTTGTCTGGTCCTGTGCTGTAAAGGAGGAGAGCAGGGTGTAAGTGTTCTCTATGGAGATTTCACCTTACCCTTCTGTTTTCACCCTTGCCTTCACAGATACCTGGTGTCTCTAGTCCTCATGCTTTCCTGGTTCTGTGGCTTAAACCCATTAGAACTTAGGCTTTTTGCCATACCACTTGCATAGGCCTAGTTTCAACCTTGTTTGCTGAGTCAGTTACCACTTGTTCATCCTTGAGAAATGTTAACTGGTTTCCAAAGTAGCTACACCATTTTGTATTCCCACCAGCAGTGTATGAGGGTGCCGGTGTTCTACATCCTTCCTGACATTTGTTATTGTCAGTCTTTTCCATTAGAGCCATCCTAGTAGGTATGAAGTGGTATTTCATTGTGGTTTTGATTTACATTTCCCTCGTGAGTAATGATGCTGGACGTCTGTTCATGTGCGTATTGGCCATTTGTATATCTTCCGTGGAGAAATGTGTATTCATACATATCCTTTGCCCATGTTTTAATCGGGTCATTTGTTATTTTATTTTTGAGTTTTAGGAATTCTTTGTATATTCTAGATCCTTTTCCGATAGATGATCTATAAAGTATTTTCTCCCATTATTTGTTTGAAGCACAATAGTTTTTAATTTTGATGAGCTCCAGTTATCAGTTTCTTTTTAAAAATCTCTTCTTTTAATTGCTTATGCTTTTGGTGTCACAGTCAATAAATCATTGCCTCACCCAAGGTCATGACGATTGGCTCCTATGTTTTCTTCTAAAAGTCATATAGTTTTAGCTCTTGCATTTAAATTTGTGATCCATTTTGAGTTAATTTTTGTGTGTCTTGTGAGGTAGGGGTCCACATTCACTCTTTTTCATGTGGACCTCCAGTCATCCTAGTACCATTTGTTTCTTTATCATTAGAAAATAATGTGTTAAAGAGAACTCTGAAGTCTTTGCATTCAAGCACACATTCTTCTGCGGGAAATAGTCTGCTAATAGATATGTAGATTGTTGGATCTAGGTGGAAAATTTTATCCAAACTTGTTTTACTCTAAAAGTATAAATGATCCTTACTAATAGAATTATTCACTGGCTTGGTTATTAAAGGTGAAGTAATAGAATTTTAAAGTCCTTATACTTTTTGTTGGGAAAACCTGTTAATTTTAGTTTTTAAAAATTTTATTTATTTTATTTTTTTTGAGATGGAGTCTCACTCTGTCGCTCAGGCTGGAGTGCAGTGGTGCGATCTCAGCTCACTGCAACCTCTGCCTCCTGGGTTCAAGCCCCAGGTTCAAGTGATTCTCCTACCTCAGCCTTCCGAGTAGATGGGATGACAGGTGCATGCCACCGTGCCCAGCTAATTTTTTGTATTTTTAGTAGAGACAAGGTTTCCCTATGTTGGCTATGCTGGTCTCGAATTCCTGACCTCAGGTGATCCGCCCGCCTCAGCTTCCCAAAGTGTTGGGATTACAGGCATGAGCCACCGTGCCCAGCGGAATTTTAGTTTTGACCACAGTACTTTTCCTTTTTTTTTTTTTTTTTTTTTTTTTTTTGAGATGGAGTCTTGCTCTGTCTCCCAGGCTGGAGTGCAGTGGCACGGTCTCAGCTCACTGCAACCTTCGCCTCCTTGGTTCAAGCGATTCTCCTGCCTTAGCCTCCCAAGTAGCTGGGTTTACAGGTGTCCGCCACCACACCCAGCTAATTTTTTGTATTTTTAGTAGAGACAGGGTTTCACCATGTTGGCCAGGCTGGTTTCGAACTCCTGACCTCAGGTGATCCACTCGCTTTGGCCTCCCAAAGTGCTGGAATTAAAGGTGTGAGCCACTGTGCCTGGCCCATAGTACTTTTCTTTATGACCAGCTTGCATATCACTAGTTGCTTAGGAGAATGACTTACTACTATTAAATAAATAAATTCCAGGAATGGGCCCTGTGACTTTGATTTGAGGCCCATGTTTGAAACCTATTTGTTTTCTTTGTTTTCAATATCTTATTAATGGATATGGCAGGTTATTTCTGATTGATTGACACAGACCTCTTAATGAATCATGATTTCAGCTATTCCAGAGGATGACTGCCTCCAAAGTGAATTTCATGTACTAGTTATCAGGCCTTTGTTAACTACCCTTCCCCCAAAGTTGAGAGAAATCTGTCCAGCAATTTGGTAGCAGATAGAAACTTCACTGATTTATATAGGTGAGGATTTTCCAGCATTTAGAGTAAGTCATTCTTTTAGCTATTTTAGTTAAAAACATAGCGAACATGAGAGTTAATCATGCTATTCAATTTACTTTTGTATAGTTTGAAAATTTTTATAATAAAAAGTTTTAAGGAAGTATATGGTGCCCAGGTTGTCGTACATTTTGAATTAGGATCCTAAGAGCTGTCTATTTCTTTGTGATTGACTTTGAAGTTGCTCTCTCTGGTTTGCCTTCCAGATTCCACTGATCTCTGACTTTTCTCTTCAGGTAATTTATGCTGCCAGGGATGCCCAGATTTCAGTGGCTCTCTTTCTTCATCTTCTTGGATACCCTTTCTCTAGGAATTCACCTGGAGAAAACAACGATGACCACAGTAGCTGGAGAAAAGTCTTGGAAAAATGCCAGGGTGTGGTCGACATCCCATTTCGAAGCAAAGGAATGAGCAGATTGGGAGAAGAGGTTAATGGGGAAGCAACAGAATCTCAGCAGAAGCCAAAACATAAGAAGTCTAAGATGGATGGGATGGTGCCAGGCAACCACCAAGGGAGAGACCCCAGAAAACATAAAAGAAAGCCCCTAGGGGTGGGCTATTCTGCCAGGTAACTGAGTCACTCCCTGTCTAGTAAAGAGTCAGTCCCAGCCTTAGCAAACAGTGTGGTGCTTCCCTTGGGTCTAGGGAGAAGGCTTGTAGTAGGGGAGCAGCAGCTCTCCAGGGGTTAATCTTGCTTTTTCTTTCCATCAGAGACGTTTGGACTCTCCTTTGCTTTATTTATGTATTTTTCTCCTTTTCCCCTCTTTTACTTTTTTATTTTTTGGCAGTTGGAGTGGAAATGAGGAAAGCTTAGCTTAGTTCTGTCATTGACCCTGATGTGACCTTAGGCCTTAACTTCTCCAACTGTAAATGGGGGTATAATTATCATTCCTTCCTTGTTTCAGGCTAGCTGCAAAAATAAATAACACGTAGTGCCTCATACTTTTCAGGAGAAATGCATCATTTGATTTCTTGTTCATATGTTAATTGATTATTTAGAATGACATCGAGCAAGAAAATGTTACTCTCTAGCCAATGAAAAATTTCCTGTATAACTTACTCCTCTATTGTAGGAAGATGACTAATAAGTACTTTGGAGCATAAATTTGGTCCCTGTAGCAAAATGCCTTTAGGAATTAATTGGATGATTAAATTGAAGGAAGTGTTATTGCGTGTGAGTTAGAAGTAAATCCACATGGCCCTCATTACTTTGACTTCAACTTTAAAATTTTTAATTTACTTTGTTTCACCCAGTGATTTGGCAATTTTCTTGTTGCTTGGTTCTTTTTTGCATTCACAGAAGAGCTGTGTGTAAACCACCCAACACACTCCCTAATGTCCTAATCCATAAGTTTAAAAACTAAAGGCATAAACTAATTCATTTTTAGGTCTGTTTCCTAGCCCAATGCAGGTGAGGATTAAACATGGTTTCTCACTCTGTTTGTTTTTTCCATAGTGGTGTGTTTGACCTTAGTGCTTAGTGTTGAGAACAGTTTGAGTCACTCAGAAGAGAGCATGGGAAAGCAACAGACATTTTGACCCACAGTTAGCTTTCGGTTTGAGATTTCTCTTTCCTTTCCCCACAGAAAATCACCTCTTTATGATAACTGCTTTCTCCATGCTCCTGATGGACAGCCCCTCTGCACTTGTGATAGAAGAAAAGCTCAGTGGTACCTGGACAAAGGCATTGGTGGTATGAGATTCAGCTGTCCTTGTTTATCTCTAATTAGGTGCTTTGGATGCTGGCAGGAGTGGGGAGTGAGATAAGGAAGAGGGAGGGATGGAGGAAGGCAGAGAGACCTTGAGATGCATGGGACTGGGTAGGCACAACCCAGAAATCTTGTTCTCTGCCAGGCCATAGCAGAGAACAGTGAAGGTAGTGCTGCTTCTTGGGCATGGTGGTGGGGGCAGGGGAACAGTCAAACACTGATGTCTCTTCTCTTAAGAGCTGGTGAGTGAAGAGCCCTTTGTGGTGAAGCTACGGTTTGAACCTGCAGGAAGGCCCGAATCTCCTGGAGACTATTACTTGATGGTTAAAGAGAACCTGTGTGTAGTGTGTGGCAAGAGAGACTCCTACATTCGGTGAGTGTGGCATTGGGCCACCCTGGTTGTCTGTGGCAGATGGAAATTGCTTTTGTAGCCATATGCGGAGCCTTTGGGGGCTGTGGCTGAGTCTGTCCACTTTGGCTGAGAGGCTTATCCCTGGCATCCAGCTTCCCCAAGAGCTTTGGTATTCTGCTGCCCTTGCTATAGTGGCCTTTATGCCTCCTGAGCCATTTCTCAGTTTCTGGAGTGCAACACTATGCTCAGTAATGGTCTGTCATGTGGAAAGCGGTTCCCTTTTGCTCATGAAAGACTAAAAACCAGTTCCTTCAGAAGCTGTGTTGTTCTCATCCTCTCTTGACTGGCTCACCAGCTTTTTGAGCCCTGGTTTTGTTCGTGGAGTATCCAGATGTCCTGAAGCCTGCCCTGTGCTGTAATACTGTTTCACATCAGGGTCCCTGCACCATGAGAGTGAGGCTGCCAACTACACCTGAGTGCCCAGACACTTGGGCTTTCTCCCTGGCTTCTGTGGAGTCACTCACTTTCCTCCTTTCTCCCCTGCAAAGTGAGACAAAGTCATTGCTGCCAAGAGTTTTTCCTGAGAGCTTAGTTCTCCTTAGAAAATAATGATGGACCCTGGTGAAGCAGGGAAATGGAGTAAGGTATTTGCTTCTCAGATGAAGGAAATTGGCTTTTTCAGGTTCCTAGGCCTTCTTGAGAGAGTTGTTGTCCAGGTGTCAAAAGGCCATTAGAGAATCTTTTCAGTTCTCTGAGACTTTCCCTTCTGGGAGCGCAGCCCTCTTGGAGGTTGTTATTAACCTCTTGCTACACTGGCCCTCCGTTGAAGCCCACAGCAGGTGATCTGTACTTACTTGCAGGAGAGAGGAAGCTAAGACATAGATGGGCTGAGAGTGGAATAGGTGATACTGCTTTTCTGTGATCTGTGTTGGGCGGTGGTGCTCAAGGCTTCCCAGTCATGGTTAGGCCCCAATTAGAACCCCAGTAGCCTGTCTGCTGTCTTCCCGTGTGCTCTGTCATACACTCATGAGCGCTGCTTTCTGGCTGGGCTTGTTCCAGGAAGAACGTGATTCCACATGAGTACCGGAAGCACTTCCCCATCGAGATGAAGGACCACAACTCCCACGATGTGCTGCTGCTCTGCACTTCCTGCCATGCCATTTCCAACTACTATGACAACCATCTGAAGCAACAGCTGGCCAAGGAATTCCAGGCCCCCATTGGCTCTGAGGAGGGCTTGCGCCTGCTGGAAGATCCTGAGCGTCGGCAGGTGCGTTCTGGGGCCAGGGCTCTACTCAACGCAGAGAGCCTGCCTGCTCATCGAAAGGAGGAGCTGCTGCAAGCACTCAGAGAGTTTTATAACACAGACACGGTCACAGAGGAGATGCTTCAAGAGGCTGCCAGCCTGGAGACCAGGTACAAAGCACAGTTCTGGTCAGGGAAGGGAGTGCGGGATGTACCAGGGACATTAATCCTCATTACTTAGTGAGAATGCTTGCCAGGGAGGGGGCATTGGCTGCTTAGGCACAGTGCCTAGCCTCATGCTTCACCTAGTAGGTGGCTAGTAGTTTAAGATACCTTAGAAGTGGAATAGAACAATCTACTTGAGGATTTCCTTTCCATAGGAAACTTGCTTTTTGTGAGGTCCCTATCTTTGACCTTTTTTAAGATCATACACTTAAGTTCAGTCATTTCTGTGATTAGCATGAGAGTGCAGTTGTGGTGGAGCTGCATCTTACACTTTCTATGCAGACGTAAATCCTCATGCCAGCTCATGAGATGAAGTAATAGTCCAATAATACCCTCAAAGTTCTGAAGTTCCCCATGAGATACAGTACATTCACCCCTCAGTATCCATCGAGGATTGGTTCCAGGACCTCCCTTGAATACCAAAATCCACCAATGCTTAAGTGCCTGATATACAATGGCATAGCATTTGCATATATCCTACACACATCCTCCTGTATACTTTCAATCACCTGTAAATTACTTATAATACCTAATACAATGCAAATGCTATGTAAATAGTTTTTATATTTTATTGTTTATGAAGTAATGAGAAAAAAGTCTGTATGTGTTCAGTACAGATAGTACAGATAGTTTTTTTTTTTTCCAAATAGTTTTGTGTGTATGTGTGTTTTTTTTTTTTTTGTTTTTTTTTTTTTTGAAATAGCTCTGTCACCCAGGCTGGAGTGCAGTAGCACTCTCTTGGCTCATTGTAACTTCCACCTCCCAGGATCAAGTGATCCTCTCACCTCAGCCTCCCAAGTAGCTGGGACTACAAGCATGCACCACCATACCCAGCTAATCTTTGTATTTTTTGTAGAGATGGGGTTTCACCAGGCTGCCCAGGCTGGTCTCAGATTCCTGACCTCAAGCAATCCACCTGCCTTGGCCTCCCAAAGAACTGGGATTACAGGCATGAGCCACTGTGCCTAGCCCTAAGTCGTTTTGATCTGAGGTTTGAATCCACAGATGCAGAACCCACAAAGATGGAGGGCCAATTCTATGTGTGGTTTTGTGTCTTTGACTTTATACAGGTCTGTGAGAACTGTGACTAATGAATTCATAGTTCCTATCTCACCTGCACTCCAGGGTATCGGCCCACTGAATGGAATGTTGAGCAGAATTGCTGTTACTATGTAAATTACTTTTCTCTTTTTTCCTTCCTTGCTTTCTCCCTCCTTCTCCATGAGTACATAGTTGAATTCATGTGACACAATGTAGTGTTCTGAAATGAGAAATGAATGGGCACATGGCTCAGATGGTAAGAACTCTGGGCTACCATGTGCAGTTCTGCCTCCCAACTGTCACTTTTTCCGACAGGACTAGGAGTTGAAATAAGGGAACTGATAAGTTCACAAAACCTTGAGAGTGATGCTGGTTGCCTATAGGGTTTTTGTTAACTGAAAAATTAAAATGTAACTCTAATTATAAGCAAATATTTAATTTTTTTAGAAAACAAAATTTTTTTTTACTCATGCTACTGATCTATTACAGATACTGCAAATATTTATTGAACAGATATTTATAGATATACTATATCTTACAGCAAACCAGCTAATAAACTTCACATAAATTTCCTTAATTGTTTCTCATGACAACCCGACAAAGTAGGATTTAGATTTCTTACTGGTTAACTGCTATTATATTTTAAATTTTAAAAATCTTTCAAAGTTTTAAAAGAATTATAGAATTTTATCCCCATAGCTATTTTGTGAGGTTGTAGAATAGATGTTGTTTTGTAAGTTTTTTGTTGGATACCCTGAGATTACAGTTAAGTAACTTGCCAAGGTCATATATATTACAAATTAGAGAGACTGGCTACTTTGACCCATTTCCAAATATGTTTTCTTTTCTTTTCCTTTTGTTTTTTCTTGAGATAGTCTCACTCTGTTGCTGCCCAGGCTGGAGTGCAGTAGCACAATCTCGGCTCACTGCAACCTCCACTTCCTGGGTTCCAGTGATTCTCCTGCCTCAGCCTCCCAAGTAGCTGGGATTACAGGTGTGTGCCACCACACCCGGCTAATTTTTGTATTTTTAGTAGAGGCAGGGTTTCACCTCGTTGGTCCGGCTGGTCTCAAACTCCTGGCCTCAAGTGATCCTCCCGCCTTGGCCTCCCAAAGTGCTGGGATTACAGGCATGAGCCACCACGCCCAGCCGCCAATATGTTTTCTAAAGCAGCTAAACCTCCCCTTTCAGCCACAGACTTTTCTAACAAATTCATCTTGCTGAATTGGATAGATGAATGCTGGACTTGTGACTGAGAAGAACAGTTGTTTGGAGACAGACAAGTTAGTGGGAAGTGCATGAGCTAAATATTAATAATAAAGTGTCTGCAGATACCCAGAGACACCAACACTGCTGGGATGGTGGGCGTCTTGGGAGGGAGGATTGAAAGTGGGGTATGAATGTAGGGAGAGGAAAGTGTGTGGGGGCAGGGTACTTCCTTGAGGAAGGCCATCTTTATTCACAGGAGGTGAAAGCACCATTCACATGGCATTGGAGCAGTTTTGAAGGACTCTGCTTAGGAAGGAGGGAGGGATTCATCTCATTTAATGGCACCATTTGCACAACTGAGCAACCATGGTAGCATTTCACTGTGACTAAAACACTTCTCACCACTGTGGCTTGGCATCTTTTTGTGAGAAAGAAGGCTCTAAAGAAATATGCTACCTTGCATTTTATATTCAGTTATTAAATTGTGTTGTGAAAAAGTGTAACATATGGGCTGATTTAACAGCCTCATATAAATACTGTGTCGCAGAATGAACAACTTAAAAGAGGGGTGAACTGGTCACTGGGTAATCCTGGAAGAAATGGAAGACCAGCATTCTTCAGCCATTATCAGCTGGATGGTAGGGCCCCGCTCGTGGGAGCTGAACATTATACAGTGGCCTTCCTGTCAGTAGGGCTCAGAACCCTGGAATACCTTCTGTTGGAATTGTGAGTTGTATGTTCAATCTATAAAAAAGGGTAGAGATAAGAAAGAGGATGTTTGGAAAACACCAAAGTAACCCGTTAGGAGTCCTTCAACCTCCCCATTTATCCTTGGCCTGCAGCATTTGAAGCTGTGAGGCCATCCTGTGCTTGTTTCCCTCAGAACCTTTGTTTTTCGTGTCTTGGCAGAATCTCCAATGAAAACTATGTTCCTCATGGGCTGAAGGTGGTGCAGTGTCACAGCCAGGGTGGGCTGCGCTCCCTCATGCAGCTGGAGAGCCGCTGGCGTCAGCACTTCCTGGACTCCATGCAGCCCAAGCACCTGCCCCAGCAGTGGTCAGTGGACCACAACCATCAGAAGCTGCTCCGGAAATTCGGGGAAGATCTTCCCATCCAGCTGTCGTGATAGCTGCTTTCCTCCCGGTTAGGACAGGTGGAAAGCTGGAGCCAAGGTTGAAGAGTCACCTCTTCCCATTTTAATACATCATTAATTGTCAAAACCTGGGTGACACGAATCAGAATACTAACCTAGACTAATCCTAGGATGCTTCTGCTGGAGCAAAGATATTGTTTGAAGGAGAGTTTATGGTTTTGGATTTTAAGCGGGCAGGGTCTTTTATCCTCTCTTATTTTTGTGGACAAGAGAGGCCTTGGCCTTTATTTTTACTCTCCCTCTTCTGCTATCCCTGTGCAGAGGAAAAATGAAGAATTCTCCCAGAAGTGACTTGTCAAGACTTTCAAAAAATGTTTTTAATGCATTTCTTCCTTGTCTGGTGCCTCAGTTTATCTCTAACAGGGGCTGTCCAGTATATCAGTCCCGTTAAGAGGGAAGAAAAAGTTCTTCCAAAGGCTGGAGAAGTGAGCAAGGAGTCAAATTTATTTTCCCAGTTCAACGTCATCATTTCCCAGTTCAACGTCATCATTATCATTTATTTGGCTTCATGCTCTCCCATAACTCATGTAATTGAGATCCATCCCATCTGGGTCACTTCAGTCTACTTCACATACTTGAAAAGGCTTTCCTTTACACATTCAGGACCAAACAGCAAATTCCTGCCACATGCTTCCACCCTATCACTGGAAGAAATCCTTTTCTGGAAATGAGCCTTTGACCAGGGTGGGGCAGAAAGAACCACAAACTCCATCTCCTAATAGAACTTTGAAATTCACTCAGCTTTTCCTTTCATGCTGTTTGTTGCCTGCTTGTTGCACTTCTCCTGCCCCAGAACTGCAAGATTTTTAGCTTCACCACTTTCTGAGGGGAATGTTATCTTTTATCCAAATCAGTATCAGTTTCCCTATATTCTGGGCTTCATCGAATTTGCAAGACTGACCTCTTTTAAGCATTTAATTCACTCCCAGAGTCATCTGGTCAGGTTGCTATATGAGGACTTCTCTGTCTCTTCTGAAGCCTAGGACACCGAGGTTACTTAATACATTAGATGTTCAAAAGAGGAGTGTTGTTTCATCTTTCAAAATGTTAGGCCGTCACTTTGAGTATAAAATTAACTTATTAATGATTAGTATTTTTTCTAAAGTGTTAGGAAAACTTTCTTATTTTATAAGATCTTAACAAGCTTAGAAAAGAATTTTATGACCAGAATCCAACAAGAGCTCTATTTTGGAATTGTGCCCAAGTTGGTGATGTTTGCTCTAAAATTGATAAATAAAACTTCTTGTAAGCACAAGGCTCACTGGATGTGAATGTAAAACTTCACGACTTTATAAAACTGGTAAGTGTTCCTAGGGAAGGGGCTATTTATCCTACAGGTCCCTGCCTCCTGGCAGTGCCATGGTATGTGTGCATGGATATACCATACACAGTCACCATCGGCCATCAATAGCAGCCCACGAACCTACGTGTACATCCTGCATCTTGCTCCTCTGACCCTTCATTCCCGTTTGTCTTCAAGCAGGCATTTCTGGGATCTAAACTAGAAATCCTTGAAAACAAATAGTACCAGCCACTTTGAGGAATGTGCGTTCACTATAGTGGGTTATTATGGGGTCTCTGCCTCCTGGCTGTGTTATGCGGAGCCCAGGAGTGGAGCTGTGGAAATAGATGGGGAGAGGCTGGTACTTGGGTTGTGGTAATAGTCAGGCTTGCCACAAGAGGGCACTCAGAGATTTGTTTTTATATTCATTCTTGCAGAAAAAAGTGACTGGTTACTGAACGTAACTCATGACTTATGTTTCAAATTTTGCATACCTGATTTTAAGTCATTTTGATAGCTTTGCAAGAAAAGTTTTTCCTTTGAAACAAGGGAGTAGGGCGGTTTCATTTTCTTTCCTTCTAATCCTCGTGCTAAGAGGTGAGAAACACTTAAGGACATTTAAGGTGCTAAGGAATGGGTTTTCCCATGGAGCTTTCTGTAAGGCACAGTAAAATAGAGCCAGCAGCAAAGTAGAGGAAAAAGCCAGACTGCGTCACACAAGATTTCTCATCCTTTTCAGGAGGGAGTTACTGTGTAGATTTGAATCTTTTTTCTTTGAGTCTGCTTTGAACTTCAGCAGGCTTTTCCTAAGACTGACAGTTGTCATCGTAAATGAGAGATTTGAGGGTAGACTTATTTTATGGTAAATGTCTATTTTTCTGATATAAAAGTAACAATGCTCATTACAGAAGAGTCTAAACAAAGAATAAAAATTAGCCATCTTCTCTCCATCTAGAGCAGAGCTAAACTTTGCTGATATGTTTATGAATTTCCTTTCAGTATTAAAAAGTGCATATAAGGTGTATAATATTTAAACAAAATTGAAGGTCATACATATATACAGGTTGGTATCCTAATTTTAACCTCTCACTGATTAACATGGTATCACGAGTAACTTCCTATGTTTTTAAATCTTTGAAAATAGATTTCTAGTGGTTCTACCTTATCCATCCCCACACTGTTGAAAATTTTGGTTGTTTCAGATACTTTTATTATCAGTGATGATGTGATAAAGTTTCTTGTGTATATCTCTTTGGCTCTATCTTTGGTAATTTCTTAAAACTAGAGTCTTAGAATTGGATTGTGAAGAGGGGAACTTACATTGATTGCCAGGGTTGAGTACAAATTGACATCACCTTTTAGGAATGAAATGCTTCTCTTTGACCCTTTAGCTCCAGTGTCCCAGCGTAGTCACTGAGCTTCATATGAGTAGCAGTGAGAGGATGGTGTCACAGCAAGGGCCTCTCTGCATGCTCCCTGATCTTGTGTTTGCAGGTTCAGCATCTCTTCTTGAGTCCTTCCCGTCTTCCAACCTTATTGCCTCATTTCCCCCTTGTAGTCAATGTTTTTTGGAAACACTGTTTATATTTATTTTAAAATAAAAATGTAAAAAAGTAAAAAAATAAAATATTAAATTTTAAAATAAAGGCTATAGGCAGATGTTTTTTTCCTGCTACATAAACAACTAGTTTTTTATTTTTTTTACCACTTAAGAGCACAGCCATAAGTTACTTATTCTTATCCATGTCACGGATAGAGATCAGATGACAAAATGTGTTCTGTTGAAATAAAGCCACTTTAATCCTGGATTTTAGACTCTCAAGAATCCAGCAGGCAGAAAGAGGTTTTGTTCACCTTCCTATTCTGCCTGTTAGTTTGGGGCCCTAACATTTGACTGTGAGTTAAGTTCTTAGTTTATCCTGCCTCTCAATTTTTCATTCATTCATTTATCCTTTCTTCCTTTTTTCCCCTTCCTTATGTCTCAGCCTTATAAGAAGTATCATTTTTTTCTTTTAAAGGAGATGTTTTCTCAGTTTGCTAGTTTACTAATTATTATGTATTTTAAATGAATCTTTTTTCTGGTCTTTTATGTTTTCTATTATAAGATGGTCATTTTTCGAGCGTACCTAATCCCCTCAGGAGTACACTGAGAATCAGTTTTTGTCGGAAGAGATAAACTAAAAGGGCATAAGAATGATTCTTGTTTTGATTAACTGTTGATTGATCTGAATAACATAAAAATAATACATAATCTCCTCAATACTTTTTTTTTGACAGGGTCTCACTCCAGACTGGAGTGCAGTGGTGCAATTATGGCTCACTGCTGCTTCAACCTCCAGAGCTCAGGCAGTCCTCCCATCTCAGCTTCCCAAGTAGTTGGGACTACAGCCTGTGGCACCATGCCTGGCTAATTTTTTTTTTTTTTTTTTTTTTGTAGAGAGAGGGTCTTGCTTTGTTGCACAAGCTGGTCTCAAGCTCCTGGCCTCAAGCTGTCCTCTCACCTTAGCCTCCCAAAGTACTGGGATTACAGGTATGAGCCACTGTGCCCAGCCCCCAAATACTTTTGTTTCGGAATTCAGATATAATTTTCAGGCATTCACCAAGATGTCCCTTGTGCAGGAGCCCAGCAACTTCTGCCTGTCCCAGTCCTGGAGTAGTTTTGCATCAGGTGATGGAGCAGGGATGACGTGCAGCCACACAGCCCGTGTGTTCAAAAGTACCTATTCCACCAGCCTGCTAGAAGGTGTGTTAGTCACTCCCTTTGCTTGAGGAAGCAAGGCCTTGCCTAAATGCTAACATGTTATTTGGAAAGGTGGGAAGTACATTATATCATTGTTTTTTTTTTTTGTCTTAACCAGCTTTATCTGTGGCCAATTCTGGTTGGGGGGCCTTAGAAACTGGGTAACTGGACCAAATGGTTAATCATTTGAGAGAGAATCAAGAACTGCCTTTGCAGAGGAATAGAGTTGTCAAAGGACCGAGTTCATGCATCCTGGGTTGTACCCCCTTCTGATATGGTGCAGGCTGCCTCAGAGGTCATTTTGTGTTGTGACTGAATGGAGATAATGTCATACCCTCCAGACTGAACTCAAAGCATTTGCTTTTTGCTATTTGTTATTCTCAGATTTTTCTCTCTTGCTGGATGGGTAGCCTGTTGCCTTTCTCTCAGCATAAGCTTCAAAAGCTGCCGAATTTATAGGCAGCATTATTATAAGCATGATGTTTGGGTTCAGAATATTCCTGAGTTGAAATGGCTACTTAGAATCTACTGCTGCTGCTGCTGCTTTTTTTTTTTTTTTTTTTTTTTTGGAGATGGAATTTTGCTCCTGTCACCCAGGCTGGAGTGCAGGGGTACGATCTTGGCTCCCTGCAACCTCTGCCTCCTGGGTTCAAGTGATTCTCCTGCCTCAACCTCCCAAGTAGCTGGGATTACAGGCGTGTGCTACCACGCCCAGATAATTTTTGTATTTTTAGTAGAGATGGGGTTTCGCCATGTTGGTCAGGCTGGTCTTGAACTCCTGACCTTAGGTGATCCACCCGCCTCGGCCTCCCAAAGTGCTGGGATAACAGGTGTGAGCCATAGCGCCTGGCCCCTACTTCTGCTTCCTAAAGATCTCCCTTCTCAGGCTGCAGCATGCCAAGGTGGAGTTAAGATTCTGGCTACTCAGGCCACCAGGGTATCTATTAAGTCCTAGATAAGAAACAGAATTTTGAGCTTAGTAAGCTACAGGCGGCTGAAAAGGAATGAGATTGAAACATGGATAATTTTAAAGGAGGTACATTTATTTGTTTAGTGGGGATGGAGTGGGCTGGGAGCTTGTTCATGAACTGAACTTCAAATTTTGTTCTTTCCTGTACCTAGTTCTGTCATGTACTGGAGGGTCAGAGAAAAGTGTGCTGGTGACTGAGGTTCTGGTTCCAGCCACCAGCTGTGTGCCTTTGGACAGATCACTTTTCTGGGCTCCTTTCTGTATCTATAGAGGTTTGAATTAGATGTGCCGTAAGGGCCCTCCTAGCTGTAGCATTCTGTAATCCACCCCACTGTTTCCTTATGTGGCCCTTTCCCTTGAGTACTGTGTACTTTCTGCTTTGTTGCACACTCTCGTCCTACCCCCAGCACTGGGAATGGAGACTACATGGAAAGAAGGGTAATAAGGGAAGCAGGATGCCACACCATGGCCTCATTGGCTAGGGAGAAGCCTGCTCTCTCCATCTAGTGTCAGAATACCTGTCTCACCGGAGATGTGTGGCTCTAGGGAACTCACATTTCTCTATCGCCCAGTCAACTGAATAATCAGAAAGAGAGAAGGGAAATCTGTATGTTTAACCACATTGCCAGTGCTGTAGGATTTAATAGGAGATTAAGTGTAAAAGGGAAATGAGGCAAGTGTGGCAGGTGTTGTAGATGGGAGGATATTGAGTGGGGAAAGACTTTTTCTCATTTTAAGGGTAAATAAGATTATATATATGTATGTATACACACATATGTGTATACATACATATATATTACATGCATATATACACATACATACACATGTATATATACACACATATACATACATATATATTACATGCATATATACACATATACATACACATGTATATATACACACACACACATATATACACATTACATACATATATACACATATACACACTCCATTACATATATATACATAGGTACACACATATATGTATGTAATGGAGAATTGAATTGAGTACTTTAAAAAAAAAAACTTTAAACCAATAAGTAAAAACACTCTTTCTGTGTTTTGTGTGCGGTGTTGTGACAGCCCAAAAACATTGGAGGCATCCATAGTGTTAACATGTTCTTATCCATCCGTGAGTCCTAAGACATGAAGAACTCACAGGGAGACAGGAAAGCATCTCTGGATCCTGTCTTGTATAACCCTGACTTGCCTTGGACTTTGTCCTGCTTGCCTTTGCCTTTGCCTGGGCATCAGCTAGACAGACTTGTGCAAAATCTAAAGTTTGCATTTTATAAGCTGCTGAAGACATTTATCTCTATATATCCATCCCCTATGACCTGACAGAAAACAGAATTTCTAGTCCATCCTTGTGCTTAGTTTCAGTCCCAAAGTGGATTGGCTTTTCATTGTGTAACACAGATTTGTACCAAGTGTGTTCATCTTGGAGCTCTTTTCACAATAGTCACCTAGATCTAGACATGAGCCCCTGCTTTCTACCAAATTGGGGTCCTTTTGTTGTTTGTTTCAGAAAAAGTAGGCAGCTAGCCAAACAGGAAGCTCAACTACATTTCTCTGCCCTCTCCTCGATGGACCCTAACTTTATCTAAAATTCTGAAATTTCTCCTTATATCCCATGGAATCAACTAAAGCCCTGTTGGCTGGCTTCATTTCTTTTTAATCAAGATATGTATGTTTGGCCCTGGAGGTTTGGTAAGCCTGAGCTGTTGCACATATGGCTCCCTCTGAGTTCTTGGACACAATGAGCAGGACAAAAGTTGGCTACGAAAAGGAACATAAGATGACTTAGGTTAGTTTTTCTTTTTTCAATGTTGTACAAGTGCAGAGCACTTGGCTGCCATCCCCCTCTCAGACCATCAGCAGAGCTTGACCTTGGCCAAGATTTTGCCTCATCCTCTCGGCATTTCAGCAAAGAGTTGCATTTCAGTCATGGAATGCTTAACCAAAAGCACATGCTGTAGTGGTGGTTTCCAAAGAGTAAGTTTTTGCAAAAAGTCCACATAATGTTTCCTCATAACAGCAGCTTTCTCTGAACCACCAACCCAACAAACCTCTTAAGTGGTGAGTTTTTGGCTTATTTGTCCACAAGGACTGGGATTTTTTTTTTTTTTTTTAGCAATATTTTATTAAAGTGCAGTATAAGTAACATATGATAAAGTGCACAACTCTGAAGAACACAACTCAATGAATTTTGACAATGCATATATCCGTATAACCACCAGGGGCTGGTGGTGGTAATATTATGTGAAACACCTATTCTAATGATGTACATTTTGGGATTGGAAGGTTGTGCATTCATCTAGCTGAGAAAATTACTATGAAACAGTAAATCCAGATCAAAATGTGATGAAGAGCCACCTGCCACAGAGAAAGTATTAATGGAATATAAGGCTAGGGTATAGGAGAAGTGGCCCAGGAAAGCCATCCATTCAAATTTTGTTTCCTTCCTACTTGAGAGGGTTGGGGATGAGAGGTCCGCCCTTCCCTGGCTCATAAGCCCATGAGTTGTGTAAAACACTGTTCAATAAGGAAGAATATAAGTGCTCTTTTTTTTTTTTTTTTTTTTTTTTTTTTTCTTTTTTGAGACGGAGTCTTGCTCTGTCGCCCAGGCTGGAGTGCAGTGGCCTGATCTCAGCTCACTGCAAGCTCCGCCTCCCAGGTTCACGCCATTCTCCTGCCTCAGCCTCCCGAGTAGCTGGGACTACAGGCGCCTGCCACCTCGCCCGGCTAATTTTTTGTATTTTTTAGTAGAGACGGGGTTTCACCATGTTAGCCAGGATGGTCTCGATCTCCTGACCTCGTGATCCTGCCCGTCTCGGCCTCCCAAAGTGCTGGGATTACAGGCTTGAGCCACCGAGCCCGGCCCTATAAGTGCTCTTATATATTGAGTCTAGGCAGTTTTCACTTTTGTCACATCTAGTGGATTTGGTTATTGCAAAGCTTCATGTTTGATTTTAAGACGTTGATTTTTTTAAATAGGTAAAACATACACATAGTATGAAATTTTAAAAAACATATAATGAAAGGAAAATCACTCCAGTGTTTCTGCCCTCCTTGAAAGCAACCAGTGTTACTATTAATTTGTATCCTTCAGAGAGATTGTATGTGTGTGCGGTTTCGTTTTGTGTTTTAATTCCCAGGTTTCTTATTTGGTCGCGAACGAATAATATTCTCCACCCCTTTGTTTCCTACTTTAGACTCTAGGGCAGTTATGCAGAAACGTTTTGGATACTGCAGCCTCAATAGGACTAATTCTTTTTGTTCTGTACCATGAAGTTCATCCTCTGTATCTGTCAGCTGGTTCAAAAGTCCATGTTTCTCACAGGATTGGCCATGGGTTAAGAATCATTGAAGCTGTGTCTATTGGGCTCTCTCTCTCTCTATATATATATATTTGAAATTTTCCATTAAAAATGTTTTTTTTTTAAACTCAGTCTTCTGTTTGTTTTAAAATAATGCTTAGTTGCAACCTAGAAGCAAACTATAGATTAATCTCTAGACAGAACCCCCTGCCCCACCATCCAAGTCAGACATTCAGAGTTCCCAGTTTGCAAATGTGACCTAGGATGGTTATTCACCTTCACAAGCCATCCTTCTGTTTAAACATAGGATTGACTCCGAATTTAGTTTGAAAAGCCAGCTTCTCTGGCAGGTAAAATTTGATTTATACACTAATTCTTTCAAGAATATGAATCTCATGCAGAAGAGGGCTTATATTCTGCCTTCTTGAACAGGTTTTACACAACTCATGGGCTTATGAGCCAGGGAAGGGCGGACCTCTCATCCCCAACCCTCTCAAGTAGGAAGGAAACAAAATTTGCATAGATGGCTTTCCTGGGCCACTTCTCCTAGACCCTAGCCTTATATTTCATTAATACTTTCTCTGTGGCAGGTGGATAAGGAGTCGGATCTTCTCCAAATTAGAACTTCCCGAAGATACACAGTTCAGAGAAAGGAGCGAGGCTCTTGGTGTTTTCCAATTCAAGTCCCGTATAGTTTCCCTAGGGCCATTTTACCCTTGGTGCCCTTTCATGCTCGCTCCTTGGTCTTGCTATAGTCTTAACACCCAAGGCCTCTCAGTCATCATTAAGAATATTCCCACTGGTCAGGGAGTGCCCTTTGAGTGTGCCCTTAAGAGCAGCTATCAGATTTGAGCAGTATGTGCTTTCTGACAAGTTTGAAGACAGGATGAAGGAAGTCATTGAGTCTTTCCCAGTGGAAATGGATACCACAAGCTGCCTTTGGGACTGTGTTCAATATGCGAGAAGTTTAGTGGCCTGGCAGCTTGGGTAGGGTTGGGGATGTAAGTGTGGGTCATTTAGGATGGGGCAGGGATCTTCATGGTCTCAGCCATGTCATCCATTCAGGGTCCTGATGCTGGAATCCTTCCCTCAGCCTTTGGCTCCAGCCTTTTCTGGGCAGGAAAATGGAACGAGGCAAAATGCCTGGTGTGTTTTAAATAGATTCTGCTTGTGGCAGCCAATAAATCCAACAGCTTGGAAGGTGAGTGACCCTTCCCGAGACTTACATTGTGCCATTTCTCTTGCCCCTAGCCCCCGGAATACTGACCACCCTGGCCCCTCCTGCTGTCCTCCCCTCCGACCTAAACTCCAGTGATGTTAGCCATCCTCCTGCTGCTCCCTAGATGGACTCTCTTCAGGCTTTTCTGGTTTTAGTATTTATTACACTTTCCACTTGGCTTTTTCTGTGCGCAAAGCTGATTTTCCTCGTGCTATTTGTTCACTCCACCCAGTGCACATCCCCATCTGCTGCTGCTTGTCTGACTCTCATGGCTTCTCGATTATCTTCTTGCCTCCACCTTCCCGTGGCCTGCTAGGGGACAGCCCAGCCCCATCTGGGCCTGTGTGCAGTTGGACAGGCAGGAGAGTCTGCTCATTGCAGTGACAAACATTGGGACCTGCAATGTGAGGTCAGCAATCAGTGCTAAAGTACAGCCAGGACACCCCACATTGAACATAGGCAGCACGTAAAGCCGTTTTCAGAAGAGTGTCTTTTAGCAGAGAGAGTTAGGACCTCCGAGGACCAATGTGGCCTCTTCCCACCCTATCACGGAGACCACTTACAAGACCTAAGCATCGTGATCTCTGGATTCCCAGTAAGGGGTCGTACAAAGGAAGGACATGAATATTTTTTACTTACTAAGGGGAGATTGGCTGTGTTGATTCCAGAAAGAGGTAGGGTGTGGGGAAAGTGAATGGAGGGTAGAGGCTCCTACCTTGAACAATCTCGGTTGTGGGGAAAGCGAGAGCTCCAGACTGGGAAGCAGACCTCAGTGATGACGGCTATTTCTTGGCAGTGTGGCAGTGCCATAAGTTGGCCAAACAGGTAATGGGGGAATCAGAAATCCGAGGAGGGGCATAGGGAAGTAGGACACACAAGTGATGGGCCAGCACCCATTCAAGGTTAGAATCAGAAAAGGAAAGTCAGTTGGAGGCTGGATGTCATGAGGGAAAGCTGATGAGGAGCTGGCACTGGGGAGATCAGGGCAGTGGGACGCTGCCAGAGACCCTGCAGCCCAGCTCTGCCACATGGAGGCAAGCAGTTTGGGGATGAGGCCAGGAGCAAAGGGATCTGTGAGGACCCTGTCTCCTACTCATCTCTCACCCTTTTATCCTTTTTTATGAGCCTGTCCTCATGTTATATTAGTAGTAAAAAACAAACAAAGGCAGTCTGCCTTTGAAAGGGGATGGCACAGCCTGGAGAATTTAAGGCTGGATGTATTTCCCCCTTTGCTGAATTCTTAGACCTCTTTGCCCATCTGGTGCTGGAGCTATGGGGCCGGCCCCTTACTGGAGCACTCTGAATGGAGTCCCTACACAGCTTGACAGCTCAGATAAGTGCTGGTGGCAGGGGTAGCCAGCAGCGGGTGTGCACCCGCAGAACCCCTCCAGGCCCATGGGGCAGCCAGGGAGGCAAGGCTGTTGGCCAGCCTGGCTAGAGGGGGGTGTTTGCCTTAGGGAGGGCCTGGTCTGAAGGCAGCCTCCAGTGTGTGAGTCCAGCTCAGTCACTGGGCTCCTCTTCCCCTAGGCACTGAGCTGCAGAGAGACATGTGGTAGAAGAAAGAGGATAGAAAACTTTTTTCTTGCTGGAAAAAAATTTTAGGTAAAGAGGTAAAAAAATTGAAAAGGTACAAAAAGGTATACAATGAAGGTCTCTCTCCTACTCCTGTTCCCCTCAAATTCCCCTCCTCAGAGGCATCCCCAGATGTACCAATTTCTTGTACATTCTTCCAATTTCTCCTTTTTTAGTCTGCTGTAATCCAGAAGTTTCCAGATTCTTGATCAAATGGACTATTTTAAGTTGTTGGGATGTGTGTGTGTGTGTGTGTGTGTGAGATGTAGAGGGGGGAATCAAATGATAATAAAGAAAATTGTATCCTAGTTGATTGCCCATTATTCTTGCTGAGGCAGGGGATGGTTTAAAACATTAAAACAATTAATAGAATTCTAAAATGCTAGCACTTGAAAGGACCTTCCAAGTACCTCTCCTCTCCTCTCCCCTCCCCTCCCCTGCCTTCCCCTCCCCTCCCCTGCTTTCCCCTCCCCTCCCCTGCCTTCCCCTCCCTTCCCCTTCCCTTTCCTCCCCTCCCCTCCCCTCCTCTCCTCTCCTCTCTTCTTCTGTTTTTTTTTTGTTGTTGTTTTTTTTTTTTTTTTTTTTTTTTTTCCCCAAAGCCCTCCCTATAAACATGAGGAAGAGGCCCAGATAAGTGACTTTTTCAGGGTCACCATGCTAGCTGACAGCACATCAGCCACTAAAGTGGACATTAAAGCAATGTTCCTGGGATTGGTATATATTTTCAAGCTCTCAGCAAGGCTGAAGATATTCATCGATATATTCTGAAGTATAATTTCTAAAACCCAGGTTTCCCAACTCCCAGTTGTCCCAGTTGCCCAAGAAAATACTGAGTGCTCCATCTTTAGGTAGTGGTCTTTGTAAAGATAAGTGATTCAGAGGTGGAAGGAAAGACAAATGATCAGACATGGATTTAGAAATTTCCTCTGGTGGACACAAATAGGAGGAAAGAAATTAGTAATTCCAGGAAAAGCCCAAAGTCAAATTCCAATTGAAAACAGAGCATGCGCACACATGCACCCACCCACCCACCCATACACGAGTACTGGCAGAAGACAGAAGATGACTGCCGGCAAAGTCTATTGTCTGTCTATCCTGCTGGGCTCCAGGCTGAGATTCAGGGTCCAGGCAGAGGCTGTGAGAGGCAGCATAGCGCCATCCTTCTGCCAAAAAACCTGCAGCCCTCTGGCTTACTGTCACTGGGCAGGTATTTTCTTGTTGGGCGAAAGGGAGAAATGTCAACTTAGACTAGACAACTAAGAAGACAAGCTGTGCGTGGGGAGGATGTGCCTGGCCATGCCACCATGGAGCTCTGCCACCACTGGCTCCATGAGCACTGACAGACAGCCCCAGCTGTTTCCTACCACCTACCAGGAGGAAACGCCATAAGATTTACATGCTGATAAAATGGCAGGATGATATTTTAAAATCCTCCCTGTTTTGGCATCAGCTCCAGACACTGTGAGCAATTTCAGTGTCCAAGCCAGACTGATGGGCCTTTTGATGGCTTCAGAGGGTGGCTTCAGTGAGAAGGGGACATGTAGGACTGTAAACATTGGCTGTAAAAGCCTTCAATTGCTTTGAAATGGTAAATTTCCAGGCAATGTGGATCTGATGTTATATGCCTCCTGCATTAACAGCTTTTTCTTCCCGTTCAATTATTTTGACGGGTAAGGGAGTAGAAATTACACTTCAAAATATATCGATGGATATTTTCAGCCTTGCTGAGAGCTTCAAAATATGTACCAATCCCGGGAACATTGCTTTAATTTCTACTTCCCAGTTTCACAAGGAAAATGGAGATATCAATTATAAGCACCATTAGACTGAGGGAAATGCAGGACCAGGACTATGGATCTCTCTTCAAATTCTCTTTGGTCTTGTCACCTGACCTTTTTGATATTGAGCCAAATTTTATTCAAACCCTAGGTCAAGGGGTCCATCCTGATATGTACCAGATGAGATTCCCGATAAAGCAATGAGTATTCCTAAGAGCCTGGGTCCAGGGACTTGAATTAAGGCATCTGACAGGCAGAAACAAAATGCCAGTTTTCTGTCTCTCCATCTTCACACGAGGCATCCAGAAGCCCTCATCTCTGACAACATGGCCTTTCTGCCATGCCTAGGTGCTGGGTACATAAGCAGCCACCCAGCAACATATTCACCCCAGTTGTGTTTCTGGCTTTCTCATCTCTACCTGACTGGCGCCATCCACTCTCCCTGAGCTCCAGATCTGGATTTATAGATGCCTTCCTGGACCGACCACAGAGAACTCAAGTTCACTGAACACACCTCCCCAATTGGCTCCTCATCCTATATTCCCCATTGCAGTTAATGGTTACATTACACCAAAGCACTAGTCTCCTAAGCAAGAAACTTACATGCTATTTTCAAATCCTTTCTCTCAATCCACCTCCAACTGACCACCAAATCTTACCCTCTTTCTCTTCTGCTTCAATGTTACTGCTCTAATCTGTGCTTCTGTGGAGCTCTATTATATCATCTTGTGATATTTTTTTTTCTTCTGAGGCAGGGTCTTGCTCTGTCACCCAGGCTGGAGTGCAGTGGCATGATCATAGCTCACAACAACCTCAAACTCCTAGGCTCAAGCTATCCTCCCCACTAACCCTCGTGAATAGCTAAGACTACAGGCATGCACCACCATGCCCAGATAATTTTTAAATTTTTAGTGGAGATGAGGGTTCACTATGTCACCCAGGCTGGTCTCAAACTCCTGGTCTCAAGCAGTCCTCCTGCCTTGGCCTCCCAAAGTGCTGGGATTACAGGCACGAGCCACCACACCCGGACTCATCTTGTGATTATCTGTATTTATTTCTCCATTGTCAATTACTAGACTCTTCAGAGGCTACAACCAGATTCTATTAATTTTTGTATTCCCAGTACCTAGAATTGCCTGGCATGGTAGGTGTTCAAGAAGGAAAGGAAAGGAAGGGAGTGAAAATTCCACACCAATGGGCAATCAGGCACTGGCTTTACAGTCTGAGTGGGCTATCTGGCATTTTCATGGGACAGAATGGGGAGTAGCAGCAGCTGCCACCCTCAATATTCATTCATTCATTTACTCTGCCTAGATATTTAGTGAGTGCTGCCAAGATGCCCAACACTGTGCTAGAAACTCATGATACATAAAAGGAGGCTGCCAGGCTCTGCTCAGAGGAGCTCCCATTGAAGGGAGAGACAGGCATGTGGTAGGCACTAACCTGGCCTCTTGGGTCATGTAGTCTGATCTGAGGACCTTGGCCACTCAGCTCTGCAGAGGCTACGGAGAAGGGGAAGGGGCTCAGGAGAAGGTAGTGGAGACGGGAAGGTCAGAGAGGCCTTGGAAAGGGCTCTGCCTCTGGGATCAGTTCTGCTGAGGAGTGGTTTTATTTATGTATTTCTCCTTTGTACAAATTCCTTGCTTGTTGATGAAAATCATTTGACACATTTCTAATTAGCCTGCAGCCTCTGCAATGCTATTATTCTCAAATGCAACACCTGGGTTATTTCATGATCCCTAGTAACATTTATGGTTCTTGCAGTTGTCCACCAGAATTGGGGTCATTCCTTCTGCTACTTCTGATGGGACCACAAAGGACTTTCTCTCCCCACTCATCCTGGGGCAGGAGGGTTTGGCCCTGGCTCCATGACTTGGGGAGGAAGCACTGGCAGGGGACTCACTACACTGGTCCGTCCTGATCCTAGACGAGTCACCCGCTTTGTCTGTGCTCTAGTCCCGTACTCATTTCTCAAGTGCTTGGCTTAAGAGAGAAGTGCATTTTTCATAAAGCTACCCTGCCTTTTTCCTCCCTCCCTCTTCCTCTCCCTTCCTTCCATCAGCAAATACCTATGAGATCGCATTCCAAGGGCTTTAGACAAACAAAAAACCAAATACTGCACATTAACAAGTATGTACTATTTGCCACTACTAGAAGCACTGGGGAAACAGTGGTAAACAAAATATACAAGAACCCCAGTCCTCTTGGAACATATACTCCAGTGGCAGAAACTAATAAGTAATAAACCAGGGTTATCAGACAAATAGGAGGAGGAAGATTGACAATAAGAAAGCTGCCAAGTTCCTTTCAAAGAGCTCAGTCCTTTCCTCCATATATAATGGTTTGTAGAAACTCACCTTATAAATATCTTTTCCTTAGAGACGATTGGTGCATTTAGTGCGCTCAGCTGGCAGTGGGCAGCACATGCTCCACTTTATGCTGGCACCTCCGTGGGCATCAGTATCCTCCCCTGTGGAAAGGGGATGATTGCGCCTTCTTCACAGGGTCGTTGTGAGTATTCTGAGATCCTGTATCAGCACATTGCCTGTTGCATGGTAATATACATTCTGTCCACCATCCCTGCCTTCTTTCCTGCTTAGAGCAGATATGGGCCCATGAGGGTATCCAGTCAGGTCCCTTCCCTACCTTCTGGGCCCTACTGCTGCAGACAGAGCAAGAGCTTCTGAGCTGGCCCAGCATCTCAAAGGTAATGAATGGGAGGCTGGGGCCCTGCTCTGTGCCTCTCCCCTGCCTTGCCTCCAGCCTGCTCAGCAGAGGCTCTGGAAGAGGCAGCCACCCACCCACGGGCAGGACAGTCTATGAATGCTGGACATTAGCCATGGCCAAAGAGGCTCACGTCAGATCTGTTCTTGGCAGCAATAGTGAGCAATCCCTTTCAGGAGGCCCCTTTCACCTCCAGCAGCCAGCAACAGCCTGCGGGAAAGAGCCCCAGGGGACTGGGGTGCTTACTAGGCACTGGATTTTATATGACTTTATTTCATCCTATCTTTCCCAACAAAGTTGTGAGGTAAGAGCTGTCAGTGCCCCATTTTGAAGTTGAGGAAACTGAGGTTAAGAATTTGCCTAAGCCACTCTCTTAATTTGTGACAGGATCAGCATTCAAGTTCAGGTTGTCCAGCTCCAGAGCCAGGGCCTTACACTGAGCTGTACCCTTTGCCCTCGGTTATCCACTCCTCTACAACCCCCACACCAAAGGCACGGAGGCGGAGAGCTCCTTGGGGCATCTGGGAGCCCCAGGGGCTTGTGGAACTTTGCCCAGCTTACCCTGAGTGCTGGCTTTGACAGCTTTAAAACAATGCACCTAAGAGAAATCCTGTGCCTAAGAGAAATCCTGAAAGGGAGGAAATGCAAGTTCTAAGTGGCACAGTTGGTGGGAGCCCCGCTCCTCACAGGACATCTCGTATCCCTCCTTTTATGGATGAGAAAACGGTGAACTGTGGGCAGGGGAAGTGAGGCTCCTGCATACAGAAATTCAGACCATACTGCAGATTTCCCAGTGGCGTCAGAAGCCCTGCACTCGTACCCAGACACAAGCGTTGAAAATGGCACGGGACTTAAACTGAGCTTCACTACTTATTTGCTGTAGAATTCCAGGCAAGTTGAGTAGCCTTTGGGCTTCAGTGTCATCGTCTGCAGTTGGGGATATGATCATCCTTAGCTCAGGGTTGTATGGGCGTTAGAGACAGTATAGGTGAAGTGGTGGCACAGTGACTGGCATCTGGTAGGTACTGAGTAAACTGTAGCTATTATGATGACTCTTGTTTTCAAAGTTCAAAGTCTGTGAAGAAACAGTGAATTCCTTAGCTGTTGCTTTGATTCTATGATGCTGCTGGAATCCATTCCTAGTACCAGAAAGGAAACAACACTTATGGTCATTTCTGAGCATTGAAACCTATCCCAGGGAGGGCCAGTTCTGCACCCCCTTGGGATTAGAATCTGAAACAAAGACCACAGACTGTAGCCAAGGTGGCAATTCCTGGTCTCTAGCTCTGCCAGAGTGCCTATGGCTTCAGGCACATTACTCCACCTCTGTCTATGTGGAATTCCTGTAAGTCAAATGAGCACGGTAATTACTTGCTGTCTTACCCCCACCCCACCCCTGTCATCCCCCAGGGAAGTGCCCAACTAAGGAAGAGCTGTGGTAAAGTCATCTAGAGAGGCTACACTTCACTTCTGTGCAGTCTTTCTGGTGGTGGGGGCCAAGGAAACCTTCTGTCAGGGACAGAACTACCAGGAGTGACCATTTGGGGCAGAAATATAGCATCCTCACCACTGAGCCCTGGGCAGTAAGTGGTGAGATGTGAGAAACCCTGCCACATTCTAGCCCATCCTTCCCCTCCCTCCTTCTCCCCATGGAGCCTTCCTTTTGGAGTCACTAGAAGCCCCATCCGCCTGGTTTCAGTCAGCATGGTCCAGCTTCATCCCCATGCCGAGGGGTGAGTTTGGAGTCTTTCACCAGGAGGTGATAGGTGATATGATGTCTTCAGATCCCACATCCAAAGGCAACTAGATATGCACACAGCAGGCTGGGATGAGGGGAGCAGCCTATGACAACAGGGCTACTCCCCAAGTCTTTTACCTGGCTCACCTGAGAGCTGTGTGAAAATGGGGGCACCAGGAGAGTAGGCAGTTCCCTTACATTTTCTTAGTTGATCTGAGAGGCCTGTGGAGCCTAATTACCAAGGAGCAAGGTCTTTCCTGGCCTCCCACAGATGGCATGACCACTGGATCTGCCCCATGATTCCTGCAGAAACCAGGTAGTGGTTTGGCAGTGGTTTTCTCCATCTATGCAAACGAGCCCTGGCCTCTGGCGCAGTCTTATTAAACTCCCCAGGGGAGAGACACCACCTGGGAGAGCATCTGGTGTCTCCACACCCCTGCCCCTGTTGCTTGTGACTGCCACACCTTATGCCTGAAACTCCCTGCTACTTGTGTAGACCCTTTTGGGGCCCTCTTTTGTGCCTTCTCTTCTTTCTAGGCCCATTCCCGCTTGGGTCACTTTTGGACTTATCTAAGTGTCCTCATAACTAGTCTTCTGAGTGAGGATATCGTATTGCAGTGATGACCCTGGGTTTTCCGCAGCAATAACCCAACTAGGGGTTTCTTCACCTCAACAGAAATGTATTGAGCATCTATTATGTGTGCAGTTTAGTCTCAAGTGCTGGAGAAATGGAGAAAAGCCACCTGATTTTACTTCTATCTGTCAGGGTGGTGCTCATGGGATGCTTGTGGGGGGCATGATGCTGTGACCTCAGTTTGCCTGATTCCCCAGGTGGCTTCATTTAGAGGCTGGACCCTATGTGGGTCTTCGGAGAAGCCATGGTGTCCAGCAGTGCCAGCAGGAAGCAGACTCCTCACCAACTCTGCCCCGGCATTCAAGGACCTCCTGAGTTCAGACTCACCCAGCCTGGCCAACCTCAACTCCCATCAAATCCTAGGCCCCCTGCAACGCCCTGCAGCTCTCTCTCTTGAACACATCAAGCTCTTCCATCCTCTGGATCTTTGCAAGGCCTATTCCTGCATTCCCTCCCCTTTCCTCACTTCCCCCTTCCTTGCCTCTTAAGTGATTCATCCACCTTTCTGGGAGCTTTCCCAAAGACCACCTTACAATAAATTATTTCTTCCTCTGTTGGATCCCTACTTTGTTGTTACACATCTACTCATTGAGTGCTCTGTGCCCGACACTGTGCTAGTCTCCTAAAACTCATCTAAGTCACTTGCTTTCTGCCTGAAGAGTAGTTCACGCCTGATTCCCAGTGCCTCTAGGGCTGGAGCGGAATCTCAGTGTCTGTGTCCTAGTCTCTCACCACCACGTTTTGCACTTTGTCGAAAGGTGTCAGATGGAGAGATGGCTTCCAGAGTGGGCTCTGCCCACTAATTAGCCGTGTGGCCTTGGGAGAATCATCCGGCCTCTCTTGCTTCCCTTCTTTCCGATGAAATAATGCTGACGATGATATTTCAGGGTTGTCCAGGTGTCAATGAGGCGGGGTGGGGGAAGCATCGTGAAATCCGGGAGCCCCAGGCCAGTGGAAAATGTGGAATGGCTGTACCCCTACTCTCCTAGCACTGGGTGTGAGGCAGCGTCGTTTCCCCTTCGCTCTCCTCGAATGTCAAGTGCACCAGCTTCCAATCCCTCCTCTGGGCGGGCCCTGTCTGGCTAATCTTGGCTGCAGATTCCAGTACAAACTCAGGACTCTCCCCTGCCCAGCCGCCTCTACCCAAGGACTCGCGGAACACACCTTGAATCCCGCTCCAGAGCGCAGCCCGGAACTGCAGCTCCGCGGCGCGGGCCCAGGTCGGGGGTCGCGCGTCTCCAGTTGGTGACTCAGGGCCGCTTGGTCCGGGGGTGGGTGTGGGTAGGCAGGACCGACCAGGGCCGCGCGGGGGCAGCTGCCGGGCGTTCGGTCATCTAGCGGTGGGAGCCGAGGTTGGCTCTGGCCAGTCGCCATTCCGCCGCGGGCGTCTGTCTCGCCGGGTTCCCTGGCGCGGAGGAAGGCCCGCGCCGCTTCCCACCGGGCGCGCTCCTCTCCCAGTGCGCAGTGGCCGGGTGGGTCAGCCGGCGGCGGCTGGAGCGCGGGGCCGGCCCTGCGCGCGAATGAATGGGCGCCCGGGGGACGCGCGCGCTCGGGGCTGAAGGGCATTAGGACCGTGAGGATCGCTCCGCGATCCTGTCTCTCCCTATCACCCCCCCGCCCCCCCGCCACCTCTCTCCTTTTTCTGCTCTGCAGGACTGAGCAGCTAGGCGCGAGCGAAAACAAACAGCTGGGGCTGCGAGCGCCCCCGCCCCGGCCCCAAGAGCACGCCGGCCCCGGCCCCCACCCGGGGCGCCCGTCTGCCCACCATGAGGAAGATCCGCGCCAATGCCATCGCCATCCTGACCGTAGCCTGGATCCTGGGCACTTTCTACTACTTATGGCAGGACAACCGAGCCCACGCAGCATCCTCAGGCGGCCGGGGCGCGCAGAGGGCCGGCGGGAGGCCGGAGCAGCTCCGCGAGGACCGCACCATCCCGCTCATTGTGAGTACGCCCCGAGCGTCGGGCGGCCGGCTAGGGAGCCGCGGCGTGCGTCCAGCCCCTGCGCGGCGGCCGGGGGCGCGGGGCCCGGCCAGGGGCTGAGTGCCCCCTGCGCCGGGCCGGCTTTGTATATGTTGGAGCATTCCTGCCCGTTGTTATGGCAACCTCTGCCGGGCGGCTGGGCTGGGGCGCACCGACTAAGGGAGGGTGACAGAGGGTGGGGGCTGGGAGAAAGTGCTGCAAGTTTGGTGGGCCCAGCGTGCGCGCGCGGCTGGGAACGTGGCGGCTTTCCCGGCTCTGCGCTGCCTGGGCCGGGGGCCTGGGGGCTGCAGGAGCCTCGTGTGCCCCGGAAGGCTGCCGGGCCCAGCGCGCAGCCAGCGGGCTGTGGGAGCCACTCGCAGCCGAGCGCGTAGGTGGCAGTGCGCAGCCCCTCTCCAGCCTTCTGGGGGCAAAGGACATCGCGTGGGGGCGTGCGTAGGGAAGGCTCTCTAGGCGCTGCGCCTGGCTTCGAGTTCCCTTCTGAGCCCGGGTCAACTTGAACCCGCTTCTTCGGCGCGGACACTCAGCTCCCCTAGAGTTCTCTGGGTTGGGGAGAGGTCTCTCACTGTACGCGTCCCTCACTCCCAACATTAGGGTCTGCCACCACGGGTGGGCGGGCAGTGTCAGCGCCCGAGCTTGGCGATACCCTTGCATGAAGTCAGCCTCGCGACATCTAAGCGGGCGGGGAAACAAAGGCGGTGTGGCACAGCGGGGGCGGCGGCGGGGCTGCGGGGGCCCTTGGCGCTCTGGGGACCCGGGCGGGGGCGTGCGGAGCCACAGCCGCCCTGCAGGGGGCGATCCTGTCGCTGTCTCCGTCCGAGCCCCAGGTGACAGCTGTGTGTGGTCAGGCAGGGGCACCTGTTGAGGCGGGAGGCTTTGGCACCCGCCGAGAGTGCGCTCGAGCGGGCGCGTTCTTCCAGACAGGGGCGGTTGATGGACGGGAGCCTCGGGCGACCCTCGAGACCTACCAGGGCGGGGCAGCCTGGCCGGATGAGGACCAGGAAGAGGAGAGCCGAGTGGGGCGGGGGTAAGGGAGTGAGAGAGCTTGGCGATTCCGACAAGGAAAGATCTGGGCCTGGGGGTGGGGGGGTGAGGAGCTCTGCAGCGGAGGTGCAAGGTCCGGAGGGCTGAGGCTTGTGTGGAGCCGAATCCGAGAAACGCATCCAGACGCAGATCTGAACCCCAGGAATATCGGGAAGTTCACTGGAGAGTGTCCCGTCATATTCCCATCCTGCCCCAGATTCCGAGTCCCCTGCAAAGGAACCATTATTTCAGGGCTTTGCCTGAGGAGACCTGGGGGGTGTGGGGGGAGGTTGTGGGTTTTGTCCTAGTTACCAGTCTGGGTGCATTCTCTGGGGGCAAGCCTGATTAGGTGCACTGTTCCCTTCTGGGCTGTCCTCCCAGGACTAAAAGCTGATGAGGAAAAGCCTCCTGTGCTGAGACCCCAGAGTGTTGTGATCTGAGCAGAGGGACAGGTTGGAGCTGGAACTGTCCAAACCAGCAGTGGCCTCCAGACCCCAGGGAGCTTCCTCCCCAGGAGCCCAAGCTGCCACATTCATACTCTGTGACAGGAACAGCCCTAGTGCTGTGTCCCTCTTTCTGGTGAGGTGATGGGAGGAGGGTCTGAGTTGGAAGGGGAGGAGAAAGAGGCTGGGCAGGGAGGAGAAGAAGGAAGAGAGCACAGGGGACTGCTGCTCAGAGCCTCTGCTTCAGAACCCGGAACCTGAACCCTGACCTGGCCCATGCACCTCTCTCCTGCTCCTTCCAGAGTCCTGCAAGATCCATTGGGAGGGCCGCTCACATTTTTCAAGACTCCCAGAATGGTGTAGGGGACCTGCTGGAAGGATTCAGCACTGATTTTGAGGGATAGGAATTGGAGGTCATGAGAATCACCAGTAAACATCCTCTTGTCCATGCTTATTCCCACAGGGTTTGACTTGCTGCAGGTAAGAAAAGGTCTCAGAGCGGGAAGCTAAGTTTAAAGTATGAAGGAGTATCAGGGAGATACCTGGGAGCTGGGAAGTGAAGGTGCAGGAAGAAAGGGAGGATGGAAGTCCCTGGGAGTGGCAGAGCCTTCTGTGGCCACTTAGGGGCACAGCCAGCTCCCTCTTTGTTCTTAAGCTTTAGATGCCTGTTCCACCAGCACTGACCCCCCAGTCGTGCACCACTTTTGACAACTGCCTTGCATTGTATCATTGTACTCCTGTCTTCCAGTTATTTCACTTCCATGTGATTCACAGCTGAATGTAAGTAACGCATGCAGGAACTATGCTGGAAGCTCCTTGCATCTCCACATTGATGCACACAGCAAGACTTCTTTTATTTTTTGAGATGGAGTCTCACTCTGTCACCCAGGCTGGAGTGAGGTGGCATGATCTTTGCTCACTGTAAGCTCCATCTTCCAGGTTCAAGCGATTCTTATGCCTCAGCCTCTTGAGCAGTTGGGACTACAGCCATGCGCCACCACTCTCAGCTAATTTTTGTAGTTTTAGTAGAGACAGAGTTTCATCATGTTGCCCAGGCTGGTCTCGAACTCCTGACCTCATGTGATCCATTCGCCTCAGCCTCCCAAACTGCACAGCAAGGCTTCTTAAAGGAGGGAAATAGGATTCTCACCCATTTCTGGGAGCAGTCAATGCTTCACATCCCCTTAATATTATTATATTGTAGTCATATCACCTTAATATTGTATTATCAACTGTAACCTGGCTCTAAGTAAGGAGGTAGGGGGATGTATGTTCAAGCTTCTGCAGGCATAGAACCCTTTGTTCGACTTAAAAGGGGCAGGTGCAGCTGAGGATGTACTTTCTCCCTGCAGTTTGTGGTAACTACTTATTCAGAAACATTTCTCTGTCTAGTTGGGCCAGGACGCTGCATGTGGATTTTCAGATTCTTAGAGAATGATGTGGCTAGCCCTGCTGTCAGAGGCTGGCGAATTCAGACAGGCGTCATCAGCACTCCCTTGGGGAATCAGAGAGCTGAGCTGGGAAAGGGAGGGTCTGCATAAGCGCCTGGACCTGGAGGCAGCTCTGCTTTCACAATGTCTGGACTATTTGAAGCCAGCCAAGTTGCTTCTGGACCTTGGCGATGCCTGTTTGGCATTATAGGGTGTCGGCATGGCAACCGTATGGCCAGATTTCTCAAGGAGGTCTTGATTTTTAATATTCTGTCCTGCTGTCAGCCCATGTGTCACCAATTTTGATGTGAAAAATTTGGCTATGGAATCTGTAAAGCTAAAGGGAGATACTGATTCCATCCCTATATGGCTGCTTACGATGTGGCAAGGTTTGTGATTTTTCTATGCTGTACTTGATGGGCGAGGCAGTAGATCTGGGGACATCCCCTTGAATCTACACTGATGCACGCTGGGACAGGACCGCAGCCAAACTGGGAGGCAGGGCAGACACAGCTGGTCTTAAGTCTTCAGTCCTCACAGTTGGGAAGAACATTTGTGGTTGTTTTGGTTTGGGACTTAGGTTTTCCATATGCCAGTTCACTAACAAGCATGGGTGGGAGGCTAAGGTGTTACATGGAATTTCACTTTACACTTTTTAAAAAGACTATTCATTTTCGGTATAGGTGCACTCATTTGCGTCAACAGTCTCCTGTTTAGAATTGTGAAAGATTTAGGCAAGACTTTTCTTAAACCGGAGTTTCTTAGCCTGAAATTGGGATACTGCTGAATGACCATGGACACAATACTTAACATCTCTGGACCTTGGTTATTTTGTCTGCTGAAGATGAGTTCAATCATTTGCAAGGTTTGTTGATCCTGAGATAAGCAGAAGATAGCTCCATTTCTAGATGTAAATACATGGCTTTAAGGGAGTTCTCCTGAAGGGTGTTGTGAAGTTTCTGCTTATGGAGGGACATGCTCCTGTCAGGAGAAGGTCCCACAGGAACTCTTGGGGCCTTGCAGGAAGCCTCCACTTACCTAGCAGAAGGGGATGCAAATGATGGCTTTTCTGGTAGTGTTCTCAGAGAGCAGATGCTTTAATAAGATCTAGAAGAATTTATATTTTATTTATAATGTGTGCATTTTGGAACTGTGGGAATATGATTTGCCTAAATATAATAACAGAAAGTGATTTTGTATTTAATTGGTTTAGGTACTACACTCGAGAAAGACAGTGAGGAGGAAGAAGCACAAACACCCACAATTCCCTTTGCCAAAATGTTTGGATTTTTTTCTTTTCTTTTTTTTCTTTTCTTTTCTTTCTTTCTTTTTTTTTTTTTTTTTTTGGACACAGCGTCTCACTCTGTCACCCAGGCCGGAGTGCCGTGGCACAGTCATGATTCACTGAAACCTTCTGGGCTCAAGCGATTCCTCTGCTCAGCATCCTGAATAGCTAGGACTACAAGTGTGTGCCACCACACCTGGCTAATTTTTATAATTTTTGTAGAGACAGCGTCTTTCCATGTTGTTCAGGCTGGTCTTGAACTCCTGGACTCAAGGGGATCCTCCCACCTTGGCTTCCCAAAGTGCTGGGATTACAGGCGTGAGCCACTGTGCCCAGCCAAAAATGTTCAGATATAAAGGGCCTGATTTCCTGTCAATGGGGTCTGTTCCTGGGCCATTTCGAGACCTGCCTCTGGGACATGGGGTCAGCCCAGAGGCAACAAAGACTGGGGGTGGGTAGGTCTTTGTTGTAACTGTCGGCTGCCAGCCCAAGAGTTACCTTGCTGGAAGGCCAGAGATCCAAGAGCGCAGGACTAGTTTTAGGGTGCTGCTCATTCTTCTGCAGGTCTTTCACTTCTGTGCTGTAAGAGTGTTTCCCCCCAACCAGCTGCTCCAAGAGCTTTGGGAGCATGGCTTCCTTCCCTGGTGGCTGTGTTTGTCCTCTCTGCAGGCAGAGGAAACCCTTAGGCCTGGAAATGCCATTTAAGGTAGAGGTAGGGGGACGCTGGTAGACCAGGACCAGACTGAGTTGCCCACAGGACTGTCTCACTGTAGTGGAGGAAGCTTCCCTGAGGTCAGAGGGGAGCCTATAGCCAAGTCTTCATTACAGTTACAAGATTGAAGATTTATACCCTGTCTGCTTCTTGAGGAGACCTTAAGCACCTTCCCCATGAACAGTAAAGCAAAGACACAGGAGGCTAAACAGACGTGGAGAGAAGCAGAGGAGCCAAGCTTTCAGACGTGAGTCAACGCTGATTATACTTGGGCAGTAAATTCGGTTCAGTTAATCAGTGTGCTTGCCTGGTATGGTCACCGACTGTGCGTAGCCCACTCTGAAAATGTTGTCAAGTGGTTTAGTCCCTCTTCTCTGAAAGCTTACCTGTCTAGCCTCCATAATCACTGTATACTCTGTTATGTTGATGATGACAACATTCATTGGAGACCTGGATGCTGTGTGTTTTACAAGCTTACCTCTCTGAATCCCCTCAACAACCTAATGAGATAGGTGCCATTGTTAAGTTCTCATACGAGTAAACACGCTTACTCATGCTCTGACAACTAGTAAGTGCACCTGACACTAGGTGTTTCTGACTCCAAAGCCCGGGCTCATGTCTTCCTTCCCCTGGAGCATCTTCTGGGCAAGATCCAAGCTTGGTCTATCAGTGCATCTTTTCTGGGGCACCTGAATCAGCACCTTGCTTTGTATTCACTCCACAAACATTTGTTGGGGAAAAAAATGCAAAAACTATACAGAACAAAATGTTGGCAGTAGGGAGGCAGGATTATGGGCAATCCCTCCTTCCATCTTTTGGGTTTTTACCCCCACATTTTCTGTAATAAGCACCCATTGACATGACAGTGTTCAAACCAATAAAGATAATTGTTTTAAAAACATATTTGATGACTGTTTAAGATCACTCTTGACTCCAGAATCAAAGTATAACCTTCTTAACCGCATCTCACACTTCTGACTCCCCATCAAAACTTAGCATTGAGCCAACTTTCAGAAAAGGCAAGAGACTTATTTGAATTATTCTGTAGTGTTCCAAGGAATAGAACTGGAGCCAGGAGGTGAAAGATACAGGGAGAGAAATTTCTTTGCAGCAGAAGGAAAACATTCTCACAGAACCATCCAACATTGGAGCAGTCCAAAGGCTGGCCAGGGTTTCTCTCCACACTCCCCGTTGGCCCTTAAGTGCACCCAACAGCAGCGGGAAAGGGAGAAAAAAGACTCTCTGTCATGAAATAGGGCCCAATTATTGCACAGCAAGAGCCCTGCACCCTGGGAAATAGGCGGGCCCCATGCACTGAGGCCAGCCCAGGACAGAAATCCATAACTTCTGCTGTACTCCTCTCTGCCCTGTTCCTTTGGAGCTGCCAAGCAAGGACAGAGAGAGGAAGCCAAGGCTGGTCAGAGGCAAAGCTGCAAAGTTGGAGGCACTGGTCTTTAGCATCTTTCCTCTCCCAGGACTGAGGCCTACATACGTGTTTCTGCCTGGTGGAGGCACCTTGAGTCTGACCTTCCCATATTCCACTTCTATTTTCCCAATCCAACCCAGGTGTGATTTCCAGGTTACCTGTCCTGTCTCCCAGGGCCCTGACTGTTGCTGCCTGGGGCGGTGCTGGCTGGCAGTGCCCTTGAACTGTATACTTATGAAGAAGCCACAGCCCTGGCCTGCCTGTCTCCCCACACCCCTAAACTTCAGCTGCACCCTTGAACTGTATCTGGCTAGAGACAGTATGGTCACCCAGGGGACTTTTGTGAACATTTCACACCAGACAGGAGTGGCAGGCCAGAGGTACTTTGGGAAAGTGGGGGCAACTGGAAGAAGCTTGTCGATCATATTATGTAGGGAAGATAAGGCTCAGGCAAAATTTGAGGCAGCATTGAGGCAGGTCTGCCCAGGTACCGCCTTCCCACTTTTCCAGACCCATTAGGAATAACTTCGCGTTTCACTGAAGAGCACCAGCTCCTCTTTCTTAATGTTTCACAAAGTGAGGTGTGGCTCTGTGTAGAGCAGGGACAACATTGTCTCAGAGTTCAGAGGCAGGTGACATGCCTTCATGTGAATTGTGCTGTTGCAGGATTTTCCTAGGCCCCTAGATGGGCCAGGCAGAATGGAGTGGCTCAGGATGGAAACAGATGTTGGCTGTCAGCAGGGGATGGAGAGAGGGAATGGAGAGAGGATGTGAATGAAGTCCAAGGGATCCCACTTCTAGGCTCAGCCCTGCCCTCAAGGGACTGTGTTTCCTTAGGTGAGTCACTTCGACTCTGTGGACCGTAGTTTCCTCATCTGTCAGGTGAGGGTTGAACTACAGGATGTCCGAGGTCCCTATCAGCTGAAATCATCTTGGACTTTGTTGAACTTCTCACACAAAAGTGAGGTGGCCTTCAGCCAGGGCTTAAGTCTTGATAGTGCTTGAATTAAGGAGACTAAGACCAGAGGGTGAGGTGTACAGAGACCTTGACCACATGTGTTGAGAAGGGCTGTAACCTTTAAATTCTCGTAAGGAATAAACTGGCCCTCCTCCTTCCCCTTTCTCTTCCCTTGAAACACTGTCTGATGGAGCTACGCAGCTCCCTGCCTGCTGTACTAGAAGCCTAAGATATTTGTGAGTGTGTCTGAGAATGCACACAGGCATGTATGCAGAAGTGTCTACAAGTAGACTTCAGATATCTCAACAATCTCGGAAGACCAGAAGGAAGCTACAAAGACCCCTTTGCAGAGCATAAATAGCCACAACACCCATGGACTTTACTCAGAAGACAGGCATGGAATTGCCCATAGGCCACAGTCTGGAAATTAACATTATTCATAACAACTGATTTTAGTAGTTCAGGGGTTTGGTCATCTCCTGGCAACTTTCAGTTTTCCTAGGTTATAAATATAGTAGATTGGATGAAGCAAGATGAGGGAATTGCTAGGAGCTGCTGACACACTGAGAAGTGACAGCTGACAGCAAAGGCCTAGCCAGGAAGGGCTGTGTGAGGTAGGAGTGGTCCCTCCTGCCTCCACATACACACAAGATCAGAATGCTGAAGGCAGCATCTATTCATTCTCTTGACAATTATTTACTGAGCACATACTATGTTCTAGGACTGTTACAGTCCTGGAAATAACAAACCAGGTAAAATCCGAGCTCTCAAGGGGCTCATATTCTAGTGGGGAGAGGCAGAAAATAAACAGAGAAAGATATATTAGGTGGTGGCAAATACTACGAAAGTAAAGCAGCATAAGGGGGCAGAAAGATGGCAAAAGGATGGCCAGGAAAGGCCTCTGGTAAGACTTCATTGGAGATGGCATTGGCATGCAAGGAGAGAGTGAGCCATGCGGACCTCTAGGGAGATAGTGTTCCAGACAGCCTAGGCCAGGGCACCATCCCCGGAGAGTGTGTGCTTAGAGGGGCAGCTGGAGCAGGAGGAAAACTGCCCATGGTAGAGGCCAGACCGTTAGGCCTTGCAGACTGTGGTAAAGATAGGCTCAGAAATCCATCCCTGAATCATCAGGAAGTGATAAATTCTACTCGGTGCACAGGCTTGGTAAATCAGGGAACTGTGTCATTCATTTCAGAAAATTTTCCAGCAAGATGCTCAAATTTAGTTGTTAGTGTTGGTTCTTTTTTCTTTTTTTAAGACTTTTTTCCCTTCCAGGATATGTGTATGTATAAAAGTGTGGGTTCTTAAGGAGGTAAGTGTAGGTTCGTTGGAAAATGTTCTGTGTCTTGGAACACTTCATTTCCTTATAATGTGGGATCAATGTGTGTTGTGTGTGGTATGTGTGGTGTGTGGCGTTTGTGGTATGTGTATGTGTAGTGTGTATGTTGTGTTGTATGGGTATGTGTGGAACGTGTGATGTGTGTGTGATATATGGGGCTTGTGTGTGTGTGTGGTGTAGTGTGTGTGTGTGGTATGTGTATGTGTTGTGTGTCTGGTGTGTATGATGTGTGGGGTTTGTGTTTGTGTATGTAGTATGTGGTTGTGTGTGGTATTTGTGTGATGTGTGGGGTTTGTGTGTGTGTGGTGTGGTGTGTGTGATGTGAGGTTTGTGTGTATGTAGTGTGTGTGTGTGATTTGTGAGATTTGTATGTATGTGTGTTATATGTTGTGTGTGGGGTGTGGGTTGTGTGTGTGGTATGTGTGGTGTATAT
Organism: Rhinopithecus roxellana; assembly: GCF_007565055.1. Classification (NCBI taxonomy): domain Eukaryota; kingdom Metazoa; phylum Chordata; class Mammalia; order Primates; family Cercopithecidae; genus Rhinopithecus; species Rhinopithecus roxellana. The sequence continues at coordinate 83,606,302 of NC_044553.1, read as the reverse complement.
ATGATGTGTGGGGTTTGTGTGTTTGATGTGAGGTTTATGCGTATGTAGTGTGTTGTGTGGTGTGTGGGGTTTGTGTGTGTGTGGTGTGTTTGATGTGAGGTTTGTGTGTATGTAGTGTATTGTGTGGTGTGTGGGGTTTGTGTGTGTGTGGTGTGTGTGATGTGAGGTTTGTGTGTATGTAGTGTGTGTGTGAGATTTGTGGGATTTGTATGTATGTGTGTTATATGTTGTGTGTGGGGTGTGGGGTGTGTGTGTGGTATGTGTGGTGTATATATGATGTGTGGGGTTTGTGTGTTTGATGTGAGGTTTGTGTGTATGTAGTGTATTGTGTGGTATGTGGGGTTTGTGTGTGTGTGGTGTGTTTGATGTGAGGTTTGTGTGTATGTAGTGTGTGTGTGTGATTTGTGGGGTTTGTATGTATGTGTGTTATATGTTGTGTGTGTGTGGGTGTGTGTGTGGTATGTGTGGTGTGTATATGATGTATGGGTTTGTGTGATGTGAGGTTTGTGTGTATGTAGTGTGTGTGTGGTGTGTGGGGTTTGTGTGTGTGTGGTGTGTGTGAGGTGAGGTTTGTGTGTATGTAGTGTGTGGGTGTGATTTGTGGGGTTTGTATGTATGTGTGTTATATGTTTGTGGGGGGGTGTATGGTATGTGTGGTGTATATATAATGTGTGGGGTTTGTGTGTGTGTGGTGTGTGTGATGTAGAGTTTGTGTGTATGTAGTGTGTGTGTGATGTGTGAGGTTTGTGTATATGTGTGATGTGTGAGATGTGGGGTTTCTGTGTATGTAGAGTGTGTGTGTGTGTGTGTGTGTGTATGATGTATGCGTGGGGGGCGTAGTGTGTGATGTGAGGCTGGTGGAGGGTGCTGGTGCCCTAAGCGATGTGAAAGGGAAAAGATAATGGAGCCCTTGTTGAAATATTGGAGTGGGGCAGGCTGGGGAGGACTCTGTCTGGAGGGAGAGTTTTGTGTGGGATGGAGAATTCCTCTGAATGGTGGTACCTGATCAAACCCGCCTTTGTCTCCTTGTCTGGTTTGTGGTGCTCTCTTCTGGTACAGTTGGGACTCTGGAAATTGTTTTCTGGCAATGCAGGAACTTGGAATCCCTGCCCCTCCCCACAGCTTTTCCTCTGTTCAAGCAGACCCCCTGCAGGCTGAATTTTTCCGGGGCCTTTCCTGAGACACAGAGCAGGCACTCGTGTGGGGCGGGTAGTCACTGCTGGGCGGGAGTGGGCACTGTGCAGCTGTTTTTTGGGCAGGCAGTGGATAAAAGGGGCTGCCCTCAGGAGGCAGACAGCTCTGCCGGGCCCGTCTGAGGTATGTCCTCTGAGGTTCAGTGGCTCCCCCACTGCCCAGGTGACTGGTATGACACAGCGTCATGTGTCTCTGGCAAGCTGCAGGCACCTTTTTTCTGTGGTTTGGGTCATACACAGTTCCAATCCCCTGGCAGTCACACCCTGTGAGATGCTGCTTGTCAAAGTTCAGATTTTCATCTCTTCATCTTCTCACAGCAGCTCTGCCTGCAGCTTCTTTAAACAAACTGTAGGGGAGGTCTTCTGTTACTTCAAGATCTTTCATGTCAAGTAAGGGAAGCTGGCCTTGGGCTGCCACAGCCCACTGAGGCAACCCGAGTTGCCTTCCAAAGTTGCCAGGTGAGCGGTCCGCTCCAGGGGGCTCCGCTTCTGATGCCTCACACGTCTGTGACCTGATTATTTGCTTGGAAGTCATCTTTTCCCCTCCCTGTGGAAGTTCTCACTGGGTAGGGAAATGCAGGGAGTGTGGGAGGCTTGGGGTATTATCCCAGGGATGGGGGGAAGTGCAGCCTGGGGCTCAGGGAGAAAGAACATGTGATCGCCTAGTGATGGCTTGCTGGGGATCTGGTGGTTTGAAGGGGCGAAGCAGTCAGGACTGAGCACAGCCCCCACAAATACTGCACCAACCTGGAGGCCGGATGAAGAAGGAGAACCAAAGGTCAGGGTAAACACACCACAAGGACCAGGGAAGGCAAGGGAGCAGCAGGCCAAAGCGCTTCTCCAAGTGGAAAGCAGAGGCTACCCACGGTGATGTGTGAGTGCAGTCTTGGTGGTGCCTTGTGGGGGCATGAACACGGCAAGGGCCTTCTCCCAAAACAACAATGGGAAATGGCTCATCGCTGGATGTACCCCAAGATTGCCGACTCCAGTTTTTTTTTTTTTTTTTTTTTTTGTATACCAGAGAACACAGCATCACCCAACTACCTCTTCCAGACAATGCAGGGTGCCTGAACCACACCGGGGCCAGGGCTCTGGGGCTGGGACTCACAGCAAGGTAAGGATGGGCTAGCTCAAGGCCTATGGAGCTTGGAGATCCGAAGGCCAGTGCTGGGGCAAAGCTGAGGGCAGGCCAACCAGAGATCCCAAGAAAAGTCCCTGGCAGAGAGGAAAACTGGGCATAAGGTGACAGATCTGAAAGAGTGCTCAGAGGAGCCAGTCCCTGGGATCCCCGAAACCAAGCCAAGTCACAGGAGCTCCGATGGGAGGCTGGCATCTGCCCAAGGCTGGGGAGAGCCCTCCCCGACACAGGGTCCAGACTGTGCTCACCAATGCAGTGGTCGCCAGCCGCAGGTGGCCACCGAGTGCTTGGAATGTGGTTAGTGCAACTGAGGAACTGAACTTTTCATTTTGATTCTCATTGATTTAAGTTTTGAAACAACTCTCATTTTAGCTGTGGGAAAATATTTGGGAATGTTTCGAACTTCGGTATGCGGGATCTGTATTTTCAACTGTAAATTTTTGTGAAATCTCAATACAGATCAAGTATCTGTACTGAAAATTTAGTATCTGAATTGAAATCTGCTGTAAAATAGATACCGGATTTCAAAGACTTAGAAAAAGAACTAAAATGCCTTGCTAGTATTTTTTACATATTGAAATGATAATTGGATATATTAGGTGAAAGAACATATTATTCAAGTTAATTTCATCTGTTTCTTTGTATGGTATGTGGCTACTAGAAAATTTTAACTTGCATACACAGCTTGCAGTCTATTTCCACTGGGCAGTGCTGGCGCTCACATTCATGCATATGCTCTCTCTTAAGTGCTAGGAGAGACCAGGTGCTGTGGCTCATGCCTGTAATCCCAGCACTTGGGAGGCCGAGGAGGGCAGATCATCTGAGGTCAGGAGTTCAAGACCAGGCTGGCTAGCATGGTGAAGCCCCATCTCTACAAAAATATTAACCAGGCCTGGTGGCATGCACTTGTAATCCCAGCTGCTCAGGAAGGGGAGTCACAAGAATTGCTTGAACCTGGGAGGTGGAGTTTGCAGTGAGCCAAGCTCGCACCACTACATTCCAACCTGGGCAACAGAGTGAGACTCCATCTTAAATAAATAAATAATCAAAAAGTGCTAGGAGATTGTCCAAGGAAGGTTATACAGTCATGTGCTGCAACGATGTTTTAGTCAACCATGGACTACATACACCACAATGGTCCCATGAGATTATAATGGAACTGCAATATTCCTCACCTACTGACCCTATAGCCATTGTAATGTTGCAGCACGATTAACTTTATTTTAAAAAATCAATTTAGTGTAGACTACATATACAGTGTTTATAAAGTCTACAGTCGTGTAACATCCTAGGCCTTCCCATTCACTCATCACGGACTCACTGACTCACCCACTGCAGTTCCCAGTCCTGCAAGCTCCATTCATGGTATGTGGCCTGTACAAGTCTACCATTTTTTGTCTTCTGTACTGTATTTTTACTCTACTTTTTCTAGGTTTAGATACCTACAGATATGCAAATACTTATTGTGTTACCGTTGCCTACCATTCAGGACAGTAACATGCTATCCAGGTTTATAGCCTAGGAGCAACAGTGTATCCCATATAGCCTAGTTGTGCTGGAGGTTATATATACCATCTAGGTTTGTGTAAGTGCACTCTGACGTTTGCACAGCTGATGAACTTGCCTAATTACGCATTTCTCAGAATGGATAAGGAATGCATGACTGTATATAAAGTGAAGAATCTGGCTGTGCATCCTAGTTTACCTTGACTTCAGGATTAGATCTTTCCAGTCCAGCTGCTGCTGAGCTATTGGTTCCTAATTCACCATTATCCGTGAGCATGGGATACCTCCCAGCATGGGCCCTAGTCCTCATATCATCATTAAAAACAAGGTCAATATTTTTTGCAGTGTCTTCTCTTTTAGAAATCCCTTCTAAGCTCTTGCTGTGATGAAAATGGGTTTTGGAGGAGGGGTAGGAGCAGTGGAGGCGAGAAGCCTTTTACTCCCCTGGAAGGTAGAGGGATTAGTTCCAGTCTGTTGCTTTTGGTGTTTTGTCTTTGTCCTGTTAGAGCCAGAATGACAAGTAGGTCTCAGCTCTAATGCCAACTCAGAACCTGTGGAAGTGGCAGCCTGGAGCACTGTGATGAGGATTCTGGAGCTGCCTCCAGGCTGAGCGGGAAAGAGGCTATGATCGATTAGCCATGTCTGTAAAGGGCTTGGAAAGGGACCCTAGGTCATGCACCTTGTATTTACTAATCCTGCATTAGGTGAGGTTGTCTTCTTGGAGTGATTTTTCTCCACTTTAGAGATCTGATATGCTTTAAGACATCGGCCACTTTGAAGAAGCAGGGATGAGGCTTACATTGAGCCAGAACATGTGCAGAAGAGACATTCTCATCTCCTTGGGCCAGAATCCTAGCTAAGGAGATGTGTGACATTTTAGTAAGCATTCCTGTCAGGAAAATCTCAATAACCCCTTCATCTACTTGGTGGAGGTGATCTTGGCTTTGGTCCGGGGTCAGCTTACTGGCAACATAGGACATTGTTAGAGCCATAAACCCAAGAAGAGTAGGAATCTGCAGGGTCTGGGAGAAATGGGAGTGGTTGGCTCTTTTTCTGTGTCTTTCCTCTTCTTCGCTTAAAAACAGGAGCTGTGGATTTGAGAACATGTCCTGCTTCTTGTTGCTAAATTTCTGATGATGGCTTTGTTCAGGATGCAGCATAGCATAGTGGACATTGGAGCCATAGACATTGGAGCCAAAGTGTCGGGGTTCTAGTTCTGCCACTTACTAGCAAGTTACTTAAGCATTCTGTGCCTCTGGCTTCTCGTCTGTAAAATGGGGATACCAGTAATCCTCATTTTAGAGGGTTGCTCTGAAGATTGAGTTAATTCCCATCTAGAGTTTGGAACTGTGCCTAACTCCTAGTATATGCTGTACAAGCATTTTTTTTTTTTTTTTGGAGATGGAGTATACAAATACAAATTGTTATACAAATTAATATACAAATTTGTACTGTAAGTTATTATTTGTTAATTTGTGTATTAGTTACCTAATTCTATGTAACAAATCACCCCAAAACTTAATGACTTAGAACAATAATTATTTATTCTCTCTCATTGGGTCAAGGAATTTGGGAGTGGCTTGGCTAAATGGTTCTGGGTTTTCTCACGTGGTTGCAAACAGATGTCAGCCAGGGCTGTCGTTATCTAAAGGATTGAAGGTGTTTCTCTCATATGATTGGCAAGTTGGCGTTCGCTGTTGGCAGAAGACCTCAGTTCTCCACGTGGGTCTCCACAGGCCTCCTTGTGTGTCTTGTGTGTCTTCATAGTATGGTGGTTGGCTTCCTCCTGAGTAAGCAATCTGGGAGACCAAGGCAAATATTGCAGAGCCTTGTATATGTGTGAATGTAGTCTTGGAAATCTCATAAACAGAAGAGTAATATGATTTTGAGAGATTGCTGCGGCTGCTGGTTTGATAATAGATCAGAAGACAGCAGGGATAGAAGCACTTTTTGACTGTCCGGTTTGTTCCGGTACTTTCCCCCTTGACCAGCACAGCAGGCCTCGAGCTGATTATTACTGTCCTCATTTTACGCATCAGAACCTGACTCAGAGATGGCAGGTTACTTGCCATCAGAGCCAGGATTCTACCAGGACTGCCCAGCTTCAAAGCCGTGGACACACCTACTTGTCAGGATACCCACCACCCACAGCTTACAAGGGGGAAAACAGATTCTGCGAAGGATCTTAGTTCCCTTATACCTTCAAGTCCGGATGGGGAGCCTCAGAGGGCAGAGAGGTACTCATGGGTCAGATAAAGGATTGCAGTGAGGAAGGGGTGACCGTAGCAGCTGCCATAGCTGTGGGAAGATAGAGGGACTGGGGCAGAGTTTGGAAGGTGTTAGGGAGTAGAAGGATGCAGCCTGGGGAGAGCCCCTGCAATTGGCTTAGGCTCTCCAAATTAGAACCTCTGAGGTCAGGGAAATTCTTGGTGTTATTTATTATACCCTAGAGAGCTCCATGCAAAGGAAGTGGGACCACCCACTTGGGCTGGAGTACCTTGCAGGAGTAAAATAAATGAAATTGATCAGTATATATGTCAGTAAGAATGGAGCTAAAAAATATGATGTTAGGAGGCCGGGCGCGGTGGCTCAAGCCTGTAATCCCAGTACTTTGGGAGGCCGAGGCGGGTGGATCACGAGGTCAGAAGATCGAGACCATCCTGGCTAACACGGTGAAACCCCGTCTCTACTAAAAAATACAAAAAACTAGCCGGGCGAGCTGGCGGGCGCCTGTAGTCCCAGCTACTCGGGAGGCTGAGGCAGGAGAATGGCGTAAACCCGGGAGGCGGAGCTTGCAGTGAGCTGAGATCCGGCCACTTCACTCCAGCCTGGGCGACAGAGCGAGACTCCGTCGCAAAAAAAAAAAAAAAAAAAAAAAAAAAAAAAAAATATGATGTTAGGGGGGAAAAGAACTGCACTGCAGAATTGATTATTTAGTATGATACCATTTATGTAAATTAAAATAATACAAAACAGTTCCGTATATAGTCCTTGGTGTCTGTGTGTGTGTGTGTGTGTGTGCGCGTGCGCACGCACATAAACATCTCAAAGTATAAAAGTGGAACTGGCCAGGCACAGTTGCTCATGCCTGTAATCCCAGCACTTGGGGAGACTGAGGCAGGAGGATTGCTTGAGCTCAGGAGTTTGAGACCAGCTTGGGTATCATAGTAAGCCTCAGTCTCTACAAAAATTTGTTTTTCATTAACCAGGCATGGAGGCATGCACCAGAGTAGTCCCAGCTACTCTGGAGGCTGAAGTGGGACGATTGCTTGAGTCTGGGAGGTCATGGGAAGATTGCTTGAGTCTGGGAGGTCATGAGGCTGCAGTGAGCTACGATCATGCCACTGCACTCCAGACTGGGCTATAAAGTGAGACATGTTGTATTAGTCCGTTTTCACATTGCTGATAAAGATATACCCAAGACTGGGCAGTTTACAAAAGAAAGAGATTTATTTGGACTTACAGTTCTACATGGCTGGGGAAGCCTCACAATCATCGCAGAGGATGAAAGGCGGTGGCAAAAGAGAATGAGGAGGAAGCAGAAGTGGAGACCCCTGATAAATCCATCAGATAAATCCATAAGAAGTGAGACTTATTCACTATCACAAGAATAGCACAGGAAAGATGATTCAGTTACCCACACTGATTCAGGAACCTCCCATTGGGTCCCTCCCACAACACGTGGGAATTCTGGGAGATACCATTGAAGGTGAGATTTGGGTGGGGACACAGCCAAACCATATCACCTGTTTCCAAAAAAAGAAAAAAAAAGAGGACCAAAGAAGATACACAGCACACTTATGACAGTGAGTGTCCTGGAGAGAAACGGGAGCGAGGATCAAAAGAGAGTAGGACTTTATCTGTAATGTTTTGTTTCTGTTGTTTTTGTAGTTTTATTTGTTTGCTGTGGTTTTTTTAATAAGAAAGAAGCTTGAAGGCCGGGCACGGTGGCTCACGCCTGTAATCCCAGCACTTTGGGAGTCCGAGGTGGGTGGATCACAAGGTCAAGAGATCGAGACCATCCTGGCCAACATGGTGAAACCCTGTATCTGCCAAAAATACGAAAATTAGCTGGGTTGTGGTGGCGGGTGCCTGTAATCCTAGCTACTCAGTAGGCTGAGGCAGGAGAATCGCTTGTACCTAGGAGGTGGAGGTTGCAGTGAGCCAAGATCGCACCACTGCACTCCAGCCTGGGCGACAGAGTGACTCCGTCTCAAAAAAGAAAAAAAAGAAAGAAGCTTGAAGCAAATCTAACAAAATAGAAACAGTTGTTAATTCTGGTGGCAGTGCAAGTAATTGTATTCTTTGTCTTTGTCCTTTCTGGAATAAAAAAACTCTAATTTTAAAACATGTTTAAAGTAAAAGGAAAGAAAGAGTTTGTGACCTAAGGTTGCTGGATCTCAGCTGTATGAAGGTTGAGAAGGAGGATGCAGTGGAGGACTGAAGGCAAAATTCCTGTTCCCCCAAGCCTGTCACCCATGTGGCACTGTGGCCACCTGCCTGGAGGACAATCAAAGTGATTCTTGATTCTTCTGAACCTGAAGATCAACCCTGATGGACTGTCTTTGAAGGCACTGGTCATGGAGAAAGGACTTCCCTGCTGAGAGCCAAGGCAAGAGAGACGAGATCCCAGGACCTGAAGGCCAATCTGTAAAAGGGTTGAATAGTCAAAATTGGGTGTGTCTTCACAAAGGACAAATGACAGATCCTTTTGATAGAAAGGTATGAGGTCAAAGACAAAAAGCCTTTATTATTATATTTTCTCCTTTTTTTTTTTTAAGAGACAAGGCCTCCCTCTGTCACCCAGGCTGGAGTGCTATGGTGCTATCAAAGCTCACTAACCTCCAACTCCTGGGCTCAAGCAATCCACCCACCTCACCCTCAGCCTGTAGCTAGGACTACAGGTGCACACCACCATGCCCAACTAATTTTTAAATTTTTTGGAAAGATGGGGTCTCACTGTGTTACCCAGGCTGGTCTTGAACTCCTGGGCTCAAGCAGGCCTTCCACTTTGGCCCCCCAAAGTGCTAGGATTATGGGTGTGAGCCACCACACTGGTCATGTTCTGTCCCGTTAGACATAATATGTGTTTAATATACAAGACAGGAAATCAAAAGGAAGGAAATAAAAATCACCCCAAATCCTATCATTCAGGGTCACTGCTATTAATGTTTTGGCAAATAATTGATTCAGATCTTTTTTGATTGATTTTTTTAAAAAGGAAATTATAGGTTCCATACTGTTTGTAACTTGTTCTTTTTATTTAACACTATATCATGAATACTCTTCTGTATCATACTCTTCTTTCAAATATTTTTAAATGGCTGTCTGGGATTTCATTGTTGTCTACTGTTCCATAGACTATATAATCACAGTTCGTAAATGATGAATATTTAGATTAGGTTGGATTATATGACGTTGTATTTTAGGTAAAAAATTGTCAAATTGGCAGTTTCATATGGTCTAACCAAATATGTTGTCCAGTGTTTCACTGTTATAAACAACACAATGAGAAATCCTAAAGGCAAATCTTTGCACATAGCCTTGATTAATTCCTTAGATAAATACCTCGAAATGAATTGTTGAACAAAATATCAAATTTCAAATAAAGACAGGATCTGACAGGGTTGGAATTAGGGTGAGGCAAACTATCTATGCACAGAGCCAAATCCTGTCTTTATCTTAATTTCTTTTTTTTTTTTTTTTGAGACAAAGTCTTGCTCTTGTCGCCCAGGCTGGAGTACAATGGCGCGATCTCGGCTCACTGCAACCTCCACTTCCCGGGTTCAAGTGATTCTCCTGCCTCAGCCTCCCGAGTACCTGGGATTACAGGCGCCCACCACCACGCCCGGCTAATTTTTGTATTTTTAGTAGAGATGGGGTTTTACCATGTTGGCCAGGCTGGTCTTGAACCCCTGACCTCAGGTGATCTGCCCACCTTGGCCTCCCAAAGTGCTGAGATTACAAGCATGAGCCACCACGCCTGGCCATTTATCTTAAATTTTAATATTTTGTTCATTAAGAATTTTTTGCATTAATTTTGATTTTTAAAAATACTTCATTAAAATATTATGTACTTAATTACTGAGTTTTTGGGGGTCCCTTTACATTTGCACCTGAGGTGAATGCCTCACTTGCATTACCCTGAAGGTAATAATCGCAGTACCTTTTAGAGTCGTTAAGATGAATCAATCTTTTGTAAATCTCAGAACACTGTCCATAGTAAGTGTGTTCAATAAATGTTACGTACATCTCCACTAAAACAGCATTGATTTTCTTGTGTGCAACAAGCACTAACCTAGAAGCTGGTTTACAAGGATGAGTAAGATCCAGTTCCTGCCCTCAAGTTGCTCAGCCCTGTAAGGGACCAAGTGAGTGTGGGAAGGGCTGCGGGGACCATGGCAAGGCGTGTGCTGAGTATAGCACAGTCTTGGTCAGCTTCACTGAGGGCTGAATCTTTGAAGATGAGCACATGCTTGGTGGACACGGAAAGGAACATCAGGTAAGGGGTGTGGCCTAAGCAAAGGCTTGGCGTAGTAACCCCAATTACATCTTATAGGGTCATCTCATAGGGTCATCTCATGGGGTCATAGCCTGAATGGAGGGGGACTAGGCCGAGAAATAAGACTGGGCTGTTGGGGGAAGAGACTGCAGCTTCACCCGAAGCTGGTATTTATTCTGTTCCCAAGCCACACAGACTACAGGAGAGTCCAGCCTAGAATAACTTAGTCATGTTCCCAGGGGCGCCCCCCCACCATGCAACAGAAATAATGGTGCCTAGTATTGATTTATTTTTCTTATTTTTAAAATTTTGTATTGTAGTAAAATACATATAAGATAAACTTTACCATCTTAACCATTTTTAAATGTACAATTCAGTGGCATTAAAGACATTCACATTGTTGTGTGACCATCACTACCATTCATCTACAGAGCTCTTTCATCTTCCCAAACTCAAACTCCATGCCCATTAAACACTAACTCCCCATTTCCCCTCTCCCTAGCCCTTGGAGGCCACTATCCTACTTTCTGTCTCTGTGACCGTGACTACTCTAGGTACCTCATATAAGTGGAATCCTGTAATAAGTGGAATCCTGTAAGTGATGTCTTTTGTGATGGCTCGTTTCATTTAGCGTAGTGTCCTCAGTGTTCATCCATGTTGTAGTGTGTGTCAGAATTTCCTTTTTTAAAGGCTGAATAATAAATACTCCTATGTATGTCTATACTATATTTTGTTTATCCATTCATCCATCAGTGAACCTCCCGGGGTGCTTCAGCCTTTTGGCTAATGTAAATAATGGTGCTGCAAACACGGTGTACAAATATCTGTGCAAGACACTGCTTTAGGTTCTTTTGGGTGTATATGCAGAAGTGGAATTCCTGGATCATATGGTAATTCTATTTTTAATTTGTTGAAGAATCACCGTACCTTTTTCTTACCATTTTTTGCTGGATAAGGGAGCTGAGGCATCCAGCACAGTGCCCACGCCTAGAAAGTGTACAATGAACGTTGTTGACTGGATGAGGCTCATGGAAGTTGAATCACTTGCCCAAGGTCCCAGAGTTGGTGTCAGATTTGGGGAACAGCCAGATTAGAATCCAGAGGGCAACTCTAGGGCCCAAAGGCTCTTTACCTGCAGGTTGTACAGCTCCCTGAGAGGGCCTGGCTCCATCAGTTTCATGATGTCTTCTCTTCCCTTTCCTCCCCTTGGGGAAGAAGCTGAGGTTATAACCCTTAGGGGAGCCCCCACTGCCTTCACTGCAATGAGTTGCAAAGGTGGCCAAACTGCTCATAGCTAATAAAAACACGGAGTCTTCACCACATGCCCACAGCAACGCCCAAGACCAGGGCAGCAGCTGCTGTGCACCAACCCAACTGTGCTGCAGATTGCTTTTCGTTAGCTGTTCCTTGTATACCCAGTGGGCAGAGTCCGTGATTGTACTTGACCTCCACAGTGCCTGGTCCATGGTGAGCACTTGGGGACTCTGCAGTGATTGAACCTACAGGGCCTACTGTGTGTCACACCCAGAGCAAAAAGCTTGACACATTCTCTGATTTAATGCAGTGAACTAGGAACTGTCAGTATCTCCATTTTGCAGATGAAAAAACTGAGACTCAGAGAGGGTGTGACAGCTAATCAGTCACAGTGCTAGGATATAGAGCAGGCTTCTGGGTTCCTAACCACACAGGCATATTAAACAGGAGGAGGACCTCATTCAGCTCCAGACCTTGTTAGGTGTGCAGGGTCCCACTCAAAGCCCCCAAAGAACTCTGGATTGGGATGGAGGAAAAGGATGAGAGGAAAAGAGGGACAGTTGCAAAGCTGGTGGACCCAATGCTCTGCTTGACTGCCCTCCCCGCTTTCAATGTTCTGTGAGCCTGGTGGTGGAAATCTCTCTCCTTTGTTGCCAGCAGGGCTGGAGGCTGCATCCCTGTGTAGTCATGACACCAGCCGAACCCTCCACTCCTGGGTTTCATGTGTTCATGTGACCCCAAGAAGTGGCTTGTTAAAGAACTCTGACGTCAGCCTTTCTCCATCCCAGCACACAGGCATGTGCCATTTCTGAGACCTGATATTTTACAAGCCTGTATTGAAGGACCCAATACAGTCTCCCATTACTCCAGACACAGTCCTCTGCCCAAGGGTGGGTGCTGGGTAGGAGCTGAGACTGTCCCCAGGGCCTGTCTAAACCCCAAGTAACCATAATGGTCATTAAAGAAGCAACACTCATTTTGAAATTGCCTCCTGCTGGTATTTGCATGCACAGAGCACTTCAAAGACTAAGTGTTAGGATTATGAATTTTCATATGTTTCATTGTGGGGTTTGTCCCAAAGAACCTATGAGAAACGTCAGACTTGATGAAGAGGATGTCTGCACTAGCTGGACTTTGTTTTCTTTATGTGAAGACAACTCAAGTTGCGTGGTGAGGTTTCATCACTTTCAGAGGGGCTTGTAACCTGGGACCACCCGCGTCCCCTGGAGGCGATTCCTTGCATAGTTCCCTTGCACGCTGCCCACGTAGACACTGTGTTGAGTGGCACTGGAGTACACAGGCCTGGAGTCAACCAGATCTGGATTCGAGTCCCCGACTTTCCTCGTCTCCTATTGTTCCCTCCACTCACTGTGCTCCTTCCACACTGCCCTCCTTTCTTTCCAACAAGACCAACAGGCCCTCAAGTTGTCCTGCCCTGGGCCCTTTGCACAGGCCATCCTCTCTGCCTACAACACCCCCAGCTCCTCAGATCTGACCAAGGTTGGCTCCTCTCCCCAATCCTCTCCAGCCTGTACCTTGCTGTGTTGCCTTCCCCACGGTGATCACCCTCGGAAATGATTTTTTTAGGGTTCCCTTTTATAAAGATAATGTGAACATGAGCCCTGTATCTGCTCTAAGTGCAGGCTTAAGAATTTGTCTTATTTATTTATTTGAGACAGAGTCTCACTCTGTTGCCCAGGCTGGAGTGCAGTGGTGCTATCTTGGCTCACTGCAACCTCTGCCTCCCGGGTTCAAGCAATACTCCTGCCTCAGCCTCCTGAGTAGCTAGGATTACAGGTGCACACCACCACACCTGGCTAATTTTTGTATTTTCAGTAGAGACGGGGCTTCACCATGTTGGCCAGGCCGGTCTCAAACTCCTGACCTCAAGTGATTCTCCCACCTTTGTCTCCCAAAGTGCTGGGATTACAGGCGTGAGCCACTGCGCCTGACCAAAATGATTTTTTATGCGTTCTTTACTGCTCTCCATCCCACCTCTTCCACTAGCATCACAGCCCGTGAGGGGCAAGGCCATCTGTGGTGTTCACTTCTGTACCACCAGATCAGCCCCTGCCATGCAGACACCTGTAAATTTGTGCATTTACCATGGAGCAAGTGATCTCACCTTTCTCAGACTTGGTTTCTTCATCAATAAAATGAGCATGATTATGGTCACAGAATTACATGAAAAGAGACACTGTGCACACGTTAGTGCATCTTGGAACAGAACAAGCACATCACAAATGATGGATCATTAATGTCGTTCACTTGAGTTCCTTGAGCATATCAGGGAGTGCACCTGTTTAGCTGCATCAGGGCCTGGACAGTACCTGGCACTTGGTGGGCACACAGTAAATGTTGCCTGAATCGGAGAGAGGCTGGGCAGTATTGATATGGCTGCAGTTTCTTTGCTTACTTGGCCCTTCATAGTCTGCATCACCCATGTCGTGGTTGCTAGGATGTTGGTTTGTCTGCCATGGTCACACTTGGCCTATTACAAGTCCTGACTCTTGGGCTCAGGCTGGTGAGGAGCTTTGCGTAATGTGCCAGGGAGCTTTTCCAAGGTAGGAAAGATAGGAGGGTAGTCATCACAAGGATGAAGACCACCAATGCTGGAATCTAGCTGTCTGGGTTCAAATTTAGCTCTACCACTTACTAGCTGTGTGACCTCAGGCAAGTAACTTAACCTCTCTATGCCTCATACCTACATCACAGGGTAGTTAAGAAGATTTGATTATTTACTCTAAGTGGTGCTGTTAGAATGGTGCCCAATACTTAGTAAGTGCTGCATTCATTTTGTTTGTATTATTATCCCTCTTCTTTCTCAGCTTCCCTGTGTCATGTATTCATTCATTTAAGATATATTCATTATGCACCTACTATGTGTCACAAACTGTACAAGGGACTGGCAAATCAAAGATGAACAAGAACAACATTCTGGCTCCTGTCTTCAAGTTGCTTACAGTAAGGTGGGAATTGGTGATAACAGAGGTGCGGATAAATACCAGGAGAGGGTGTGCTTAAGAATGATTTGGCACATCCTTACCCATCCTGATTTGGAAAAATGGATTCCTGCCTTTTGGTGCTCACACTTGCCCTGCTATACAATCTTTGACCCTCTCCTGAGACTAGACTCGACTTCTCAGGGCTGGACCGCCTCCTTATCTTCCCCCAAACACCTGCTGCAGTTCCTTGAGAAGGGGATGCCTGCTCTTCAGGGACAAGGAAGCAGAGGCACCACCTCAATGCCAGCAGCCAGGCCATCCTGCCACCCTCCAGACTCCAGAGGCAAGTGGGCCCATCAGCAGCAGCAAGGAGAGAGAGATCAATGCACCTGTCTCAGGAGCTGCACACAGGAGCTCCCAGCAGCGGGTCAGCTTCGGGGCTGTAACTTCCAGTTAAGTCACCCCGTGTGGCGTGTGCAGACAAAGGTGACACTGGGGAGCCAGAGCCAGGAGGCTTTTACACATGGCTGCTCACTCATGACAAATAATGCTCCTGGGTGGAAAACTTGCCACCCACCCTTGGCAGGACTCTGAGGCCTCCACTGAGCACCCGCTTAGGTACAGGAGCCTCTCATTCAGCAAAATGCTGTGACTTGCGGCTTCATAATATGGTGAATTCTGGTTCCACAACTTACTAGCTGTGTGAATTTGGGCAAAGTATACCTCTGTTCTGTTTCCTCAGTCGCAAAATGGGGACTGATATGGTTTGGCTGTGTCCTCACCCAAATCTCTTCTTGAATTGTAGTTCCCATAATCCCCATGCGTCATGGGAGGGGCCAGCTGGGAGGTAATTGAATCATGGTGGTGGTTCCCCCATGCTGTTCTCTTTACAGCGAGTGAGTTCTCATGAGATCCAATGGTTTTGTAAGGGGATTTTGACCCCCTTCGCTTGGCACTTCTCTCTCCTGCCGCCATGTGAAGGACGTGTTTTCTTCCCCTTCTGCCATGATTGTAAGTTTCCTGAGGCCTCCCCAGCCATGCACAACTGTGAGTCAATTAAACTTCTTTCCTTTGTGTTACCCAGTCTGGGGCAGTTCTTTGTAGCAGCATGAGAATGGACTGATACAGGGACTATAAAAGTGCCTGCTGTGGGAATAGGATTGTTGGGAGTATCAAATGAGATTACACCTCTGAAATGTGTAGTATCGTGTGTGCCTTTCTCATCATTACTGTTGTCATTATTGTCATCTTCCAGGAGCAGTGAGGTCGTGCCGATAAACCACACATGGAAGTAGGATGACTTCCATTTAAGAAAGATACTTTAATTTTCATGCCACACTGTCAATTTTGCACCTGCACAATGTACCATCGTCTACATTTCCATTGTAGACACCACTGTAGCTGGGGCTGTGGCAGTCACATGGAGGAAGGGCCTGTTTGACCCTCAGAGAAAGAGGGTTTTGTGAGGACACCAGAGAACTGGAACTGCAGTTGAAAGGGGAGGAAGCTGAGCCCCCATCTCCATCTGTCCCTCAGGGACGGTGCCATCTCTCACACAGAGTCTCTTCGTCTTCTGGGTACACACCCCCTACCCCTCACTAGCCCTGGCTTTTCCACACTTCTGCTGGCACATGGCATGCAATCATAGTGACCCCAACCCAGATCTGCCTCATGGCCCCTCAGCTCAGCTTCCTGGTCTGACTCCCCCACCTGCCCCAGTGCAACCAGTTTCCCACTTCTCAAAAGAGCCTCTGTTGGCTGTGGCCTACCCTGCTGAGCCAGGTCAAAGAGGTTAAAGATCGCTCTTTAACCAGCATCTGGCTGGGTTGCCTTTGGGTCAGGTGCCCAGCCTGGGCAACTCGCTGTGGCCAGGTACTCAGAACCACAGGGCACAGAACTCATAGGGTAGGACAGCAAAGAGTAGGGCATGGGGGACAAGTGCAGAATCCTTTAAGAAAGGATAGATGAGGGAACTTTCTGGAGTGATATTACTGCTCCATTTCTTGGTAGGGATTTGGACTACACAGGTGTATGCACTTACCAAAATTCATCCAAAGGCACTCTTTTTTTTTTTTTTTTTGAGACAAAGTCTCACTCTTGTAGCTCAGGCTGGAGTGCAATGGAGTGATCTCAGCTCACTGCAACCTCTGGCTCCCAGGTTTCAAGTGATTCTCCTGCCTCCTGCCTCTGGAGTAACTGGGATTACAGGCGCCTGCCACCACGCCCGGCTAATTTTTGTATTTTTAGTAGAGATGGCGTTTCACCATGTTGGCCAGGCTGTTCTCAAACTCCTGACATCAGGCAATCCGCCTGCCTCGGCCTCCCAAAGGGCTGGGATTACAGGCATGAGCCACCGTGCCTGGCCAAAGGCACTCTTAAGATTTGTTCATTTTACACACACATATTATAACTCCTACTTAATAATATGCATGCGAAGTGTTTGAGTGAAGTATACTGAGATCTACGGCTTCCTTTGAAGTGCACCAAAAAATCAAGATGGGTTGATTGACAGATGAAAGGGTGGATAGAGGAGAGCTGCATGATCAAGCAAATAGAGCAAAATGTTAACAGTGGAATCCAGATGGATGTTCACTATACAACTCTTTCAACCTCTCAGAATGTTTGAAAAATTTTATAATAAAATATAAATGTTTTAATAAAAATGAAAGGGAGTGTGAGCAGACAGGTCTTGACTGGCATCTCCACACAATTTGCCCTCTTTCCAGTCAAAAACATAGGACCCTTCTGCCCCAGGCCTGCCACAGAACACTCTGCATCTTCTTGACCAGTGTAGCTCCCATCAGTGAATGAAGGGACTTTCCAGGACATATGAGTCATTCACCATTCCTGGTTTTCCAGATCAAGTCCCCACACACCTCACCATGGTTTGTGGCTCTGCCCACTGTTGGTCTATCTTTGTGCAATTACAACTCTGCATCACAACCTTCACTTTCATAGGGCCCCTCTGAGCATCTTTTGTACAATTGCCATTGACATCATTGTATCTCCACTGTGTGAAATACATCCCAGAGAGAAAATCCCTGTTGGTTCCCTGGGCACAGGAGCCTCAGGTCTGGTTGTTGTTGCAGGCCCAGCACAGTGGCCTAGCCAGATGCTCAGTAAGTGTCTACTGGCTAAATGCAAGGATGAGTGAATTGTAGAATTCAGTGCAAGAAAGAAGCATTTCTCTCCTGGCGGATGGGTAATCTTCCTTTTTAGCAAACAGAACCGAGCAGCACACAGCGTTTCCCTTTTGGTGCAATATAGCAATTACAACTGCTCCGGTAGCCTGAGCTCCCTCACTGGAAGTGGGAGGGGTACCTGCTCCCTCCCTTACACGTCTCTGAGTTTTTTGTCTCCCTGTGACTAATGCTCCAGGGAATACATAATAAATAAGTGAACAGAAATCAAGTCCAACCTCCAGGGAGGTTAAGTGACTTGTCCAAAGGCAAACAGCCATCTGCTGGCCAGCACAGCCAACACAGAGCCCACCTTTCCTACCTGCACTTCTTTCTCCTGGACCACACTGCCTCTTGGGTTCAGATTTGAGGTGAAAACACAGCTTGGAAATTATGCAGCTGCCTCTGAGTGAGATACGCTAACCAAAAATCCTAACTGCAGGACTTAAATCCTGTAGAAAATTCTCCTCTTGATCCTCGTCTGGGTATTTGGTGACTAATTCTGAGGACTCAGAGAAAACCCTCCATAGCACCAGGAGCTCTGAATTCTCCCTCAAGCTTCTCAAGTCCTCAAAAACCGAAGTGCTAAGAACTGAACGTGTTTCTTGGGATCAGTGACCCTCCAAGTCCAAAGCAAACTAACAGTGTCTGCCACTGCCTAGCTTAATTCTTTGTGCACTGCTTTCCAGCAGGGACTGAAAGAAGGGCCAGTCAAATCTAGGAAGTGACCTGGACAGCCGCCTAGTGGCCTAATTTACAGGGGAGGAAGTGAAGGTCAGGAGAGAGTATCATTTGTTTAAAGTTGCACAGCTTGTTTGGACAGACTAGGGCTAGAATCCAGGCCTCCTGGCTTCCAGCATCCCGGCAGGACTCTTCCCACTACCCTCTGCTGCCTCTTTAAAAAGCCACAGGGCACTTGTTCTGCATTAAGGCAAACCAGAAGGCAGTTGGAACAGGCTGACAGCCCACAGCAAAGAAACCTCTGATGCAATTGGTGGTGAATGAATTTTAGTGGGGATGCTACCAAACCCGACGCCCGTTGACACAGGAGGCCCATGTGAAACAGCGGCTCTCCCAACAGTAACCCTGGCCCCCATGCTTCCCCAACACCCGGCAGGCTGGCCACGTTTCCTTCATTCATTTTGCATTGACTGAGCACGTAGCCAGTCCTGGTGAGTTGCATCCCCAGACCTCACTAGTGTACCACCTGGAATTACTCAGAGAAAATGAAATTAATGGGCCCTTCCTAGGCTATCTCTTCAAGGATCAGAACTTCCAGTCGGTTTCAATCAACCCAGAACTCTGTAGATTGGAAAATAGTTTCCACAGCGTCAGAAACTTCAAAACTCAATATGAGGTCTGGAAAAGCCAACGCCTGGAGAATGAGAGAAGCCACATGTGGACCAGGGCCATATTTGGGTCTGATGTTGGCATGGTCTGTCATCCTAGCGAGTGGATAGAGGTTTTTTTCTTCTTTTTTTTAGAGACAAGGTCTCACTCTGCCACCCAGGCTGGAGTGCAGTTGTGTTATCACAGCTCACTGCAGCCTCAACCTCCTCAATCACCTGAGCTCAAGTTATCCTCCTGCCTCAGCCTCCTGAGTAGCTAGGACTATAGGCACACACCCCCATGCCTGGCTAATTTTTTAATTTTTTGTAGAGACAGGGTCTTGCCCTGTTGCCCAGGCTGGTCTCAAACACCTGTCCTGCAGCCATCCTCCTACCTCGCCTCCCAAAGTGCTAGGATTATAGACATGGGTCACCACACTCAGTCAAATAGAAATCTCATTGTTTTCCCTTCTGGAGCCTCTGAGGGATGCTGAGGTGCTGGAGAGTCTTGAGAGTGGCAGATCTATGTGGAAGTCATCATGTAACACTTGAACTTGTATGAGGCTCAGTGAATCCATTTTGAAGTCTCTGGTTTTAAGTTTACACAACTAACAAGTCATCACGGAATGTGATGCAGGGGAGACTGGAAACCAGGGTGCTTCAGAAGGTCTCTGTGGTCAAAACTTCTGAAGGCTTCAGCTCACTGGAAGGTTCAAGACTCTACAAATCTCAGTTGCTTGTCTCAGGCCTAAGGCTTGAGAGGGTCTTGTTGGCTCGGCCTACGTCCTGTGGTTGCCCTTTGGTGGGAAGAAGTGGGCAGTCTCCACAGGGGCCTGCAAGGACTGCCCCAGCTTCCATGGTGGTGATACTGGTAGTGGGCCAGACTCCTGGATTCACCCTCCTGGTGAGGTTACCCTCAGAAACAAGAGGCAATTCCCTGGAATGAAACCCGGGTGCTCTTAGGAAGAGGATATGGATACTAGGCTTCCCAAAACAAATGCTGTCCCCAGAACCCATTGTAGACGTTGTTCTGAGTTATTTATTTATTTGGAGACAGAGTCTCACTCTGTCGCCCAGGCTGGAGTGCAGTGGCACGGTCTCACTGCAACCTCTACCTCCCAGGTTCAAGCAGTTCTCACAATTCTCATGCCTCAACTTTCCGAATAGCTGGGACTACAGGCGCCCACCACCAGGCCCAGCTACTTTTTTTTTTTTTTTTTTTTTTTTGTATTTTAATAGAGACGGGGTTTCACTGTGTTACCCAGGGTAGCCTCATACTCCTGAGCTCAGGCGATCCACTCTCCTCAGCCTCCCAAAGTGCTAGGATTATAGGCATGAGCCACCACGCCCGGCCTGTTCTGAGTTATTTTTGTTAATGAATTTCATATGAACTATGCTTTGTTGGTCAATATCAATGATCTAATGTGTAAGGTTTTAAAAAGCAAGAGACAGTGCCACGGTGGTAGTTATTGTCACATGCCACGTATTCATCTTTCTCACCAGAACTGCAATTTGGAGATGCTCTCAAGTTTGCACTTTGACCCACACAATCTTGCCAGATCTTTGCAAGGTTCCTAGGAGGCAGCTGTTGTTTTACCGAATATGGTGTTCCCAGGAGAAGGACCCTTTGCCTCAGGAAACCAACATCTTGGATGGCCTTGCAAGCAAACAGGAAGGCGGGGGAAGAAAAAGCTATCCCAAGACATCAGAATTGAACCCCGGCTGCCTGCGGCTGGGAACAGCACAGCAGGGACAGACTCCCAGAATCATCTGTGTTTGGTGCCTCTGCAGAGGAGCTGAGACAAGATGTTGGCAGGGGTTTTGCCCTTCGGTTTCACTGTTGATGGTTTTAAACTGACAAAAGCAGTTGAAAAGGTTGGAAAAATAGTAAGGCTCTCATTGACCCCAAGATGCTATGGCAGAGAGTGATTGAAAGATTCACGTTAAGAATGTGACTCTTGAAAGTGCCTCCCAGAATTCAGACTGGCTTAGGAAAATAACTCGTGTACTTCACCTCCGGGCTTGGAACCATCTCAGCCCAAATGATAATGGCCTCAGAAAATGACCAGCCCTCGAAAATGAGGGTGGAGAATGGAAATGCTATTTCAGCCTTAAATGGGAAGAATTAAGTGCTAAAACCTTCCATCCAGGTTCCATGACTGACAAGAGTTAAACTGTGTTAGAAGAAGGTAACATCACCAGGGAAGGTTCCCTGAAGCTTCAGGACCCACAGAGCTCCCTTGAGAGACATGGTTCTGGGGTGCGGCAGCCCACTGGCCAGGAGACAGGGTTTGAAGCTCAAGTGTCAAGTACACTTCTTCCAGGCTGGGCGTGGTGGTTTACGCTTATAATCCCAACAGTTTGGGAGGCCAAGGCAGGAGAATTGCTTGAGGCCAGGAGTTCAAAACCAGCCTGGGCAACATAGTAAAACCCCGTTTCTATGACAAATTTTAAAAAGTTAACTGGGCATAGTGGCATATGCCTGTAGTTCCAGCTAACTTGGGAGACTGAAGCAGTAGGATTGCTTGAGCCTAGGAGGCAGAGGTTGCAGTGAGCCGAGATCACGCCACTGCACTCCAACCTGCGTAACAGAATGAAACCCTGTCTCAAAAAATAAAGTAAAATAAATTTTTTTGTGGGAACATTTGAAGTTTATCCCCAAAACTCTTATCTAATAAGCGCCCCTCCCCGGCTTATTAGATAAGAGGGAGACTTGGCTCTGACTTTCCAAGTCTCTAGGCTGGGTGGCTCCCAGTAGACCAGCTATTCATAGAGCTGACTTGACAAGGACACAACCCAGTGAGGCCAGGGTCTGTCCCCACCCACCCTGCTCTTGGTCAGAACAGTGGGAAAGGCACCTTCTTCCACAGACATGCACCAAGCCCTGACCTTGAGCCAGCCTGCCAGGCCTCTCTGCTGCACTCACCGACCACCAGGCACAGGCACTCAGGAGGAGAGTGAGTGGGGTGGAGAAAGACAATCCTCACCTCTGCCAGGAAGGGCTCGAAGTCACGTGGAACAGGAGTTCTACCCCCTGGACTTCAGTCCTTCTTCACTGGCTGTGTCGCCTCCCTTGACTGCCCCCATTTCTTCATCTGTAAAATGGCTCCCATGAGAATGCTCACAGGCTTATTAGATAAGAGCTCAACTGAGCAAGCGTGTGAAATTGCTTTGCAAACTGTTCAGTGCCATAAAAGCAGAAGGACCCACAGTCATTACTATAGTAGGCACCCCAAGCCCTGTTATGGGTGTGACCCCACAGGCACTGCTAACTTGGGAGGGGTTCACATACCCCTTCTGGGCACAGGCCTGATGGCATCCTGAGTCCTTCCTCAAGACAAGAACCTCAGGTGGGAAAGGGGACCTGTGGGTGGCTTTGTCTTAATTTCAACACAAGCTTAACAGTAGTTGCTAATTATGGAGCATTAACTCTGTCCCGAGGCATGCTAAGCCATTTTCCTCTCCCCATATCCATGTGGGGTAGGACCTGGGGCACAGAGGAAATGGGCACAGAGAGGTGAAGTACTTTGTACAAGGTCACACAGCTGGTGAGTGGCAGAGCCGGGACTCCTGTCCAGGTCCCCTCATTCCTGATTTAGTGCTCTTAGCTAGCATGCTGGACCACATCTTTGTTTCCCATTATGAACTCTGCCCTGAGACACAGGGGAAAAGGTGAGGCAGCTGCTTAATGCTGCTGCCCCTGCTGGGCCCTGCTCCTTCTAGGAGAGGAGCCTGAGGCCAATGCAGGCAGGGCAGGGAATGGGAGTGCCATCCCAGAGCCCCGGGGAAGGAGCACAGCTGACGCTCCTGAGCGCATCTCCGTCCTAATGACACCAAGGCAGGTCTCCTTCCATACCCTTGGCCGGTTTAATGGCCCATGGAAAGTCCTTTAAGGCTAACCTAGCCAGCCTCCTGCCCCAGTCTAGACCCAGTAGCTCTTTCTCCGTTCTCTGGGGAGATGGAGAATCATTCCCTTCTACCCACAATAACCTTTCTTATACCAAACTCACAGATCTACTTAAAGCACCTCATCCTTTTCTCATTAGTCTAGTGATGGTGGCTTCCCCCTACCAGTTTGATTTGCAGTACTCAGTGGCTAAAGTTCCTGTCGTCCCTCCAGGGTGATGACAGGGTTGGCCCATTGGGCAGCCTTTTCCCAGTGTGGAGAGTCGGATCACAGTGCTGAGAGCACAAGACCTTTTGTTAACCTTCCTCGACAAAGTGCTACACTTCCTTAATGAGCTGTAATGAGAAATGTATCTGTGGTGACAAGAAAATTAGGTGGAAGATCATTGACTGAACCTGTTAATCCCTCAATATGTGTCATGGCCTACGCTGAGCACTCTGCACATATTACAATATGTCATCCTTGCAACCTCCAAGCGGTTTTTTTTTTTTTTTCCAACCCATTTTACAGACAAGGAGGCTGAGACTGAACAGAAGTTAAGTATCTTGTCACTGATCAGATGGCCAATTGGTAGAGGGGCCAGGACCAAACTGTTCTGTCCTGCCCCAAAGCCTGGGCTTTGAACTCCTCAGCACACTGCCTCACGGCGGCAAAGAAACCCAGGTGTGGTAGGAACTGCATTGACTTCTTACTCCACCCCTTAACGTCTAAACCAGATAGAAAAGGGATTTCTTTACAGAGGTTCTGTAGATTTAAGCACTTTTCTTTCAGACAGACTACTTCTTAAACAGGCTTGGCTTTTTTCTCCCCAATCACTTCAAAATACAACTGGACAAATTCAAGCCATTTGAGTCAGTTAAGTAGTAGTTTCTTCCCTGACTAGCGTTTATTGAGCACTTATTGTATGTCAAGTACTTTGTAGTCATTGTTTTTATTTAATTCTCATAACAACCTGAAATAGGTGATGTCATTGAGAGGTGGTGCAGTATGGTGGTTAAGCATTTGGCCCTTAAAATCTGGCTACTGCTTGCCCTACTGCCTGCTAGCTGTGTGACCGCGGGCAAGTCACTTAACCACTCCGTGCCCAGTTTTCTTATTTATAAAATGATGATGATCATAGGAAAGTTATGAGGCTTAAGCGCATTAATATATGTAAAGTGCTGGAACCAATGCCTGGCTTTATAGTAAGCATTAGTTATTCCCAGGACCACGTTACTGATAAGGGAACAGGAAGATAAAGGAGCAGCTACACTGGGAGAGCTGGCATTTTCACCCAGTGAGGCCAATGCCAGAACCCACACTTTTTTTTTTTTTTTTTTTTTGAGACGGAGTCTTGCTCTGTCACCAGGCAGGAGTGCAGTGGCATGATCTTGGCTCACTGCAACCTCTGTCTCCCAGGTTCAAGCGATTCTCCTGCCGCAGCCTCCTGAGTACTTGGGACTACAGGCGTGCACCACCATTCCTGGCTAATTTTTGTATTTTTAGTAGAGACGATTTCACCACGTTGGCCAGTATGGTCTCGAACTCCTGACCTTGTGATCCACCCCCTTGGCCTCCCATCTCACTCTGTTACCTAGGCTGGAGTGTAATGGCATGATCTTGGCTCACTGCAGCCTCCACCCCCTGGGTTCAAGCAATTCTCCTGCCTCAGCCTCCCAAGTAGCTGGGATTACAGGTGCATGCCACTGTGCCTGTCCAATTTTTGTATTTTTAGTAGAGATAGGGTTTCACCATGTTGGTCAGGCTGGTCTTGAACTCCTGACCTCAAATGATCCATCCGCTTCAGCCTCCCAAAGTGCTGGATTACAGGCATGACCCACCACGCCCAGCCCTCTTTTACCTTTTTAAAAAGCCACTTTACTGAGGTACAATTTATATACCAAAAAATTCACTAGTTCTAACTGCAATTCAAGGACTTGTACTAAATTTACACTTGTGCAACTATCACCATAATCAAGTTTGGAACGTTTCTGTTATCCCAAAAGGATCCGCATGCCCATATACAGTCACTTCCCCTTCCCACCCCCAGCCCTAGGGAACTACTAATTTACTCTCTGTCTCTATGGATTTGCTTTTTAGGGGAGACATGTTATATAAATGGAACCTACAATATGCAGTCTTTTGTGACTAGCTTCTTTCACATTACCTGATTTTTTAAATGTTTATTTACTTTTAAAGAGGGGGGACTCATCTTGTTGCCCAGACTGAATTTGAACTCCTCGGCTCAAGGGATCCTCCTGCTTCAGCTTTCCAAGGAGCTGGGATTTCAGGCACAGGACAGCGCACTGGCTCACATGATATTGAGGTTCACCCGTGTTGTAGTTTATATTAGTAGTCTGTTCATTTTTATTGATGAATAATATTCCATGGTATGGATATGCCTCATATTTTTTCATTCACCAGATGATAGACATTTGGATTTTTTTCCACCTTTTGATCTTTATGAATACCTTTTAAAATTTTAATAATCTATTATGAAAAAATTTAAACATACAATGAACCCCCACAGGCCCATCAACCACCTCAACATTTAACATTGGCCGGGTGCCATGGCTCACGCCTGTAATCCTAGCACTTTGGGAGGCTGAGGCGGGTGGATTGCTTGAGCTCAGGAGTTTGAGACCAGCCTGGGCAACATGGTGAAACCCCACCTCTACCAAAAATACAAAAATTAGCTGGGTGTGGTGGTGCATGCCTGTAATACCAGCTACTTGGGAGGCTGAGGCAGGAGGATCACTTGAGCCGGGGTGGTTGAGACTGCAGTGAGCTGAGACTGTGCCCCTGCACTTCAGCCTGAGGGGCAAAGTGAAATTGAGACTCTGTCTCAAAAAAAAAAAAAAAAAAAAAAAAAATTAACATTAACATTTTGCTCTTGTTCTTTCGTTGAAACCACTCATATTTTTTTCTGGAGTATTTAATTTCTCGTAGGTAATA
Source organism: Rhinopithecus roxellana (assembly GCF_007565055.1). Lineage (NCBI taxonomy): Eukaryota > Metazoa > Chordata > Mammalia > Primates > Cercopithecidae > Rhinopithecus > Rhinopithecus roxellana. The sequence goes on along the minus strand of NC_044553.1, from coordinate 83,580,416 downwards.
TATTAATCAGGTTCTAAGTCCAAGGAGTATAAGAAGGTATTCCTTTCACTCTGGAAAGTCCTATCCCCCATCTGCTCAGTTCTCAGTTCCCTCCAACCACCGTTTCATTCATGGAAACTTCCAGAATTTCTTTATGCATATCATTACCAGTCCATTCTTGGATTGCTGTAAGGAAATACCTGATGTTAGGTAATATATAAAGAAAAGAGGTTTCACTGGCTCTCAGTTCTCCAGGCTGTACAGGAAGCATAAAGCCTTCTGCTTCTGGAGCTGGCCTCAGGAAACTTCCACTCATGGGAGAAGGTAAAGGTGGTGTGTGCCACTTCACATGGCCAGCATAGGAGGAAGAGAGAAGAGGGAGGAGGTGCTACACACTTTTAAACAACCAGATCTCGTGAGAACTCACTATTATGAGAACAGCACAAAAGGGGATGGTGTTAAACTATTTGTAAGAAATCTCCCCCATGATCCGATCACCTCCCTCCAGGCCCCATCTCCAACGCTGGGGATTACAATTCAACATGAGATTTGGGTGGGAACACAGAGCCAAACCATATCACATAAGCAAGAAAATATAAATATATAGTCTTGGTCAGGTGTGTTGGCTCATGCCTGTAATCCCAGCACTTTGGGAAGCCGAGGTGGGCAGATTACTTAAGTTCAGGAGTTCAAGACCAGCCTGGGTAACATGGCAAAACCACATCTCTACAAAAAATATAAAAATTAGCCTGGCATGGTGGCACACACCTGTAGTCCTAGCTACTCAGGAGGCTGAGATGAGAGGATTGCTTGGACCTGGGAGGCAGAGGTTGCAGTGAGCCAAGATCACACCACTGCACTCCAGCCTGTGTGGGAGAGCCAGACCCTGTCTCAACACAAAATAAAACTAGATAGATAGATAGATAGATAGATAGATAGATAGATAGATAGATAGATGATAGATAGATAGAGAGATGTCTTTTCTCACCTTTTATACAAAAGATAGCATATTACATATACTGTTTTGCACCTTGATTTCTTTTTCACTTAATAGTATAGCTTGGAAATCTTTCCATATCAGAAGACAGCTTTCTCATTCTTTTATTTACATTTTACAGCTACATATTATTTCATTGTGTAGCTATACCATAACTTATTCAATCAGCCACCTACTGATGGACATTTGGACGATTTCCAGTCTTTTACTCTTAACAGGCAGTGCTGTGGTTCATTGCCTTGTACATACGTCATTTATCATGCAAAACATCTCTAGGATACATTTCCTAAAAAGGAATTGCTGGGTGAGAGAGTATGTCCATTTGTAGCATTTGTAATTTTCACTGATTTGCCCTCTTTGGCAGTTGTATCAGTTGACACTCCCAGCAGCTGTACACACTTGCAAGTTCTTGATTTCCTATTGCCTCACCAATAGAGTGAGTTATCGAACCTTTTAACTGTTACATAATAGTTCTGTTTTTCAGCTTTTGCCTCATTTTCTTTCTTTCTTTTACTTTCTTTGCTTTAGTTTATACATTTTTATGTTAAGAATTTTTGAATGGGCTATTCTTGTACACCTTGACTCATGTTTTAAGGCTTTTTAAAATAACAGCTTTAATGAAGCATGATTCACATACTATACAATTCACCCATTAAAGTGTACCAGTTCGTGGTTTTCAGTACTTAACTCACTTTTAATGCTCATCCTCAACCTTTAAGAGTATTTTTTTTAATTACGTTAGTATTATGTGTTCAGAAAAGCTGAAAAAACAAACTACAAAGAAACACATAACACTTTCACTTAGAGATATCCACTGTTAACATTTTTTTAAAACAAAAATAATACCATATTGTAGATCATATGCTGAGGTTTGCTTTTATCATTCTCAGTTCTTCTGTCTCTCAATTATGTGTTCAGCCTGTAGGTCTTCTAGTGACATAATCATCAGTGATGATAACAATAGCAGTAGTAGCAATAATAGTATCGACTTACTGAGAGCTTATTATGTGCCAGGCACTGTATCTTACATACTTTATGTGCTCTACCTCAATTAATCCTTGAAACTGTTTGTTGGTCAGTAGTGTACTCATCCCTATTTTACAGCTACAAAAACTGAGGCTCAGAGAGGTTAAGTAATTTGCCTTGTGTTAAACAGGTAGCAAGTGAAAGAACTAAGGTTTGAACACTCATCTATGCAACTTCAAAATCTCTAGTCACTCAGCTGCAAATTCAGATTAGAGACATTCAGTACTGGTTAAAGAAAGCAGCCCCTCTCTTAGAAGAGTCAGGAGGGCAGAGGAGTTACAGCCTCTCAGCAGCAACGTTGGGGCCTGCCAATGCCAGTTCCTGATGCCCCCCTCTTTCTCAGGGCTGGTGAGTGCCCAGCGCCCTTCACCTGCATTGGCAGGATTCTGTCCTAGCTGTGTGTGGCCCTTTCTCTGTCCCTGGAGGGCCCTCCCTCCTTCAGCTTGTAGATAGGGAGTGGAGTGGGTAAGGAGGTGTTGCTGGAGAAGTGGCCTACATCGCAAGGTGTGGGAACCCCTCTGGCAGGAGTCATCTCATAGCTCTTCCAACCTGTTGGTAGGGAATGACAGAACAATTCCAAATCTCTGCACTGCACAATCAGCCTCCCGTTCCCTGTCCCACACTTCCCACGTCCTCCACCGTGTTCCAGCCTCACAGACACTCTGGGGGCATCTTCTGCAGTTGCCTAAGCCAAGTAGTCAGCAGGAGGTTCATGGCTGTTAGCTGGAGCGGAAGGCTGACTGCCTGGTTGCCACAGCAACAGCTGTTGTAAGTAAGTGGTCCTTGTGACAGGAGACAATTTAATAAGCCAGATCTGGGGGCCTAGTGGGAAGGTTGCTAGTGGCTTTACTGGGTATCTTCTGTGGTGCTGGAGCTGTAGGTAGGGGTGTGTAACTGAAGAGAGTTGGAGTCGGGGAAGGCCAGGCATCTGCCTTTACCCGAGGACTGGAGGCTGTTGTCCTGCAGAGGTAGGCCCAGCCAAGAGGGAGCTGCCTCCTGTGTCTTCAGAGGTCCCGACACTCAGCTCTGGACATCACCCAAGGCCGAGGCCTTGCACTTCTGCTCCCAGCTGGAATGAACTAGCTTGTATCAGAGCAGTTCTTCTGCTGAAAACTGCTAAGAAACATCTGTGTGCAGTTGAGACTGAGGCAGACGGGACAGGTGTCCATATCTAGGGCCCAATTTCAGCACGTGCAGTAGCCCTGGGGAAATGGCTTGCTGTTTCTGCATCTCTGTGCTCCTAGTAAAACAGCAAAACTCCTGGAAAGAGTTGCCTACACTTGCTGTGCTGTTTCTCTCCTTTCGTTCTTTCTTGAATCCACTCCAGGGAGGTTTTTGTCCCTACTGTTCCTCCAAAATTGCTTGTCAAGGCTGTTCTCACTTCATTTGCTCCCTAAGGGATCTCACCTCAAGTCTTAGGTTCCCAGGAAGCTGACTCTGAGATGGAGGTTTACATGCAGCAGGTTTGCTCGGCAGCACTCCGGAATGCATACTTACAAGGCGCACGGGATGGCGCAGAGGGAGATGCTCCCCTGCGATGGTGTTGCAACAAAGGCTGTGGCTGACCTCCAGGGGTGCTCCAGAGCCAGGGCAGCCTCATCCGTAAGGTGGGGTGGGGAGTGCTGAGCAGTGTGCTGTGGAGGCATTACCTTGAGTCTTCCTAATGTCCTTAAGTAAGAGGTTCTGTCATTATCCCCATTTTGCAGGTGCAGAGGTGGAGGCTGAGTGAATGATACATCTTGCCCATTGTGGGGAGCTGAGACTCAGACCCAGTCTTCCTGCCTCCCAGAGCCCTAGCTACGCTTCTGTTTCATAAAGCCTGGAAAAAGCATGTTGAGGAAACTCCTGGGCCAGGTCTCTGGGAGGCCTGTGACTGTCACTCCCCTGGGCTGGCTGCTGGGAACCCCGTCTTCACCATGGAACTGTCAGGCTACAGTGGAGGCTTCCCACAGATTCTGTCCTGATCTCCTTCTAAGACACCAAGGCTTCCGTGTTACAGGGTCTGATGGAGCGACTCTGAGATGTTGCAAGAGTTCGAGCAGCCTCAGAAGCAGGGTGAAGGGATGAGGCCCCAGAGAGCCAGGCCTAGCCCCTCAGCGGCTGCATTTGGCACATGTGTATGCACATTTTAGGAAGGGATGTTTCCTAGGGTGCTGCCTCCTTTCCCCACAAATGGCTCTGAAACTTGAAAAAAAAAGTCAATTCCAAAATAAGCAAATCTCTAACCACTGGGTGAACCCTTCTGTGCCCCCTTGAAGAACTTTTGTATTGAAAGTATGTGTGTGCTACACCCGCACACACGCATATGCTCTGATACACACACATCCCTGTCCACAGCAAAGCTTGTGCCTGTGTACACACGTAAGCACACTCACATATTCACACAAATATGCAGACCCAGAAATGGAAACACTGAGCAACATCAACACTGGGGTGATGCCACTCCTGTCCTTGCTGTCACTGGGGCTGTGGCTGGTGATGCTTCTGCTGCTGCCAGGGCCACCTCTAAGAGCTGCTACTCCCTAGGGAGCCCAGGCAGCATTCTCTGATCTCAGAAAACCTTGCTTGCTCTTGCCTATCAGGGTCTGGGGTGATGTTTGAAGCCTGCAGGAATGGTTTTAAATGTTGATTTGAGTCATCTGCAGAATCTTCCATTTCACTTGGGGTATGTCCATTTAACCTCTGGAGAGCTACTGCCAAATCGCCCACCCCTCCTGCAGGCCCTCCTCCCAGGTCCTAGCAGTCCCCTTTGCCATGACAGTTGGTAGAGGTCTTGGGGTTTGGTTCTGGGTACAGCTGCTTGAGAGATCTTTCAAAGCAAGAGGACATCCAACTCAGAATTAAAGCAAGACGGCTGTTCCTACCCCCACACTCCCCTCCCCGCCCCAACCCAAAGGCATGGGACATAGGAAGTAAGAGGTACCAACTTGGGATTTACCTTCTGGTTCTGCTTCCTGTCCGTGGAGCCCTCCCAAGTTGAATGCTTTTCAGCAGCACTCAGAGTACAAGAAATTCTTCCTTTGCATCGTATTCTCTCACACACACTTTAAAAGTGCTTGCTGTGAGGCAGCCCCCTGGGAGTGCTGAGCTAATTCTATCCCTGGCTTTGTTTCTTTTTTCAAAATTCACGTTTAACCAGTTTGGCCCAAAAGGAAGTTGGGCATTTCAGGGCTCCAGGGAGTGCCAAAGGCTTGGGATTGCACCAGGGATTCTGAATCTGGACTCCAAGAACGGACCTCAGGGGTTTGTGAGCCTCCGAAACCACCTGCAGCTGCGTGCGAGTTTATGTGTTTATGTGTGCTTTTTCCTGAGGAAAGAGTCCATAGATTTTAACACGGTCTCAGCAGGTGTGCGATCACCATTCCCCACATCCCCCGGAAAAGCTTAAGAACCATTGCCTCAGGGACAGAGTATTGCAGTGGTGCCATCTCTGCTCACTGCAACCTCCACCTCCTGGGTTCAAGTGATTCTCCTGCCTCAGCCTCCCTAATAGCTGGGATTACAGGTGCATGCCACCACACCTGGCTAATTTTTGTATTTTCAGTAGAGACGGGCTTTCACCATGTTGGCTGGGGTGATCTCAGAGACTCGCCTGCCTCAGCCTCCCAAGTGCTGGGATTACAGGCGTGAACTACTGCACCCAGCTCAGAGTATGTAGCTTTATAAACAGGCAGAGTTAAGTAATTGCATTCTAGAATCAAGAATCTAGGGAGGCGCCAGGCGTGGTGGCTCACTCCTGTAATCCCAGCACTTTGGGAGGCAAAGGTAGGTGGATGATTTGAGCTCAGGAGTTTGAGACCAGCCTGGGCAACATGGTGAAACCTGATCTCTCCAAAAAGTACAAAAAAATTAGCTGGACATGGTGGTGGGCGCCTGTAGTCCCAGCTACTCAGGAGGCTGAGGCAGGAGAATCGCTTGAACCCAGGAGGCAGAGGTTGCAGTGAGCCGAGATGGTGCCAGCTTGGGTGACAGTGGGACCTCATCTAAAACAAACAAACAAAAAGAAAGCAGAATCTCAAGACAGATTCTTAACAAGAAGTTTAGGTTGGGGGGGCTGTATGCAAAGTTTTGTGTGAATCTGCCTTCTGAGAATAGGATACAGATTTCATTAGATCCCCAGAGAGTTCATAACTCCCTGATTTAATAATCACAGATACAGAGAATTAATAATGTTAAAGTATTAATGTCATCTGAGAAGGTAGATATTTTTAATAGTGATTCTTTTTCAAAATGTAAATGCATTTATTCATTGAAGAAAACTTGAAAAAAATATTCTGGAAATCTTCCAAAAATCACCTATAATTCCAACACCCAGAAATAATAACTTAAAAAAAAAAAAAAAAAGATTTTTCCAGTGTGTCTGATGTCTGTCTGTCTCTCATTCTCTTTCTCTGGGTGTGTATGTGCGTGTACACACAAACCTAGAATCATACTGATTTTAACATGATTTTTATCTATGTAGTATCTATTTTATGAGCACTATTTCCTGTTGTTAGTTTTCTAAAACAGTGTTTTTCAAACTTTGTTTAGTAATGGAACTCTTATTTTTAAACCAAATCTCGCACAGAAGTCTAAAATATAAAAGAGATGAGAGGTTAGACATTCTAGTTAAAGCGCAGGAAGAGAAGAAACACAATTTGAAAGCTACGGCGCTAAAAATATGAATTTTAATGGCTATATTATATTCCATCATATGGATGTATAGGGTGACCAGATTTAGCACATGAAAATACAAGACATCCAGATAAATTAGAGTTTCAGATAAAAATGAATAAATTTTTAGTATAACTATATCCCAATTTGAATTTTAGATAAACAAATACTATAAAAAAGAATAGTTTTTTTTAGAATAAATGTATCTTATAGCAATATTTGAGACATACTTATACCAAAAAAATTATTTGTTGCTTATCTGAAATTTTAGTTTAACTGGGTATCCTGTATTTTACATGGCAACCTTATGATATGCCATAATGTAACCACTCTCCCATTATTGGACATTTAGATTATTTCTAATATCTTACTATTATAAAAAATATTAAACCTGTGTCTTTGTACCTACATCTTCATTACTTATTATTTTATAACACCCTAGAATCAAAATTACTAGACCAGAGGTTATGAACATTTTAAAGGCTTTAGAGGCATTTGCCAAGTTGTTTTCTACAAAGAAATGTACCTTCCACAGCTGTGTGTGAGGGCACCCTGACCCGTTGTTAGTGGTTCACATTTGCTCGCCATCCTGCCCCAGCAAGGTCCTGAGCCTTCAGGTGGGATCCAAGATAGCCAAAATGGGTTGGGGCCTGAAGGTGCTGAAGAACCCAAAGGGAGGGGCTGGTTAGCCCAACAGCATCTGCTGCTTGGGGTCAGGGATCAGGGCTGATAAGAAATAGGGTAGAGATGGCAGAGACTTCACCCAGGGAAAGTCAGCTCCAACCATGTGTTGCAGAGACCATCCTTTCTCCATTAAAGTAACAGTAAGCTGTACACTAAGCCCATGTAATGCGTTATATTTAGTAAGCAGCCTTACTTACCATAAAGACAACCATTCCAAGGAGAGGAGAGGCTACAGAGGAAAAAGTCTGAAAAGATCTGAAAAAAAAAAAATAACAATTACATAAACATAGTAACGACCAAAAGGATGGAAAATCACCCATAATCTTCCCATCCTAACAAATCACAGTTTTTAGTTTTCAGTATACCCTTCTTGTCAAGGTCCGTAATTTTTACATAACTGCAATCACACAGTGTATACAATTTTATCCTGCCCTTTCCTCCCTTTATTATGCAAGCACTTTTTTGTACTGCTACAGAGCTTTTATAGCTAATATTATTATTGTTATTTTTTCTTGATTTCAGAGGTATAATTATTCAGCAAGATAAATGAGAACATCCAGATAAACAAAAATGGGATCAAAATGCACATATTAATTTGTAGCTTATTTTTTCCCATTTAACTATGTCTAGTGAACATCTTTCCATGTTAAAAAATGTTGATTTCTGCATCATTTTTATAACTGCAGTATGTTCTATTTAAGGAGTCTTCCATCACTTTTTTTCCAGGCTCTTTTTGGGGGTGGGGGTGAGGGATCAGCTCATATTTAATGATGACATTTTTAAATTGTACAACCATTGTCCCATTTGCCCACTACAAAGTTAGTCTCTTAAAATGACAGGAAAACACCAACCAATCACAGGTTTAATAAGTTTACCCCTTCGGTTCCAATTTGCAACACCCAATATTCTTTTGAAATATAAAACAGACCGGTAAAGGCCAACAGTAAATTTCTGCCCTCTTGACAGAGTTGGAGAGTTCAGTCCAGGTTCTATTATGGTTTAATTTTATAAATGAAGAGATGGAGATTCAGAAAATGTAAATAACTTCTAATAGATCACATGTCAATGAGTGAGAAATATAGGCCTTTTAATTCCATATGTAGTTTTTTTCTTTTGTATTACTGCAGTAAGAACACATAACATGAGACCTACCTTCTTAGCAAATTTTGAAGTGTACCATCCAATATCATTGACTATAGGGACAATGTTGTACACCAGACTCTAGAGCTCATTCATTTTGCTTGGCTGAAATTTCATAGCTATTGATTAGTAATTCCGTGTTTCCTCTATACCTCTTCCCAATAGCCCCTGGCAACCACGAACCTGACATTTTGATGTCTATGAATTTGACATCATATTTTAGATACTTCATATAAGTGGAATCATGCAGTATTTGTTTTTCTGGGACTGGCTTATTTCACTTGGCATAATGTCCCCAAGGTTCATCCGCATTGTTGCAAATGGCAGGATTTCCTTCTTTCTGAAGGCTGAATAGTTTCATTGTATGCATCTACCACATTTTCTTTATCTGTTCATCTGTCATGGACATTTGGATTGTTCCCGCATCTTGGCTATTGTGAACAATGCTGCATTGAACACAGGAGTGCTAATATCCCTTCAAAGTCTTGATTTCAATTCTTTTGGATAAATACCCAGAGTGGTCTTGCTGGATGTTATGGAAGTTCTATTCTTATTTTTTTTAAGAGCTTCCATCCATACTGTTTTCTGTAGCAGCTGCGCCGTTTCACATTCCCACCAACAGCATGCAGGAGTTCCAGTTTCTCCACATCCTCACCAATACTTGTCTTTCTTGTTTTTTGTTTTTGTTTTAATAATAACCAACCTGACAAGTATTTTTTTTTTTTTTTTTTAGACAAAGTCTCATGTTCTTGCCTAGACTGGAGTGCAGTGGTATGATCTCGGCTCACTGAAACCTCTGCCTCCCTGGTTCAAGTGATTCTCCTGCCTCAGCCTCCCAAGTCGCTGTGATTACAGACATGTGCCACCATGCCTGGCTGATTTTGTATTTTTAGTAGAGATGGGATTTCACCATGTTGGCCAGGCTGGTCTTGAACTCCTGACCTCAGGTGATCCACCTGCCTCGGCCTCTCAAAGTGCTGGGATTACAGGTGTGAGCCACTGCACCCAGCCCTGAGAAGTATTTTATTGTGGTTTTGATATGCATTTCTTGATGATTAGTGATACTGAGCATTTTTTCATATACCTGTTAGCTGTTTGTGTATATTCTTTGGAGAAATGTCTATTCAAGTTCTGAGCCCAATTTTTAAATCAGGTTACTAGTTTTTTGTTTTGTTTGTTTTTGTTTTTTACTGTTGAGTTGTAGGAGTTCCTTATATTTTTTTGGAAATTAACCTCTTATAAGAAATATGATTTGAAATATTTTCTCTCAGTCTTTTCACGCTGCTGATTGTGTACCTTGCCGTGCAGAAGCTTTTTCAGTTTGATTCAGTCCGGCTTTGTTTATTTTTGTTTCTGTTGCCTGTGTTTTTGATGCCATGTCCATGAAATCATTGCAAGACCAATGGCATGAAGGTTTTCCCGTATGTTTTCTTCTAGGAGTTTTACAATTTCCAGTCTTATATATGTCTTTAATCCATTTTTAGTTGATTTTTGTGTATGGCATAAGATAGGGGTCCAATTCCATTATTTTGCATATGGATATCATGTTTTCCCAGCACTATTTGTAGAAGAGACTATCCTTTCATCAGTGTATATTCTTGGCACCCTTGTCGGACATCAGTTGACCATATATGCATGGGTTTATTGGGGTATCTATTCTGTTCCAGTGGTCTCTTTGTGTCTATGCCAATTCCATACTGTTGTTTGATGACGGTAGCTTTGTAATAGATTTTGAAATCAGGAAGTGTGATGCCTCCAGCTTCGTTTTTCCTTTTCAAAATTAATTTGGCTGTTTGTTGTTACATAATAACTTACTGAGCCAATTCCCTACAGTTGGAACTAGGGTTTTTTCCTACAATCGTTTGCTATTATAAGTGAAACCAAATTTTAATCATTTCCTTAGGAAAAATCCCTATAATTGAATCACGTGCACACTTTTTTTTTTACTTTTGATCATACTGTTAAATTTAGCTCTAAAAGATTTGTACCAGTTTATACTCCCACTAATAATGTATTAAAGAGTACCTACTTCCCTACAGCCTATATCAAATATTATAAATCATTGCTAAATATTCTATTCAGTTGAGAGAACGTAATTTATTTACTCTTTTTCCTGCTGTTAACATTTAGATTATTTTCAAATTTTCATTCTTGTAAGACCATCGTGAACATCTTTCTGCCTAATATTTGTCTATAAGTTGAATCATTATTAAAATAGGAATCCTGGGTGAGAGGGCCTATTTACACATGTCGCTTGTACTTTCCAAAGGTTAAATTGAAATCTTCTGGGTAGATGGGAGATTTGGGGCACCCTGCCATGCCTAGGGGAAGGTAATGGACAGAATGAAATAGAAGAGGCCGTGTGCCAAAGGATAAAGCACTAGAAATGTACTGCCAGACTGTTTTCCAAAAGGGTACTAATTTAATAACCATTCTGGTGGCTTAAAAATAATTTAATGCAGTATTCAAAGATATTAAGTAAGGAAGAAAAGCACTATCCACCATTAACCTGCAATAATGTCATTCCTCACAGAGGACCCTTCGACCTCAATACAACACACATCTCTGTCCCTCCCCGACCTACAGCTAGCGTGTGCATCTGCCTAGCTCATGCACTTGGCAGGAACCACCTGTGGAACTCACAGGGTAGCTCATCTCCTGGGGCTCCTCTGTTCTAGAATCCTTTGTATTTTTATCTCCTGTCCAAAGCTCGAGATCCCCAAGGGAGCAAGTCCCATTTTAGTGACACCTAATCAGAACTGCTGAAACTCCTTCAGCTCCTGTGGAGCCTAGGTCTCTGGGGCACAGTGAACACACTTTTTCATGTGACAAACATACCTCAAGCAGCTACTGTGTGCCAAGCAAAGCGACAGGTCACAAAGAAGCTCTCAGCTCTTCAGCTGGCTTGTCTAGAGACCTAGTCCTCACTGTTTTGGCATTTGCTCCATGATCTGCAATAAATATGTATTGAACAATGATAGGATGAGTGGATATTGTTCTGGCTCATTTGATATTTGAGGTGGAAGAAGACTCAGAGATCATCTTGCTGAACCCCCTCCTTTTATACAGTCCTTTAGTGACGGCCTCCCGTGACCCGAGGTGCTTGACACCCCGAGGAAGTACCATTACCTTCTTTTCGCAGCTATGGAAACTGCTTCACTCAGAGGTTAACTCGACTGCCGCTGTGGAGTGGCTGTGGTCTAGCTGGAGGAACTTGACTGACATCCCTTTTCAGCTCTCCTTGCCCTGCCTGCCCGCCTTCAACTAAGTGACTAAGTTAAGCACTCAACACCAGGCACTTTAGAAAAAGATGGGTTTTTTTGTTTGTTTTTTGTTTGTTTGAGACGGAGTCTCCCTGTCTCCCAGGCTGGAGTGCGGTGGCGCGATCTCAGCTCACTGCAAGCTCCGCCTCCCGGGTTCACGGCATTCTCCTGCCTCAGCCTCCCCAGTAGCTGGGACTATAGGCGCCCGCCACCGCACCCGGCTAATTTTTTGTATTTTTTAGTAGAGACGGAGTTTCACCGTGTTAGCCAGCATGGTCTCCATCTCCTGAGCTCGTGATTCGCCCGCCTGGGCCTCCCAAAGTGCTTTTAATGGTCAAGACGGAAAAGGAAATGGCACCAATTGCCCATGTGCCTAAGTACCTAAGTACCAGCCTCTTGGGAGTGTTCTGTGGTTGATGTCTGCAGTACAGGTGAAGAAAGGCTTGGCTTCTCGGCCCCCACCCCCAGTCCACCCTGTTTTCACTTGTTAGGCTTGTGCTTTGGGGAGAAATCAGGCAAAGTCAAGTTGGGTTGCCAACCATCACATGAATGATGAATTAACCTGCAAAAGCGCCTCCCGCCCCGACACTGCAGTTCAGCCTCCATGTCCTGCTCCCCTCCCTCCTCCACTTTCCTCTCTTTCCTGTCCATCGGGACTAAGCTACTCCGGACGGACGTACCTCGGCCCTCAGATGTTACAGCTGAGGAGGGGCTTACTTTTCATCAAAGTATTTATCCCTGAGTTTCACTCTGAGGATGATGATGGTAATGACGACAGTAATTAGCTCAAACCTTTATCTTAGGTAGAAAAGAATTAAGGTTCACCTGTTTCTTAAAAATTTTATTATAAAAAATAAATCCTGGCCGGGCGCGGTGGCTCACGCTTGTAATCCCAGCACTTTGGGAGGCCGAGGCGGGCAGATCACGAGGTCAGGAGATCGAGACCATCCTGGCTAACACGGTGAAACCCCGTCTCTACTAAAAATACAAAAAATTAACCGGGCGTGGTGGCATGTGGCTGTAGTCCCAGCTACTTGGGAGGCTGAGGCAGGAGAATGGCATGAACCCGGGAGGCGGAGCTTGCAGTGAGCCGAGATCGCGCCACTGCACTCCAGCTTGGGCGACTGAGCGAGCCTCCGTCTCAAAAACAAACAAACAAAAATCCTTATTTATATAGAAAAACCTGACATATATGAAGGAAACGGTAAAATTCTTCAGTTTTCTTTTTTATTTATTTATTTGTTTATTTATTTATTTATTTTTGAGACGGAGTTTAATTGTAGGGTTAATGCCTAGAAATATAAGGTGATCATATAATCTATTGCCTAAACCAAGACAAGTGCTCATTCAGAAGGGCTCCACAGAGAGCATAGGAATCTACACTGGAATTGTCTCAGGAAACCAACTGTATTTTTGCCTAAAAATGAAACTTCTGCTGAGTCAAAGAGTAAGATTTTTAAACGCTGATGTTGACAAATAGCCTTCCATCAGGGTTATACCAATGTATCATTCACCAATGTATAAAAGCTTCTATTTGTTCAAACTGTCAAAATACTGAGAATTAATAATTATTCTTGAACTTTGCCAGATGAATTAGCAAGACATTATGTCTCATTTTAGTTTTTGACTTTTGTTTTCTGTATTCAACCAGAATCAACCAGATATGTCTTGCTTTAATTTGCATTTTTATTTAGTCATTAATGAAGTTGAACATCTTTTCATTTATTAATGGCCATTTGCGTTTTATTTTTTTTTTTTCCTTTTTTAACATCTACTTATGTTTATTATAAAAGTGTATAAATCAGGAAAAGCCAGATGGAAGAAATGCATAAGGCAAGATATGGGGAAAGGGGCACAAAGCTTTCTTGACCTCTTGAGATGTGCCACCTACATTTCATTTTTCTTTCTTTTTCCTTTCTTTCTTTTCTTTCTTTATTTTTTTTGAGACAGGGTCTCACTCTGTTACCCAAGCTGGAGTGCAGTGGTACGATCATAGCTCATTGCAACCTTGAATTCCTGGGCTCCAGTGATCCTCCTGCTTCAACGTCCTGAGTAGCTGGGACTATAGCATGCATCATCGTACCTGGATTATTTTTATTATTTTTTTGTGTTTATAGAGATGAGGTCTTGCTATGTTGCCCAGACTGGTCTTGAACTCCTGGCCTCAAGTGATCCTCCTGCCTTGGCCTCCTAAAGTGCTGGGATTATGGGCATGAGCCACTACCCAGCCACACATTTCATTTTTCTATGAACTTCTTCATATCCTTTAAGCTTATATTCCTTTTTAAGTATTGGTTCATTTCTTATTGATTAATAAGAGCTCTTTATGTATTAAAGAAGTTAGTTCTTTGTCATATTTTTATTTAGTATTTTTTCCCAATGTAATGTTTGTATTTTGATTTTATGACATTTTTGACATATAAAAATGTTAAGTCTTTGTATAGTGCTTCATTTTATGACATACGGGCTTTATGGCCAAGATTGAAAATAAATGAAAAGTGACCAATTTTTTTCTATATATTTTTAAGTTTCTTTTTCAGTTTAAATATTTGAGCTACCTGAAATTTATTTTGGTTGAAGAAATTAGTCCAGCTTTACTGATTTCCACATTGCCTAGTCACTTTTCCTAACGTCATTCACTGAATGGCAAAGATGTCCCTCCCCGCTGCCATTTGAAGTACAAATGTATCTTACACCAATCCTCCACGTGTATTTGGGTCTATTTCTGATCTCTCCTCTATTGATCTGTTTGGCCTTATACTAGTTAGACATGCTATAAGACTGCTGGTACTACTAGTATAGTAGTATTCTACTATATGCTACTATATAGGATATATATCTATATCCTATAGATATAGGATACTATTATATGAATAGCATCTGTAGTCTTATGGTATGTCTTAAAACCTGGTAGGTAGTTTTTTTCAGATTTTCTCTAATTGTTCTCTCATGTTTAAACTCTTCCAGCTGAATCTCCCTTCCCCCAACACAGTTGTTATTTTTTCCGAGTTGCATTAAATTCACAGATTAAGTCAAGGAGAATGTATGCCTTTACATCACTGAATCTTTTTCAAGCATGAGCTGTGTCTTCCCTTTAAGGTCTGTTTAACTACAGGATGGGTGGCCATAAAGGGAAACATGGACAAACATACCTAATCAGCGGTTTATTTCTATCACATTACAATACATGAAACTGTTGTTTTTACTAACAACGTATGGTTCAGTGTACTGTGCAAAATTGCAATAAATGCCCCATTTCTATTGATCCCTGCACGTGCATCTAAAATGTGCTATGATCGGAACATTTGTGTCTGTTTTCTAATGGAATGAAACTCCCCTTGTGGTATCCCAGAAGTAATCAAAAGGGTTTTTTCTGTCTAAAAAAAATTAGGGCTGGATGTGGTGGCTCACGCCTGTAACCTCAAGACTTTGGGAGGCTGAGGCAGGAGGATCACTTGAGCCCAGGAAGTTGAGGCTGCAGTGAGCTATGATGGCACCCCTGCACTCCAGCCTGGGTGACAGAATGAGACCCTAGCTCAATAAATAAATAAAATTTTAATAAATAGTATTATCCCTCTTTCCAAAAATTTATGGGTACTTTGTGCGTTGATAAAATACTGGGCTACAGGGGTAGAGGCAGTCCAGGGGCATGGTCCTATTGAGGGGACAGGTCACACCTGCTCCAGCAGTGGTCCCGTCTTTGTGCTGCTGTAACAGAATATCATAGACGGGGTGGCTTATAAACAACAGAAATTGATTTCTCAGTTTCAGAGGCTGGAAACCCAAGATCAAGGCACCAGCAGGTTTGGTGTCTGTTGAGGGCTGTTCTCTCCGTTTCGAAGATGGTACCTTGTTGCTGTGTATTCCAGAGGGGACAAATGCTGTGTCCTCACATGGCAGAAGGTGACAGGGTGTAAAGGTATGAACTCTCTCTGAAGCCTCTTTTATAAAGGCATTAATCCATTCATGAGGGCGGAGCCTTTCTGACTTAATCACTTCCCAAAAGGCCTTACTTCTTAATACCACGACAATGGGGATTAAGTTTCAACAGGAATTTTGGAGGGGATGTATTCGAACCACAGCAGAGCCTCAAAGAAAGTCACATGAGAGGCAGGCTGGTTTTTCCCAAGTTCTCCTTCCCCTCTCCCTTTTCCTTATGTTTAATCTGACTCAAAAAATCTGCCTTTGTCATGCTCTGTCCTATTGGTGGACATTATTGTGAGAGTATAGCCTAACCAATTAATTAGAAGTCACAAACCACAGGTAACGTGTTTCTAAATTTGACCCACAGTGCCAGTAATGTGCCACATCGGCCACTACTCTGTTTTTGGCTCTCTCTTCTGAAAAGTGTTATAAACTGAGACGCTCAGCTGGCGATCAAAGCCTTGCTGAGTTCTAATGTGTTGAATTGGACCCTGGCCCCACTGGTCCTGACCTCTGTCAGTGGTGCAGAAGGCTGTCACCATCTTTGCAATAGTCACACTGTAAGTGTTCTATATGTTTTTTGGCCCATTATTACTTTTTCCCCCCCTTAATATGTTGGGGTGGCTCATGCCTGTAATCCCAGCACTTTGGAAGGCCGAGGCAGGAAGATGGCTTGAGGCCAGGAATTTGAGACCCACCTGGGTAACATAGCAAGATCCTGTTTCTAAAAATAAAAAATAAAAATAAAATTATCTATCTATCTATCTATCTATCTATCTATCTATCTATCTATCTATAATATATATAGTCCTGCTACTATGGGAGACTGAGGTGGGAGGATCACTTGAACCTAGGAGTTTGAGGTTGCAATGAGCTAGAATCGTGCCACTGCACTCCGGTCTGGGTAACAGAGCAAGACCCTATCTCTAAAAAAAAATTTTTTTAACTTCAAGTGTGATCAGTCCGTGTTCAATAGATACTGACTGTGAAATAGCTGAAGTACAATGATGGCATGCAGACCTTGATGCTTTACGCTTGTGACTACAGCCGAAGTGGCACCGACCTGAACCCCATGTTGGCCCAGAGGGTGTTTATGGGGGCCTCAGTTGCCTTGAGGTTGTCCTGTCTTAGCAATTCATCCTGCTTATGTCCTTTTCCTCAGCCACAGAGCAGGACCAGGTTGTTCAGGGGACTGGTACCCTGAGCAAGAACGACTGTCTCCCATTAGATGTGACTGCTGCTGAGGGTCATCAGGACCTTGAGAGTGTCGCTGGCTGAGAGGACCCAGGAAATCTGGTGGTGTGCTGATTTGGTCTGAGTACACAAACTCTTGTATTTTTCTGTTTTTCCATGTTCTTTTGAGCCATAGTCGAGAAGCGCATGTCCAGGCCAAGAAGTGACAGCATTGGGCAAGTCCCTATCTGAGCCACGAGCTGATGCCCTGATCCTTGAGCCGAGGAGGGAAGCAACCTCCAGCCTGAGCTTGTCAGGACCCAGCTGTGTGCCGGGCACCAGAGGCCAGCCTGCTTTGGAGCTCAGGACTCAGTATTGGCAAGGGGGGATGCCAAGGACATCTGAGCCACGAGCTGGTCTGAAGACACACAGAGAAGGCTTTGTGCTTAGGCTCTGTGGCCAGACAGCCTCAATTTTGGTCCCGGCTAAGCCACTCAGCAGCTATTTGACCTTGGGCATACTATTGTACCTCTTTAGGCCTCAGTTTCCACCTCTGTAAAATAAGGAAAAGAGGAGCATTTGGAGATAGAAATAAGCCCTTGGCATAGCACCCACTGCACAGTAGAGCCTCAATGAGCCGTCAGCATCAGCTGATTCCTGTTGAAGATGCCCAGTCTTCCCTCACACCCTGGGCTACAGCAGCTGTGGCTGGAAGGATCAGGCAAGGCTTTTGTACCCCTCACAGACCCAGGGATGCTTGACTTGCACTGGCGAAACTGATAAGCAGGTGCGAGCTGAGCATCATAAATCTCTGGCATGGACCAGCCTCACACTCCCTCCATCCCCAGATGGCCCCTGGGCTGGGCAGAGTGTGGGAAATGGAGACATGGGGAGCCTGGTGGACCTGGAGGGGACCCTGGGGTCTGAGCAGAGACTGCCTGGAATGGCGGGCCTGCTGCCTTGGCCCAGCCTTAGGTAGAGGACCCTGGTTGGCTCAGATCCCTAGGGGAATAAGCAATGGGCCTCCCTCCACTTTCTTGGTGAGATCACTGGAACCACAAGCACTCATAAGGTCACAGGAACTCTTTCTCAGTGAAACCATTAGTGTTGGAAAGCTTTGCCGTCCTCAGTACCCCTGGAGGAGTCGTCTTAGGATGTGTTGGGAAATCTAACTGGAGGCCTTAGGTGGGTTTCCCCAGGCAGCTCCCATCTCGTGTTCTGGATATGTAACTAAACTAGGGCCTCCCAGGCCTGTGGGACAGAAGTGTTGGGAGGTACTGGATTTCCATAGTAACCATAGTGGCTCTAGCTGAGTTTCAGTTGGCTCTGCTGATGGTGAAGTTTCTGGTCAATACAGAGGCCAAAAACCAGACTCACGGTTAGCCTTCCTGGGAACGGGGTCAGAGGAGACAGCCTTTAAGGTCCCTTGTAGTTCCAAGATCCTATGATTTCAGCCAGCCCATGATTAGCCCCTCACCATCATGAGTTTGTATAAAGCAGCGGCTCTCAACTTGGTATCACATTGGAACTACCTGGAGGGCTTTAGAAACATCTGCTGCTTTCGTCCCACCTCCAGAGATTCTGGTTTAGCTGGTCTTGGGTATGACCTGGACATCAGGCTTTTTGCCATCTTCCCACGTGATTCTAATGTGTGGCCAAGGTTGAGAACTACTGATAAAAAGGCAGATAACATGATATTATAATAATAGTTAATAATAATTCATTAGTTAATAATAATAATCATAATTCATGTGCCAGGCACTGTGCAAAGCACATTATATACATTGCATTCTTGGTAATTTCCATTTTCCAGATGAAGAAGAAACATGTTCAGAAAGGGTAAGTGACTTTCCAAGGCCAGAGAGTGGTAAGAACTGCCATGTACTCCAGGGCCATGAGAGCTCAAAGCCCTGGCCAGTCACTACAATAATTGCCACTTTTGAGGCAATGTGCAGCCGAAGATGGGGACGTGTCTGGAGCAGACTCCTGAGGGACCCCTGATTCCCCACTCAGCCCGCAGCACCTTGTCTGGTTGGATGAGACCACTGGCAGCACAGAGGGGTTGGCTACTTCCCGAGGCAGGCTCAGGGAGGCCCTGTGGAACCCTTCTTTTCATTTGGAAGAGCTGGAACCTGAGACCTTGAGCTCAGAGTTGTCGAATTATGTGTTTAGCTTCCCAGCTCTCATAATGAATGGCAGTCTTTCAACTTGGTACAGAGAATCAGGTACGATTTTACTCCCAGGGGAGAGGGGAGTGGTTGGAAATCACATTTTATTCACCAGGTGTTTTTGGTTTATAGTAGACTCAGGAAAAAAGTCAGGGGCCATCCATAAAATAGGGCCAGATCCTTTTCACTTGCAGTTTCATTGAAATTTAGTGAAAGGCAAACCCAGCAGGTACCTGTTTTACTGGCAGTAAAAGAACACTGGGCAACAATTATTTAAAATGAGTCAGAGCTGTTTAAATCTCAAACTTAGGGGTATGTGTATGTTTTAAAAGAAAGTTTACAGGGCTTGGAGATTTGGACTGAACTGTTTTTGATGCAAATGACATGGAAAATATTTTCCTTTCTTATTTTAAACCTTCTTCTTTGCTGTTTGTTTCCTAAATTTAGCAGGAAGCAATAAGCAAAAAAATAAGCTGGAAAAAAAACTGAAACAAGTCAGGGAAGTTTCAAGGTCTAATTGAAATGATAGGCTGAAAATAAAGCTGTCCAAGGTGAGACAGTAATTCTTCCCATTTTATAGAAAAAAGTCATTATTTCAACTTAAACCATTTCAGATGTGATTGACCTACTGGACACGGAAGGGCTGGATTTGGCACTCCCTAAAAGTACAAAGAATGGGGAGGGAGGCAACTGTCTAAACATCAGCCAAGAACTCTCAGCGGGAGGCTGGAAGGATGTGGGAGGCTCATCAGCCTGTCACTCACCGTCTCCCCAACCTTCCTCACCATGGCAACACCAGGGCTTCTGGAGCCATGGTCCAGATGGAACCCCCAGTCTCAAAGCCTGAACACAGCCCTGCCTGCTGGGGAAGGCTGGGAATGCCCCACCCAACTCTGGACTTAAGCCACTGGCCAAATGCCAAAGACGGGCCTGATATTTTGGAATGGAGCGTTGCCACCAATGACTGTGATTGTTGTCAGTGACTCATTTGTTGGGTTTTGGGTTTGATTTTGCTTTTTACTTGTGGAGAATGATTTTCTATTTATTGAAATAACTGAAGGACTGATATCTCTGAACTTTTGGTCACTAGAGAAGAACACCCAACTCAAATTAGTTTTTAAAAAAAAAAATATGTAGGTAGGTAAGTAGATACTTTACATCTCCTGGTTCTGATTGTTTCTTCTTGGTTAATTTTTCAGACAAGGTTTCTCCATGTGATGGACAAGAAGATTCTCATTTTGCAAGCTTGGCAGTGCTGGCAAAAAAAAAGTTCATTGTATAGAAAAGTCTCAGGGAAGATTCTGATTGGCCCAGATCAAATCAAATGACCACTCCTGAACCAATCACTGTGTCTAGAGGTGCAGCAATAAGATTGGCCTAGCCAGGGTCTTGTGCTCACCCTTGTGGTGGTGCTTGGGGTGTTGGTGGGGCAGGGGACAGCGAATGACAGTCCTTCCAGGAGCCTATGAGTGGGGAAGAAGATCTCTAAGACGGGCAAAAACTACCCTATGTCAGCTTGGCCCACCTCAGTTTCAAGTGTTGTGTTTGGCCAAGGGTGCAGGTGAGGAAAGGAGGAAGGAGAGGCTTGAGATCACACATGTATTCAGTAGCTATTGTTTTTGAGTGCCTACAATCACCAAGGTTCTGCTCTGGGCTTTGGGATTCAGCATTGGACAAAACAGAAAACCCCTGCCCTGGTGAAGCTTATAATCTTATCGGGAGAAGTAGCCAAAAACCTAAAATAAATAAGTCAAGCACATATAGACTGTGAGATTGCGATGAGTGCCACAGGAGAAGTGAAACAGTGCAGGAGGGCAGGGAATGTGAGGGTCGGGTTGGGATCACAGAGTTACATATGGTGGTGGGGGAAGGCTCACAGAGGAGGCAAGGTTTGAGCAGGGCTCTGCAGGAGGTGAAGGAGAAAGCCACACAGAAGAGCCTTTCACAGAAAGAAAGTGTGGCTGGAGCAGAGCACATAAGGGGCAGTAGTGAAAGCAAGCTCAGCAAGGTGCCTCAGGCTCAGAGAGTGCCTCAGGCCATTGTGAATTTGGGGGCTCGTAGTCTGTGAGACAGCGGGCGGGGGTTGGGGGGGGGGGGCCCTGAAGGTCACGTGATGTATCACAGGGTCCCATTTGTTTGCTGTTGTTTTCTCTCCAATTGATTATAGGTCCTTTGAGAGCAGGGACAATATTTAGGTATTCATTCATTTACTCATCTATTCCTTGATTCAGCAAACACCTATTGAGTACCTACTATGTGCCAGGTGCGGGGAGCCCCGTGAGGAAGAGCTCACCATCTAGTGGAAAAGAAAGAGAAGTAAAGCACAGATGTCAGTGTCGTGTGACATGTGCCCCTGCCTGACATAAGAATTCCACCAACAACCCAAAATACTCTCACCACCCCCACCAGAGAGGGCAGCCAAGCCAGTCCCATCCAGTGGCTCCAAGCCCAGGATCTCCAGTCTCTTGAACTGGTCCAGATATAGCTCCTCATGGTCCTGCAGCCAAGTGCCAAATGATGCATTTACTCCCTTGCCAATACGCGCTTAGTGAGCAATGTGGACGGAATGCAGGCTAGCAGCAGCACAGTTCCCCTTTAGAAGAGGGGAGGAGGGAAACAGCATCCACTGGTCACACGACATCTGCAGACTCCTGCTCCAGTGGGAGTCGGGGTGGGGTGAGGTTCTGTGGTCAGTTCTCCAGCTGCCCCCGCTCTGAGGTTGGGGTTGGAGGTTTCTTCTTCCTGATCCGACATGGCCAAGCCTGGCATGGGATGGGGCATGAAAGGGACCAGATGCTTGGATTCCTGTTCTAGGGGTCATGTTGCCTTTTGTTTATTTCCACATTCCCAGCCTTTTACCCAGTGTATGTACACAGTAGGTTTTCAATCAGTGTTTTCTGAGTTAATACCAGTGGTGTGAAGTACACTGCCTATGAATACACAGGGCAGACGTTGAATCAGGCTATGGAGCATGGGAGGACATCAAGGATGACTTGGTGAATTCATGACGGGTGGAACTGCCCATCTCTGCAACAGGGAATGCAAGAGAAGCAGCAACTTTGGGATAAGTGGGGAATTTGTTTTGAGATGCCAAGTTAGGGGCACCCATGGGACATTCAAAGACCTGAAGTCTCAAGATCAAAGAATGGGACTAAAGGCAAAAGGAGGAGTTCAAGAGCTGGGAGGAAGTGATTATGGTCTGGGCATGGGAACTGGGGTTACATATTAGAAGTAGAACAGCTCTGGGTGGTGACCTGGGTGAGGCTGGAGAGAGCTGAGGAGAGAGGAAATGAAAGCCCTTCAGAGGTCATGGAATTGCCAGGAGCCACAACCCACCCTTCCTCAGGATCCCCTCCACTTCACTGGCTCAGGGCCACTGACATTTCAGCTCCAACCCCAAGGGACAGCAGGGTCATCCTGAAAGGAGAGCTAAGGCCTCTGGGCCTACTGTTTCCATGACACCTGTCTCACAAGCTGTCTCACAGGTGAACAGTCAAACCCCAAACCCTGATACCACCCGGAGCGGGGTTGGACCACCCAGAGAGTATGGCTTGTGGAAGGGAGCAGCAGACTTTCCCCAATAGCATCTTTGAGGATGTGTAACTCAATTTCAAGGGTTTGGGAGGAACTTCTCTAGAGAAGCCTGGGCCTGAGCAGACATTCTTCCACAACAGTCTCCATGGCCCTGAGGAAGCCTTGAATGAGGTCGGAAAGGCAGCAGGCTGGGCCAGGGGGAACCATCTCAGAAACCTTACTTCTGCTTCCTGGCACATAGGAAGTGCTCGGTGGAGCTTTGTTGAATGAATGCATTAATGAATGGATGGGTGAATGCAAGCATTCATAAACAAATGAATGCATGTTTAGGTGATGCAGAAGGGTGCCCCAGTGCCTGGTAGATGGGTGACTGTCAGTGTTCACTGGACAATGAATGAGTGTGGGATGAGAACTCAGAGCTTTCCTGAGCCCACAGAGCGGCCGTAAGTCCTAAATAAACAAACATGGCTATTTCCCACCGCTGACCTAGAGGGTAATGAAGTGCACACTGTCCCTTTGGGAGCCTCAGCAAGTCATCCCTCTGCAGTTTTTCTTTAATTATAGCTCCTGTGCCACTGGAGGCCCCGTTCCATTTCCCTGACCCAGAGTGAAGAGGGCCTCCATTGCTCTCCCAGGTGGGAAGGACACAAAGAATCACTCTCCCTTTCACTCTCACTTTCAGAGTTGGATGGCTTGGATCCTTCTGGCGATCCAGGGCTCAAGCCAAAACAATCCTTTTCTTCCTCTCTCCCTCCTTCCTTCCTTCCATCCTTCTGTCTTTCCTGAAATGGATTTTGAGTTCACTGGGGGCTCTGCCACATCTGTTCATTCTCTGGCATGGCACCACCTCAATGTTCCAGCACAGCCGCCACAGCCGTGTTACCATCATGAGCATCTGTGTCTAGCATGGGGTGGGCCCAGTGGACACGAGGACATCTCCCTCACTGTTCTGCCCTCAGGGAGCCTCCAACTGGCTCCTAGGACGGGAGGCAACCTGAGAAGGTAGCATCGCTACAGAGTGGCAGCAGTTCCAGAGATCAGAGCTCCCTGGACCCTGGGCATGCCTGTCCAGTGAGGTTGGGGGCTAGGCTCTCAGGGGAACATAGAGACCCTGAGCTGCTGGTGATAGTCCCAGTGTCATACCACACAGCGGTCCACTCCCCACAGGTCCAGCTGCCTTGCTGGGAGCATCCCTCTAGGACTAGCCTGTGATAGCATCCTCATGCAAGAGTTTTGTGAGTGGGCAATTCTCACCCTCCTTTCTGCTTCCTCTGGGGCTACAGCTTCAGCCCAGGGCTGATGGTTGGGTGGAAAGTTGGAGTTGGGATGTACCCCCAGTGGTGATATTTCATGGCACTCTGGAGAATATCCAGCCAGCAGTTTGGTTCAAGTAATGAGATGTCAGGGTGCGCGCATCCATCCGTGCATTTCAGATGTGTTCTTCCCCAGTGTCGCTGGGGTCTCAGGGAGCACAGGGTAGGGTGTGGCCATGAAGAAAAGGGATGGGCGATGGCATCTGCCATCCATCACTGCCCAGTACTTAGTGCCTGGGGACCAGTGGATCTCACAGGGGGCCATTTCAGGAGCAAGCAAAAGTCCCAGAGAAGATGCACCACTGTCTGAGCACTTGAGTTCTGGTAGCTCTTGCATCAGCCTGCAGGGGTCTGCTGTCCTTATAGTAGTTCTTTCTGTAGCAGCTTGTCCAAGCCCTGGTGTTTTACTGATCGGTGCCTCATATAATGCCTAGCCCAAGGCTAGGCGCAGGTTTCTCCCTAGGAGACTGTCAATCTGCAGGTGTTTAGAAGTGTCCATTCCGGTTTGTAGTCCCCTCAGGACACCTTGACTTAGAGGTCTAGTGCACTCCAGGACTCCCCCTCCCCGTATCCTGCCAAGAGCATTGGTTAAGAGCATGGGCTTTGGAGTCAGAATAACCAGTTTAAATCCAGACCTTGTGACTTACTAGCTCTGACCCTGGATTTTTTTTTTTTTTTTTTTTGGAGACGGAGTCTTGCTCTGTCGCCCGGGCTGGAGTGCAGTGGCCGGATCTCAGCTCATCGCAAGCTCCGCCTCCCGGGTTTATATGCCATTCTCCTGCCTCAGCCTCCCGAGTAGCTGGGACTACAGGCGCCCGCCACCTCGCCCGGCTAGTTTTTTGTATTTTTTAGTAGAGACGGGGTTTCACCATGTTAGCCAGGATGGTCTCGATCTCCTGACCTCGTGATCCGCCCATCTTGGCCTCCCAAAGTGCTGGGATTACAGGCTTGAGCCACCGCGCCTGGCCCCTGGATGCTTTTTAAGAAGCCTCTTGATGACTGGGTGCAGTGGCACATGCCTGTAATCCCAGCACTTTGGGAGGCCAAGGCGGGCGGATCACTTGAGGTCAGGAGTTCAAGGCCAAGAGGTCAGGAGTTCAAGGCCAACCTAGTCAACACCACGAAACTCCATCTCTACCAAAATTATGAAAATTAGCTAGGCGTGGTGGTGCGCACCTGTAATCTCAGCTACTCAGGAGCTGAGACGGAAGAATCACTTGAACCTGGGAGGCGGAGGTTGCAGTGAGCCAAGATCTGCACTCTAGCCTGGGTGACAGAATGAGACCCTGTGTCAATTAAAAAAAAAAAAAAAAAAAAAAAGAAAGAAAGGAAAAAAAGCCTCTTGAGCCTCAGTTTTCTCATCTGTACAATGGGGGAGATAACGGTCTCCTCCTCATAGAGTTGGCGTAAGGTGCAAATGAGGCCACGCGGCTGGCTCCCGCCTGGTGTGTGCTGAGTGCTCGCCATGCAGTGGGGTCCTCCTGCCCGTGGTCCTCTCTGACGCTGACCTTCATCTCAGGTGACAGGAACTCCCTCGAAAGGCTTTGATGAGAAGGCCTACCTGTCGGCCAAGCAGCTGAAGGCCGGAGAGGACCCCTACAGGCAGCACGCCTTCAACCAGCTGGAGAGTGACAAGTTGAGCCCGGACCGGCCCATCCGGGACACCCGCCATTACAGGTACGGCCTTCATTGTGTCGGTGGAGAAAGAAAGGGTGAGAAAAGGCCAACATTGTTTAGTTTGTCTTATTTTACATGTATCTAAGAAATGAGGATGATTTCCTCAGACTGTGTCCAGTGATTTAGACATTCAAAAACCTCACGCTCTGTTGTTTTTTTATCTGACCTACTGAGGCCCTGCCAAGACCAAGGAAACTGCTCAGCTGGGGCCAAGGAGGTCCCGAGGCACTTCAGTCTGGCGTCCCAGCAAAAGTGACCTGGGAGGGAACCAAAGGAGGTCCGTGGGGGTGGGTGAGCCAGGCGCTCTTGGGGCCTTACTGGTGGTGCCTAATGTGGAGTCACAGCCCTGCCCACTGCAAATAGTGGGGTGCTATGCCCCACCCCATTGACCTACCTTTCCTCCTGCACCACAGCCCCACCTCCTCAGCAACTCCCAGAAATGCTTCCCAGTCTTGTTCTTAGTTCTCCCCGTGTGGTGAGGTGGGAGAAGCCTTAGACCAGGACCAAGGAAGCCTCCACTCTCATCCCAGCTCAGTGTGAGTGACCGGCCTTAAGCAAGCCATTAGTCCCTCTCCAGGTCTAGGCCCTTGTGTGTACTGTCTAGAGTATGAAAGTCACCATCTGCAGTCTTTCCTCTTCCTGCTGTCACCTGCAGGAACAGTCTGAGTTCCTCACACTGAAGCACCACCCTCCCCTCCCCGTGACCTGGCCTTACCCACCTTTCCCCCAGCACTTGATGGTCCTGCAGTCCCGGACTCCTCCCTCCTTCCTTCCTTGTTTTCACATGTGCTGTTTCCTCTGCCCAAACGCACCTCCTCTGCCCCACCTACCCTTTGAGCTACTTGGCTCACTTCAAGGACACTTGGCTCACTGTCCTCTCTTCCATGGAAGGCTCCTTCCCAGCCCCGGCTAGGTTGGGCCCCTCTTCTGCGCTCTGTGCAGACATCTCACAGAATGACCAGGGCGCTGTTGGAGCTGACCCACTGCTGTGCCTGCAGCTATGTGCTCAGAGCTAGGCTGGGCCTCCATCTGGTCCTGGTTTGAGGGTAGCAACAATGACTTGGATCAAGGTTTCTTTTACTTCTGAAGCAGCTACTCCACAGCACAAAGGGTATAGGTGAGGTGAGGGTGCGAGAGGACCTGGTTCTAGCACCTTCCTTGTCACTCACAGACGCATGCCTGAAGTCCAGGGTGCTTGGTAGCCTGTGCAAGGTGAGATGAACACAGGGCTGGAGGAGCCCCAGACCTCAGCCTTGCTGTCCTGTAACACCAGCACTGTCAGCCTCCAGAAACCACTCATGCAGCCAAGTAAGGCAGTACTCCTGATACGCAGCAAGGCCAACACCAGGTCTGCTGGCCGTTTCTGGGCCTCAGAAGTTCTTTCTCACCTAGTCCTGGGCAGTGTCCCCTCCTCTCTGCCTGTGCCACAGAAGAGGTTACATCCACGTAGCTCCACTTGGAGGCCTTTCGTGGGCAGCCCTAGCCATGTCCGACCTAGTCCCAGGGTCTGGAGGATCTGCTGGCCCCAATCTGTAAATTGAGGGCTTGTCCTGGGTAATCTCTATTCACCCTCCAGCTTACCTGACTCTGAACCTTCTCAGGTGCTCACTGAGAAATTTAAAGGGGGAATTGCCCTGGGGGCTACGTAGATTTTTAAATGAGACGCTTTAAATCCAAGGTAGTGGTGGGTTGATGAGGTGCCATATGCTGCTGCCGGGCCCTCTCAGAAAGCTGAGGTGGGCCGGGCACGGTGGTTCATGCCTGTAATCCCAGCAATTTGGGAGGCCGAGGCGGGGGGATCATTTGAGGTCAGGAGTTCAAGACCAGCCTGGCCATCATAGTGAAACCCCATCTCTACTAAAAATACAAAAATTAGCGGGGTGTGGTTGTGGGCACCTGTAATCTCAGCTACTCAGGAGGCTGAGGCAGGAGAATCTCTTGAACCCGGGAGGCAGAGGTTGCAGTGAGCCAAGATCACAGTACCGCACTCCAGCCCGGGTGCCACAGTGAGACTCTGTCTCAAAAAAGAAAAAAAAAAAAAAAGAAAGCTGAAGTGGCTCACGGGGTGTGTGTGTGTGTGTGTGTGTGTGTGTGCATGTGTGTGCACATGTGTAGGGAAGCAAAGGACGTGCTGGCTGTGGTGGGCAGGCCTCCCACCATGATGGGGCCAATTCACTGGTAGGAGCTGCTCTTCCTTGCAGCCCTGCAGGCTGTAGTGTCCGCTGGACTCCAAATTGTCAGGTTCATTTCTGGTCCAGTCCTCAATCTAGGGAGCCCCCTCCAGGGGAGCAAAGGGACATAAACCACATAAGACAGCCCGAGGAGGATCACAGAGAAAACCCCACCAGCTCCAAACTCAAAACTCAGGGCTGGGACAAACCCCTTTAGAGACTCCTGGCTCCTGGGAGCCAGATAAACCCCCATCCTCAGGGACATCAATACATCAATCCCAGAGGCATACATGGTGGAAAGGGTTGGAGGGGGCCAGTGGGGAGGTCAAGTTCACCCCTCGGATGGGGTGTGGGTGGGTTTGCCCCCTCCAGGGAGACGTCGCTGTCCCGATTCCCTTTTTCCTGGGCACTGGATGGTTGGGGGATCAGGACAGAGGACTGGGGCCCTGGAGGTTAGCACCGGGAGGGTACACACTTAGGAGGTATTTGCTGCTCCCAGCACACCCCAGCTCAGCTGGCCAAGCTCACTCCCACCCCCAAAATTCATAGGCCCTTGAGCAGCATGGTTTCTTAAGGGGCAGAAGGCAAATTTCCCTCAGCCACCACTACCCCTGCACCCCCTCTCAAGGAGAATTATTGCACAGCCTCTCAAGATTCCCCCCAGGGGTCCCAGGCTAGTGGGACCCGCCTGTCTGACCCGGTCTGCTCTGCAGGGCAGGAAACGGGCCTGGGAATTCGGGCTGTAAGCTGCTGTCAGTAGAATGAATGCCATAATGAAAAAATGGTCACTGCTGGAATAGTCAGAGAGCAATTGTAATAAAGAAGATTGCTATGAAAACCAGCAATGGAGGCCGCCTTCCAGCGCCCCAGGAGCGCAAATAAATGCATGCACAGAAACAACAGGGATGAAGTCTGGCAGGAATGAGTTGTTTTCACTCCCTTTCTAGAGGAGAGGGAGCCAGTAGGCCAGAAAATGTGGTGTATATGGATGGCTGGGGAGGGAGGGGGTGGCGGGATAGGCCTTTGGTGTCTTATCAGAGGCTTGTTTCTTCCAGGGGACCCAGGACCCCCAGATAAGCGAGACTGCTCCCCAGTCCATTGTCTGCAGCAGGGCTATCAGTGTTGGGCAGTGAGAGGGAGGAATTCCCTGGCAGCCAGGGTAGGGATGATTCCTCTGCAGATGCACCAAATGTCCTGAGGTGGGAGGAGAGAAGGAAGAAGCTCCAGGGTATCAGGACAAACAAAGAGGTGGTTTTCCTTTCGCATATCCCCCTACCATAGGACAGAGAGTTCTGTCTGTGTGGTCAGGGCTGTATCCTGGGGCCTGGTGCTGTACCCTCTGGGGGCTCTGGATCCCTGGTAAAGAGCCCTCAGGCCTTGGAAGGTCTCCCAACCTGCTGCTTCCCTCCCAGGACCCCAGGATGGGTGGCATCTGGGCTCTGGGCCAGTGTGGGATACAGCATGGGGGTAGAGGGGCGGGGCCTCTGGCCTGGCTTTGGGTGTGCCTTCTCTGCCTCGCAGAAGTATTCTCGGGTGCAATAGACTGGACAAAGAAAAACCTTGGCCTGCCCTGAGGATGTCCTCATGGCTGGCTCTGACCTCTGCTCCCTGCTCAGCTGCCCGTCTGTGTCCTACTCCTCGGACCTGCCGGCCACCAGTGTCATCATCACCTTCCACAATGAGGCCCGCTCCACCCTGCTGCGCACAGTGAAGAGGTAAGTCCAGCCATGGGACTGTCATCTCAGTGGCGCTGGCAGGGGAGGACATTGGGATCGTCATGCGCTGTGGCCAGACAGCATGAAGCCAGCAGGTGCTGGAGGCTGAGTCCTGTACTTCTGAGAAGGTGAAACTGGTGAATCAGGGCCAGGAAGACCCCAGAAGTCCAACTGTTAGAGGAATGTGACAGTCAAACACCAGGTCAGGTGTCCAGGACAAGGGCAGAAATGCAGGTGTAAGGAGCTGAGGGAGGCCAGGCTAGACAGGAGGCCTCAGGAGGGTGATGGAAGCCCAGCAGTGTCTGTCAGTGTCAGAGGGAGGCGGATTGGAGGTGGATTCTTCCTGCTAAGCCTGGGCTTGTGGTTAGGTTGAACTCCCATCTCCCCATTTCCTTAATGAACTTAGACAAGAATGGGATTCAAGTAGGAGCGCCCATGGTGCTGGCCCTGGAGCTGGGCAGCTGGGGAGTCCCACGGCCCAGGGAGGGGTAAAAATGGGAGGTGGTTCCTAAATCCAGGCTCTTTCTGTTTCCACTGCTACTCTAGTGTCCTGAACCGAACTCCTGCCAACTTGATCCAGGAGATCATTTTAGTGGATGACTTCAGTTCAGATCGTGAGTAGTCACCTTCCTTTTTGCAGCTCTCCATTCCACCCTCATCCCCTTTTTCCCAGAACACCAAGGCAAGCACCCCTGAGGTTGTCCTGACCATCGCAGACACCTTTCTGTCCCCGGCAGGGATCCTGTCTTTTCTAGGACCCTTCCCTGGTCCTGTTTCCTGGTGTCAAAGGAGGGGAAAGAATGGTGGGTGTTGCTTTGGATGGGGCACTTGTGAGATGATTTTTTTTTTTTAAGTAAAGAAAATCAACAGCATCCTTCATTATTTCAACTGCCAAATGCAGATGCTAGCTGAGCTGGTAACCACCCCCAAGCGTGCTCTCTGGTGCTCCCTGAGGTGGAGTGGAGTACTGCCGTAGGTACAGGCACTCTTCATTCTGGCCTGAGAGTGGGGCAGGGCAACTCTTCGGCCAGTAATGATGACCATACCCCTTCCCCATTCCCATCCCCAGCCCTTTCCTGGGCTTAGTATGGGGCAATTTTCATGGCAGTCAAACCACTAGTGGCCTGATGCCCATGTCTAAATGAGCTTGCCTTCCTCTCTACGTCCTCAGCGGAAGACTGTCTACTCCTGACCAGGATCCCCAAGGTCAAGTGCCTGCGCAATGACCGGCGAGAAGGTGAGTCCTTGCACCCTGGTTCCTACCGAGGGCCCATCTTGGTGTCATGCTCTGCACCTCCCCACTCTCTCTTGGTGCTGTGGCACACCAAGCCAACATGGCCCTGCTGCATTCCTGATGGCTGGTACCAGGCTCTGCAGAAAACTCTCCTGCTTCCCAGATCAGCCCCATCAAGGCACAACTGTAGGCAAGTTGCTCCATCTCTGACTGCCTTAGCTGTCTCTCCTGAGAAATGGGATAAGACAGTCCCTTTCAGCCTTGCAAGATGGTTGTAAGGATTACATGAGACAGGCTGTGTGGAAAGGCTTTGAGAAAAATCCAGAAAAATCCAGAAGCATAAAGCAGATGTAACCTCACTTCCAATCCAGACGTGTTTTGGAGTAGCAGCTATAGCATGGCACTCTAGGGGACACAAAGGAAATACAAAGTGTGGTCCCTGCCCTCGGAGGGCTACTACATAGCCAAGGGGTCAGAATCCACTGCAGCCACAGGTTGGTTGTGGTTGTGTATGAATAGCATGGAGATCGGAGGAGAGCTGGAGTGAGCAGGGAAGGGTTCCATGGAGGAATGGGCCTCAACGGGGTGTGGGGGCGTCATGAGACAGGTAAAGGGTAGCAAGGGAGGGCATGCCGGCTTGTGCACTCTGCAAGCAAAGACATCAGTCAGGGGTATGGGCATGTGCAATACTAACAGCCCCTTTCCTGAGGGGTCCTCCCCTGCGGGCATCCACCTTGTTACTTTCAGTCCTTGTACTCAGCCCATTTGCCTGTTGTACAGACAAGGGAACTGGGGTTTAAGGAGCTTCAGCGATTTGCCCAGGGTGATGAATAGAGCAGCCATGGTTCCAATCTGTGGGGCCCAACCCAAAGGCCAGCCTCCTCACCTCCCTCTACTCATACTCCCTTCCTGCGAGACCCCAGGCCTGGTCAGCAGGGGCAATGGGTGGAGTGAATTGAGATGATAGAAGACCTTGGAAGCCAGAAGAAAGCATTGACTTCATAAGGCAGAGGTAGCAGGGAGCCACTGAAGGTTTTAGAGTGAGAGAGGGATGTGATAGATATGTTTAAGATAATCCCAGCACTTTGGGAGGCCCAGGTGAGCAGGCCACTTGAGGTCAGGAGTTCAAGACCAGCCTGGCCAATGTGCTAAAACCCCATCTCTACTAAACATACGAAAATATCTGGGTGTGGTGGTGCATGCCTGTAGCCCCAACTACTCAGGAGGCTGAGGCAGGAGAATCACTTCAACGCTTGAACCAGGGAGGCAGAGGTTGCAGTGAGTCAAGATTACGCCACTGCGCTCCAGCCTGGGTGACAGAACGACACTCAGTCTCGAAAAAAAAAAAAAAGAGAGAGAGAAAGAAAGACCAGTCAGGCCAAGGGGCCACAAGGATATCAGTGACGGAGACCTTCAAACCGGAATGGAAATAGCCAAAGTTAAATGCTTCCCAAGCCACTGGGCTGTAGGTCCCATCAGGTCTGGGAACATGCTGTCCCTGGATTTGACAACAGTAAATGTAAATTTATGACTAAAGGCTTTGTAGACACTTTTGGGGTGGAGACTGATGGGCTTTTGGCTGGAGGGCAGGCTGGTAGGCAGCTAGAGGCAGAGTGTGGGGCAGAGGCATGACTAGGGAAATGTCTGCAAGGAGCTGCTTATACTCAGAGCTCTAAGAGTAAGGCCCTTCCCTCCCACAGCTCACAGGGCTGCATGGCCACTCTGGCAGGAGCAGGAGAAGCTGGGCCTCCTCCCTCCTGACCAGGCGGGTCCCAGCCCGGAGCAGAGTGCTGCCCAAAATGAGGCTGGTGAGGCTGTTGGGGGACAGGCACAGAAGAACAGAATCTGACGTGTGTGGGTCCCCCAGGCACAAGCTCTATCCCTGTTGTCTTGTTTGATCCTGACAGTCAGGGATTATTAGCTCTCTGCATCTTATAGATAAGAAAACTGAGGCTCAGAGTGGTTAAATAACATGCTGAAGGTAAGGGAAGGGGCTGCCATACAGACTTCAGCCTATCTTAGTCTCGAAGATTATCTCCATGCTACACATAGGGGTATGGCTGGAGGGGACCACCCACAGGTTCTCACGGGAAAAAGTTTTGTTTTCCGGTTCTCCTTTAGGATCAAACTACACTTTATTGCCCTTTCCATGCTCTAAACTGTGACTGTTCATCAATGTGTCCCTAGAGCCCAGACAGTGACTGGCACATAGAGGGCACTCAGGGTGTGACCCTGGAGTGATGGTGGTTGATGGGTGGATAAGAAGAAGCAAGGGAGGGAGGCAGGAAACAAGCAGAAGTACAAAGACAAATCTAATCACAATAACTCACGAAACCTCAGCGCCTGAAGGGGAGGAGAGCCCTGGGACTTTGGGGGACAGGTGGGAAGCCAGTTGGCCCAGTCCCAGCACCGAGCCCTGTCTACTCCCCTTGCAGGGCTGATCCGGTCCCGAGTGCGTGGGGCGGATGTGGCTGCAGCTACCGTCCTCACATTTCTGGATAGTCACTGCGAAGTGAACACCGAGTGGCTGCCGCCCATGCTGCAGCGGGTGAAGGAGGTGAGCCACTGTCTCTGGGGAGGTGGGCGTCCTTGGGGACTCAGCCACTACATTCCCAGCACCGAGGCCTATGGGACAGTCTTTGAAGCTGGGCAGGCATTGTAGGAAGCCCAAATAGTCTACTTCCCCCTGAGTGACTTCACCTTATTGAGTTTTCTCATCTGAAAATGGGGATAATTGTAATAATTATCCCATTGGGTTATTGTGAGAATGAAATTGGATGAAAGCCTGGGTGAGCTACAAAGCTCCTACTATAAATGGGTGTTGTTTTTCTCCTGAGAGAGTGAGGGTCCTGTGCTGGGAAAGCCTTTGTTCAGGCTGGGAAGCCCTTGCAAGAGGGAGGAGAGGATGCTGTTCTCAAAGAGAGGGGAGGGTAGGAGGGCCCCTGCCACATACCTACTGCTCTCCAGAACGGGGAGGATTTTGGACAGATGGCAGAAAAGGATGAGATGATTACAACCCGACCATAAAAAGACAAATAACCCAATTTAAAACTTGGCAAAGGGACCTAGAGCGGTGGCTTACCCCTGTAATCCCAGCACTTTGGGACGCCAATGCGGGCAGATCACCTGAGGTCGGGAGTTCAAGACTAGCCTGCTCAACATGGTGAAACTCCATCTCTACAAAAATACAAAAAGTAGCTGGGCATGATGGTGGGTGCCTGTGCTCCCACCTACTTGGGAGGCTGAGGCGGGAGAATCACCTGGTCCTGAGAGGCAGAAGTTGCAGTGAGCCAAGATCACACACTGACTCCAGCCTGGGCAACTGAGTGAGACTCCATCTCAAGAAAGAAAAGTTGGCAAAGGATTTGAGTAGACATTTTTCCAAGGAAGATATAGAAATGGCCAATAATCCTAGGAAAATATGCTCAGCATCATTAGTCATTAGGGAAATGCAACTCAAACCCATAATGAGATGCCACTTCACACCTACCAGGATGGCTAGAATCAAAAAGATGGACAATAACATGTGCTGGCAAGGACATGGAGAAACAGGAGCTGTATCAGGCCATTCTTGCACTGCTGTAAGGAAATACCTGAGACTGGATAACTTATAAAGAAAAGAGGTTTAAGCGGCTCACATTGTACAAGCATGGCACTGGCATCTGCTTGGCTTCTGAGGAGGTCTCAGGGAGCTTTATTCATGGCAGAAGACGAAGGGGGAGTAGGTACCTCATATGGCAAGAGTGAGGGCAAGAGAGAGTTGGCTGGAGGTACTACATACTTCTAAACTAACCAGATCTCATGAGAAGTCACTCACTATCACGAAGACACCACCAAGCCATGAGCGATCCACCCAACTGGATCCATGACCCAGACACCCCCAACTAGGCCCCATCTCCAACCTTGGGGATTACATTTCAACATGAGATTTGGGTGGGATAAATACCCAAACCATATCAGGAGACTTCATATATTGCCGGCAGGAAAGTAAAGTAGGGCAGCCACGTTGGAAGGCAGTCTGGCAGTTCTGCGAAAGTTTGAACATAAGTTAGTTACCATATGACCCAGCAGTGGAGCTGCTAGGTGTATACCCTAGAGAAATGAAAACATATGCTCACACAGTAACTTCAGAGCAGCACTATTCAGAATAACTGAAAGGTAGGAAAAATTCAAATGCCTGTCAACTGACGAATGGGTAAATAAAATGTAATGTATCCATACAACAGAATTATCCAGTCATTTAAAAAATGAAGAACTGATTCATGCTGCAACATGGATGAACTTTGAAAACCTATGTGAAGTGAAAGCCAATCACGAAAAGCCATACATTATATGATTCCATTCATTATATGATTAAATATCCAGAATAAGCAAATCTATAGAAATAGCAAGTAGATTGGGTTTCTTATTGGGGTGGTGAGAATGTTCTGGAACAAGATAGTGGTGATAGTTGTATAATCTTGTGAATATACTAAAAACCATCAATTGTGCACTTTAAACCTGTGATTTTATATCTCAGCACAAAAAAAGTCTATAAAAAGGATGAGGTGAGGCCTTCCACAGAGCACTGAAAAACCATCCAAGGTCCCCACCGTTCAGCCCCATCTCAGGCTTCCCTTATCTTGATCTAGGGTGGGAACTGAGGGGTACAGCTGGATTCCAAGTTCCAGACAAGAGGATTTGGGGGGCGAAAGCAGAGTGGAGAAAGAGAAGAAAGAAGAGGCTCTGTTCCCTGTCCCCCATGGAGGGCGAAAGACGAGAAGGCTCATGAAGGGTGATGAAGTTTTGCATGTGGTATATGACGTAATCTACCACCCAAAAAAAGAGGCCAGCAAAATCAACATTATTCCTCAAGGTTTTGGATTTGGATTTGTGTTCTGGGAGGTGATGCGGGGAGTGGTGAGTCTGACCTTGTAACAGTGGATGTGGTATGAGAGGGATAGCACCCAGATTACGTGGGGACCACGGAGCCCCTGCCCTCCAGCCGCTAGTAGTCCTGTTGGGAAGACTCAAACAACTTTTATACAAAGGTAAATGATATTAA
The DNA here is from genome assembly GCF_007565055.1 of Rhinopithecus roxellana. Classification (NCBI taxonomy): domain Eukaryota; kingdom Metazoa; phylum Chordata; class Mammalia; order Primates; family Cercopithecidae; genus Rhinopithecus; species Rhinopithecus roxellana. Next base: position 83,544,721 of record NC_044553.1, on the reverse strand, counting down.
TAAAACAACAGTTCAGACCAGAAATAGAAAAGCCACCTCAGGCAGCACAGTGAGTCACTGTCCCAGGAATCATCTAGGCTGTCATTGTAAGAGCAGTTTAAAAGAGGAAAAAATCCTTCAGCCTGCAGCAGTCAGGGAAGACTTCATGGAGTAGGTGAGATTCTAGCAGGGCTCAAAATGATGTGTGAGGAAGAGGCTGGGAGAGTACATGGGAGCCAAATAGGAACATCCAGGAGCTTGGGTGTGGTGATGCAGGACAGCTGCCAGGAGCCTACCAGGGTTGAGGGGCAGCCCTGGGCATACCCTGCAGGAAGTGCTAAATGCCCCATGTCTCAGAGAGGCCTTCTCCCCAGAGCAGGCAACTAGGCCTTTTTCTACAGAGGAGTCCCAGGCCTCACACCATCTCTCTCCTAGGACCACACCCGCGTGGTGAGTCCCATCATTGATGTCATCAGTCTGGATAATTTTGCCTACCTTGCAGCATCCGCTGACCTTCGTGGAGGTGAGTTCTACTCCCAGGGATGGGGCTGTAGACATGAAAGGAGGTAAGTGAGGCTAGGCAGGCAAAAACCCTTGCTTGCTGCTCTTTCCAGCTGTGCCAGAGAGCCTCATGCACACCCCTTCCACCACCTCCAAAGAGAAAATGAAGAGGGATTGGGTGCAGCCCTGGGACTGGGGACAAAGGAGCAGCACTGGCAGTTGCAGGCTTCTGGTTCAATCAATATCAGAGCCAGACTAGTCTCTCATCTTTCCCTCCCTCCAAATATTGACACTTTCTTCCCAAATGCTTCAAGCCTAGGGATCATGGTCACAAGTCCTGGCAGAAGACCATGATGTGACAGCTGTCTTGAGGATGGGGAGTGGGGATCCCTCGGCCTTGCATGACTTCCTAACATGTGTGCCCCAGAGATGGTCAAGACCTGTGCTGTGTATGGCAACTATTAGCCACATTTGGCTGTTGAGCTCTTGAAATGTGACTAGTCTTGAAAAGTGACTAGTTGGAACTGAGAGCACTGTGGGCATAGAAAACCCACCAGGTTTCCCAGACTTAATGTGAAAGAATGTAAGATACCTCATTAGTAATTTTTTGTATTGATTACATGTTGAAATGACAATATTTTTGACATATTACATTAAAAATATTTCATCCAAATTAATTTCATATATTCTTTTTCTGATGTGATTACTAGAACATTTGAATTATGTATTTAGCTTACATTTGTGGCTTGTATTATATTTCTTTTGGACTATGCCAGGTTGTTCAGTACAGTAGATAATAGCCACCTTTGGCTACTTAAACTTACATTAATTCAAATCAAATAAAACTTAAAAGGCAGTTCCTTAACTGTACTAGCCACATTTCAAGGCTCAGTCGCCACATGAAGTTAGTGGCTACCATATTCGACAATGCAGATATAGAACATTTTACCGTTGCAGAGAGTTCTGTGGAACTGTGCTGCTCTAGAGAGTCTGGTGCTGGGAGCTAGTGGGCACAGTGGATTTCCCATTTGGGATCTGGACTCCCAGTATATGGACCCAGCCATTAGTTAGATCGCGAGTCTGGGTGGGATTCTGAAGGGAGCCAGGCATTTCCCCTTTGGGAAATCACCTCAGGGCTTTGGCACTGGCAGCTGCCCCTGCCTGGAATTCCCTTTTTCCAGGTATGTGCATAGATCTATCCTTCATTCAGGTCTCTACTCCAAAGTCACCAGAGAGCCTTTCCTGACTATTCTAACTATAATATTAATAGTATGGGCACTCCTCTTTTTTTTTTTTTTTTTAGTGCTTTCATCCCAGCAGACATAGCCTCCATTGATTTATTTATCTTTGTAGTTTCTGTCTTACCCAGTAGATGGTACACTTCCTGAGAGGAGGGGCTTGGCTCATTCCGCATGAACGAGGGACTGCACGAATAACCCAGGGCTCTGATCAGGGGAGACTCCGAGGGGTGGTGGAGTGAAGGGGCTCAGCAGCCCGCAGCTCTGCCCTGAGCTCTGTCCTCACCTTGCTCTGTCCCTTAGGATTCGACTGGAGCCTGCATTTCAAGTGGGAGCAGATCCCTCTTGAGCAGAAGATGACCCGGACAGACCCCACCAGGCCTATAAGGTCAGGGCTGCTGTGGGCTCTGGGGGACCTCTTCCTTCCCTGGGTCAGGGGCCTGGGAGGCTCTTCAGAGGCTACATCGGTCGCTTGGGCTATTGAGGTGCACTGTCAAGTGCCGACTCTGTTCTGGGCCCTCAGAGCCTGTTTGCAGGGACAGGGCAGACAGAGGCCACGGGAACAGATGTGGGGGGCCAGGGAGCTGGCCAGTGACTCTGCAGGAAGGGATCTAGAGGCTGATGGTCTTGGGTCCCGGGTCGGGGCCATCTAAAGGGCCTCCTTGCTTCTCCAGCTCATGAGTTGCCTCTTCCCTCTCCTTGCTCCCAGGACGCCTGTCATAGCTGGAGGAATCTTCGTGATTGACAAGTCCTGGTTTAACCACCTGGGAAAGTATGATGCCCAGATGGACATCTGGGGAGGAGAGAATTTTGGTGAGTTGGGAAATAGTGACAGTGAAAATAACCGAAGCAGTAAGAACCATAGCTAACCCTGACAGAGCACTTTCTATGCGTGAGGACCTGATCTAAGGACTTCACACACATGAGGTCTTTTAATTCTCTCAAGGACCCTCTGAGGTAAGTATCATGATCTCCATTTTACTGATTTTAAAATCCAAGGCACAGAGAAGTTAAGCAATTTGTCCTAAGCCACACAGCTAGTAAACAAAGAGGTTCTGTTCAGGGGGAGCCCATGGTCAGATGACTGGACATGTGTGTGGAAGAACACACAACTGTATCACAGACCACAGCTTATGCATGTGGCTGCTTCCCTACCAGCAAGGCTGGGAGGTGTGTGGGAGAGGGTGGTGGTGAGATGCTAAGTAATGGAGTCAGATGGCCTGGGTGCAAACCCTGGCCCTACCACCTGCATGCTGTTTGGCCCTGGGCAAGTTAAAGCTCTTTAAAGTCTGAGTTTCCTCAAGAGGTTGTTATGAGTACTAAATGAGGTGATGCGTTAAAGGCAGGTCACAGTGCTGGTGGTCACTGTCATGAGGCAGTCTCTAGACTCAGAAGGCATAGGAAACTGCCCCTCCCTGCCCTGAAGCAGCAGCGAAGGAGATAGAGGTGGGGGCAAACTGTTCCAGTAGGGAGCTGGAGGGGCTGGGCCCTCATACACCTGCTTCTCAGACCATGGTGTTGGGACCACAGAGCACCAGGGAAGGGTTACCAAGTGGGATCGGAGCCCAAACTCTGGACTCCATTATGTGTGGGCTGGCAAGCCAGTCACCTCTTTGAATCTCAGTTCCTTCATTTGCAAAACAGGGTTGCATGTGAGATGGAAGTTAGATAAGGGTGAGCATCATCAGTTAAGGTCCTGGCAGAATACAGAAGGCGCACCCAACGTGAGTGTTTATTAAAGGCCTTATTTACACAGTGCAGGCAGGATAGAGGGAACTGCAGGGACAGCACAGCACTGGGCAGGGCTGTGAATTCTGGGAGCTGTAACCACCCCGATGTCTGAAAGACAGGGTAAGGGAGCACCCCACGATGGAGCTGTGGTCATGGAGCACATGCAGCCAGCCCATGGCACCAGGTGGAGAGTGTCAGGGCTAAACACTCACCCTCACTCTACCCCAACCCCGTCATCTCCTGCTGGTGCCTCCCTGTCTGCCTGAGGAAGGGAACTCCGTGGTGCAGCCCTCAGGGGCAGTCTCACAAACAGCGATGTGGAGATGGGGGGGGGTAGGGAGCACCATTCTGGGGTCTCCAGGAGCAGGGGCATGTACTTGGTGGCCTATTCTTGCCCTCTTGGTGGACCCAGCCCTTCACAGAGCCCTGTCCCACTTCTTCCTTCTTCCTGACCAGGTGTTCTGTGCGGTAACTAGGGCTGGTGGTATCTCACCCATCTGACAGGTAGAAAGACTGAGGTGGATGCTGCCTTCCACATTGCAGTCCGGAAACTCCACGTGTAACGGGCATATGTAGCTCCTTTACCAGAGCCACTTATGTGTTTGTGGGATGTTGGCAAGGTACAGTCTATGTCTCTGAGATGTTAGGAGCAGGGATTCTTTAAGTCTTTCTCCCTGATCAGGAAAATAGCAGTGAGGGGGCTTGCAATAGGCCTGATCCCGAATCAAAACCAGCTGGAGTGGGAATGGGCATGGGACTCCCCCTGCTTTGTAACTTGCTTTTGGAGGCTGTTTCCAGGCAGGGTTTGGAGGAGTAAATTCTGGGAACTGGGGTGCAGTGACCCCTCCATTCTGACCCCTTTGCTGTGTTTTGGGTCCAAGTGACCTGCTTTGTGTCCTCAATCTCGGCCTGAAGGGCTTTGGCAAAACCAGTTTCCTGTGAAGACTTGGAAAGCTGGGAAACCCACAGGCTCCTTGCTCTGCCTCCAGAGGCTTTTTTTCTTTTTCTTTTTCTTTTTCTTTTTCTTTTTCTTTTGAGGCTAGAGACAGAGAAACAAGTGAATGATCAAATAGCTCACTTCAAACTCTGCCTGAGGCAAGGGCTCCGTGGTTGGAGAACTTGAAAGGTGAACCACAGAGTGGTTCTGGCGAGGGTTTTGTTTCTTAGAAGAAATTCAAAGAAATGTCTAGGCCAGCTGCAGTGCTCAGACGCTCAGCCACTGGGACGGGTTTTGAGCTATGAGACTCCTGTCGCTGGCGAGTTTGAGCCTTTTCTTTTATTCCTTTATTGAAGGAAGGGAGATTCCCACACCAAGATGTGTTTTTTCGTCCCCAAAGAATTCCAACTCGGGAGCCCAGAGGCCACCTTGAGTGTGGCTGGCAGATGTGCAAACTTTGGGATTCATGTTGCGGATCCTTTTCAAACATAAATTATGTTGCTCCTGTGCTCAAAACCTTGCAAGGATTCTCATGTCACTCAGAGGAAAACCCAAACTCCTTACTGGCTACGAGGCCCTAAGGTATCTGCCTGTCCCTGCAGCCACACACCTGCCCTCACTTCCCACTTATCCCACCTGCCTCACTCCACGTGGGCTGCACGGCCTCCTTTCTTTTTTTGTTTTTTAGATGGAGTCTTGCTCTTGTTCCCCAGGCTGGAGTGCAGTGGCTCAATCTCAGCTCATTGCACTCTCTGCCTCCCAGAATCAAGCGGTTCTCCTGCCTCAGCCTCCTGAGTAGCTGGGATTACAGGCACACACCACCAGGCCTGGCTAATTTTTGTATTAGTAGTAGAGACAGGGTTTCACCATGTTGGCCAGGCTTCTCTCGAACCCCTGACCTCTCAAGTGATCCGCCCGCCTCGGCCTCCCAAAGTGCTGGGGTTATAGGTGTGAGCAACCGCCCCCCTCCCCCGCCCAGCAAGGCCTCCTTGAACCTGCCAGCTATGCTCTTACCACTAGGGACCTGCCCTTGCCGGCTCCTCTGCCTGGAGTGCTCTTCTCCTGCCAGCCACAGGACTTGCTCCCTCACCTGTTTCAGGTCTTTGCTCAAATGTCCCTTTTACAGTGACAACTCTCCTTATCAGCCGAATTTAAAACGCAATCATAGTCCTCCCCCAGCACCATCCACTGGCCCTCTTCAGTTCCCAGCCTGGGTCATTTTTCTCCATGGCCCTAACTACCATCTGATATGCTCTATTTATTTTATTTTATTTTTTCATTTTATTTATTTATTATTTATTTATTTTTAGAGACGGAGTCTCGCTCTGTCGCCCAGGCTGGAGTGCAGTGGCGTGATCTCAGCTTACTGAAACCTCTGCTTCCTGGGTCCAAACAATTCTCCTGCCTCAGCCTCCCGAGTGGCTGGAACTATAGGTGCATGCTGCCACACCTGGATAGTTTCTTTTGTATTTTAGTAGAGATGGGGTTTCACCATGTTGCCCAGGCTGGTCTCGAACTCCTGAGCTCAGGCAATCCACCGCCCTCAGCCTCCCAAAGTGCTAAGATTACAGACGTGAGCTACCGCGCCTAGCCGATATGCTACATTTTTATGCATTTTCTTGTTTACTTGTATTTTTTTGCTCCTTATTTTACGGAGTTCCTTTCTCCCTGCTTCACTGCTAGAGTACAAGGGAATCTAGAGCAGTGTCTGACATATAATGAAAATTTACTGAGTGAACTAAAGAATCTGGCCGTGTGGCTTGCTGGACACAGTGTGAACTTGATGCTACATTTCTGCAACTGAATATTTGAGTGACCTTGGAGAGGTTATTTAACATCTTTGAGCTTCAAAGTTCTCATTTAAAAAAATAAGGGTAGTAGTCCTGACTTCACATGGTTGCAGGAGAATTAGACATTGGATAGAAAGAGCATGCTGTGTAGTAAGTACTCAATAAATGGATGGTTACTGCTATTGTTATGGCCACTGTTGATAATAACAACAATAGTTAATAGTATTATAGACAATATGGGCTGAGTGGGATGAAGTGACTTAACTAGCATAACAAAGTTGGGATGGCAGAAATGGAACCAGAATGCAGATCTTCTGTCCCCCAGGACTGTCCCCAGTTCTAAACCTTAGTTGCTGAGGCCAACACAGAGCGCTGACCAGGAGAAGGGACGGATGCCTGGCAGTTTATAGGCAGACCTAGGGAAGCCCATTGATACAGCCATCCTTACATGCGGGTCCAGGTTTGCTAAGTGTCCAGTTCTGGCCCTGAACCACATCTGGATGTTTCTTGGTGCACATAGGCTGGCCAGAGGCGGGCTTTAGTCCTGCTTCCTCCACTCTGCTCTTTGCTAGTCACTGGGAGGGTCCTGACCAGCTATACCAGGTGAGAGCCCCTAGGCCTGGCTGGAGACCATGAGTATCCTTACAGCCAACTGAGGAGTGGGAAGAGACTATAGGGTTAATATGAAGGAAGGTAGGAAATCAAGAGATTATGTGAGATTCAGCCAGCTGTCAAGGTGGGTCCTTACCATAAATGGCAACTGGTGAGTGGAGATCAGAATGGTAATTTTTGAGGTCCCCTTCTGGGCAGCAGGATGGCCACTGCTCTCCCAACACCACTGGGGACCACAGTCATCCACAAAAGCTGGTTCAGCTCCACCGCCACCGTCAAAAGGAGGCATGGCTCAAGAGGGCCAGTGAGAGCCTGTACAAGGAGACCAGCTGGGCCAAGAGGGAGGTTGGGGCCAGCCCAAGAGGTGCCACCTGGAGCAGCCTGTGGTTTGGTTGGCGGCTGGTTTTCCGACCTCGCGGGTGCACAGAGCTGGCTGATGAGCAGATGTGTTTTTCCTTAGCTCATGTCTGGCCGGGGCTTTCTAGACAGAGCCTGGAAATGATGCTGCTGTTCGGTTGTTTTCCTCCTATTTATGTTCTTGCTGTTTCTTCAAGCTTTTTCCACTGCTCTTCCCGGAATGGGCCACAGGGATCATGTGTATATGTGTGTGTGCGTGTGCACGTACACACATAGAGTGGGCAGTCAGGAACATTGGCAAGAAGTGGAAGCACTCCATTTGAGCAGGCCCAGGAGCCCCGACCCCAGCATGTACCTCCAGTGAGACACCAAAGGGAAGGGAAGTCAGCCCCTTCCCACCCTCACTTGCCAAGGAGCCCCTTCCTCCTCCTGACTGCTACCATTTCCTGCAGAGCTCTCCTTCAGGGTGTGGATGTGTGGTGGCAGTCTGGAGATCGTCCCCTGCAGCCGGGTGGGCCATGTCTTCAGGAAACGACACCCCTACAACTTCCCTGAGGGTAATGCCCTCACCTACATCAGGTAGGTCACCAAGGAAGGAGCACGGGACTCGGAGCAGGACACCAAAGCCCAAGCCCCCAGCCCTGCCAGTTATCGCTATGTGACTGGGCAGCCACCTCACTTCTTGGGCCTGTTTCCCCATTTGCACCCTCTGGTAACCTCCTGGGATTGCAGGTACCTTCAGGAGTGGAGGGATGAAGTTATGGGACTTGCCACCAGGTCTCTCTTACCTTGACTTCCTTTGTCCATATTAGTCTCGGAAAATTGGCCAAATCCCCAGCTAAGCCGTGCTCTCCACTCATTGAGCCCCGAGTGCTGGTCTTGGATGCCAGTGTCCCAACCCTGACTTGATCAACCATCTGTCCATCCCTATCCTCAGCTACACGGTGCACTAGTCTCAAGGGAGAGTGGATAGTGTCCTAGAAGACCACTCCATGGTCTGCTGTCCTGAGGAGGTTGGCAGGGGAGGATGAAGGGCTTGTCATGAGCACCCTCTTACATGTGGATGGTTCTTCACCTTGTCGAGCTCATGCTTATTTGTACAGGGTTTGGAGCAGCAGCTGCCCAAGTCTAGCTGCATACCTACAAAGTCGACGGGTATTGACAGACTGTCTTCCAAAAGGATTGTGCTAATCTATACCATCCAAGTATCACCTTGCTCCTGAGATTCTCATTGCCCTGTATTCATGGATCAATTCATCTTGACCCTGACCGCTAATGCTGTGGCTTCCCTGGTGACCTTATTTTGCTCTTTCCTCTCCTTTTAGGAACACCAAGCGCACTGCAGAAGTGTGGATGGATGAATACAAGCAATACTACTATGAGGCCCGGCCCTCGGCCATCGGGAAGGCTTTCGGCAGGTAGGCCCCTCCAACTCCACTGTCTGACTCTCTCTACCCACATTAGCACACCCCCAGCAAAATACAAAGTGGTGTGTACGCCAGGGAACCGCCCACAACCTCCCCAGCCACTGAGCTCCCACTCTAATGGGCTTCTTTGGGTCCTGGGAGGGAATGCAATGCAGAGACAAGACTTAGGCTTTGAGGAGCATGAAATCGCATGGGGAGAGAAGGCTCACTTATGAAAAAGAGCTGCCTGTCCACAGCTGCCTGCAGGAAAACAGGCATCTGTGGGAGTGCTTAGGAAGGGGCTGCCTGCAGAAAGCATTTGGTGTTCTGCCTCCACCCCCTGTTCAAAATTGAGATCTGTTAGCCTATTTTCCTGTCATGGACTGTTATGACTACAGTCTAGTTAAGCATTTTCAAAATGCAGCTGGGTTGTGAAATCAATTTAGTGGGTTGTGACCAGCATTTAAAAAGAGAGAGAGAGAAGTAGAACATTATAGATTAGATTAGTACAGAGCAGGATAGAAAATGAGAGTTGATTGCAGTTAAGGGTTAGTATTGTCCTTATGAAACTCTTATTTCAGTTGTGGGTGCATGTGTGTGCATGCATGTGCCTACACATGTACAGTCGCCCCTCTGCATCCACAAGGGATTGGTTCCGGGACCCCCCATGGATACCAGAATCCACAGATGCTCAAGTCCCTGATATAAAATAGTGTAGTATTTGGATACCCTATGCACAACCTCCTGAATATTTTAAATCATCTCTAGATTACTTATAGTACCTAATACAATGCCTACACATCACCTCATTTGCGTGGATTCAATGTACTACTCGATGCATGGTGAATTCAAGTTTGGCTTTGGAACCTTGTGGAATTTTTTTTTTTTTTTTTTTTTTTTTAGATGGAGTCTCATTCTGTCACCCAGGCTAGAGTGCAGTGGCACAATCTAGGCTCACTGCAGCCTCCACCTCCTGGGTTCAAGCAATTCTCCTGCCTCATCCTCTAGAGTAGCTGGGATTACAGGCATGTACCACCATGCCCAGCTGATTTTTTGTGTTTTTAATAGAGATGGGGTTTCACCATGTTGGCCAGGCTGGTCTTGAACTCCTGATCTCAAGCAATCTGCCTACCTTGGCCTCCCAAAGTACTGCAATTACAGGTGTGAGCCACTGTACCTGGCCTGGAATTTTTTCCTGAGTAATTTTGATCCAAGTTTGGTTGAATCCATGGATGCGGAACCCACAGATACCGAGGGCTGACTGTGCATGGGGCATATTAGATTACAATGTAAGATATTTATCTCCTACTTAAGCTTGTGGTCAGAACAGTTTGAAAACACAATTAATGATCATCAAGGAATCATCCCCCTATTTATACATATCTATCTACCTTTTTTTGAAAAAAAAAGTTATGTCATTAAATATTTCTTGTAATGGGGAACTAACATTTACTTAGCACCTGCCCTGTGCTAAGTGCTTCATGACCCCTTAATTTGCTTGATTCTCACAAAAGCCTTCTCAGACGAGTGATTGTGTCCCCAGATGAATGTAGAGGACACTGAGGCTCAGATAGCTGGTGACGAGGGCGTCAACCAGTGGCCATTGTGGTGGGTGTACCTGAGGAAGGTGAGGATGGTGGTGTCCCAAGGACACATCTAATGGTTTTATGTGCCAGCACACCTGAAAGATGTTTAAAGCTTGCTCTTCCTGCTGTTAGACCTTTCTCCTGTACTTCTCGTTAACTCTGCAAAGATAAAGACCAGTTCTTGGTCTGCTAACTGAGGTCTCAAGGAGTGAGAAGCTGAAAGAAAGACGTGGTCCCGTATGGTCTGTGCTCACCCTGAGAGGTGAGCTCCAGGCAGGAATTTAAGGAGTGAGGAATAGCCAGGAGACCTGACTTGAGCTTGCAGGTCAGAGAATGACATCAGACAAGCAGCGAGGGCTGGACATGGCAGGCTGGAAGGCTCCTCGTCCTTGCCTGCCTGAGACAGATGGGAAGAGGGGGCTGACTCCTGGGGTTGGGGGACGGGCCTCTGGTGTCCTCGCTGGGGCTGCCTTCCACACTGGCAGGCCAAATCCCAAGACCTGCCTCCTCCTACAGTGTAGCGACGCGGATAGAGCAGAGGAAGAAGATGAACTGCAAGTCCTTCCGCTGGTACCTGGAGAACGTCTACCCAGAGCTCACGTAAGTGCAGCCCTCATCTTGTGCATCCCCCAGGCGGATAGGGGGTGGTTGGGGCCAGCAGCCTGGGCCCCACCCCACCCTTAGATCTCCTCAACACCGGTGATCTGGCTCTTTCTAGTTGCCAGGTTTTATCTTCATGTGAAGGCTCTGGGGGAACTGAGAGGGCATTACTAGGAGTTATAAATTAGGTGTGGTGGGAACCAAATTTTTAATGGTCTCAGACCTAGAAATGGACATTATCCCCTTAGGAAACAACATTGCATTACATAGCAAAGGCTGCAGGACATTCGTCCCCTTTAGCCCTGTTCTCTCCCTTCTGGGAGTTTATCCTAAGGAAATAAAGCAACCAAAGCAGAAGCTGTTGACCAGTAGATCAACAGCTGCAGTGAAAAAATGAGAAATCGCCAGGCACAGTGGGTTATACCTGTAATTCCAGCACTTTCAGAGGCCAAGGCAGGAGGATTGCTTGAGTCCAGGAGTTTGAGACCAGCCTGGGCAACATAATGAGACTTTGTCTCTACTAAAAAGAAAAAAATTAGCTAGGCATGGTGGGACACACTTGTGAGTGGGAGGATCACTTGAGCCCGAAAGGTAGGGCTGCAGTGAACCCTGATTATGCCACTGCACTCCAGCCTAAGTGTTAGAGTGAGGAAGAGGAAAGGTGCAGGGAGGTGAGGGGAGGGAGGGAGGGAAGAAGGAAGGAAGGAAGGAAGGAATGAAGGAAGGAAGGAAGGAAGGAAGAAAGGAAGGAAGGAGAGAGGAGGGGAGGGAAAGAGAGAGGAGGGGAGGGAAGGGAAGGGAAGGGAAGGGAAAAGAAAAAGAAAGAGAGAGAATCAACAATAGGGGTTGTGTTCAGTGAATCACCATACATAGATTTAAACAAATGTTATGCACCCATTAATATTATAATCAGAGAAACTGTGAAGAAAACACAGGGAAATGTTTGCTCTGGCAAATGAGAAAACAAAATGCAAATGGTATGTGCACTCAGGCTGTACTTACCCAGGAATACGTGTCCACTCTCACAGGACTGTGGGCAATAAGCTACGATGGCCTTTTCAGTGTCTTGGTTACATCCACGTGGTTCATTTTCTCACCTTCCTCAGGTCTTGACTCAAATGTCCTCTTCCCAGGGAGACTTTCCCTGAACACTCTGAGTTTGCAGCTCCACCTCCCTTCCCAGCATCATCTTCTTCATGTTCCTTGTAGCCGTTATTATCATCGGCATTATCTGGTCAATTAATTTTGTTGTATCTCCCTGAACTTGCCTGTAAGTTCCGTGAGGGTGGAGGCTTTGATCTGCTTGTTCACTGCTTTATCTCCAGCACCTGGAACAGTGCCTGTCATAAAATGGGCACTCAGTAAATATTTTTAATGGAATAAATTGCGTAGTCTGTACACCTCAATCATGTATAAAAGCCACATGCTCCCTCTATAGCTGTCACCTTGGGGAACACGTTTCCCACCACTGCCAGCTTTCTCTCAAGGACGCTGCCATGGCTTTCCGGAACACTTCACCCCTCAGAGCTTGCATATCCTTGAAAGAGGCAAATCTTTGTCCCTTTGAGGACAGGTTTGATTTTTGGCCAACAGCCACCATTAAGTTGTAGCCAAGTGCAGTGAATAAGCTAGATGATTAACCCAGATAATTATAATCCCAGGTCCCAAACACAGCATGACTGTAAAGGAACGAGATTAAACTGACCCTGAGAGCAATTTCCAAGAAGTTCCAGAACAATGTGAGCAACGGCAGTGTCAATGGGAGAAAGTCAGTGGTCTAAATAACCCCAGTTCCCTGGACACTAGCTGTGATGGGAAGAACATTAATTTATGAAAATGCAACTTCCTGAAGTGATCACTTGTAGGGGACAGTGCTCATTCAGATGCATCATTTCTGAGGCGCTGAAGAAAAAAGAGCAGTCACTTCTTTATGCTGTGTCAGCGTTCATACAGTTGGGTGAAGCCCACTAGTTCCAGTCCTAAGGCGAGAGCGGGGCAGCCTGTGGGAAGAGTGGGGGAGGCCTAGGAATGCCGTTCCTCTCCAACCCCAGTGCCCTGCCACAGGGTCTGATGACACCCCCAAGGACCAAGGGGAAGAAATGTCTCATAACTATCAGAAACCTGGCTCGATCACAAGGCAGGAGAGTAGATGAACCAGCTACGCCGATGAGGAGCAGAAGTCTTCTTCTGTTTGTTCTGCCACTGTGTGAAAGTTAAAATAAATTTTTGTCGCTAAAATGGAAACCCCAGACCTCATTCCTATCTGGATTACTCACCCCCAGTTCCCAGGATGAGGGGCCAGGAGTGGATCAACTTGTTGATTAGAAAGGGGACCCATAGGCCTGAGTGATACCAATTTTCCTCCAAACAAGGGGTCCCTAAATAGTTGCCTACACTTGCAAATGGTCAGTGGGGAGACTGAGGAGGCTGAAAGAAGAGGCTTCTGCTCTCCAACGCCTGTCATGGCTCTGCCCCTTCTCCAGGTTAGAGCTCTGCAGCTGGCCTCAGCAACTGCTAATTTATTACTTGCATTAGGACTGTCAGGAACTGTTGTTCAGGCTGTGCATTGCACAAGCACATCATGTTCGTGAGGGTGCTAGTTGCATAGTAGACATGGCACATCCATGACAGTAATTCCAAGCAAATGGCAGTAAGCATTCTTCTTCTAACAAAACCAGAATGTCAATTTTCTAACAGAAAGAAGTAGTGTCTTGGGGAATGGACCTAATGGCAGCCTGTGTACACGGAAGAGACCCATAGAGAAGAAAGTGGATGCAGACTTTAGAGGGCTGCTGACAAACAGGACAGCTTAGCCTGGCACTGCCGGGGAGCTGGGGAAGGGTGGCGATGACTGCTGTCCCAGCTGTTCCACAACTGCTGCCACAGTGACAGCTTAGGAGCTGCGTCTGATCTTGAGATTGTTCCCAAGCCTAGGGTTTCTTCCGTAAGCATCACTGGGCATTACCAACCTTGGTCAGTGTCCACCTCACCTCTGTAAGCTGATCAGCTTGCACAACACCCTAAGCAACAGGGGAGTAGCAGGGTCTGGAACAACCCCTGGCCCTCGTGCTGTATTCCCCCTGAGCAGTTATAAAAGAGGTCTCAGTACCCATCTTGTCTCTACAGAGAAGGGAAATGTAACACATTGCTCCTAGTGAGGTAGAGAGTGTGGAGCTCCTGCCCTTCAACATGCTTGTACGTGGCAGGGTTTGCGAACTCAAATTCTTACAGTGGTCAGGCAGGTGATGTCAATAAGTCAAATGGGTAAGGATAAGACAATAGAGAGTTGTGGGGACTGTGACAAACTGTGACGCAAAAGCCCCACTCAGAGGGGCAGCGGCTACTCACTGCGGCAGATTAGTGCCATGCTGGAATGCAAGCTCCTTGTGGCCCGATCTTCCAGTTTTTTCAAGAGAAGCTAGATTCAGATTTGAAGGTTTCTTTTTTTTTTTTTTTTTTTTTTTTTTTTTTTTTTTTTGAGACGGAGTCTCGCTCTGTTGCCCAGGCTGGAGTGCAGTGGCCGGATCTCAGCTCACTGCAAGCTCCGCCTCTCGGGTTCACGCCATTCTCCTGCCTCAGCCTCCCGAGTAGCTGGGACTACAGGCGCCCGCCACCTCGCCCGGCTAGTTTTTTGTATTTTTTAGTAGAGACGGGGTTTCACCGTGTTAGCCAGGATGGTCTCGATCTCCTGACCTCATGATCCACCCGTCTCGGCCTCCCAAAGTGCTGGGATTACAGGCTTGAGCCACCGCGCCCGGCCCCAGATTTGAAGGTTTCTATGTAACCTTAAAATCATTCAATATTGCCAACTAATTAAAAGCAACAACCACCACGCTATGCAGGCCAGACCATGTCCAGGGTCCAGGTTCAACTTGGCAGCTGGTGGTTTGCCACCTCTGCTAGAAAGTTGCACGGCCTCCCAGAGGGAGTCTGGAGAGGCACAGGCTGCTGCCAGGGGTGTGGGAGAGGAATTGAAAGGGTCTCTCTAAGCCTCTTGTGAGCAGATCAGTTCTGGAACTTTGCGGCTTCTAGCCAGCCCTGAGGAAGGAAGACCTGGTTCGGTCTAGATCCTACAGATGTCCACATCAAAGAATGCCAAACATATTATAATGGCCCAACCCCCCAGGCCCGGATTATTTCACCGACAGAGGTAACAGGAGGCAGAGAAGGCATACAGTTAGACTGTAACCCCTCCTTCTTCCCCGTAACTCCCAGGCCTGGTGAGTCCTGGGAGAATAAACATAACCTGAACTCAGGTATGCAAGCCTGCAGCAGCTGGGGCCAGCAGCTTCCTCAAGTTTATTACCTATAAGGTGTGTGTGTGTGTGTGTGTGTGTGTGTGTGTGTGTGTGTGTAAGCATATCTTCCTGTGCATATGTGAGGTAGGCAGGGGAGGGAGCCCCTTATTTTATAAGTGAGGAGACTGAGTGAAGGGAGAGGGAGGAAAGACTGAGCTGGGGCCTGCTGACTCCATCACACCAGGTCTGAGACACAGGAGCCTCTTGGATACAGGAAACTCAGCTTGCCTTGGAAACAGGACCAGCAGGGGACCAAGAAGGACAGCCGGATTTCTATTATTAAAACCAGTGTTTTAGTAATATAATATTTTGGCCGGGTGCAGTGGCTCATGCCTGTAATCCCAGCACTTTGGGAGGCCAAGGCGGGTGGATCACAAGGTCAGGAGATTGAGACCATCCCAGCTAACACAGTGAAACCCCGTCTCTACTAAAAATACAAAAAAAATTAGCCAGGCATGTTGGTGGGCACCTGTAGTCCCAGCTACTCAGGAGGCTGAGGCAGGAGAATGGTGTGAACCCAGAAGGCGGAGCTTACAGTGAGCTGAGATCGCACCACTGCACTCCAGCCTGGGCGACAGAGCGAGACTCCATCTAAAAAATATATAAATAAAATAATAATAATAATATAATATTTTCAAACTTGCCTGTTTTACTTAATAGTGTGCTGTGAACATTTTTCCATATTAGCAAGTATTATTTCACAAAGTCATTTTTTACAATTTTATTTTATTTATGTACTTTGAGACAGGGTCTCACTCTGAAGCCCAGACTGAAGTGCAGTGGTGGCATTATGGCTCACTGCAGCGTCAACCACCTGTGCTCAAGTGATCCTCCAACCTTAGCCTCACAAGTACTTGGGACTACAGGCATGTGCCACTGTGCCTGGATACTGTTTTTTTTTTTTACTTTTGTAGAGATGGGGTCTTTCTGTGTTGCCCAGGTTGGTCTTGAACTCCTGGCCTCAAGTGATCCTCCTGCTTTGGCCTTCCAAAGTGCTGGGATTATGGGTGTGAGCCACCATGCCCAGCCATAAGTCATTTTTAATGGCTACAGGGTTTTCCATCCTATGGATGAATCCAAATTTATTTAGCCCAGCTCCTGTTGTTAGATATCGAGAAATTTCTTGTGTTTTCAATACAATCAACCACTCTGAGATGAATATCTTTTACAACATTTATAATTATTTCTGTAGGATATGTTTCTACAAGGGGCAATATTGGTCAAAGGTGTTTGCATTTCTGAGGGCTTTGAGACGTAATAGCACTCTGCCCTCCTGAGAAGCTGTGCTAATCAACGCTCTCACCAGGAAGGTGTGAGAAGATTCAATCTCACAGCTGTTTCCAACACTGGGCATTGTCATTAAGAGTGTGTGTGTGTGTGTGTGTGTGTGTGTACAAATGTACATGCATGGTAAATAAACATGAGTGACTCTGATATGTAGCTCTTTAATCATTACTGAGATTAAACACATTTTCATGTTTGTGTTTAATTTGCCTCTTCAAAGCGCCCCATTCCCTGTCATTTTGGGATTGATTATTGAGCATACATTTTGGCCCCAGGCTCTCCTGAGGCTTTCCTCTTTCTGGACTGAGGGGCTCTGTTTTTCTAGCCTGAGCTCCACCCTGGCTCCCCCATCCTCTATGTCTCAGGCCCAGCCTCCAGGGCAGAGGCTCCCAGAGCCACTTGGAAGAATTCCTGGGGCCCAGGCCCAGTCTTCCCAGAGGCCTCTCCTGCTCCTCACCTCCCCTGCTGGCCAGGCTGCTCCCAGGCCCCTTCCCACAGACACCTCGGCGCTCCCAGAGCTGATGGGATGCTGATGTCTGGCAGAGGGTGTAGGTAAGCGTCTGGGGGACAGAGAACAAGCCTGACTGCTGTCTTTTCTCTCAGGATCCCTGTGAAGGAAGTACTCCCTGGCATCATTAAGCAGGGGGTGAACTGCTTAGAATCTCAGGGCCAGAACACAGCTGGTGACTTCCTGCTTGGAATGGGGATCTGCAGAGGGTCTGCCAAGAACCCCCAGCCCGCCCAGGTAAGCTGCTTAGGACCTCAGGTAGGAATGGGAGTGGGAGAGAGCTGGGGACATTGCTCAGGAGTGGGGTGAGGGACTTCCCCCTACTCATTCTCCTCCTCTGTCTACACCTTACACAAACCCACTTTGCCAGGGGCCCCTAGACTCTGGTCCTACACATTCGTATCCCCTTTCCAGCCTGTCACTCATGTGCACCACCTGCTTTGTGCTTGCCGAGGGAGAAGTGCTGCCCAGATAGTGCCCAGTTCTCTCCTGAGATCCAGCTGGGTTAAGCTCATGAGACAGGCAATGTTCAAGACTCCTGTGCACACATGGGTCCAACATATGAATATTGCACCCACATCGAAACTAAAGCAGGTCATGGAGACTCCAGTGAGGAGCAGCTCTCGGCTGCCCTGGTTCCATGTCTTGTCATTCTCTCTCATTCCCCACAGTCCCTTGGCACAGCCCTGATTGCCCTCTGGCCAGCTCCAGCTAAGCTCAACCCAATATTTTATCAAAAAATTCAAACATATAGAAAAATAATAAGAATTGTACAGTGAATACCCATACAACCACCCTAGCTCCTACAATTATTTGTAGAAATCTTACAAAAATATGCCATGTGTTTGATTTATTCCCTATCTACCCATCTCCCCACCCATCGCTGTACTTTTTGACTTGGACTTTCTGCTCCCTCCTCGCAGGCATGGCTGTTCAGTGACCACCTCATCCAGCAGCAGGGGAAGTGCCTGGCTGCCACCTCCACCTTAATGTCTTCCCCCGGATCCCCGGTCATACTGCAGATGTGCAGCCCTAGAGAAGGCAAGCAGGTGAGTCTCCTTGCCTCCAGCACAGAGGCCCAGCAGCCCCAGGGGACCGTGCTTCAGGGTGGCAGACCTTGGCAGGGGAGCCCCTGGTTGACTCAAATAAGCCCTTCAGAGGAGGATCTGGGGGGAGGGGAGCAAAGTCAGCATCTAGATCAAGCCAATTATTCTGCCCATGAGGAAATACTTCTTTGGGTAATTATTCGTTTAATGCCATCCTGCCAGGCTGTGAGCTCCATGAAGGCAGGGACCACTTGTCTTGTTAACACTGTATGCTTGGCTCCTGACAACCACCACAGTTCAAATAAATGTTAGCTTTTACTGACAGCATATGCTAGAAATTTGAAATAGATCATCTCATCTAATCCTCCCAGCCACCCAGTGACGTGGATTCTAGTACTACCTCCATTTTATAGGTGAGTAAGCTGAGGCTCACTGAATCTAAAGAATATAAGTCAGATCACCTAGCTGAGAAGGGGTGGAGCTGGGATTCAAACCCAGGTCAGTGTGACTTCTAGGCACACAGTCTTAACCCAGCACATAGTAGATGTTCAAATAAGTATTTCTTGACTGCTGGCAGATTAGGGAAACTGAGATCCAGACACAGTGATGTCCAAGCTGCCATGACCAGCCTCACGTGAGCACTGCCTTTTCCATTCGTCCGACACTCTCACCCACACTGTCACCACTAATCCTGGGAGACAGGTCAGGGTCAGGGAAGAAACTGATGAACAGAGAGGTGAAGTCACTTGCTTAGGGTACACAGCAACCAGTGACAGTGGAACCAAAGGCTGGATTTCCAGAGCCAGCCAGCTCCCTTCTGTGCTGCTCCCTTCCTGTCTTGGAGGGCTCCCTTGCCGCCCAGGGAATGGGACCCAAGGCTCAGAGGCTGCTCCAGCGCTTCCCCTGCTCACCCTCCTCAGAAGCCTTCCCTGTGCCTGCCTCCGTCGGTGCAAGCAGCGAGGAGGGTGCTTCCTCTCTGATTTGGCCTGCACGGTTTTCCACCTACCCCCCTGTTCTTTGCTTGAGTCGGCACGTTTTTTAAAGGATGAACAGCAGTTTGCTGTGCCATTCTGGAAAGCAGCCACATCCTCTCCCTCCAGCCTGTGTGTGTCTGAGGGATCTGTGTGCCTAGCCCACTTGCTGGACCTGTGGGACACTTTAAGCACATTTGGATGGTGGGGGGATGCAGTCCACCCTCGGCCCTGCCCTGCAGTGGGGCTGTTGCAGTGTCCCCTGCATCTAGAGCACCCACCTCTCTGAGGGCAAATCCTTGAGCCCAAGCCCACCCTCTCCCACTGAGGAATTATCTTCGAGCAAACCTCCACTCACTTGCCCCTCTGGGGCTGAATCACCCATTTCTCCCTTTGTGCTGACGCAGCCTACAGGGTGTGTAGAAATCTCCCTGGCCCCATTCATTCTGCCCCTGCAAGTCCTGCCAGGCTCCTGATGGCACTCTGGGTGCCTGTGCCCCTCTTCTCCCAGGAGGACAGGATGAGCAGCTATCCCACTGCCAATGCCTTCTGGAATCCAGCCGTCCTTCTTGGTCCCCTGCTGGTCCTGTTTCCAAGGCTAGCTGGGTTTCCTGTATCCGAGAGGCTCCTGTACCTCAGACCTGGTGTGATGGAGTCAGCAGGCCCCAGCTCAGTCTTCCCTCCCCCTCCCTTCAGTCTCCTCACTTACAAAATAAGAGGCTCCCTCCCCTGCCTGCCTCACAAGGAATCCACAAGAACCAAGATGTGGAGATGGGACAGTGGGCGATGTGATATTGTTTCTCAGACAAGCCCAGAATTGAGTGGCCTGGAGAGTCAGGAAACCCTGAGATTGTACCTAATAGCACTGATAGTAAGTGAGAATGAGAATCCTGCTGTTTAGGGAGCACTTCCTAATGACTGGGTGATTCAGTCATTCGTTCATCTTAAAACAAAATGAGAGCCAGGCACGGTGGCTCACACCTGTAATCCCAGCACTTTGGAAGGCTGAGGTGGGCAGATCATGAGGTCAGGAGTTCTAGACCAGCCTGACCAAAATGGTGAAACCCCGTCTCTACCAAAAACACAAAAATTAGCGGGGCGTGGTAGCACGCATCTGTAATCCCAGCTACTCAGGAGGCTGAGGCAGGAGAATCGCTTGAACCCAGGAGGCGGAGCTTGCAGTGAGCCAAGATCGTGCCACTGCACTCCAGCCTGGGCGACAGAGCGAGACTTGGTCTCAAACAAACAAACAAAAAAAACCAAAATGACGTTGGGTGCCTACCTGGTACCAGAGAATGTACAGATCATGTTGGCCACAAGGATGAAAGGACATGGTCCTTGACCCCCAGGGAATTTGCACTTTAGTGGAAGAGAAAGAAGGGAGTGAGCCACTATATTACAGAAGGCTAGATGCTGAGGTGGCACTAAGCACCAAGACTCCCTGGGGTGAGGATGGCCATACTCTCTCCAGCTGGGCGTTGCTGGAGGTTTGGCCTACGTGAGGTAAATGTCAAGGACTAGAAGAGCATGAAGAAATAGGAGGGGGGGGCTCCAAAGGCCCTTGACCTTTAGGCTTCCTGCGGGGACCATGTGGGCCCAGAGAGGCTGAGTCTTGGCCCTACCCCTCACATCCCTGCATTCCCACTGGGACCCCAGGTTCCGCACCTGCCTTCCACCCTGTGTGCACAACCCCCTGCAGCCCTAGCCCTATCCCTGCAGCCAGGTGGGCTCATCTCTCTCCCACGAGCTGCTCCCTGTCCACCCACTGCCCTCAGAGCCCTCTGGGCTCCCTCCACATGGTCACGAGCACTCCTGCCTCTAATCAAAGACACGGTGAATGAGAGGAGAAGGAAGAGGGGAGGTGGTTGCATGGGAGGCAAATAGGAGAGAAACCCAAAATAGACCTATCTTACTATTATTTTTCCCTGAGCCTTGAAACCTAGGTCTCAGCTTCTCATCCCTTCTCACAAATGTTCCAAGCAACACTCCGTCCTCCACCCAGGCACTTCCCTAATGTTCTACAGAAGCAACTCTTCTTCCCCTTGTCAAACCCGGGGACGGGGAGGCACCAGGAGGTGAAGGCACTGACCAGGAGCCCCTGCATGACTCTGATGCGAGACCTCCAGTCTCCCACCACCCTGCTGGCCCCACACTTCATCCCTACAAAGAAGGCAGCTTCCCACTAAGGGGTGTAGATAACTGGCCTCACAGGTCAGAAGCTTAGGACTGTAGGAAGAAGAAATCATGTTTGCAGAAGTAAAAGATTTACCTAGGCCAGGACTGACAAGCTCGAGTGCCTACAGGGAGCTGGTGGGAAAACCCCAATAGGAGAAAAGTCAGGACCAGGCAGGATCTATGGTGACCTGAAGAACAAGAGCCTATCTAAAGCAGAGGGCAAATCCTCAGCCCCAGCAAGTGATGCCCTGTAAGAAACTGGGCCCAATAACTAAACAGAAGCTAGAAATGCAGATTTGCACGTGGCAACCAAGCTAAATTGTAAATAAACCCAGGGGACTTCTGCTTTGCCTCCTCTGATCTGGACAGGAACTTCTGCAAACTACAGAAGCAAGACCCCTGCTGGGAAGGGCAGGGCTTAAAGCTGGTGTTAGGATAGGATGGGGGCAGCCTCTTACGTAGGAATACACAGCCTGATTTAAATGAGGGGCATGACTGGGCATGGTAGCTCATGCCTGTAATCCCAGTGCTTTGGAAGGCCAAGACAGGTGGATCGCTTGAGGTGAGAAGTTCTATCTAGACCAGCCTGGGCAACATAGCGAGACCCGGTCTCTGCAAAAAAATTAAAAATTGGGCCGGGCGCGGTGGCTCAAGCTTGTAATCCCAGCACTTTGGGAGGCCGAGACGGGCGGATCACGAGGTCAGGACATCGAGACCATCCTGGCTAATACGGTGAAACCCTGTCTCTACTTAAAAATACAAAAAAAACTAGCCGGGCGACGAGGCGGGCGCCTGTAGTCCCAGCTACTCGGGAGGCTGAGGCAGGAGAATGGCGTAAACCCGGGAGGCGGAGCTTGCAGTGAGCTGAGATCCGGCCACTGCACTCCAGCCTGGGTGGCAGAGCAAGACTCTGTCTCAAAAAAAAAAAAAAAAAAAAAAAAATTAAAAATTAGCTGGGTATGGTGGTGTGCATGTATCGTCCTAGCTACTCAGAGGCTGAGGCAAGAGGATTGCTTGAGCCCAGGAGTTCGAGGCTGCAGTGAGCTATGGTGGCACCACTGCAAGAACAAGATCATGCCTAAAAAAAAAAAAGGAGGGGGATGTGTCCTAGTTATATACAAGGGTTGAGTACATGCATGTGAAATGAAAATGCAACATTATTTTTTTAAATCATTGTTTTCTTCCTCTCTTAACCCATCTCCGTTCCTCCTAGAAATGGAGGAGAAAAGGATCTTTCATCCAGCATTCAGTCAGTGGCCTCTGCCTGGAGACGAAGCCTGCCCAGCTGGTGACCAGCAAGTGTCAGGCTGACGCCCAGGCCCAGCAGTGGCAGCTGTTGCCACACACATGACGGTAGCCCCGGGGCCTCCTGTACCTTTTGCATGAGACTTTGGGACCTGGAAGGGGGTTAGGGTGGGGGAGTGCAAAGCGGGCTGTTCCCATCTCCCACATTTCCCCCAGGACCATCAGCAAATACCCACCACAACACACGTTCTCCAAAGCTTGTTCCAGGAGGGCGCAGGCGGGCACGCCCCAATGCCCTCAGCGCTGTCCTGGCCTTGCCCTGGGAGAGGAGATGGTCAGGGTGCTGGACTGTTGCTGGGTAGAGACTGAGTAGGTGCCCCTGGCTCTTTGTCCTCTCCCTTGGCGCTTCTTGGGGCCGGGACAGTAGTGTGTGGTCTCTCCCCTTGTTGCCTGGAGAGAGCAAGGACAGAAGCCCACACAGGGGTCTGTTGGGTCATGAGGCCCAGCTGTGTGGGCAGGCAGGGCCGGGGGAATTGGGCAGTGTGGATGGAGAGGCTGAAGGCTGGGAAAAGAGGGAAGAAAGGGAGAGGGGCAGCCTGCAGGAGCAGGTAAAGAACAGGAAGGAGGTGAGAAGTCTGGTGACCTATCAGAGATGCCAAGCCCAGGGTGGCACTGGGTTGGGTGGGGACGGATGGTATCTTGGCAGCAAAGGATGGGTAATTTGCAAATGAACATGGATAGAAGAGCAGCAAAGCACCAAAAGAACAAGGTCTCTTACCCAGGACGCAGTCCCTTCCACACTTTACCAGCCCCAGGGTCTGAGCCCGACACTGTGCCTCTAGTCCTGTGCCTGAGGGTGCCCACATTCTTAGCAAAAGGCTGCAGAGGGATCTCTAGGGGAAGATTCGGGCATAGTTTATTAAACAGACTCACTTCTGTTTGGCCATGTGTCAGGCTGAGACCTCTCTCTCGGGCATTAATGAATAGCTAGTGCCCTGTCCCTGCGGCCAGGACCCACTGAAAGGACGGGTAGCCACACACACCCCCGAGTAGCCCCAGCCTTGTTTGTCATTTTTGACCCCTGCTTTCTCAAAGGTTTTGGCCTCTGTCAATACAGCATCATGGGTCAGGGTGGTTGGAAAGAAGGGAACCTCCTTTCTGGACCATGAACAGCCCCTAAGTCATTAGGGTTCAACGTCACCCTTATTCCCCTCCCCACTACAGGAGGGATTTTCTTGAAGTGTCAGCTATTGCACTGGGCTGGGAGGCTGGCTGTGGCTCCTGTTTGTGTAGAGAACTCCCAGTTCCTTTTCACAGCTGCTGAGAACACATTCGCACATCTACCCCATGGCCTAGTCTTGGAACTGCTCCTGCTATCCCTGCGCCCTGCTTCCCTTGCCCCACTGGCTCTTGGGCAAAGGATTGTTGGTACCAGGACCCTGGGGGTCTCCCCTACAAAGCAGACCAGCCTGGGGCAGATATACCTACCACAGGAGCCCCCTGTCTTTCATAGGCCAAGGATCCACACACCTGTAGAGTTCATGGATTCCAGAAGGTCTAGGAATCTCCTGAAATTGTCCCTAAAATACTGCATGTGTGTGCATACATGCATTTTCTGGGGGAAAGAGTCCATGGCTTCTAAAAGAGGTCCCTGACCCCCAAAGGGCCTGAACCTCTGCTCTGGATTGAAGCCACTGCCTGCCCAAGCTGCCACCCACCCCCTAATCTTCCTCCCTGGTGTGCTCAAACTGCCATCGCCTGCTCCCTCCACATGGCCCTTGGGGTCGGCAGCCGAGTGTCTGTGGTCCGCAGCACCTGCTCTGGAGGGCTCTCCAGCAGTTTCGCCTCCTGACTCTCACCAGCGTCCTCTCGGCAGCGCGCCCATGCCCGAGTGCACACCCCTGGACTTGCCAGCACAGGGCCCTTTGCCCCCAGGGCCACGCTTTGCCCGTCTTCTGTCGTGATGTTTCTTCCACAGCCAGGGGCAGCCTCAGATCCCCTGTTCATCCGGGAAGCCTCCAGCCACAGCTTAGGACAGAACCGGGCCCAGGACAAAGGCCTCTCCCCAGAGGATGGACTAGAAGGCCTGGGCCACACTCGGGCATGGACCTTTGGGGCTGGGGAGCGGGGGCTTCTCCTCTTGAATGTAAGAGGACTGCTGGCCAGGGGGCCTTCAAAAGGGTCTCTCCTTTGCTGTGGTCAGATCAGGCTCTGCACTTATCAGCCAGTCCTTCGTGGCGACTCAGCCCTATTCTGTTTTTGCTTTTCCTCTTCTTAACCAAAGCATGTGCCACTAGCTGTCCTTGAGGACCTCGTCTTTATGAAACACACCCCTGGAATAAAACCACTTCTTACATGTCCACACGCACCAGTGCCTTCCTTTCTGCCTCCAGGCCTAGCCCTTCGGCACCACCCTCCCCCGCCTCGTGGGGGAAGTCAGGACCTCCTTTCTGTAAAAGTGAAACTGTACATGCTCAAGTCTAGCCCTCTGCTGCACCTGGCAGCTTGCTCGTTGGCCTCCATGCCCTGTGGTGCCCCAGGAACTCCTGACTGCTCCTGTTGGTGGGGGCCAACAGGTGGCCCTACTGCAAGGGCAGGCCTTGGACCAAAACCAGGAACCAGCTCAGGTCGGGCGGAGTCCAGGCTCCTGTGGCCTCATCACAGGATCCTATTTGGGGCTTAGAAATGGAAAGCAAATTGCTTCTCCAAATAGGTATGGCCCTGCCACCATGCTTGCCTTTAGCCAGCCCTCTCTCCTTCCCTGAGAGCCAGCCCTGTCCCCTTGGAGCTGCCCACCCCTGCTCTACCACACAAGAAGGCAGTGGTACAAATTCAGGCAGGACACACTTCCTGGGTAAAAACAGCAAAATAATTCTGAATAGAGTCTTACCAGACCAGCTTTGCTTGATTGGGTAGCAGATGCTCTGCCTAATGTTCCCATGGAAACCAATGGAAAACCCCCACCATGTCTGTGATCAGAAGCTGAACCTACCCAGGTAAAAATAAACGCTGCTTCAACACACATGTGAACTGCGGTCGGCAGGCCAGCACACCACTAGCTTCTCCTGGACACAGCCATTTCTGCCCTCAGCCCCACTTTGCCGTAGGGCTGCTGATCTGGAGTTACCCAGAACTTCTGACCCCTGGGCCTGAAGAGCCTGGAGCAAAGCCCTCGCTGGCTGCAAAGAATACACCTTGGCTACAATGTCCAGCTTCGTCTGGGCTTGGGAGGCAAGTCACTGTAAAAGACCCTGGCTGCAGTCTCCATCCCCCCATCCATCCCTCCATCTTCTCAGGGAGCACAGCCCACCACCCACCGCTTACTCAGGGCTCCCTCCTGGCGCACTGAGCCCCATTTCCACTCTCCATCTATTTTCACTCTCAGCCTTGGAGGGCTCTGGTTCCTGTTCCTCCTGAGTCAGGCTCTCTCCTCTTGCTTTCTCTCCTCCAAACCTACCTCTCCCAAAGCCCATTTTCTGTGCCACCCAGTTATTTTCCTGGGAGCTAAGGCTGTCAGCCTTTAGCCAGCCCCTGGAGGAATCAGCAAAAGCCCCAGGCTCGGTATTAGCAGTTGAGTCACTGGCAAGAGAGTCCCCCGAGAGCCTATGGACGGGGTGGCAGGAGGGACTTCTGCACCGGGGCCAGACCCGCATTTGTACAGTAGGGAGCAGTTCCTGGATCCCTGGGCCTCTGTGACTTGGCTTCAGTTTTTATAAGGGCTCTTCCCCCTGGCCCCTCAGGAAGGCTGTCTCCATTTGCAGTTGGGAGAAACCACCTGGACAATATGACTGTCCTCCCAGGGTTCCAGCCCCCCAAGGCCTGCAGGGGGTGTCTCCCAGCACTGCATGGGGTGTGGTCCTCTCCCACCAGGGAACAGGAAAGGAAACCTGGAAGGGAAAGGCTGGCGTTTATAACGTCTGTAATTTCATTGCCAACAGTGTTCTCAGTGTGTTTGGTATTTGTGTGTCCCTGTGATGGTCTGAGTCAGTGCTCCTCCAGAAGGAGGGCGCGACCCAGCCGGCTTCTCTAATGGGAAGAGGTCTTCACTGCCAGGCACTTAGGAAAGACCTGGAGATGGAGCAGGGGAGGGCCTACTCTCTCCTGGCCTGGCAGCTGGGCTGTCTGAGTAGCTGACCTGGACCGAGGCTCCAGAGTCATCTGAGGACACCTTCTCCTGCTGAATTCAGCCCTGTGAAGCGTGGAGAAGAGTGTACTAGGGGCGTAGACTCTAAAGACCCATTCAAGCCAGATGCAGAGGCTCACACCTGTAGTCCCAGCTATTCAGGAGGCTGAGTTGGGAGAGTCCTTTGAACCCAGGAGTTCAAGACCAGCCTGGGCAACATAGCGAGACCCTATCTCTACAAATAAATAAAAATTCAATTAAATTAAAAAATATACCCAGTCAGCTGGATCCCTCACTACTCTGCCATTTGTCAGCTGTGAGCTCTTTTTTTTTTTTTTTTTTTTTTGAGAGGGAGTCTCACTCTGTCAGCCAGGCTGGAGTGCAGTGGCGCAATCTCCACTCACTGCAAGCTCCACTTCCCAGGTTCACGCCATTCTCCTGCCTCAGCCTCCCGAGTAGCTGGGACTACAGGCACCCACCACCACATCTGGCTAATTTTTTTGTATTTTTAGTAGAGACGGGGTTTCACCATGTTAGCCAGGATGGTCTTGATCTCCTGACCTTGTGATCCGCCCACCTCGGCCTTCCAAAGTGCTGGGATTACAGGCGTGAGCCACCGCGCCCAGCCAAGCTCCTGAATAAGTTATTTCATCTCTCAGCCTTGATTTCTTTACCTGTTAAATGGGGTACTCATAGCCCTAAAGGATTTTTTTTGTGAAGCCTGATCGCAAAGCTTCTGGCCCTTTCCAAATGCTTAATCAATATGTTATTACTATTATTAATAAACATTTTCTGAGTGCCTGCTACATGCCAACACTTTGCTAGGGGGGATGACACAAATGTAAACAAGACAGAAATGGTCCCTGCCCTCGAGAACGAATATTCTAGCAGAAGAGATGGACTAATCAGCAGCAACTGTGATAGCACATGATAAAAGCTACAGGGGAAGGCAGGAGCTATGGGAGCAAGGAGAGGGAGCTCTCACCCAGGGTGTCAGTGAGCTGGTGCTCTCTTCCCAGAAGACAATGCTTCCAGGCAGCTTGAAATGACATTCCAGGCAATACCTGCCTCAGGGCTGGATAAAGGTTGGGCTGGATAAGGTCCGGTGAAGTCCACTGGCCACACTAGCAGAGTTGGCAGTTCAGCTGGCACCTTGCTGGGTGGCCTGGGCTTTTTACCCTGCAGGCAGCATCGTGGTGATGTAGACCAGCCTTTACAATGGGAGAATTCTAGAAGGAATTCTAGAAGGAAGCCATTTCAACCCCAACAGACACAGCCTGTGCTTCCTGAGCTAGGGACCATTCCTCCAGGGCTCGGTATTCTTCCTTAGGAAGGTGGGACTAGTCATGGGAATGAGTGACCCTTGTCTGAAGAGAACGATACTCACAGTGGAGGTGTTCCAGGAAAGACTTGTTTTTGCCATGCTCTCAGGTTGCTTCTGATCCCCTCAAGCCATCTGAAAACAAAGCCTGTCTTTCAACGATTTGTCTTGCAAATATGTGTCTCAAGATGTGCTCCAGATAACCTGCTTAGTATCCCTGGAGGGATTGTAGACCCGTATGCTCCTGGGTGTGACCAAGACTGGGAGGCTTAAAATTCCTGTGTTTGTATTGAGTAGCCCAAGTGATGCATTTGCACATTTAAGTCTTCAACTCCCATGCACCAGGAAGGAGAGCTGGAGGCCCAGGGAGGGGCAGCTGTGCAGGAGAGAGTCAAGATGAGCTGGGCCCGGATTGAGTACCCTGACACTCAGCACTGGACTCACCACAAGAGGGAGAAGTCAAGAGGAAAGAAGGCTACCCTTGTACTCCTTACTGTAATTCCCCAGGAGCCAGAAGAATGTAGGGACCACATCTTGGACCTGAAGGTCTGAGCCCAGCAGTGGTGGAGAAAGTCCCCAGCTGGGAGACCCTCAATTGGATGGGAAACCAGGGATGGCGATAGAGTCTGAGGGACTCTCTGGCAGGAGAACCAGGAGGGAAGAGTCTCTGGAGACAGTTACTGTAGGGCCACCTCAATGGGGTCTCTGGGCCCCTCCCCACATTTTGAGTCAGAGACCGCTCTCAGCATGGCAGGAGGCTTGCTGCTCTCCCCATGGGTGGAATTCAAGTCCCACAACTCTGTCCGGCAGCTGCAGAGCTCCAGGTTTCTTTGCTCACAAGGGCAGGGGCTGCCCCTCGCCCAGGATGACTCTGCCTTCCAGAGCCTTTGTCTCCATGGGGGTGGGAGAGTGGGGCGATGCTAAGTTTAAATCAGGTCACAGTAAGTTGTGGGGACAGCAGGTGGAGCAGCAGAGTGGCACTGGGGGCTTTCTCTTGGGTGTGCGGTGTGGCCTTGGTCCTGCAGCCATCAGGTGGGGGCTTGGGACTGACTTCTTCTGAAGGATGCTGGGAAGGTGAACTGGCTTTGGCAGTGCTTAGAGCTCCTGGGGGTTCCCCCTCCTAGACCATGCAAGCTCTCACACCTGTGCATCATTATCACGCCCATCATCAAGCCCACAGTGGTGTGCTGAACACCTGCCCCACAAGGACGTGGAATGCTCTCGGAGGAGCCCGTGAACCACTGATGGTCACAACTATCCAATGCCTGGCAGCAGACAGCCAGGCCAACCTCAGCTCCCGCTCTCTCTTCCTCACCCTACAATCAGCCAAACTGACCTGAGTCGTGTAGTGTGAAGTTGCTTTCTGCTTTCTCTTGTTTGTGCTTTTGCTGTTTCTTCTGCCTCATACTTTGTTAACTCCATGGGTTAATGCCACCCATTTTCCCAGACAAATAAATGGTGCTTCTGCAAGGAAACCCTTCCTGATCCCCCACCTGTCTGAAAAGAACCTCTCCAGCTTGCTTCTTCAGGGTGCTGAGTGTTCCTTCCCAGCCTGTCATCACCTTCCTCCGTATGCTGTGGCATGTTCCTGTCTTCTCTAGTCTCATCCTCTTTTTTCTGGTAGATTGTAGCTCCTTGCTGATAGGAACCATGCCTGCTCCAGCTTCATACCTCCCACTGCTATAGCACAGACCTGCTTCTCAGACTTACAGCAAATGTTTGTTTCCTGAATGAATTAATTAAAGATAAAGCATTCTAACTGGGTTTGTTTTTGTTTTGTCTTTTAATGATAAAGCATTTTGGCATTTAGGAATTAGTACATTGCATACAGAAAGCACGCAATATACATTTGTCCATTTTTCCTCTCACTTCTTACAAGTTTGATATCGTCACAACTCCACCCCCCCTATTCATTAGTTGTCTCAACAACAACGTGTTGGTGGTGCTGAGGACTGACACAGATTGAGCACTTTTTGGGTACCCAGAATCTTAGTAAGGCTACCATAGGCACCCCAACAAGGTAGGTTCTGATACACTTACTTTATGGATGAGGAGGGGAGGCTCAGTTGAGAGAAGAAATTTGCCCAAGGATAAACAGCTAGGTTTAAACTCACTCCCGCAGGAGCATGTGTCAATGGTCCCACAGACCAGCCTCTTCAGCTGGGAACTTTTGAGAAATGCAAACTCTTGGCCTTGCGCGATGGCTCACACCTGTAATCCCAGCACTTTGGGAGGCCGAGGCAGGCAATCGCAAGGTCAGGAGATCGAGACCTTCCTGGCTAACACGGTGAAACCTCGTCTCTACTAAAAATACAAAAAATTATCCGAGTGTAGTGGCACATACCTGTAGTCCCAGCTACTCAGGAGGCTGAGGCAGGAGAATCGGTTGAACCCAGGAGGCAGAGGTTGCAGTGAGCTGAGATTGTGCCATTGCACTCCAGCCCAGGCGACAGAGTGAGACTCCGTCTCAAAAAAAAAAAAAAAAGAGAGAAAAGAAAGAAAGAAGTGCAAACTCTTGGCCAGCAGGCACAGTGATTCCTGCCTATAATCCAGCACTTTGGGAGGCCAAGGTGGGAGGACCACTTGAGCTCAGAAGTTTGAAACCAGCCTGGGCAAAATAGTGAGACCTCATCTATACTATAAATCTAAAAATTAGCCAGGTGTGGTGGTGCATGCCTGTAGTCCCAGCTACTCAAAAGGCTGAGGCAAGAGGATCACTTGATCCCAGAAGATTGAGGCTGCAGTGAGTTCTGATTACAGCACTGCACTTCCAGCCTGGGCAGCAGAGCGAGACCCTATCTCGAAAAGAAAAGAAAAAGAAGAGGCCGGTTGGGAGACTGAGGCAGGTGGATCATTTGGGGCCAGGAGTTCAAGAGCAGCCTGGCCAACATGATGAAACCACGTCTCTACTAAAAATACACAAATTAGCCAGGTGTGGTGCCAAGTGCCTGTAGTCCCAGCTATTTGGGAGGCTGAGGCAGGAGAATCCCTTGAACCCAGGAGGTGGAGGTTGCAGTGAGCCGAGATTGTGCCACTGCACTCCAGCCTGGGTGACAGTGAGATTCTGTCTCAAAAAAGGAGGAAGAAGAAGAGGAGGAGGAGGAGGAGGAAGAGGAAGGAGAAGTAGAAGGAGGAGAAGGAGAAGAAGAAGAAGAAGAAGAAGAAGAGAAGAAGAAGAAGAAGAAGAAGAAGAAGAAGAAGAAGAAGAAGAAGAAGAAGAAGAAGAAGAAGAAGAAGAAGAAGAAGAAGAAGAAGAGAGAAGAGAAGAAGGAGGAGGAGGAGGGAGAGGAGAGGAGAGAAGAGAAAAAGAAAAGAAAAAATAGAAAAGGAAAGAAATGAAATGCAAACCGTTGGGCCCCACCCAGACCTACTAAATCAGAAACTCTGGGGGTGAGGCCAGCCCTCTGAGTTTAACAAGCCTCCCGGGGATTCCGATGCACGCTCAGGTTTGAGAGCCACTGTTTTGGTGACTGAGATGGGTTCTGGTCCCCTGATGGGGGCCACGTGTCACCACGTGGTGCAGAAGGCTCAGAGAGCTGGGTGCTGTGGGCCTTGCCTCTGCTAAGCAAAATGCCTGCCACAGAGCTCTGGATAGTGATGGATCCCTCTGAGGTGGAGGGAGAGTGGGCACTGGGCTGGGCTGAGGGTTGCCGCTGAACCAGCTGCCACATGCCAGCCTCGCTTTGAATGATTTATGAATTTCTTTCCCAATACCAGCCACATATGGCTGACTTCATTCTAAAAGAGCATCTGCCTCAGAAGATCGATTAATCAAGGAATCGATGCTGCATCCTCCAGCCTGCAGGACGGGCATACATTTTACCATGAGTTACATGGCAAAGTCTTTTCTATGAGCACTCCTTTCAATGACATTTATAACTGGTCCTGTCAGTCACTGACCAAACACTGAGACACACATTTTATCTTCTTTGATCTTTACAACTCTATCAGACAGGTATTTTCAATACCACCCCATTTACAGACTAGATATTAAAGCCCAGAGAAGTTAACTATCTGCTCAAGATTGCCCATCTAGCAGGATGGAGGGCCAGGATTTAAAATCATGAAGTCTGATCCAGGGTCCATGCTGCTTGCTGCTCCTTATTGCCTTTCACGCATCAGTTTGTATATTCATAGAACATTGACATGTATGCGCTGTTATCCCCATGTTACACTTGAGGACACTGAGGCCCTGTGCAAAGCTCTAACAGGCTGAGAGCTCTTGTCCCCACATCCCATATCCTTACATGGCTGATTCTTAGCACAGAGGTAGAGTGGGCCAAGGTTGTTTCCACAGTCATCATTTTGCAGATGTAGAAACAGGATGAGAGGCCGAAGCACCTAAAGTCACAGGGGGCCTGGTGCAGTGGCTCATGCCTGTAATCCCAGCACTTTGGGAGGCTGAGGCAGGTGGATCACCTGAGGTCAGGAGTTCAAGACCAGCCTGGCATGGATGGCAAAACCCTGTCTCTACTAAAAAAACAATAATTAGCCAGGCATGGTGGTGCATGCCTATAATCCCAGCTACTCAGGAGGCTGAGGCAGGAAAATCACTTGAACCCAAGAGGCGGAGATTGCAGTGAACTGAAATCACGCCACTGCACTCCAGCCTGGGTGACAGAAGGAGACTCCATCTCAACATAAATAAATAAATAATAGTCATAGGGCAGGAAATTGGGAGTACAGGACATGGTAGAACCGAGAATACAATGTCCCATGGCGCAGCTCTGGAGGCGATTGCGAATGGTCTGCCTGGCCCCAGGCATCTTCTCTGGGGCTGGGGAGGGTGAGCCCCCTGACTGAGCTGGCTCAGGGCCCAGGGCTATGGCCAGCATGGCCTGTTTTCTCCCTGCCTCCTGGCCAGGACTATTTGTTCCCAATGTCCCCCTGGCCTCAAGGTTCTCTGCTGTGCCTTATTTGTCCTCAGACATCTTCTTGTGCTTGTTCAGACCCATGTGTACCCTGCCCTGTGGCTTTGTCCACTTGAGGTGGAGGCTCCAGGGTGCTTTGTGGAACCCCACAGCTTCCACCAAGTGCCTGGATCTCTGCATGCTCATTAAGCAGTGAGGCTTATTTAAAATTATTATAACCACATGTGTCCATCTCAGTTATTTCTTGGCTGCTTTTCTGTGTTGGACAGCAGGGATGGAGAGGAGAGTTCAGCCTTACAATAAGAGAACAATTGCCGTAGCTCTGGCCCAGCTATTTCTTTTCTTTTCTTTTCTTTCTTTCTTTAGAGATGGAGTCTCGCTCTGTCGCCCAGGCTGGAGTGCAGCGGCATGATCTCAGCTCACTGCAAGCTCCGCCTCCCGGGTTCACCCCATTCTCCTGCCTCAGCCTCCCGAGTAGCTGGGACTACAGGTGCCCGCCACCACGCCCGGCTAATTTTTTGTATTTTTCAGTAGAGACGGGGTTTCACCGTGTTAGCCAGGATGGTCTCAATCTCCTGACTTCGTGATCCGCCTGCCTCGGCCTCCCAAAGTGCTGGGATTACAGGCATGAGCCACCGCGCCCGGCCTGGCCCAGCTATTTCTGAGCTGGGAGACTTTCAGCCAACCACTTAGGCGTCCTGAGCCTCACTGTTCTCAGCTGAAAAATGGGTATGATGTGGGGGCAGACCAAAAGGGAAAATTTCCGTCGTCAGGCCTTGTACACTGGAAACAGAGTCTGGGAATCCTCGGGATATGTTTATGCCACCCTGGGCAGGCCAGAACTGCTAGACCCTAAAGTTTTGAATTTTCCAGCTGGTCAGGACTTTCTCCAGCCATCAGGGCAAGACTTTTCAGCTCAGACATGGTGGCCTGAAATGGTGGGAAGTTAACCAGAGAGAGGAGGCTGGGGAGTCCCGGCACCCACTTAGTTCTTGAGTGGAAGACTGCTGGTCTGGCTCTGAAACCTTGTTTCATGGCACCTGCTTTTACCTTGTGAAGAAAGGAAAGTGAGTTCCACAGGGGACTTGATGTTCCAACAAGGCTTTGAAAACCTTCTGAATATTGGGGCCGGGAAGGAAGGTTATGAGGCAGGAAGAGTGGTTCTGTTTGGGGTCTTCAGAGCACAGCTGTCCCACCCTTGTCTGCATCCCTGCCTGACATGATTTAGGGCTCCCTGGGCCTGCCTCATGGAGCAGAAAAGATGCAGGCTGTGGAGACAGTCCTCAGCCGGTGCCCTCTGCTTGTGGGGGCCATACGGCGCATGGCCTTGCTGCCATCACCAGGCCTGAGGGAGGATGGCAGTCATGCTGCCGAGAAGGACCCACAGATACTTATCAACAACACAGAGAAAGCTGCTGTCAGAAGGCCCCTTCCCAGCCCAGGATTCTGTCTGCCCAGCAGAGGAGAGAGAAGAGGCTGGGAGTCTAACCTAGAGTTGTAGCCTTTCTCTTCCTAGGTGGGCAACCTGTAGCTAGTTACTTGAACTTTCTGAAACTTGGTCCCCTCACCAGCAGAGCAGCGATAATAATAACTACTTCTTAGGGGTGCTGTGAGATTTAAATAACATTTTTCAGTGAGCTGAAGTAAATAAAGAAAAAGAGGCTGGGCCCAAAAGAGTGCCCCAGCTCCTTGAGGAAGAAGTATTTGTCCTGCTCACGGCTGGACTGCCAGAGCTTGGTACAGAAGACATGGTCAGTAAGTGTTTGCTAATGAATGAATGAATGAATGAATGAGGCTCTGTTGAGGCAAGATGAGCCTCTCCTGGAAGGTGCTGACTCCAACCCCAGTCCTAGCACTGGTTCCCGGGCTCTAAAAGGGGGCACGCATTCAAGACAGAGGCATGCCGAGCTTGTTAACCTTGCAGATAGAGGAATCCTGTCAGGGATGGATTGGACAAAGGGATGCAATTCAAGGGAAAGAATGCCAGGAGCTTCCTTGAGATTCTCCACCCATATCCCTAGCCACTGGGCGAGGGGCCCCCTTAGAGGTTCCCTGAGTGCCTGTACTTCCCTGCTTTTACCTTGAATCAGGGTTGCATTGGAATGGCCTGTGCTTTTCTGTACTCCAATTGGGTTGCAGACTGCATGAAGACGAAGACTTGTCTGTTGCACTTAGTATAGTACCCTGCACATAGTGGGTGCTTGCAGTAAGTGTTTCTTAAATGAATGAACAAGTGGCGATCAGTACAATAAACCTACTGTTCTCCCTCAGTTCTGAGAGTCTTGGGGGTTTGTTCTTTGTCAGTTTGTTCATGGTTTTGTCTTTTAATTTGGCTGTTGACTTGCATTTTCATGAAATTAGGTGAGGTTTGACCCACTGAAAATTCTTTTTCATGAGGCATAGGAGACGCAGCATTTGCAAGTGGATGCCAAATCAGTGCTTGATTAAACAGACAATGAATGTGAGAATAAAGATTATACAGCAGAGATGATGCAGTACATACGGATGGGGATGCACCTATCTTGTTAGAAAGCTGCCTTCCATACTAATGGATTTGTTGAGAGGCTAAGGCAGTGGAAACTGCAGCTTTGAAATTATCTAAGGTTTTCATTTAAACTGGCAGCAAAGAGAAACTGATGCAGGCTTCTCTGTGGTCCAACAGTCGTCTTCTGCAAAGGTTTTGCCCAGGGCCGTGTCTCAGCTCAGGATATAGGAGTCTTCAGTTTATTTGCATACAAATTGCAAATATCTACAAACTCTTTGCTCAAGCAATTTTTAAGCAAAATGTTATTGCTTCCCTGAAGGTCATAATTCCTTGCTTTTTCTCTTCAATATTCTTCTCACTTAGGAGCCACTCACATTGACCCAGATT
The DNA here is from genome assembly GCF_007565055.1 of Rhinopithecus roxellana. Taxonomy (NCBI): domain Eukaryota; kingdom Metazoa; phylum Chordata; class Mammalia; order Primates; family Cercopithecidae; genus Rhinopithecus; species Rhinopithecus roxellana. Next base: position 83,509,270 of record NC_044553.1, on the reverse strand, counting down.
TCCCACCCTGGGAGTGTGCAGGAGAGTGGAAGGAGCCAAAGGAAGGGGAGCGGGTGGCTAAGTGATGGAACCCATTTTTCAGGACACCCAGAACCTAAGTGTTTTAAGTATTATTTCATTTAATTATCAAGCCAGCTCTTCGGGGTAGACACTATCATGATACCCATTTATAATGAGGAAATCAAGGTTCAGAGATGTTATGTGAATCTCTCAAAGTCACACAGCTAGGAATGGCAGAGCCTGGAATCCAACGATGTCTGATTCCCAGAATTGAGTCTTAACCTATGCTATTTCTGTAAACCACTTACTCTTTATGTCTCTTTAAATATATTAGGCAATTCTACTAAAATTATTAACAATAGTATGCCAAGTCTACTGACTTGTCCCTAAACTGTTGTCAAATGCGAATGTGCTAGGAGCTTTTTGGAGTTAAAGTGGGGGTAGGATCAGCTACATACTTTGGAGGCTTTAGTGAAAAATGAAAATATGGGTCATCTAATTAATATATAGTAATTTCAAAACGATGACAGCAGAGTATTAAACCAAGTGTGGGGCTCTTTTAAGCTCAGAGCCCTGTACAAGCGCGCAAGTTGCATGCCAATGAAACTGGCCCTGAGTCAGGGTTCTGGGTGGAATATATGTCTGTTTTGTCTTGGTACCTGGCATTGGGTCTGGCACATGGTAGACATTAAAAGCTACTGGCTAATTGATATAAAGGAATGAGATCATGTCATTTGCAGGGACATAGATTGAGCTGGAGGTCATTACTCTCAGCAAACTAATGCAGGAACAGAAAACCGAATACCACATGTTCTCACTTATAAGTGGAACTGAATTATGAGAACACATGGACACATTGGTGGGGAACAACACACACTGCAGCTTGTTGGAGGGCTCAGGGAGAGGAGGGAGAGCATCAGGAAGAATAGTTAATGAATGCAGAGCTTAATACCTAGGCGATGGGATGATCTGTGCAGCAAACCACCATGCTACACGTTTACTTATGTAACAACCCTGCACATCCTACACATGTACCCCCAAGCTTAAAAGAAAGAAAAAGAAAACACTGCTGGCCATTTGAATGAAATAATGCAATAAATACTTATCATTACTGCATACCAAGCAGCGTTTAGGCACAGGCGACACAGCAGCAGACAATATACGTAAGGTCCATGACCCCGTAGCACATACAGTCTAGAGAGACAGAGAAACAAGTAAACCAAAAAATGCACAAGTTTATTCCAAGATAGTAACAGATGTTATGTACAAAATAAAATGGGACAATGGAAAGTCACTAGGAAGATGGTGTGGAGGGGTAAGGGCTAACTTCAGATGGGGCAGGAGTTGGCATTTGATGCAAGACTTGGGTAATAGGAGTCAGAGAGACTAAGGAAGAGCTTTCTGGGCAGAGAAAGTAGTGCACGCAAGGTCTCATAGAGGAATGAATGAATGACATGAATGAATGAGCAGCATGGGTAGAGTGGATGCATGCCCATGGGGGTTTCCCATGTAGTAAGCTCCAGTCCCTTGGCTATCCGCCACCTCAACCCGTGATGCCCCCTGACTACCTATCCAGCCTCCCTCTCATTCACTGTGCCAGTCTTCTTTGAATCCTTCAAAGGCACCAAGCTCTTCTCTGCTTAGTGCCTTCCCACAGCAGATCCTCTGCCTGTAGAGTGCTTCCTCGACTCTGCCTGGGGGGCTCCTTTTCATCTTTCAGGTCTCAGCTTAAATGTCAGGCCTTATGGGGGCCTCTGCTCATCCATGTTCAAGCAGCTCAAAATATTATTCTCTCTCATAAAACCCTGATGATTTCCTTCATAACAACAACCAAATTAGCTTATAGTTTTTGCTGTGAAGCTCTCTAAGGGCATCATGGATCAAGGGTCATGTGTACTTTATTTGTTTATGAACCTTAGTTAATAAAAATGAAAGCTGACCTCCCTCCCTGCCCCATACTCCCTTATAATGGAACCGGTATGAATAGGCAGACACAAGTGAGAGTAATTCCCTGATACCATAAATCAATTAACTAGCTAATTGATTAATCACACACATATGTTGAGAACCTATTATTTAGAAGGCACTGGGGATTCCAATGTGAAATATGTGGTTCACTCTTCAAAGAGCAGAGATGATTGAGGGAAGCAGGCAATCACACCAACAATCCCACACAGTGCGATATAAGCCATGACAGAACATGGCGGGGTGGAGGGATTAGGTTATCAGGGAAGGCTTCCTGGAGGTCGTGATGCCTGAATGGATCCTTAACCTATGATTAAGGGTTAAAGTGTATGAGCTTTGAGGAATCAGATGTGCCCCTAAAAGGGAGAACATATAAGAGGCATGGAGAGAGTGTGGGGTGTACTAGTGGAACCACAAGAAGTATGGTCTGTACAGGGAACAGGGAGTGGGATTTGTGGAGGCTGATTTTTGACTGGTAGGCAGGTGCTGATCATGAAGGGCCTTGGGTGGCAAGCTAAGAAATTTGGATTTTATTTTAAGAATGTGCAATGGACTGAATGTTTGTGCTCCACCCCTGCAAGCTCATATGTTGAAACCTAAACCCCAAAGTGATGGTATTAGAAAGTGGGGGCTCTTAGGAGGTGTTTTTTTTTTTTTTTTTTTTTTTGAGACGGAGTCTCGCTCTGTCGCCCGGGCTGGAGTGCAGTGGCAAGATCTCAGCTCACTGCAAGCTCCGCCTTCCGGGTTCACGCCATTCTCCTGCCTCAGCCTCCCGAGTAGCTAGGACTACAGGCGCCCGCCACCTCGCCCGGCTAGTTTTCTGTATTTTTTAGTAGAGACGGGGTTTCACCGTGTTAGCCAGGATGCGATCTCCCGACCTCGTGATCCGCCCGTCTCGGCCTCCCAAAGTGCTGGGATTACAGGCTTGAGCCACCGCGCCCGGCCGGGAGGTGATTAAGTCATGAGGGTGACAGCCCTCATGAATGGGATTAATGCCCTTATAAAAGACGCCCTAGAGAACTCTCTCACTGTCTTTCCTCCTTGTGAGGGTACAACAAGAAGGTGGCCATCTGCAACCAGGATGACTCCACTCACCAGAGCCTAGCCATCCTGGCACCTGATCTTGGACTTACAGCCTGCAGATCTGGAGCAATACATTTCTGTTGTTTATAAGCCACCCAGTCTATGGTACTCTGTTGTAACAGCACGAACAAACTAAGAGTGATAGAGAGTTTCAAGAATTCCAAGCAGGGGCTGTGCAGGGCAAAAAAAAAAAAAAAAAAAAAAAAAAGAATTCCATGCAGGAAGGCCAGGCATGGCAGCTCACACTTATAATCCTAGTGCTTTGGGAAGCAGAGGCAGGGCAGGATGTGGGGGGAATTGCTTGAGGCCGGGAGCTTCAGACCAATTTGGGCAACATAGGGAGACCCTGTTTCTACCAAATAAAAAATTAAATATTAGCCAGGCATGGTGGTGCACAGCTTTAGTCCTAGCTACTTGGGAGACTGAGGTGTGAGGATCACTTGAGCCCAGGAGTTCGAGGCTACAGTGATGTGATTGTGCCAGTGCCCTCCATCCTGGGTAACAGAACAGGATCCAATCTCTAAATAAAGAAAAGAAGAAGAAAAAGAAAAGAGGAAGAATGGCAAGAAAGTGACATAATCAGATTTTCATTATGAAAAACGTCCCCTTCCATAGCACGGAAGAGGACAGACTATTAGAGGGTAGTAATGGATGTCTATTCTTTAACAGCCAAAACCGCCTGCCTCCTTTTTCTGAGAAAAGCTCTTTCTCTTGTAGGTTGAATAGAAGCTTCCATTTTATTATAGACTCTATTAGCTACCTATTGCTGTGTAACAAATTACCCCACAATTTAGTGGCTGGAAACAATTAACATTTATTATCTCACAGTTTCCATGGGTCAGGAATCCAGGAGTGGCTTAGCTGAGGGTTCTGACTCAGACTCTCATGAGGTTGCCATCAGTGTGTCAAGCCAAGGCTGCAATCATCTCAAGGCTCAAGCAGGGCTAGAGAATCTGCTTCCAAGCTCACTTCCACGGGCTGTCTCCACAGGGCTGTCTCGCAACGTGGCAGCTGGCTACACGTCCTGGAGCCAACAGTCCCAGCGAGACTGAGAGAGCGCACGGAAGATGGAAGCCACAGTTCTTCTGTAACTTCATACTGGTAGTGAGATCTCATTACTTCTGCTGTGTCCTATTTTTAGGAGAGTCATTCGTAAGTTCGGCCTTCCCCTAAGAGTAGGGTTTCCACGAGGGCTTGACTACCAGGAGGCGGGAATCGCTGGGGGCCATCTCAGAGGCTGCCCACCACACAGATCCCACCTTGTACTCAGGGCAGGTGACTCAACCTGGGCCAGTCCAGTCAGAACATTTCTTGGGATTTTTGAACTCGACTAGAAAGAAGGAATCTTTTTAAACTGGTAAAACTCAAAGACATTGGGCATCCCCGTGGGAAAGAAGCTGGCCTCTGGGGAGAATGACACTAACACTTAAAGGGAAGCAGGGGCCGGAAATAGCAGCCATTCCTGCCGCCCACCAGCTTCTGGTTCCATTTGATCCTGAGACTCACCTGTGCTCTGGCCATTCCTGTAATTTATTTACACAACTCAATAAATTATACCCCTCACTCTTGTTGCCTAAGCTAAGTCAAGATGGGTTTCTGTCATTCATAATGAGAGTGATGACTGACTAACTGATTGAGACTCACCCTGAGGTAGGAAGATCAATTAGGAAACTATTGCAGATGATAACTGATGAGGGCCTGACGAAGGCACTGGGGTTGTGATTAGGGCCCAAACAGGAGAACACATAGGAATGGAAGGAGGCATCATGGGAGACTGTCTTATTCCATTATATCCCCAGATGTCAACATTGTGCCTGGCACATAGTAAATGCTCAGTAAATATTTGTGGAAATGAATAATTAAATAAATGAACAAAGGCAGAGAGACAAAGATAAAAGCAAGACTTGCTGACCAATTGGATGTGGAAAGTGAGGAAGAAAGAAATGAAAGCTTGTACCCAGATCTCAGCCTTGAAAGGCTGGCTGGCTAGCAACTCCATCGAGGCAGGAAGAGCCGCTTTGAGTGGAGTCCACGAGGAGGGGTGCTGAGCTCCACTGTGAACCACTGTCATGTGTTTTTAAGGTGAGTGGCTGGTCTGAGGGAATGGAGTGGTTAACCTTTCTTCATGAGGAACATCCATGTTGTTGGCCTCCCCCAGCTCTGTCCATGTTACCTACAGAGTGACGCAACCATGTGCACTCAAAACGAGAGAAAGACCTACTTTTGCAAATAGGCAATGATCATAACCACCTCAGGGACTAGCGGCTCCTGATTAGGAACGGTCTAAAGTTAGCATGACAAAATCAGCTGTCAACTGTCAGCTTAATGAGTCTCCCGACTCCCTGAAGGAGCTCTCTAAGTTCCCCCCAGGACAGCTTACTTCCCGACCAGACCGCGGAAGATTGTAGAGATGAGTGGAGAGGCCTGAAATTGGGAATTCAGAAAACACATTTGCTCTTCTCCTTTGGGGATGCCCACACTGAGTGAGGCTGGGCACATCTGGCAGCTTTTTATAAACTGGCATTGGAAAGCTGTCAGAGGTGGGAAATGCCCCCTTTTCTATTGGCACTCTTGTGCCCAATTGGAAGCAGTCTAGGGACGTGGTTAAGCAAGCGTTGTTAAGTTTCACCAGAATTTAGTTTGAAGTGCTGACTCTGTTTACATCCCTGGGTGAGCTCATTAGCATGTGTCAGAAATGCAGCTTCAGTGGCTGCAAACATTCCCCACTGCTCCCAGGCTTACAGAATGCCACCCTGACACAGTAGAGCCACTTCAGCTTCCTTGAAAGCCCCCCGTGCCAAGCAACCAGAAAAGTCGTCCTCAACAAAGGCTTCTTTTGTGGCCCAAACATATCCTGCTTTGAGAATGCCTCATTCCCTCTTCTGCTCAGGCTGAGGGGAGAGGGTGGGGCAGCATATCCAGGTGGAGTGGAGCAGTGAATGTGCTCTGTGAACAGTAAAGCCCTACGGAGGAGTAAGGATCATGGATGCATTGCCAGTCTCAGAAGTGTTCCTACTGGCTTTAGCACTATAGCTATGCAGTAGCCAAAACAGGATATAACTTTGTTACCGAATCTTTTTTTTTTTTTAACTTTTCATTATCGAAAGTTTCAAGCATATGAAAAAGAAGAGGTGAAAACCCACCACTCAGGTTATCAACTGATGGCTAATCTTGTTTCATCTACGCCCTTCCACTGGATTATCTGAAGCACATCTCATAGATGTCATTGTATGTGTAAATATTTCAGTATACACTCTAAAAGAGAACTTGAAAAAATAACCACAATGGCATTATCAAATCTAAAAATAACAGTAATTCCTTAATACTGCTGGAATCTTATACTGATGGCCAAAGGAGCCTCCTGGTGCTATCTTCTTCTTTGCCCTCCATCTCCAACAGAAACAGTGCGCCAAGTGCAAATCAATGCAAAAGGCTAAGGATCAAGGCAAGATCCCACCTAAGCCAGGGTCATTACTGCTTTCTGAGCAGCTTTAGCAATTTAAAAATATTTCTTGAAATAGCTTAATAGATACAATATTAAAAACCTAACAAACAGTCCTTATGTTTTTATCAGATCTTTTGGCCCTTACCAAAGGGCCAAGGACAGCCTATTAGAGAATCAAAGTGCTGCAAGGACGGCCTATTAGAGAATCAAGAAGTGCGGAAGGTGAACAAGATTCCTTGCCTGAGAAGCTGGTGACCGGACTGCCCTGGGGTCCTTGGCCTCCACTAAGATACAAGGGTAACTTCACGGTAACATGAATGTTTTTAGACTTCTTTGTATTGTATTGATAGCAATTTTTTTCCCCCCGAGATGGAGTCTTACTCTGTCGCCAGGCTGGAGTACAGTGGTGCAATCTCAGCTCACTGCAACCTCCAACTCCCTGGTTCAAGCGATTCGCCTGCCTCAGCCTCCTGAGTAGCTGGGATTACAGGCATGCACCACCACACCCGGCTAATTTCTGTATTTTTTAAAGTAGAGACCGGGTTTCACCATGTTGGTGAGGGTGGTCTTGGTCTCCTGACCTCGTGATCTGCCCGCCTCAGCCTCCCAAACTGCTGGGATTACAGGCGTGAACCACCATGCCTGGCCTAACAGCAATATTAAATATTGATGGGGAATACATTTGATTAAGTATAACGTACATATAGAAGGTGTGCAAAACTCTAAGAGTTTATTTTATAATAATAGTTATCATTGGCCGGACGCGGTGGCTCATGCCTGTAATTCCAGAACTTTGGGAGGACGAGGTGGGTGGATCATGAGGTCAGGAGTTCGAGACCAGCCTGTCCAAAACATGGTGAAACCCTGTCTCTACTAAAAATACAAAAATTAACTGGGCATGGTGGCGTGAGCTTGTAATCCCAGCTACTTGGGAGGCTGAGGCAGAAGAATTGCTTGAAGCTGGGAGGCAGAGGTTGCAGGGAGCCGAGATCGCACCACTGCACTCCAGCCTGGGTGACAGAGCAAGACTCTGTCTCAAATAGTAATAATAATAATAAATAATAATAATAGTTATCATTCACCTGACTCTATACTTACCCAAGGACTAAGTTAAACAGTGAAAATGAGGTGGAAACAGCATAACAGTTACTAGGACAGCCAGTCACATAAATGTGGAATTACCTTTATGGATGAGCAGGATAAGTAGGGCATCCCTGTGCAGGAGTGGCCTGCAGCGAGGAGTTAGAGCCCAAGTAGGAAGAGGAGCTTGTCTAGGCAGAGGGTGGCTGGGGGTTGGGGTGGCTATCAAAGCTGGCAATGGGCAGGGGGAGGTGAGGCAGTTGTCCTTGTTGGGAAGCCTGAGTGATCCTCCAATCCACAGGCTCTCAGGGCAACATGCTCTCTGTTGGCTGCAAACACTGACTCGCTGATAGGGGGTCTGTTGACACAGAATCTTATACAAACTGTGGAATCCCAATATCTATAATGGTCTGTTGCAGGAATACTGGGTAATATTTAGAGATGCTCACCATTCACATATAGGTCACAAAGCTCAAATACATAATTGTCTTAGTAGTGATCATTAGCTTTTTTTTTTTTTTTTTTTTTTTGAGATGGAGTCTCGCTCTGTCATCCAGGTTGGAGTGCAGTGGCACGATCTCAGCTCACTGCAACAGCAACAACTCTGCCTCAGCCTCCCGAGTAGCTGGGATTACAGGCGCGTGCCACCATGCCTGGGATCATTAGCCTTTTATAAGAAGGAAAGAAGTAATTTCTCAATCCATGTACCTGAAAAGATTCAGAGGGCATGGCTTAGAGAAGCAAGGGTATCAAGGATACGTTGACGTATCAAGCAGGACTTTGGTCTCTAATCAACTTCATTCAAATGAGCATTTGTCCTCAACAGTCTTTCAGTACCAGAACCTTCAAATCTTGTCCTAATACTCTGCAAGAAACATGAGATTTTCTTCTCTGTCATTATACCTGCAACGTCCCGCTGGGATTTGCAAAATAATTGGGATGAGCACTGTGGCAATCCTTCCTGAAGTTGCATTGTAGGTGGAAGTTGGTGACCATGCTTCTAACAGGTCTCTGAGCTCACTGACAGTGTCAAGCACAAAGTGATCTCCAGAACGGCCAGGGCCATCGCAGGGCAAGGACCCAGAAATGTTGGATACTCTTCAAACTACTCACCATGGAACAGACACTAAAAGACTCAACCATACTCTTTTTCTCGAAGGCTAGAGAGGCAATATAGTTGGCCAAGCCCAAGTGTCCTGTAACAGAGTAGGTATTCCACAACACATGCTTGTAGGTAAAGGTGGGAGTTAGTATTACCATGACAACTCCTCCAACCCTGGGCTTCCAAGAAAGAAACCCTGATCTATCCCATTTCTCTTAAATTACAGTCCACACACTTTAACTTCAGACATCTACTGACAAGAACGCAGGGCCTGTCTCAGTGAAGTGATGTCATCAGTTCTCATTAGCCTCTTCATACTCTCTTGAAAAGCATAAAGAAAATTACCTCTGGCACAGAAGAGACTTTTAAACCAACCTTTTCACAATGTCTCAAATTGAACATCCACTTAAGTGTATAATTACGAAAAAGAAAGGGTATGCTAGATATGTTCACATAGGATCTCTAAATGTAGCTGAAGGGGTTACTATTATCTTCAAAGGCAAAACATCTTTCTTAGGCTTAAGAGACAAACTATGTAGTGGAGTAGACAGGAAAGCAAATCACTAAGAGATTATCTCCCTCTAAGACTTCTTTCTCTTTATTTTCTTTTTTCTTTTCTTTTTTTCTTTATCTTCCTTTTCTTTTCTTTCTCTCCTTTCTCTTTCTCTTTCCTCTCCTTCCTTCTTTTCTTTTTTTCTTTTTCTCTTTCCTTCTTTTCTTTCTCTCTCCTTCCTTCCTTCCTTCCTTCCTTCCTTCCTTCCTTCCTTCCTTCCTTCCTTCTCCCTCCCTCCCTCCCTCCCTCCCTCCCTCCCTCCTTCCTCCTTCCTCCTCCTTCCTTCCTTCCTTCCTTCCTTCCTTCCTTCCTTCCTTCCTTCCTTCCTTCCTTCCCTCCTTCCTTCCTTCCTTCCCTCCTTCCTCCCTCCCTCCCTCTCTTCCCTCCCTCCTCTCTCTCTCTCTCTCTCTTTCTCTTTCTTTTTTGACACAGAGTCTCAATCTGTTGTCCAGGCTGCAGTGCAGTGGCACAGTCTTGGCTTGGCTCACTGCAGCTGTGACCTCCTGGGCTTAAGCAATCCTCCCACCTCAGCCTCCTACATAGTTGGGACTACAGGTATATGCCACCACACCCAGCTAATTTTTGCATTTTCTTGTAGAGATGGGGTGTTGCCACGTTGCCCAGGCTGGTCTCAGATTCCTGAGCTCAAGTGATCTGCTCACCTCGGCCTCCCAAAGTGCTGGGATTACAGGTGTGAGCCACCATGCCTGGCCCTCCTCTAAGGTTTCTATCACTGAAATTCCCCTCAGACCATCACCTAGCTTCTTTCAACTTCTCCATCTTTCAAGTGTCCTCATGATTTCAGCCTCTCAGCCCCTCCTATCTCCTAGCCTATCATTCATTTGTCTTAATGTCTAGCCTAGTGTGAGTAGTCTTTCAATATTATGCTTGTTACTTACCTATGATTCCTTGTCCATTTAACAGTCCCCTAGCATTCCCTCCCATAAAAAATGTTGTATTGCTCCATGTACTCAAGTTTATGCTCTTCTCTATCCCTACTGCCTAAGATCATTCTTGTTCAACTTTGTAGCCATTTATGTGCCTTGCACTGTTTAGTCAGATTCTATCACTATTTACCATTCACCTACTATATACCAGGCATTTTCCTAAGCTACCTCATGAAAAGCAGTATCATGTAGGATGTCTTGCTAGTCAAAGTGTGGTTACCTGGAAGTTTGTTAAAACTGTATACTGAGTCCACCACAGACCAACCAAATAAAAATCTGCGAGATACTCAGGTGTGCAACATTTTGAACAGTACTGGTATACTGCACATTAGAATGTCCTGAAGTTTTTAATTCACGTATTTTGAAGTTCTGTCATTGAGTGATGTGTTAGTCTGTTTTCTGTTGCTATAACAGAATACTTACTGGGTAATTCTTACAAACAATAGAAACTTATTTGGCTTACAATTCTGGAGCCTGGAAGTCCAAGAGCATGGCACTGGCACCTTGCAGGGGCCTTCATGTCATCCCGTGGTGGAAGACAGAAAGCAAGAAAGAGTGAGAGCAAGAAAGAGAGCAAGGGGGACTGAACTCGCTTTTATGACAAGACCACTCATGATAACTCACTCCTGCGGAAATGACATTAATCTATTCACAAGGCTCATAACCTCATGACCCAGTCACCTCTTATTAGGCCTTACCTCCAACACTGTTGAATGTGGGATTAAGTTTCCAATACATCAACTTTGGGAGACACATTCAAACCATAGCAGGTGCATATATTTCTAGGACTGTTATGTCTCTTGATGAAGTTACACTTTTATCATTACAAAGCATCCCCCTTCATCTCTGGTATTATTCCTTGTTATAAAGTCTCCTTGCCTTATATTAAGTATGGCCACTCCTGCTTCTAATGCTTAGTGTTTGCATAACATATTTTCCCCATCCTTTTCACTTTTATCCTATCTGTCTTAACATGTAAAGTGGATTTCTTATAGACTACATATAGTGGTGCCTTGCTTCATGATCCAGTCTGACAATCCTAGTCTTTTCATTGATGTGTTTAGGCCATTTATATATAATGCAATTATTAATGACTGGGTCTGAATTTACCATATTGCTATTTGTTATCTATTTTCCCACCTGTTCTTTGTTCTGGGGTCCTGGCCCAGAGTAGATACTCCACAAGAAAAGCCTGTAGATGAAGGTGGGAGTTAGCATTACCATGGCAACTCCTCCAACCCCAGGTTTCCACATTATCCTGATATCCTACCTTCTTTTGGATTTTTTTTTTAAGTGATTTCTCTAGGGTTTACAAATAGAGATTTTTATGTTATTGTGAGACAAGTTCTCACTCTGTTGCCCATGCTGGAGTGCAATCATAGCTCACTGAAGCCGTGAACTTCTGGGCCTGAGTGGTCCTCCTGTCTCAGTCTTCTGAGTAGTTAGGACTAACAGGCACATGCCACCACATCTGGCTAATTTTTAAATTTTTATTTCGTAGACAGGGTCTTGCTATGTTGCTGAAGTGCAGTTTAGAATTCCTGGTATCAAGTGATCCTCCTGCCTTGGCCTCCCAAAGTGCTGAGATTATTGGCATTAGCCACCATGCTTGGTCCTCAAATAGACAACTTTTCAGTCTACCTTCAACGTTAAAAAACATTTCAACCATGTATTCCATTTCTCCCATTGTCCTTTACACTATTGTTGTCATACTTTTTACTTTTGAGATACTGTCTCACTCTGCTATCCAGGTTGGAGTACGGTGACATGATCACAGCTCACTGCAGCCTCCAACTCCTGGGCTCAAAGTGATTCTCCTGCCTTGGCCTCCCAAACTGCTGGGATTACAGGTGTGAGCCACCACACCTGGCCTAAGATCCATTTTTAAACTTTGCTATGGTAAGTCTATAGTAGCCTTAATTTAAGGGACCATTGGTCTTATTACAAAAGTATAACACTTTTGGAGGCTTCAGTGAATCCCTTGGTAACACAGAACTCTAGTGGTCAGATTATGTTCCCTCACCCTATATGAGCTCTGAGAATTGTTCTGACTCCCCATTCTATGCGCAGCCTCCTTTCCTCCAAGATAGTAACTCATTTTACCCATTTAATGAGTTAAGAACGTTTAACACAAACCCTTTCAACTTTCCATGTCACTTTTTCTTCTGAGGTTAATCATTCCATCAGTATCCTGTTTAGTAATACATTGCACCATTATGTTTCTTCAGGAACAGAGGCAGAAAGTTAACTCAAGGTAACCACTTAGGGGCCATGCTTCTCATAAGCAATCTGGTCTAGTAATACACTGCACCATTATGTAATACACTGACTGGCGGTCAACTTGGGTTAACATTGTAGCTCCGTTCCTGAGGAAACACAATGGTGCACTGTGTTACTAGACAAGACTGTTTATGAGAAACATGGCCCCTACGTGGTAAATTATACCTAGACTGGGAGAAACAATGAATGCCTGATGGGAAGACAGGGCCTTGTGTTTCTCTGAATACAATGACTCTTGTAAACGGGGCATGTTCCTTGCAGGGACCTAGAAACTATGTCCATGAAGCTATTACAAGAGTTAGTGGCTCCTGTTGTACATGAAGCTTCTAAGTTGGAGTAGCTCTTGCATTTACCTCCTTCTTATCTCCTTCTTCTGAGCTACTGTGCGTTTCCGTGTGTTTGGGGGATACTTGGATGGCTCTGTGAACTGCCATGAGGACTTCTCCCACGGAAGAGAAACCCTTGATGATACTGGGCTGGCAAGCTGTTTTCTGTGCTTTCTTTTGATGCTGGGCTGGCAAGCTGTTTTCTTTTTTTTTTTTTTTTTTTTTTTTTTTTTTTTTTTTTGAGACGGAGTCTTGCTCTGCCGCCCAGGCTGGAGTGCAGTGGCCGGCTCTCAGCTCACTGCAAGCTCCGCCTCCTGGGTTCATGCCATTCTCCTGTCTCAGCCTCCCGAGTAGCTGGGACTACAGGCGCCCGCCTCGTCGCCCGGCTAGTTTTTTGTATTTTTTAGTAGAGACGGGGTTTCACCATATTAGCCAGGATGGTCTCGATCTCCTGACCTCGTGATCCGCCCGTCTCGGCCTCCCAAAGTGCTGGGATTACAGGCTTGAGCCACCGCGCCCGGCCTAAGCTGTTTTCTTTTGATTAAATTGGTACCAAGTGTGACCTCTTCAGGTCTTGTGAATCCAAATACTTGACTGAGTCTAAAAAGGTCCCTTTGACAAGAATTAGAGGTCCATTATTTAGCATAGCTATTCATATTATCAGGCTCCCCTTCAAGGTCTTTGAGGTTAAAACCTTGTCTTTTTTCATCTAGCAAAATTTTGGTATTGCTTTGTGATCTGGGTGAATCACTTAGGCAATCTAAATCTTTTTTTTTTTTTTTTTTTTTTTACCATTAATATATAATTATTTCCTATCTCAAAGGGTTGCTGTGATGATAAAGATGTAGAAATATTTCCTAGGCAGTAAAATGCTAGGTCTAAGTGTCAATACTAGTATCATTATGCTAACATATAAATCAATATTTCTTCTAAAAGTATCCCTAGGTTGGGTACAGTGGTTTATGTCTGGAATCCCAACACTTTGGGAGGCCAAGGCCGGTGGATCACTTGAGTCCAGGATCTCAAGACCAGACTGGACAACATAAGGAGACCCCATCTCTACAAAAAATAATTTAAAGAATTAGCTGGCCATGGTGGTGTGCACCTGTAATCCCAGCTACACAGGAGGCTAAGGGAGGCTAAAGTGGATCACCCGAGCCTGGGAGATTGAGGCTGCAGTGAGGCGTGATCGCACCACTGCACTACAGCCTGGGTGACAGAGTAAGACTGTCTCAAAAAATAAAAAATAAATAATAATAAAATGAACATGAACATAAAGGTATCCCTACAAATATAGTAACATTAATCAATTTATGTATTAATCTTGATTTTCATTCCAACCTTCAAATGATTAAAACAATTTGATAAAGGAAGACCATCCTGATGTAAAGTTGACATCATACTAAGAAAACTACCCTGTCCTCTCTCCCCCAACCGAGCCTGGTCTGCTTTTAGGACAGTACAACATTATTTGCTCATCCCTTAAGTCATTCTCTTGCTGAAAGTAAAACAGTTTACTACTACTTCTATCCCAACAATGGGAGGTAAGACACATAACCTGTTTGAGCATTTAGTGAGTTGCTGGAAATATTTTAAGCCAGAGAACTGGAAGGGAAATGAGATCATTGAACTCTCCTTTTTATACTCCTGGGACCTCTTAAATAAAGCACTAAAGGACAGAAATGGCCATTATCAAGAAATATGTTAGAAATTCTCAGGTATAGGCCGGGCGCGGTGGCTCAGGCCTGTAATCCCCAGCACTTTGGGAGGCCGAGACGGGCAGATCACGAGGTCAGGAGATCGAGACCATCCTGGCTAACACAGTGAAACCCCGTCTCTACTAAAAATACAAAAAACTAGCCGGGCGAGGTGGCGGCGCCTGTAGTCCCAGCTACTCAGGAGGCTGAGGCAGGAGAATGGCGTGAACCCGGGAGGCGGAGCTTGCAGTGAGCTGAGATCCGGCCACTGCACTCCAGCCTGGGCGACAGAGTGAGACTCCGTCTCAAAAAAAAAAAAAAAAAAAAAAAAAAAAAAAAAAAAAAAAGAAATTCTCAGGTATATAAATTTAATTATAAATTTGGATTAGAGAATCAGAAATTTTATAATCTGGTAGGTTTCACCTTTATGTAGCAGTATAAAATATGACTTAATAAGCAGAAATCAAACCTGTTTTACTTGTGGTTGGGGAAAGGCCAATCAACACTCTAAATCTAACACAAGGGTAGTGGTTGTACCCAGGCCAAACCACAGAAACTTTCATTGCACATTTCACCTTCGCAAAAAGGCTACTTTAGGCTCTTTCTCTGTATATTATGGGACATAGACAAATGTATATTTCTCTGTATTTATTTCAGTTCTATTCTTCCTTAAGCTTTTAATGATTCCAAACACTGCTCCCCTTCTTTTAGTTCTCATCACCCAACCTCTAGGACCCAGATACTTTCTCACATTCCTTTCTCATTTTCCTCTAAGCCCAACACCAGAAATGGTACTACATCTGAGAATCAAGGGATCTCATTCCCTTCAGATCTGCTCTAGAGAATTAAAAAAAAAAATAAATAAAATAAAAATAAAAACAAATGAAGCCAAAGATCCTCTATTTGTTAAAGAAATCAACTATTTTAGCACAACAGGCCAAATGAAAAACAGGACAATCAGATTACTTTTGGAGCTATTTCTTTTTCTGTGAGATTATTTGTTTTGAGACAGAGTCTCTGTCACCCAGGCTGGAGTGCAGTGGTATGATCTCAGCTCACTCACTGCAACCTCTGCCTCCCTGGTTCAAGGGATTCTCCTGCTCAGCCTCCTAAGTAGCTGGGACAGTAGAAGCGTGTGCCATCATGCCCAACTAATTTTCGTATTTTTAGTGGAGACAGAGTTTCACCATGCTGGTCCGGCTTGTCTCAAACTCCTGACCTCAAGTGATCTGCCTACCTCAACCTCCCAAAGTGCTGGGATTATAGGCATGAGCCACTACGCCCAGCCTATTTTAGCTTTAAAATTTGGTTGGTTTCACAGTGAAACATTAACTACAACTATACTTAATTTTGTCAGGTACCCTAAAATTGTAATAATCTCTTGGTACAGTGGTAACATTTCATTAACCAGGTTATTCTATAGAAAAACTGAGCACATATGAGTATGTTCTAGGTAAAATTTTGTTTTGCATAAAACAACAACAAAATAGCTAAGGCCCTAATGTGCAAGTACAGGTGGGAACACGGGGATATTAGACCAAGCATGAGCCTTCCAAAAAACTTTCAGTCTTATGCTGTGTCAAGATATCACTGGCTGTTGGTAAAGTGATAATGGCAGAATCAGAGAGTGCTCATATACTTGCTGATTGAAAGTACAGGATTGACATGATTGAAGTATACTCCAGCCTGGGTACGGAGTGAGACTGTCTCAAAAAAACAACAACAAAAAAAGAGACAAGACTATCTTATACTTTTTTGTGGTTTTTCCCTTGCCCTTACAGCTTCCCTACAGTAGTGGGTAACTAGTATCCAACTAAAGGCTCTGAAAAGGGCACAAAGACCTCCTAGAAAGAGTACTTGATTTGATTAACACTAAGAAGTTCATATGTCTGCTGTTGTTGCAGACAAGCTATATCACCAGAAAGTCATTTATAATGTTTGCGTCAATAGTAGGTACAAACCTTGGAGCTATAATTAAGATTCCTTTAATTATGCTGGAAAAGTGAGGTAAAAGTGTATTGGCTTCACATAAATCACAGCAAAATGTGTTGCACACTACTTAAACTTTCCTCAAATTCTTTGTGTAACAGCTATTGGTTTTTAAACTTACAATGAAAAAATGCTTTGCAAGAAAATTCAATGTTCAAAGACAAAAAAAAAAAGCACTCAGGGAGAAAATATAACTAAAGGACATTTATTTATTTTTACCAAGACTTTATCTTGAGGACATGGCTAAACTGCATTTCCACCCCCCACCCCATCTTGAAGAAGGGTTAGTACATGAATGTTATAAAGTAGATATGAACAGTTGAAGGACTGGAACCAACATTAACTGACGAAGAACAATTTTCATCTAAATCATCATAAAAATGTTTAAGTAAAAAAAAAAAAAGAAAAGAAAAGAAAAAAAGAGGGGGTAACGGGGGTTTCCGATTGAACAAGATCCTCACATTTCATCCAATACAGTCAATCTTGGCTAGAGTATAACAAAGTGGAAACAGGATTACTATGATACAAAACTTCCACTACAGCACGCTGTACACACCTGTGTTCCAAGCCCACCCCAACCCCCCCCAATGCTTCCAACACAATTATTTCCCAGCCTGTTGGGCCTGCCGACGAAGGAGCACGTAGATCTTCTCTTTAATCCAGTCTTTGTTATAAGGCTGGTATGTCTGGGTATCAGCTCGGTAACTGAGGAGAGAAAAAGAATAAGCAAAGTCACAGTGGTCAATCACTGTCAGGTGTTTAAATCCCCAAAGTATAACGGCCCAATGATGGCACAGATGTGCACATTTCCAAAAATGAACTTAATGAAAAGTTGAAGGAGCTACTTCCACAGCTGTTGAATTTTAAGTGACATGAACTTTGTATCACCTAGTACAATCTTATAGTGGAAAAAGAAAATATGACTTAGAACTTTTAAGCTAAACGCCCAATATGTTACATATCTACTTCTTCACAGAGTATGACCAGAAACCATGTGTTCTGTCTCCTACATAGTTTCTATTTTTATGGTTCTTTTAGTGATTAAAAAACAACAACAAAAAAATTGGCCAGGCACAGTGGCTCATGCCTGTAATCCCAGCACTTTGGGACGCTGAGACGGCTGGATCACTTGAGGTCAGAAGTTCAAGATCAGCCTGGCCAACACAGTAAAACCTTGTCTCTACTAAAATACAAAAATTAGCTGGGCATGGTGGCACGCGTCTGTAGTCCTGGCTACACGGGAGGCTGAGGCAAGAGAATTGCTTCAACTGGTGGAGGTTACAGTGAGCCGAGATCATGCCATTGCACTCCCACAAGTGAGACTCCATCTCAAAAAAACAAAAACAAAAACAAACAAAAAAACAAAAAACACTAGAACAAACTTTAGATTCACAAAGTTTATTCCGAGTTAACTAAAAAAACCTTTAAAAAACATGTACTGGCAACAAAGATTTCTTGCTGATTTCCCTCCCCCTGTAAAGCATTAAGGAAATCTTTTTTTTTTTTTTTTTTTTTTTGAGACGGAGTCTCGCTCTGTCTCCCAGGCTGGAGTGCAGTGGCCAGATCTCAGCTCACTACAAGCTCCGCCTCCCGGGTTTACGACATTCTCCTGCCTCAGCCTCCCGAGCAGCTGGGACCACAGGCGCCCGCCACCTCGCCCGGCTAGTTTTTTGTATTTTTTAGTAGAGACGGGGTTTCACCGTGTTAGCCCGGATGGTCTCGATCTCCTGACCTCGTGATCCACCCGTCTCGGCCTCCCAAAGTGCTGGGATTACAGGCTTGAGCCACCGCGCCCGGCCAAGGAAATCTTAAACCTATATTTTAGGATTTGCTTTTTAAAATAAATAATGCTAGAGGCCTATGGAGAATTATCAGAAGACATAGTAAGCTCCAAAATATCTCTAATCAGAAGGGTAAGGAGTACACAGACTGGCATTAGCAGTAAAACTCCAATGGGACTGTGAGTAGTATCTAGTAAGATGTCACAGAGTACTGGGTGTTGCTTTAAATTCTTACCTGAATTAACTCATTTTTACAACCCTGTAAGTAGGTACAATTATCCCTGCTCCCCGCCCACCTCCTTTTTTTTGAGACAGAGTCTCACTCTGTCATGTCACTCAGTCTGGAGGGCAGTGGTGCCATCTTGGCTCACTGCAACCTCTGCCACCTGGGTTTTCATGATTCTCCTGCCTCAGCCTCCTGAGTAGGTAAGACTACAGGCATGTGCCACCACGTCTGGCTAATTTTTTGTATTTTTAGTAGACGAGGTTTCACTATGTTGGCCAGGCTGGTCTTGAACTCCTGACCTCAAGTGATCCAGCCGCCTCGGCCTCCCAAAGTGCTAGGATTACAGACGTGAGCCACTGCACCTGGCCCCCTTTCTCATAAATGAGAAACCAAGGCTTTAAAAGTGAAGCAACTTATTCGCTAGGTAATGCTGGACTGGAGGTAGATTTTAAATACTCCTGACTCCAGAGTCCTCACTGTTAATCACTAAGTTAGAAACCTAAACTACAATTTTTGACAAAGGAAATAAATTCCAAAGTAGCAATGCTTTATACAATTAACATCATATTCTTCCTCTGAACAGTATGGTCACAATCTGGTTTATTAAAAATGTATAAGATTCTCATTTTTAAAAATGCTTAACCAAATTAAAAAATTATAAAATGTAATTTTTTCTGAAAACTCTGTCCATGCTCCTAATTAAATAAGCTCTAAGCTAGTCTACTGCAAAATGTGGCAGAAGAGACTATAATGTTTATATTAACACTGGAAAAGAACTTAAAAAGGAATAAAATTTCTCACAATTATCGTATCTGGGTGGGACAGGCTTTGTTTATACCATTCCCCCCCAACAAAAATCACTCTGGTTCGTGAACATTTAGGAATCCATCAACTTGCATGCAATTTTCCAACTCATCAAATAGTAGGCTGGGTGCCAGCGGCTCATGCCTGTAATCCCAGCACGTTGGGAGGCCAAAGCTGGCGGGTCACAATGTCAAGAGGTCAAGACCATCCTGGCCAACATTGTGAAACCCCATCTCTACTAAACAAAAATACAAAAATTAGCTGGGCATGGTGGCGTGCACCTGTAGTCCCAGCTATTCGGGAGGCTGAGGCAGGACAATGGCTTGAACCCGGGAGGCGGAGGTTGCAGTGAGCTAACATGGTACCACTGCACTCCAGCAAGACTCTTATCTCCAAAAAAAAAAAAAAGTAATAATGCCTTCTTTATGGAAAGCTGTGTGGTTGATGGCTGTGAACCGGTACTGGAAAATGAGACAATTAAATGTTAAATACTTTAATAAAATGCGTAGTCATTGGCACAGATGAATCTTTTAACCTATTGTTATGGTCAATGAATGTAAGTTTATATAGGAACAGAGGCTGCGGGTCTGGGCAGTGAAATCAGCAGCGTCTTCAGTGATACCAACTTCTCTTATTGATCAGGAATACCTCTCGTCATTATAATAACTGACGGTGAAAATGTTGTCTCTAAGCAAACAAGAAAATACTGCATCATCAAAAGGATATTATTTTCATCTTACAAAAAGCTCTTTTAAGAAACGTACGGATCAGAAAACTGAAAAATTTTGACTCTGACTTTAAGTATACAAAATACAAATTTTCCATGCCTACATTTTATTATTAATACATGGTCAGCTTGCTCTGGGTTTAGTCATGTTACAAAGTAGATTCTTATTTATTCCATTTCCACACAAACTGTTTAAAAAAAATTACTTAAAAAAAGTTCTATGTCACTGCCATGTAAATTTAATAAAAGCAATGAGCACACAACCATCTACAAACCAAAAATGGACCCAGTCTCTGGTCTGAGGAGTAACAGCCCAAATCTCAGTACCTTGATGAAACAGAGGAGAGGACGTGCTGTTACAGGATGTGCTGTGGCAGTGGGTGACCTCTTTGGAAACAATACCTGATTTCTCCTGAACATTCAAATAACAAAAAGGACATAACCAAAGTCACCTGGGAAAAATAGTTTTAAGTACTAAATTTGATTCTGAAAGTTTTTCAGAGGCCAAAAAGTTTTCAACATTAGAAACAAACATAAATAGTTACAGGTTTTCAAGCTATGATAATTTATGGTTTTTAACAGTCTCTCTGAAACTATTAAAAGTCATAAATTATCATTAACCTCTCTTCTATTATTTCTGGAATGACTGTAGGTGGGAAGAATTATCTAGGTAATAAAGCTTCCCCCCTATTTTGCTTTAATATAGCAAATACTGTATTAAAAATCAGTTCAGTGTGCTAGATATGGTTTCTAGTTTACATTTTAAAGTCTAATGCAGCCAGGCACAGTTGTTCATGCCTGTAATCTCACCCCTTGGGGAGGCTGAGGGAGCAGGATCACTTGAGCCCAGGAGTTTGAGACCAGCCTGGGTAACATAGCAAGACCTTGTCTCTAAATTTTTCTTTTTATAAAGTCTAGTACAAAGTTAGAAAACTTATATTCTGTCATTAATGACATACTTTTATGTTATTAACATGTTACTTATAACTGTTTTACTCTGTTCAATTTTCATACTGTTGAAAAAACCTGAACACCTTTTAAATCTCACTTGAAATTTATAATTTATCTCACTTGTAGAAATTAAAATTCATATCATTCTACTCCTGGCAAATTTAAAAAACATGCTTGTAATTAAAAATAAAACTCTATCCTGACTTCTTCGATCTAGTTGAAAAGGGAGTTGCGGGTCTAATAATGCTGTACTCAGCAAGCACTTGATCCTCACAACGAGTCTTGTGAACTAGATTTGTCTCAATTTCACAAATGAGCAAACTGAAGTTTAGCAATACCAAGTGGCCTTGTCAAAGGGAGCTAGCAAATGGTGGAGACAGGATTCAAACCCAGCTATGTCTAATTCTCCATTCCAGCTAGCTCTTAACCACAGCCTCCCAAGACGAGTAAAACATGATCCTTCGTTTCAAGTTTACTTCCCACTTACTGGGAGTAAGTACGACATCCCAAAAGCATCAGGATTAGATCGTGAATGTTTCAGTAAGGTTGTTTTATAAAACCATAACGACAACCATTAATTTTTAATCAATGCAGAATATAGCTCTGTAATATAAATAAGGGAAATAGAAAATTATCAATAATTTTAGAAAGCTATGCCTCAAACAACATCATGAATGACGTGCATTTATATAATCAATATTTACTCAGCCCTAATTATGTACCAGAGATGCAGCAGTGAACAAAAACAAAGCAACTTGTTCTTAAATTCTATCAATTAATATACACATTATTGGTAATTTCATATCCAGTGGATGGTTCTGTCAACACCTAGGCCTCCCAATTCCATGAACTCTTTTCCTCTAATGATCTCATCTCCTACCCTCTCTTGGCCAGATACCTAGACCTTGTCATTACTAACAACTTCAATTTCCTAATTTCAAGCATGTCATTCTCTGACCACCACTTCCTAACACTCTAATGTGAGCAATCCTTGATCCAGTGGGACCTAAAATTAACTTATCTACCTCTGTTTCCAGCACCTGCTCCTACACACCCAATTAAAGCTCATGGTCACTCAGTTCTTGCTGTTATCCTCATATATGCCCTCAACCTTTAGCAACATCTTTACTCTCTACCTACTCCTCACCTGTAACCATCCAGGTGAAAGAGACTAGGATAAAGTCCCATGATCACAATGACTGATTCCACTTTAAATCATTATCAGATAGGTACGTTGGAGGACACTTAATACATCCCTGAATTAACTGCAGTTTGCTACTTCTTTCACCTTCCTAGCTTATTTCTTACTTTTCCACAAACCTGTAACAACTGTTTCAAATGGTGTCCTTGCTCCCTATCTTTCTGAGATAACTGAAGCATACAGAAGATAATGCCCCCCAGCTCCCAAATTTGCCTGTCCTCCCTTTTTCACGAATGAACTGTCCAAGAGCCAATCTGAGCTATCAGTTTCTCCTTCTCTAGTAGATCATCCCATCAGCCTGCAAACTTACCATTACTTTTCCCACCTTAAAAAAACCAATTTCCTTCTCCAGCTACAACCCTATTTTTCTGTTCTTTCAAGCAAAATTCTTTAAAAAAAAAAAAAAAGCAAGCCTGTAATAGCCACCTATAAATCCTCTCTTTTCATTCCCTTCCATACACTGAAATCTGTAAGCATTTTTACTCCCGGCACTTTACCACAACTGTTTTGGAAGTCATCAAAGACTTCCACAGTGTGAAATCCAGAGGTCAATTAAATTCTCAGTCCTTACTTATCTGACCTATCGATGACATGATACGCTTCTGCATTGGCTTCCAGGATATCATTGCTCCCTACCCCTCCAATCTCCTAAGACTCTCTCTCTCACTCATTCCTCTGCAGCCTCAAAGGCTTCCTTAATGACTTCAAACATGCCAGGCACCTGTACTTCAGGACTTCTACACAAGCTGTCCACCATCCCCTCTGTCTGGTATGTTTTTCTTATAGATGCCTGCATGGCTTAAAGTACCATGCAACATTCATTTGAATGTTCTGAGTGACCAAAGCGAAATGGCTACAACTGGAACACAATGAAGAAGTACAGAAAACAAAACTCAAACATTCCAAGGAAATGCATGTTTTGGAACCTTTTGGGGAGACAGCATGGTGTAGCCACATTCCAGGATTGGCTCCAGTGGTGATCCAGGAAGTGCCTATGAGTAAGACTTGTATATTTCTCATCACTGCTCTTTCAACTTCTAGCACAGCACCTGGCATGTAATAAGTATTCAAGTATCTGATGATTGAGTATTGTATCATAAGGTGCTAGTTAAATGAGCTGTATTTACACTCAATTTCTGTTCACTAATGTAAAAAAGATTAGGTAAGTCTATAGTAATACTTTATGCTACTTGTTAGCAGTTGTCAGAAGCAGATTATCAATACAAACTATAACAAATATGCTAAAAAATCTCATTATTACATACCAAAAAATATATATTTACACAGGGTAGGATTGAAATTAAATTCAATTTCAGCCCTACACATATTTAAGTTTTTGAAATGTCATGAAAAAAAGATAATCTTAGTTTTAATCCAAAACCAATGGCTTTAGGACAAAGACTGTAAAGGAAAAAAAAATTAGGTATAAGGAACAAAGAACAGGGACATGGAACTTCTTAATTAGGATCCTTACTGGATACTAACTACATCAATTAGCAAAATTCTTTTTTTCTGTGCCTTTGGCTTTATGTTGCCAATCTCTTATTTCTGTAAAAGAAATATTAATTACTATATACTATGCAAATGCAAAGATCAGTGTCAGGCACATAGTTATCTCCCAATATCATAAATCACCTCAAAGAGACAGAAAAACAATAGAAAATACAAGATAACAGACATGTTGGCTAATACTTACACCAGGCAGCTGAGGTCTGCCAGATCATCGATGAAATCAAACAACTGACTGATGTCATATGTGATAGAGGGACTGTTGGGATTCATTCTTTTCAGATGTTCTTCATACATTTTACAAACACCTAAGAAAGGATAGGAAAAAAAGCAAAATCTTAAATCGTATACACTTCTAGATATGAGCAGTGCTATATGTTGATATTATATTTACTTTAATAAAGTTGGGCTGGGGAAAAGATGATCGACTGATGGCTTTTGATTACTGCCACTAGCAAATACTTTTTTATTTTATAAATTCACCAGGTCAAGTGCGGCGGCCTCACAGTTTAAGACCAGCCTGCCTGGGCAACATAGGGAGACCTCATCTCTACAAAAATTAAAAAATTAGCCAGGCGTGATGGCATGTGCCTGTGGTCCCAGCTACTTGGGAAGCTGAGGTGGGAGAATCACTTGGCTGCAGTGAGCCATGATTGCATCACTGCACTCCAGGCTGGGCACCCTGAGAAATTCACCACAATGTTGGTGTAACTATTTTATGTCTTCATAGTAAAATGATTACTTCAAACCATTGGAGCTAAGGGACTTTCAAGACTTGCCATCTGATGGCTCAAACAAATATCACTGTGGGTCTTAACAGGTTTTCCAGTAATTCTTCCCAAAGCCACAGAGCAAAAAGATCAAAAATAAAAAAGAAATAAAAAAAAATTAAAACTTAAAAATTGGCAACAAGGAAAGAGATTATCCTAACGTGTATTTAAGATCCTGGACTACGGATTCACACAGACTTGAGTTCCAGCTCTGCCCTTGTCAAACTGAGGACAAACAACTCCATTCCCTGAACCACACCTGTCAGAGTTAAGAGTGCCTCTTCATAGAATTGTGAGTTTATTTGAAATAATACATATAAAGCATTAGCACATGAACAAGGATGTAAGTACTGAAATATAAAAAAGATAATAAGCAAAATCATTAATAACAAGCCCACATCACTAATTATAATTAGCTACAGAGTACATTATCTATTTAGTTTTTAATCAATGATACTCTCCTTTCTTTTCTTTTTTAGAGTTTTGCTCTTGTTGCCCAGGCTGGAGTGCAATGATGCGATCTTGGCTCACTGCAACCTCTGCCTCCTGGGATCAAGTGATTCTCCTGCCTCAGTCCCTCAAGTAGCTGGGATTACAGGCACCTGCCACCACACCCAGCTAATTTTTTGTATTTTTAGTAGAGATGCAGTTTCACCATGTTGGCCAGGCTAGTCTTGAACTCCTGACCTCAGGTGATCAGCCCACCTCAGCCTCCCAAGGGGCTGGGATTACAGGCGTGAGCCATCGCGCCTGGCCTGATACTCTCCTTTCTTATTCCCACAAAAGGAGAATATACCTTTTCAGTCTACTCCCACTGTCAACTATTTTAAGACTATTATGATGAATGGATAAGTGACATAAATGCTAGTTATCTAGAAAAAATATGTCCTATACTGTATACATAAGTCTTGTATTAGCTCCAAATTAACTTTATAAATTTCCTAGTAAAAATACTATTCAACCACAGAACTACCAAACCACTATCTTAGGGTTTTTGATTGCTACTGGCATACTACATTGTGATGGCACAGAATATCACCCGAGTTACTGAACGGAAAGAAAACAAAAACTAGGAAAATAAATTCATATATCTTAAAAAGGTATTGACCCACAGTTACCATACTTTTTTTTTTTTGAGATGGAGTTTTCACTCTTGTTACCCAGGCCAGAGTGCAATGAAGCAATCTTGGCTCACTGCAACCTCCGCCTCCTAGGTTCAAGCGATTCTCTTGCCTCAGCCTCAACCTCCAGAGTAGCTGGGATTACAGATATACGCCACCAAGCCCGGCTAATTTTTGTATTTTTAGTAGAGATGGGGTTTCACCATGTTGGCCAGGCTGGTCTCAAACTGCTGAGCTCAGGTGATCCACCCGGGTTGGCCTCCCAAAGTGCTGGGATTACAGGCATGAGCCACCATGCCCAGCCTCCATTATACTTCATGGTAAAAGACGGGATGCTTTTCTGCTAAGATTAGGAAGAATACCAGAATATTTACTGTTGCTACTTATATTCAACATTGTACTAGAAGTTCTAGCCAGGGCAATTAGGCAAGAAAAAGAGATTACAGGCCTTCAGATCGGAAAGAAAGAAATACAGCTATCATTATTTGCAGATGACATTATCTTGTAGATAGAAAATCCTAAGGAAACAATAAAAATCTATTAGAACTAATAAATGAGTACAGCAAAGTTGCAGGATATACGATGAGTATATGAAAATAAATTCTATTTCTATGGCTTAACAAATCTGAAAATAACATTAAGAAAACTCCATTTATAACAGCATAAAAAAGAATAAAACTCTTAGAAATAAGCCTAACAAAAGAAGTACAAAACGTGTACACTCTACACTATAAAATGTCATGGAAAGACTTTTTTTCCCCTTGAGACAATGTCTTATTCTGTTGCCCAGGCTGGAGTGCAGTGGCCCAATTACACAGCTCACTGCAGCCTTAACCTCTCAAGTTCGTGATCCTCCCAAGGATCTGGGACTACAGGTACGCACCACCATGCCAAGCTAATTTTTGTACTTTTCGGAGAGCAGGGGCTTCATCATGTTGCCCAGGCTAGTCTCAAACTCCTGGGCTCAAGCAATCCGCTCACCTTGTCCTCCCAAAGTCTTGGGATGACAGGTATGAGCCACCATACCATGCTTAATAAGCGGAAAGACATTCCACGTTCATGAGTTGGAAGACCTGATGGCAATACTCCACCAAATGATCTACAGATTCGATACAATTCCTGTAAAAATCCAAGCTGCTTTTGCAGAAGGCAACAATCTAATCCTAAATTTGACACAGAAATGCAGGAGACCCAAGATAGCCAAAATAATCTTGAAAAAGAACAACAATGGAGGATTCAAACTTCCCGATATCAAAACTTACTATGAAACTACTGCAATCAAGACAATATGGTATTAGCATGAGGATAGGTATCTAGATCAATGGAACAGAAATGAGAGCCCAGAAACAAACCCTCACATTTATGGTCAACCGCTTTTTGACTAGCATGCCAAAACAATTCAACAAAGAACAGTCTTTTCAACAAATGACGCTCAGACAAGTGGACAGTCACATGTGAAAGAATGAACTTGGACACATCCCTACAACATACCAGAGACTTAAAAGTAGGAGCCCAAACTATAAGACCCATAGAAAAAAATAAAGGCATTAATATTTGTGACCTTGGATAAAGCAATGGTTTCTTAGATATGACACCAAAAGCACAACAAAAAGAAAAATATGTAAGTTAAAGTTTATAAAAATAAAGAACTTTTGGCTCCAAAAGACACTATTAGGAAAGTGAGAAGACACTGCAAACTGGGAGAAAACCTTTATAAAACATCTATCTGATAAAGGACTAGTGTCCAAAAATATACAAAGAACTCCTAAAATTCAACCATAATCAATGAAAAATGGGCAGAAGATGTGGATACCTCAATAAAGATGTAGACAGCAAATAAGCATATGAAAAGATGACATTATATGTCATTAGGGAATTGCAAATTAAAACAATAAGATACCTTAGAATGGCTAAAATCTAAAACACTGACAACACCAAATGCTGGTAAGGATGTGGAACAGAAACTCATTCACTGCTAGTGGGAATGCAAAAGGGTACTGCCATGTCTGAAGACAGTTTGGCAGTTTCTTACAAAGCTAAACATACTTGTACCACATAATCTAGCAATCACTCTCCTACGTATTTACCCAAATGAGCTGAAAACTTAGGTCTACACAAAAACCTACACATAAATGTTTATAGCAGCTTTATTCATAATTGCCAAAAAATAGAAGCAAACAAGATGTTCTTCAATAAGTGAATGGATAACCAAACTGTGGTACATTCATTCAAGGGAATATTATTCAGCAATAAAAAGAAATGAGCTATACAGCCACACACACACAAAAAGTAAGAACCATAAAAGCATATTGCTAGGTCAGCCAGGCGTGGGGGCTCAAGCCTGTGATCCCCAGACTTCGGGAGGCCAAGATGGACGGATCACTTGAGGTCAGGAGATTGAGACCAGCCTGGCCAAACAGTAAAACCCGTCTCTACTAAAAATACAAAAAAAAGGCTGGGCGCGGTGGCTCAAGCCTGTAATCCCAGCACTTTGGGAGGCCGAGACGGGCGGATCACGAGGTCAGGAGATCGAGACCATCCTGGCTAACACGGTGAAACCCCGTCTCTACTAAAAAATACAAAAAACTAGCCGGGCGAGGTGGCGGGCGCCTGTAGTCCCAGCTACTCAGGAGGCTGAGGCAGGAGAATGGCGTAAACCCGGGAGGCGGAGCTTGCAGTGAGCTGAGATCTGGCCACTGCACTTCAGCCCGGGCGACATAGCGAGACTCCGTCTCAAAAAATAAAAAAAATAAAAAAAAAAGAAATACAAAAAAAGGTAGCCAGGCATGGTGGT